>NC_087439.1:35696250-36320000 GCF_036321535.1 Camelus dromedarius
TTCTCAAATGCAATATGCTTTCTCTAGCAACAATTAAGATTTCCCATCTACATGCTCCTTTTGCTTATCTCAATAGACACAGTGCCATCTACTGAAAATAGAGCACCAATAGCCATGGTCCCCCCAGGGATTCCCAGAAGAGCCTCTCTCTCTATGAGCTCCTCTCTCACCCACCTCCCAGATGGACTGGAGGGAGTAGGCGGAATCCACAGGCTGTTCTCCTGTCACAAACTGTAATGCATCTGTTCTCTGGTGCTTTCCATGAGCAGCAAGAGTAAGACGGTCCTGTAGGGACCTAAGGAGCTTGGCCAGAAATTAAAAATGTCTGTGAAAGCTCTTTTAGGCTATCCTCTTGCCTTCAACCAGGTATACGTTTAAACTCCCCTAGATAGACAAGGCGTGCTTATATATTAAGATATCAAAGGAGTATTGACATGTCCTCCTTTGAGTGACTATGATTTTTTTTCCATGTAACAGTGTAGCAATGTATTACAGTTATTTTATCTTTCTGTGAGATTTTCAGTGGGTAGAAGAGATAAGAGATTAATAACAGAATCCTGGAACATGATCAAGTCTGCTATGTCTTTGGGATTTGTGGATAGCTTAGGTCGCTGATGAAATTCACGCATGCCAAATTCCACAGTTTAGTTGAGTGTGTCCTCTCCAGGTCACAGTGACTCTTGGTTTCATACATCGAGAAACAAGAGGAAAATTGTTGCTGACGTCTAGCCACCAGAGTCAGCAATAAAACAGGAAACTGAGCTCTTTAAAATACACAGCCTTCTGCAGGACCTACTCAACCCCTGCCTTCTCTGCCTCTCACACCACCATCCTTCCTCCTGAGGAATTCTGGCTCCATCCAGCAAGTAGCCCTTCAGGGACCATTTATAGTTTAAAGCTTTGGTCTGAATGGATTCTGATCTGGCTTTCAGTAGTCAGGCCTGGCTTCCCTTCCATCTGCCCCTCCAGGTCTGGCCCCATTCTCTCCATTGCATCTGCTGCTCATTCTTTCTGCCTTCTTTTTATTAGATTTTTCAAAGCAAAATTTCCCACACTTAAGTTTGTGGTCTGGTAATTTATCACAAATATTCTTGAAACTGCCTTGTTAAAAGGGGCATTTGAAGCTGAAACCTAGGCATCTGTTACCACGGTGACCACCAACAACTACTGAGACCTGCCTGCTGAAACCAGAGAGGTAAGGGTCACATGGGCGGGAGACTGAAGGCAGGCAACTCCAGACTACTGCGCAGAGGAAAAGGCCCCAAGCCTCTGACGTGGGGGTGGGGTTCTCAGCCTTGAGCTGGACAGCCTTCTGTGCAACAGGAGGAAGCAGGCCAGTGTCCTGCTCCTGAATTCTCTATATCACGCAGTTTAGGAAATATGGGAACTGGAAGTTCTTTCCACCACCAGGTTACTAAGGAGAGTGTGAATTCCAAGTTTATAACTTGAAACTTACTTGATCACATTTGCATGTTCTGGAGCCATTTAGCTGTCTGTGCCTCAAATTATCAATTTGAAAAGGCAAAATATTCCCTATGTCGTCAGATTATATGAATGTCAGTGAGGCAACAAAGTGAAACCTTTTTGCAAACAGGGTGCCACGCCCACGGAGACCAGACTCCACGCTCTGAGTATCCAGAGCCTCTGCAGGTTGCTGTAATCACCTTCTCTCTCACACAAAAGACAATTCCTGCAACAGAGAGGAGCGCAAACTAACCTCACTGATTGCCTTCCCAAGCCAGGATCCTCCCGGAGTCCCACTGTTCACTGGGCCTGTCAAAGTGAACACTGGTGGTTAGGTGTGTCTTGAAGTGCTACAAAGGTGGTTATAAAAAAAAAAGTGTATTCAATAAATAATGAAGGTTACAAGAAACACAATTTATACTCCTTCACCTTCTGCTTTCTTTTTGCAATTTTGGATAGAATGTTAAAGAGATACTTAGGAGTGGCAAGCATTGTATTGAAAAGCAGAAGTGTCAAGTCAGGCAATATATAAGGGAAAGACAGGAAGATCTATACATACAAAAGGTGTGTATATGCTTGGGAGTACTTTTTGTGTGTCAAACTACATATTTTATTAGTTTGCTTTCTTGGTAGAAATATAATGCATTGAATCAATAGGATTAGACAAACATGACAGACAGAAAAATACATGTTGGTGAGTAAAGTATGGAAGGATACAGACACGATAAAGAGGAAAATACCGGACAGTGCTGCCATTCCTATGACCGCAAGCGAAGGGGGTGCCCTGGGGTGGAGTCTTGGTAGGAATTCTTATGGAACAATAACAGGATCACATGGAGGAGGGGTGGAGTTATAAATACAAGTGGATGCATTAAATCTGCCAGATCTAAATTCTTAGGCACTGCATCCTTTTGTCATCTCTTATTAGCACAACTGCCATCAGCATAAATGACTGAAGTATTAGTGGATTTTTGACGTCTCACTCATGTACCTGCACGAAGGAACTGGAGCAGACAGAGCTCATTCTTCAGGTGGTCAGAAGTAGGCAGTCTCCTACCTGAAATGTTCTAAATTCCCTTCTTTTCACAGAGTAGGTAGGGAGTCAAACCTTCCCAGAGATAGGTGGGGTGTGGAGGAGTTCCCAGAATGTTGAAAATAGTTGGATGTTGGAATCAGAATGGGTTCACCATCAAAGAAATGTCTTGTGTGTTTTTTGAGAAAGGATAGACAACGTAATTCCTCACAAAATTGCTAGTTTTGTGGTTGTTAATGAGAAATCTCCAAAAAAAAAAAAAAATACCTTTTACTGTTTACATCTCAGACCTTGTAAATCATGAAATATAGTTTCAGTTTGTAGTGTAAGACCTATGGAGTAACATGGTTATTGCTGTTAGCTGTAAATACAGTCCTTTATTATGGTTGCAGCTTGCTCTTCCTAAAATAAAATTCAGCATTTGCTGAATTTAAGTTTAGCTTGGCTTACTTTTCTGCCAAACAGAATATAAGCATACTGGATATAATACTGCATTAGCTTTCTTTTCAACCCAAAATTTGAATGTTCTTATCGTTTATTATTAAACTTGTACGCAAAAACAAAATGGGAAATTTTAAGAGCATAATCTTTGGCATTAGAGAGACCTAGTTCAGATCTTGACTATGCCACTTGATCAGTATTCCTCACTTATCTGTAAAAATTGGATGAGAAAAATGCTTGTCTATGGCAGTTATGAGACTGAAAGGAGCTAATGGATTTAGTTTGTATTGAGGTATTTGCATAGCTTCGATAAATAATACCTAGTCTCCTCACTCAAGTCCTGAACAAATTAAGAAAGAGACAAAAGAGTAAGGCCAACAGGAGACATTATAATCAGTAACACCGACATTGGAGAGCATAAGCTTCCAGATCCGGAACACCAGAAATAGATTTACCACCTGGTCATAGTCCTAGACAATGGGTCCCCCACTGGGCAAAGGTCTTTGCTACTAATCTTACAGCTTGCCTGAGATCAGCTGGGAGCGCAATCTCCCTGTGAGGAGATTTGCTACAGAGAGAGGAAGAGGCTGGATGATAAATACCCAGTTTCTTCCAAGCTTATCAATGAAATAAATCACTCTTCCCCCAGGGAGGGTAAGTGAGGAGGTGGAAGTATCCAGGAGGGTTACAGCTCCTGGAGCTCCCTCTCATGGGAGAAAGCATCAGGAGTGAAGAATCAGTGCTCCCTCCAGTAGAGTGTTTAGCACAGTGCCTGGCACAGAGAAACATTTATTATATGCGTTAGAACATAAACTGAGATATATTACAATTTTTAAGAGTTTATTTGAGCAAAAAATTATTTGAATCAGGCACCATCCATTCTAACAGACAGAAAGGCGCTCCGAGGAGCTGTACTAAATGAAAGGCTTTTATAGGCAGGAGGGAGTGGCAATTTTTTACTAGGCAAAAAAGTGGGTTGGTTATTGCAAGGTTACTTTCCTTTAGGGGATGACAGGGGTCTGTCGGACAGATTACTCAACTAGTGATTATCAGGAGATTCCTGATTGACTGGTTTAGGATTCCACTTTTGGGAGAGCACAAACTGTAATTAAGTCTTGGTTTGGTAATCTGGAACGTAGCATAAGTGACTCCATTTGGAACTTGTTGTCTTGTTAACATATGTCACTTATGCTATTATAATTACTGACCCTTAAGGAAAAGTGAAAAACTCACAAATTAGTTTTGGGACCTTGATACATGTGGGAGAGTGGTAGGTGGCAAGTCTAGAGAAGAGGCTGGAATCTGAATAGCAAAGATCTTCGTGGTCTGTAAGATGAACTTCCACTTTATTTTGTAGACAGTGGGTAACCAAAAGTAATTTTAAGTTGAGGAGAGACCCTCAAGTTTACATTTTAGAACATGAACTCTAACTGCAGTATATAGGACGAAAAAGAGTCCACAAGCCAGACACTATGCTATGCCCTTAGTATAGTGCTCTCTCTCAATCACCACAATAATCTTGACAATTATACACAATCATTATTACGATTTTACAGATGAGAAAACGGAAGCTTTAAAAGTTTAAGTGACTTACTCAAGATACTCAGCTTATAAATGAAAAACCTGCAGTTTGATCTCATGTCTCCCTGGTTCCAAGACTCAGGACTGTCTTCATGAGCCTGTGACTTGTGCATTCACAACAGGCTTCATGCTTAGAAAGGTCCTCTTCCTGATTTAATACTCTGTTGTTGCCATCTTGAAATTCTTAGTAATTTTAGAATAAGAGGGCCCACATTTCTGTTTTGCACTGGGCTCCTTAAATTATGTAGCCAGTCCTGCCAAGATATCTTTTCTCCCCGTTACTCCAGTCACCGCTTTCACCAAATCTGGAGAATTCTGCACAAATAAAAATCTCCTTTTAATCAAAGAACCATGAAAAATTAACTACTGTAGGTGGAATATAAATATGTTGACAATTATATATGGATGTTTTTACATTTATACGTATAAATATCCACCATTCAAGCCAAATCTCCATCACCAAACAATCCTTTCGCAGATTTCTTTGGTTCCCAGGACCTCCCCAGTGCTGTAAGTGGGAGCCAGGCCAGAAGTGGTGAGGACATGGTATGAAGTTTATTGGGGGGTAAATACATTCATGTCTAAACACATGTGTTTGGTCATATTCCAAGTCCAAATACAAATTAATTTAGGATTATCTTTTTGATGCTTTCCATATTTCAGCTCCCATCAGTTGGCACAAATAATTAAGGGATGATGGAATACACATTGGCACAATCTCACAACTTCTTTGAGGCTATAGGTCCCTGAAAGACAGGCAGCTATTACAGAAGATGGAGGAGAGTATTTTAGAAAAGAATGCTATGTGAGCAGCATTGCATGGGTCCCTTACTTTTAATCACCATCTTTAATCATGAATTCATAATATTCTTTGAAGTAAGAGGCTACTCGAAATCTCTTCTAAAGACTTTTTTCCCATTAAAGATTTGAAAATACAAAAAGAAAAATTCTAGAAAAATTATTCTAAGTCCTTCCATATTTTTTTCATAAATACACACACACACACACACACACACAGTTACAAAATGGAAAATAATGGGCACACAGTTTGTAACCTGTTTTTTTTTTTCCACTTGATGTACTAAGGATTAATAATTTTTAAAAACTTTGATAGTTTTCTTGGCCTTTTAATTTTTTCTTTCTTTCTTTTTTCTCTTCTTTCTTTCTTTCTTATGAAGACCATTGTAAATAAAAAAAAATTTTTTCCTTAGGCTAAAGTGAAATATCTTACTCAAAGGACATGAACATTTTTAAGGCCCTTGATATATATTGCTCAATTGCCCTACAGATATGGTTTAACAAAATACAGTCCCAGTTCAGTGTGAGAATGCCTGTTTGCATGAACTCTTTTAAAGTTTGGATCTAAATCTATTTAGTTTTTTCCTTTTAACTGCTTGTCAAACCAAGGTGCACACTGTGTATCTTGGGAGAGCAGAAGATGCCTGACATCTCATCCACTCTGTCCACGTGATTGTGGAGACAGTAAATTCTCTCTCCTTTGAAGAGAAGAGCTTTTCTTCATGGTTTGCCAGAGCTTTGGCTATATCTTTATTTACCATAGCTCTTGTTTGGAGACATGACTATTCCCTAAACATACTTTTAAAAAAAATCTAGTTTTGGATTTTCTCTGATCTCTTCTTTTCTTGCTAAATGATTTTATGATTAATGTATTCCCTCACCTATTGCTTTAGAACTTGTTTACCCTTGATCAAATAAATGGTTTCCAATCTGAATTCAGAGTTAGTCACATTGTTGCATATTATTACCTAAGTCCAAGCCCCTAAAAATGACTTGTAAATAAGAATTAGATCTAAAGAAAACAATTCTTTCAATTAATTCTAAACCTTTGAAAGCCACTTCTACTCTTGAGTGGTGTTCTTTGAGGATTTTCACGGCTATCAAATCCTTCTAGAGCTTTCCAGAATTCAGTAGAGAAGGAGCAGCCTGCAAATCAACGTTTTGGGTAAGCTTAGGTAGTACTCTCAGGAGTTCAGACACTTTTCCAAGTCCTAGGTTTGCTTCACTGGAGGCCATACTGACCAGGGCCCGTATCCAATGAGACGGTTAGTAGGGAATTATTATACTGAAACCTTCTCTGGCCAGAAATTGAATAAGTAAGTTGAGGACAATATGATATGCTTTGAGTGATAAGCTGCATTCTGAAGAGACATTTATTCAGTGATACTAATAAAGTAACCATAATTCTTTTCATTAACTGCTTCCATCTCAGCAAATATTTTTAGTCAACTAAAGGACCAAGAGATTAGTAACATCAACTTGATTAACAACATCAACTTGACTTTTAACTTTTAGTCTCAGCAGTGCATCCTCACATCACAGTCGTAGCAGAGTGGTGTGGGCTGAAGAGAGGGCTACATGCAGGATCCCTCCCTATTGTTTTCTTATAACATTTCTTTGGAATAGTGCCCTAAACACGAAGGGTAATTTGTCTGCCTATAACATCAGGGGGCTGCTTCTCTGTTTGCTTATTAGATCAAATAGGAGGATGAACTAGAAAGCTTATTAGGGAATCATTAAAACATATTTGGAATGCCACATAATATTTTGCTTCTGGCTCTCCTATTTGTTTGTTTTGCTACCATTACTCTATTGCTCATTTGGGGAATCTTTGCTCATTTTTTTATTATAAGGTTATCATTTTTACAATCTATAATATTGAACATGTATAATGATCCCTTATATTTTTAGGAAGCTAAAATTGGAGTTCAATATTTTTTAGAACCCTGTTGCTTACTAGTAATGGAGAGAAGGCAGGATGAGGGATTGAAATTATTTTTAAATTATTAGCAAATCCTGGTTTCTCAAAAGAGAAATTTTTGAATTTTCTTTTCAGGAAAAGAATTTTCCTTTACATCTGCTCCTTAATTTCCAGATCTATGTATGTTGGCTGTGGGGGAGATGCCATCATGTAACGGTCTCTGATTCAAAGCACATCCTGAACTCCATCTTTTCAGGTTGTTGTCTCTCAACTGCCACCATAAGTGAGTCTTCAGTAAGCCATTCCAGCTTTCAACAGCCTAGCTTTTTCTGAGAAATGGGTCTGTGGTAAGACCATGTATTTCCATGAGCATCTAGTCCATTGTTGTACTTCTTTTGCTGGGAAAACCCTGTGATAACTTTACCTGGAGTAAATACCTTGAAAGGGGATGTCTATTCTTCATAAGACTACCTACAACCCTTCCCTCTTACCACTGAATCTGTGGATTGGGTCAAACCCAGCACGTTCCAGGGAATGGGTACACATTATGATCTAGGAGGAATTAACTTATACCCCCAAAGAATTTCAAGGCCTTACTAATAATGTGTATCCACAGAAGCCTGGAAACTTCCGTAGAGGTGCATTTTAAGGGCATTTGTCCAAAGAAGATATAACGGTAGGTTGGGCTGAATTCACTGATATGGGTGAACTTCCTAGAGATTTTGGATTTAATGTGTCAACTTGTGCAGTAGGAGGTGGCTCTAACATCTTCCTTGGTTGACTGACCAAAACTTGGACTCAGCAGTGGCCTGTATTTAATGAGATGACATGCCAGTGATTCCCTGGCATGGTGTGGTGGAGGGAGTCCACAAGCTTAAGGAGATAAGGATGTTGGACTGAACTGATCATGTACAACTTGCATATCCATCCCCACACCTCTGTTCCACTAGATGGCCCCAAATGCATTTCCTTCATTAAGCCATTGGGAAGTACATTAGCAAACAGAGTATCTTTATCATTAAAACACTCTGTGGTTGCCCTCATTGGAAAGCCAGGTATGACGATCAGGAATACTGCTGCTGACAGAGGCTCCCTTGATTATGCTGTGCCTTGGTATGGGTTCTTCATGTTTCTTTTAATTAGGGGTTATTGAGTTTCTTAGATCTGGATGTTTACATTTTTCAACAAATTTGGAAAAATTTCAGCCGTTATTTCTTCAAACATTTTTTTCTGTCCCCTGTTCCCTCTCCTTTTCTTTGGGGTCTACAATTGCATGCAGGAGGCTGCCTGGGATTGTCCCACAGCTCGCTGATCCTCTGCTGATATTTTTTAGTCATTTTTCTCTCTGTGTTTCATTTTAAATAGTTTCTATTGACATGTCTTTGAATTCACTAGTGCTTTATTCTGCAGTGTCTTATCTGCACTTAATTCCATTCAGTGTGTTTTTCATCTTAGATGTTGTATTTTTCAACTCTAGAAGTTTGACTTGAGTCTTTTTCATACCATTGTCTATTTTTTATTCCCTAACACACTTATGGTTTCCTCTACTTCCTTGAACATGTGGTTATCCTGCCTTGGACTACTTAGTTTTATTATCTGTGTCATTCTAGGTCAGTTTTAATTAACTTTTCTTCATCCTATGACATTTTCCTACTTCTTTGAACATCTGGTGGTTTCTGATGGGATGCGAGCAAGCATTACCTTCATATTTTTAGATGCTGCATATTCTTGTATTTCTGTATGTATTCTTGAGCTTTGTACTAGGATATACTCAATTTACTTGGAGACAGTTTGAGCCTTATAAGGCTTGTTTTTAAGGTTTGTTGTGTAGGACTAACAAAGCTCAGGACTGATGTTTTTTCCATACTAATCTTGTAATATATTTCTGAGTGCTCGACCCTAGTGTCCCAGTATCAGAAGGTTTTCCATTCTAGCTTGTGGGATCGCCAACTATTTCTGGATCTATCTGGGCTCCGAGGACTGTTTCATCTGCTCCATTTGAGTGTCTTTCCCCAACCTTAGGTGGTTTCCTCACACACATCTTGGTCACTGCTCAGCTAAAGAAACTCTAAGTAAGCCTTAATATATTTACAGGATATTTTTGATGATAAATAACAGAAATCCAATTTACATTAAGTAAAAAGTTATTTGTTGGCTCGTAAGAAAAATCCAGGGCTAGAATCTCCTTGAAGACCCTGATATAGGAGCAAATGAGGTCATCTCTTGTGGGCTTGCTCTTGCTCTTGCTCTTTCTCCAGCTCTCTCTTCTCTCTGGTTCTCTTTGCATAATATTGTGTAAGTTCTTACTGGAAATGGCTCCTTCTAAGCGGAGGGAAAGGTGGCCCCAGGCAGTGGCAGCTTATCCTTCTAGCTCTCCCTAAGTTCATGTATCAAAATTCAAGGAAGACTTAGTGGCCTGTTTGGGCTACAGGTTCATCACTGAACCATACATCACACATGGGATGTGTACTGCTCTGATGGGCAAAACCAGAGTTAGCCCTACCTAAAATATATAAAATGAGTTCTTTGCAGGAAAGAACAGTTTTGTTACTGGGAGATGTTGAGGGAGAAATGTTGAGTAGACAAAATGGCAATGACCACTGCACTCAGTTTCCTCATCTGTAAAGTGTATGAAATATTCTAAAATGTGATAATGTCTTAAGAGCTTAGCATAATACCTGGCCTATGATGAAATCACAATAAATTTTATGTTACTATCAATAATCCGAGCTTGGTACCTCCAGGTGTCAGTAAATTTATTCACTTCTCTGCATCACTAACCTTCAGTAAAGAAGTTTCTCCTTTGTCCCTCTGTGTCAAGAGTGACTTAAATTCCTAACTATGGGGCCTCAGTTCCCAGGTAGCTGGGTTCCTGATCATCTCCCATTGCAATTTCCAAAAAATCCCTGTTTCTACGTTGCCTAAGCAGAGATCTTGTCTAAGCATCAAATCAGTAGCAGGAAACAGATGGCCCACTTGAATTGGGTAATTTGAAGAGGGTTTAATAAAGGGATTATTAACAAAGGTGCTGGCAGGTTATGGAGAAATCACAAGGGGCAGTGCACTGCCTTTGGCTAGTAGAAGAGTACTGCTATTCTTCAAGGCCTGAAAGGACAAGGGATAGAATGGTGACTGGAACCTGAGAAAGAAGACACCTGACAGGAGACATTCAGCTGGCCCACAGTGACCCATGGTGAGGGAGCCAGTGAATAAACACCTTGACCTCTCCTCTCTCTGATCTCCTACGTTCCCCACTGGGTGGATCTGACAGGAAGCCAAAGGGCATAGAAGTCTGTCATTCCAGTGGAAGGCCAGCTTGCTGCCTAGGGCACAGAGAAGGGTGGCAAAGGGAAAAGAGGAGACTAGAGGAACAAATGGAAAATGTCCAGCAAGCCCTAGGTCATGGCCTTACTTTAGACACTTCTCCCTGGGTGTACATATCACACCTGTTTGATCTTATTGGTTGATTTCCCAGTCCCTTTGGACTCGTAATTTTGTTCCTATTCTCAAAACAATCTATTTTGGGTTATGTTCACAAAACTTATGTCTGTTCAGGATTTCCCTGGTCCTAAGGTAGGGAACTCTGAACATCTATAACCTGGAATGGGGGAAAAGCATGGCTAGACGGTCTGTATTTATGACAGTGAAAGACTGGTCACAAGTGCCTGGAAATCTGCAGTCTCATAACAGGAGGTTTTGTTCTTCAGTTGTGAACCTTGAGTGCATCCTTAATCAAGCCATTTCTTGAAAGAGGCGGCTTTATCCATGGACTGGAGAGAATTTGCATCAAGAAAGGAGAGTTGTCACCTTATGTGGACTCAAGTGGGAGGAGACGACTGGGGTTAGCTTTAAAGACCACCCTCTCAGCATCTTCCATGGACACAAAGTTCACCTCATTTCCCAAAGTCCTTAGAAAGGAAGCCAGGGATGTGGAGCATAGGTAATAAAAGATTAATAATAATAATAATATAATATAATATAATAAAGAGAGGAAGATGAGGTAAAAATAAGTTGTTGGAAAAATATACAGAAGTCAAAGGAATGGGTGAAGTGATGACAAAATGGAAAAGGAGAAGTACTAAAGATCAACTTTCAACTCAGGAACCACAAGCAATCCTGTAATTACAGAGGAAGAGAAGGACTGAGTCCTGCTTTGGCCGTGGCAGATGAACCAGAGGCCAAGCAGCTGCCAATTAACGCAGTTAGAGGGAAATGCAGGCCTGGCCCGCGTGTCTGCTCTTTGTTTCCAAGCCCGCATTTTGCTCTCAGAAACACCTTGGAAGCAACTCAGCAAGGCAAGTAAGGAAAAGAGGAGGCCCAGCTGTCTGGCAGGCCTGCACTGACCCAGAGCTTTGCTGAGCCACTTGAGATGGGTGGTAATCTCAGACTGGTTACCTCAAGAGATGGTCCCAGGGGTGGTTTGAATATTTTGGATACATTACCTAATATATCAAAAGAAAACTCACAACCCAAGTGCCCCTTGGCTGACGTGCACGTTGATTCTCACAGCCTTGGTCTTTCAGAGATCAGTGCTCTGTTGCTGTGTTGCTATTGTCAGGATGGAAAAAATAGAACCATTTTAATGTTGTGCTGTTTGCATTTCCCGACAGTGAAGAAGCAGCCCATTATTAGCTAGCAACACTGTTGTGACATCAGTGGTGACTCTGCTGCTTGGGATTCAGCTCATGAAATATCTTCCTCCCTGGTGCAATTTTTTTTCTTTTCTTTTTCTTCTTCCACCTTCCGTGTTTCATCCTCATGCAGATAACCGGCTAAATGGCCATGCCTGCTTCTGGCCTTTTTGAGAATGGGATATCAAAAATGCTAACACATATTTTGCCTGCCCTAGTTCCCAAACTTTGGCCTCCAGGAGCCACTTTTTTATGGCTATCCCTGAACGGGCAAGGGAGCTGTGCCTGCTGCGCTGGCGTGGGCTGCTGAGTGGAGTAGGGAGAGCCCAGCACACGGAGGGTCTCTGAGCTCTGTGCTGGCATGGGAGCCTGGGTGGGAGGGGTGACTGCTCCCTGATGGGAGGGAAGGGAGCATAGGAGGGGCTGCTGTGGATTGTGGGGGGCTGGTGAAGGAGAAAGATGTCCTTGCCAGGGATGGGGGCAGTGGGAGTGACAGGAAGTTGGTTACATGCAGGGGATTAATTCCATAAGAAAAATAACTGAGGACAATTGAAGTCAGGATTCTCATTATTGGAAATGAGAAACAACATATAGAAAGAGAGAAAATTAAAACTTGATATAAGAACTGAATGACATATATTAGTATGATCTCATGGTTTTTAGCATATGGAGATACAGAAGTAAATATATGTAAAATGTACATACATGAGTTTCTGTATATTTTGTATGTTGCAACCTTTTTCTAAGTTTGGGATCGTTCAAAAATAAAAAGTGAAAAAAATGTTTATACTGGTATAATAGTACTATTTAAGATGGAGGCATAGGACTAACAACATAGTGGTGTTAAAAGAATTAAATGACATAATTCACGCAGAGGTACAATACAGTGTCTGGCACATCATTAGCTCTCAGTATCTATTCTTCTTATCTCCTAGGATAGAAGCATACTGTGAACATTATTCTGTACCTCGGTTTTTTCCCACCAAAAATGTATCTTGGAAATCTTTTCATAACAGTTCATACCTTGTTTTTTAAAATTAATAAAGCTAGCTTGCATTCTTTATTATATTACTGTTATAATTAGAAAAACAAAACAACAATGATTGTGGGGGGATAATCTGCCTTAGCATGTCATTGGCTGATGACTCATAATTTAATTAATTCCTGTTGCTAATGGAAACCTCTGGTTGAATAGGCAGAGTTGTATTTTAATAGCAGCTCTTTAGTGGAGAGTATAAGAAAAAAATATCCAACACCAAATCTATGGACACATAGATGTTCTCGCTAATTATCCCTACTTTTGTAAAGCTCAGAATCAAAAGCATTGGGTAACGAGAGCAGCTGGCAAAATTCATTCCTTCAATCATTTCTTCCATTTGTGGACAAATCCTTATTTAAGGACTGCTATGACCAGACACTGAAGGCAGCAGTGAACTAAACAGAGCCCCTGCCTCTTGGGGCTCTCTCCTAGTGGGAGATAGGTAAGAATAACCACCAAGTCTTGTGTGATACATCAGTTGGTGATAAATTAAACATTAGATCTGTCCCTTCCCTTCATGAAGAAAGGTAATTTGGTAATTTTTAAAAGTTTATGCCTTATCAATCATTTAACTTTTACTAACCTTTTGAGCCTGGGTTTCTATACATCAAAAACGGAGATGATAAAAATTATCTCATAAGGTTGTTGTAATCAAATATGTTGAGTGCCCAGCATAACAAGAGCCCCTTAGCAGGTACTTGATGAGCAGACACCATCACTATCTGTAAGCTGTACAATTTTTGGTTCTTGTTTTTGAGACTAAGAGAAAGAGGGTGGCTTTCATTCTCAGTGAAGCTGTTTCCTTTCCCAGGTTGGGTGTGTCACTGATATGTCTCCAGACCTCACTAACCTGTTCCTGATTAGTCACACTTCCTTGACTGTCCTATCACACCTCCCACCCACAGGAGTGGGAAGTCCATTCTTCTACTGGGTTGCCTGCCACAAAGAGTCCTAAGAAGCCTGTCATGGTCTCTTGTCACCTACCCAGCAGCCCATACTTTGAACAGTCTCTTTGCCCCGCCCTGTACTTGGGTTCCAGGGAACTCTCCTCCAAGGCCATGGCTCCCACTAAACTCTCCAAAGCACACCAAGTCCATACTTGGCCTTGCAGAATAGGCTGAGTCTCTGGGTCTTTATCCTGAAAACACAGAGGAAAACTGGAAGGTTTTAAGAAGGGGATGACTTGGCTTAGTTTATACTTTGAAAAGAATCCTCAGATTGCTCTGTAAGGAATGGGGAATAAGAGTAAAGAGAAGAAGCAGGGAGAGTGGGTGTTCCTGCTGGACCCCAGGTGGGAGATGGACACTGGATCAGAGGGGCAGAGAGGAAAGGGAAACCGCACAGGCTTGAGATAATTTAGCCACTTTGGAGGCAGTACTACAGTCCTGCTGATGGATTTGATGTAGGAGTGGGAAGGAATAGGGAAGTTTTCAGCTTACACATTTGGGTGAATTTATATGACTGTACCATTTATTAAAAATGGGTAAAACCATGATGTTTAATAAAAACTCGACTGAGTGCTAAAGGAATCTCAAGTTGGGTGCTTGACATTGCAATGACCAGTGCGTACTCATGGGGCTTACAGCTGGCCCACAACAAACCTCAGGGTCCCAGGCTAGCCCCTGGAGGCCTCTGGGTGGCCAGAACCAGCTCAAACCCACCTGTAAAATGTCTTGGGCTCTGCAAGCCTCAGTCCCATACCTAACCCATCAGTCCCCTTAGAGCAAAGCAGTTTCTCTCCTTTTCTACACTGAGGCATGCTTATTTTCCACTTTAGGATGGTTAAGGATGGGAAAAATCATCCCCCATGGAGAGGATGGCTTTAGCTACACTGCCTAGCCAAGGTGACCAGCAAAACACCCTAAATTACATTTCCCAAAGTCTGAGCTCTTCAGTCTGAAACCACAGTAAGTAGAGGATAGTCCAGGTTACAAACATTTTATGGCCAGAAAAATTCTGGCCTGAAGATGCAAGAGCACAGTCCAATTAAAGACGTCCATAATTCCCATTACAAAGCAGAACATTTCACATGTCATGGACTGTGGTGTCTATATTCAGATATATGGAAACCTCACCACCTTTTCCAAGAATAAGAGAGAGGTCCATGCTTCACATTTTTGCAAATAAAGGGGCCATTTACATAAATAAAAAATAAAACCAACTTCCAGGAATCAGTTTTCTGGGCGAACAAACTAACAAACAGTCTCCAGTGGACATCCTACCATGTGTACACAAAGAAGCCTTTCTGTGGAACAAGCTTCTCATTCTCGTTCTGATTTAATAAACACACGTGTCAGATAGCGGGGTCTTGATCAGAAATGACAGCAGATCTGCTTTCCAGAGCAGCTACTACCAATGACTGGATTCAAAAGGTATCTTTAAGACAGGGTGGGGAGAGGTGGACACCCCTAGAAGAAAGATGTAAGAGTCCAAATAAGCCAGCAACTCAACTCAAGTGTAGTTAGGAGAGTCCTCACCATCCCGGCTCCCTTTGCCTGGCTGTGAGGTACCCTTTCATTTCCTTCTCTGAGGTTGGTACTCAGCTCCACGTTGCCAGCCTCAGCAGCAATAAATAATGATGATAGCTCACAACACTGATTAAGCCCTTTCTGTATACTGGTAGGTAATGTGACAAGCACTTTACATGAATCGTTTTGTAACCCTGTAGTAAGTATTTGAAGTAATAATAGAGTATCATGATACTCATTTTGTACATAGAATCACCGACCAACCCTGAGATTAAGCCCTTTGCCTGATATGACACAGTTGGTGTCAGAAGTCAGGCTTTTGTGATTTCAGTCGCCCAAGCTCTTTCCTCTTTGCATTCAGCCCTTTCTAGTTCCCTTTCCTTGTTTCTCCTGGCCAGTGCTTCCTGTTACCAGTTCTCCATTCAGCTAACTTCCCACAACAGATTGATCTTGTCCAGTTCTCCAGCACTCAGAGAGGGTTCCCTGGCAACCCCCAAACCTTGAGGTTCTCCCAAAAGCAGTGACTTTCCAAGTGCTCTCTGCTGCCCCCACCTGGCAAGCCTTAACACTGCTTAGTTCCTTGGTCAACACACACTTGCTAAGGGTAGCATGACTTTTTAAAATACTTCTTTTTCTCTGATTCGGATGCTTATGTACTACTGTTTAAATTAAAATAATAGTGATACATCATCAAGACCAGGATCTAAGAATACATTTAAGGTCTCAAAAGTGGATTAAAGAGAATTTAAATTTAACCTGTAATTGGATACATGGATCCTCAAGAAAAGTTAATGGGAAGTATTTCAAATTCAAAATCTTTTTGGGGGGTAGGGTCTAACTTAGTGGTAGAACACGTGCTTAGGATGCACGAAGTCCCGATTCAATCCCCAGTACTACCATCAAAAAATTAACAAATAAATAAACCCAGTTACCTCCCCCCCAAGTTTATCAAGATTATCAAGTTACTAAAAAATACAATTAAAGATATAATTTAAAAAAAAACTAACTTAGGGAAACTATGACAAAAATAACAAAAAATATAGAAAGACTGCTTATTTAAGAAATAAATGGAATAAAAAAATTAACCAACTATCAAAAACAACAAACTTTCCACAAGGAGAACTTTAGGCACAGACTTTTTAAATGTTCAAGCATTATGGGAAAAAACCAAAAAACAAACAAACAAAAATCCTTTGAGGCTTTTCCTAGAGACGAGAAATTATGATTTTTAAAAAGATTTTGTGTCTCTTTAACGTGATTTCTCGCTTATACAGTAGTCCTCCCATATTTGCAGCAGATAAATTCCAAGACTCCCCAGTGGACGCGGGAAACCACAAATAGTACCGAGCCCTACATGTACTACGCTTTTTCCTATATGCACACACCTATGACAAAGCTTAATTTGTAAATTATGCACAGTAAGAGATTAACAACAATAACTAATAATAAAACAGAACAGTTTTAACAATACACTGTAATAAAAGTTAAGTGAATGTGGCGTCTTTCTCAAAGTATCTTGAACAAACGTAATGCCTTTTCCGACTTAACTAAGCACTTACCACGCGCTGTGGCCATAGCTTTTCCATTCTGAGGTACGACAGCAAGACTATCACGAATTTCGTTTTCCTTCTTCACAGCTTCATGGAGAGAAGATTCCTTCTCACCGTAGATCTTAGCCACTTCAGCAAACGCTATCTCCCTTTCCTTAAGTTACGAACTTTCACCTTTGCAATTAAAGGACGCACTTAACAGCTTCCCTTTGGCGTATCTTAATTACCAGCATCACAACTCCTCGGCTTTGGGGTCATTATTAAGTAAAATAAGGGTTACTTGAACCCAAGCACTGTGAAACCCCAACGCAGACCTAGTAACTGCGAGGGCTTCCGAGCGACTAACGGAAAATAAGCGGGACAAGGGGAAGATTCAAATCCCGGGCAGGATATCGCGAGATTTCATCACGCTGCACAGAACGGCCCACAATTTAAAGTTTGTAAATTCTTTATTTCTGGAATTTTCCACCTATCATGTTCGGACCTTAGTTGACCTTGAGTAACTGAAATGATGGAAAGCAAAACCTTGGATAAGAGAGGACAGCTGGAGCGTTGCAGGAATGCCATTCTAAAGTGTAAACGTACTATTTTGAGAAGGTCATTACCTTTTCAGCTTATTAGAAATAAGCCAATGTGAGATTAGTAATTCTCTTTTGGAATGCTTAATTACTTGTTTGATTCTGTTGTGTGCAAGGCATAGAGTAGGTGTGCAGTCAATGTTTGATGAATTCTAAGGAATACCTAAATAGCTTTTACAAGGTCCAGAGAAGTGGAAAGGAATGTTATTTGACTTGGGTTAACACTGGACTTTTTCCTAAATACACAGTTGTTTGAAGGCTTTACTCAATAAAATACTGTACTGGTACAATGAAGTAGTGGGTATCCCGTTTCCCCAAAGTTAATGACTTTCTCAAGCATTTGGCTTTCTTACCATACGATTAGCACCATTATTTCTAGGCCAATCAATAGGAACAATTCCAAGATTAAGAGCAATTTGGATCGTTATTCTCCTTTCATCACATATTCATTCTTTTCTGTTTGAATAAGACCTGCAATCAGTGGTATTTACCAATCTTTACGGGGAAACCCTACACCAGTGATTATTCTTGTCTTTGCAGGTATTAAACGCCATTTCAAATATCCTTTCAATAATTTTGTAGTAGCTAATGAAGTCCATTTTTTCCCCAGATTTTGCAGGCCACTGAAAGCATACTGAACCCCCAAGGGTCTTTAAAGAGTATGTGTTATTTAATTGGTGGCAGCTGTTCCTTAGAAAGTTACCTAAGTACATAAAAGTGCTTTTTACCCTGTTTAATAGCTTTAAAAAAAAATCACAGTTTAAGTTATCCTTGACATATATATGGAGTACACAAAGATCCCCTGAAGTTCTTTGATATTGAAAATTTCAAATATTATAACTCACATGTATGCAAGAAATTATAGGACAGTACCCTTTAATTTTGGATTTAGTTACTAAAACTTAATATATATACACACACACACACACACACACATATACTTTTGGTACTCTGGATAAATTTCTTCAAGAGAAGTTATTAATTTATTGTAGTTAATTCTAAAGCATATACACTCTATATTCCTTGGATGAAACATTTTCCTGCTTTGTCTTTGAATTCTTTCCAAAAATCATTAAGTACTGGATACATACAGTAATAGCAGATATGCTTAAAATGTCACTATTAATCCAGTTTATAGCCTCTAACATTTTCCACGAGGAATTTCAGAAAGAAAACCTTACGCAGACATCTAATATCCAAAATAACCAGAGCCAAATATAATGATTTTACAGTTGAAGGATAGCCAAGACGCACATTTTCTGAGTGTGGTTTTTACTGAGAGTCCGCATGTAGATGAAATATGGCTTTTAAGAATATAATCTTCATGGAAAAGGTCTTTCTTGTCACAGCACTGAGCTGACTTTCAAGCCAAGGTCAAAGTCCTTTCTGCAGGTCTATTTTTAGGTTTTCCATTTCTCAACAGGAAGCTCCTGGTTTTGAGTTAGTGTGACACAGACTGCATCGTGCTGCAGAAAGAAGAGGGACGCCTCCTCTCTGTGGCTTTCCCTGCTTCTGTCTGTAGACTTCCTGTTTCATGCATCCCAGGGACGGGTTGTCACTCTCCCACTTGCCCGCCCCCTGTGGTCACCCTGCCGCATTAAGCAGGGTGGTCTCTGAGATGGCAATGGCATACTCGGGGCTCTTCTTCCTTTTGTCCTTTTTGGATTGTCTGAGAGAGTGGTGACCTTATGTTATGGTTATTAATCAAGAGTTGTCCTGCTCTTCAAACTGTCAACCTGAAGGCAAAAGCAGTGAGGTCAAAGTGATTTAATTTAGATTGAGATGGAAGAGACCAGGAAACAAGAGCATGTTGAAAAAAAAAGTCAAATACCATTCATTTATTTTTGAAATTGAATACAGAGCACATAGAAGTCTGTAACAAAAAAATAAATCAATGCATTTCCATTTCATATTATGGCCTTTCACTGGAAGAGGCAGAGTAATGAAGATGAAAGGATCAGAGAGAAAGACAAGCCAGCAACCTTGGTGTGAGCAGAATCTTAGGGGAAAATACCTAACATAATAAGCATGCATTTTTCCCCCCAAAAGGAATCACTTGGTTTTTAAAACAAGTATTTTCTAAATTTGTTATTAGCAGTGCTTTGATTTTGTGAAAAGTTTAGAAGCATATACATCCATAAAATATATTTTCCTCAGTTTTTACTGAGGAAAGATTTCAATATTCAGTTCTGGATGCTGGAGACTATTGCATCCTTGCCTGGCGCCTCGTAAAATTTTACTTTCATTGCAGAGCAGCCCCACCTGGTGGTTATTTGTAAACTTTCCACTAAAGATACGTTGCATTTTCACAGTCATGGGCAGAAGTGGGATCCTCTGTTTTCATTTTCTCTGTAGGCGGGAGGAAGTTGAGCAAGAAAGAGGAAAGAGCATGCATCAGTTCAGTTTAAAAGGCCACAGACCAGAGAGGGGAATACATGGCAGGGATTCAGTACATGTGGGTTGAATTAACGTTGCTTGAAGGGAGAGTTGGGCTCAAGGCTGAGAGGGAGTCCGATAAAGTCCCTCCAAGGGAGCATTGCCAGCTCCCTTGCTACCCTGCAAAAGCGCTGCACCTTGTGCCTGTCTGCACCACCAGGCCTCGGAGGCTTTCCATCTCTGCATCCCTACCTCTTAACATGGAGCTTTGCAATGCCAGGCCCCTGGAGAGGACTCTGGTTTCACCTGGCAGAAACACAGCTGGAACTAGCTTCCAGGAAGATAACCAAATTAGCCAGAGGTACAGAAGTGGTCAACGCAGAGAGAGCTGAAGCAGGGATGTGAATGCCAGCAGGATTCCACCATCCTGAGTGTCTGAGTATCTCTGCTTGTTGCCTCAGTTTTCTCCTCTGCTTCTTAACTGGTGCTTGGCTGCTCCCAGACTCATATCTTCCCAGCTCTCTATCTGGAGGGAAGACGATCTCTTTCCCAGCCAAGCTTTGAGAAAAGCCAGAGAAGAAGTCTGATTGGCCTGTTTGGGGCCACATGACTACCCTTTGAGCAACTGCAATGGCCAAAGGAGTGAGATACATTGATTGGCTAAGCTTGAGTTGGCCACTGGTCAGCCAATCACTGTGGACAGGATGCAGGGTTGTATAAAGGACAGAATATCTGTCCAGAGGAGGGAGAGAAGGTGCAGTTCCTCTAGAGAAGGAGATGAAAAGATCGACACACCCATCTGAAATAGATTCCCTCCTTCCCTCTCCTGTCTATGTCCATCACATCACCCAGTAAATATCTGCTTGATAAATGAAAGATTTTCTAGATGAGTAGGAGATCCCAGGGTAGGTGTAAGTGGTACTGAGATGGGGGTTGGGGTGTTGGCTATTTTCTGGAGCTGGTGACATCACAAATTCCCTTCCTTTAGGAAACTCTGGGGCCTTTCCCCCTCCCTGGATATGGTCATGTATGTTCTTCTTTCTTCATTATAGCTTAAACCAAGAATTCTGGTTTTTCTCTACTTGACTCAGAAAAATACATTCTTCATTCTTTGGGTATTTTCTCCTCCTCAGTTCTGACTTTGGTGTTGGTCACGCCTTCCTGAGAATAATAAAAAATAACAACCACGAGGAAGTTTCAAAGGTTTGATAATCTTACTGAATTTCCCTTTTAAGATATTAGAAAGATGCACAAAATCCAAAGGAAGTTTTCCCTCCATAACATTGCTTTGATTTTATTTAAATACCTAAGCAACTCAGGTTGCTAAAATAATTTAAGTTCACTTTTGCTTTTCAATGTAAAATTTCATTTTGAGCATTTGTTTTCTTAGATCTTGTAAACATGATTTTGAGTCTTTATAATATTTCATTGTATTTTTTCCATAACTATGTATCTTTCCATAACCATGTTCTTGGAATTTTGGTTATTTATAATTTTTATTATTATAAATATTTATAATATTTATAATATTTATAATTTTTATTATTATAAATAACATTGTGATGAATTCCCTTGTGATCTTTTATCATATCTTTGATTTTCCCTAAAAAAGATATCTTGAAAACAGGATTATTATATTAAAGCATATGAATCTTTTTATAAATGTATTCCATTTTCCCCTCATCATAACCTTTTTGTAATTCTTGATCACAGAAATTTAGTCAGCTTCACAAAGATACATGTACAAGAATGTTCAATGTAGTATTGATCATAATAGTGAAACATTTAGAATAACATACACTTTGACAGTTAGGGTTTAAATAAATCATGATAGAATCATTGAGTGGAACATTATACAGCTATTAAAATGGTGATGTAGAGTTATACTTATTTGAGTTTTTCCTCTTTTTTCTTTAAGTGTTATTGAGATATAACTGACAAACAGCACTGTGTAAGTTTAAGGTGTACAGCATAATGATTTGCCTTATATACAGCATGAGATGATCACAACAGTTTAATGAATATCCATTATCTCGTAATGATACAAAATAAAAGAAATGGAAAAAAATTTATCCCTTTTGGGATGAGGACTCAGGATTTATTCTCTTGACAACTTTCATATATAACACACAGCAGTGTTAATTGTATTACTCACTCTGCACATCACATCCCTAGTACTTATTTACTTTATAACTGAAAGTTTGTGCCTTTTGACTGCCTTCATCCAATTCTCCTTCCCCTCACCCCCTGTCTCTGGTAACCACAAATCTGATCTCTTTTTCTATGAGTTTGTTTGTTTTTGAAGTATACTTGACCAACAACACTGTGCTAGTTCCTGGTGCAAAACACAGTGATTTGATATTTCTATACATTTCAAAGTGATTACCACAATAAATCTACCATCTACTATCATACAAAGATACTATATAGTTATTGACTGTTCCCCACACTGTACATTTCATAACTGTGACTCATTTATTTTGTAACTGCAAGTTGTACTTCTTAATCTCCCTCACCTATTTCACTCATTCCCCCATTCCCCTCCCCTCTGGCAACCAGCTGTTTGTTCCCTGTATCTCTCACTGTTTCTGCTTTATGCTTGCTCATTTGTTTTTTAGATTCCACAGATAAGTGAACTCATACAGTATTGTCTTTGTATGTTTAACTTATTTCACTTAGCATAATACCCTCTAGGTCCATCAATGTTGTTGCAAAAGGCAAGATTTCTGATGCCTGTTGGCCATTTTTATTTACTTAACAATAATTCACATTTTTCTGTGTTATGGACATTTTAATGGCACACAGCTATCCTATTATGTGGATGCATATTGTAACTAACAAGTTCCCCATTGTTGAAACTTTAGATTTCAATTTATTCTATTTTAATTAATTCTTATACAAAATCTTGGTGCACATATCCGATGCAGGCATGAAGTGCCCACGTTTAGAGGTATGTTATAACTTCTAAAGATTTAGACCTATGGTACATGGACCTCTGTTTGCACTCTTGCCTGGGCCTCAGGATGTTAGGGGTGGGTCTGGATGACAAGGATCAGATATTTACTCCCAGATGTGGAAAGGCCTGGGCAGGGAGGGGCTTAGTAAGGTGAGAGGACAGCACATCGTTCATGACCTTCTCTCCCTCCCAGAATGGTAAAATGAAAACTGAAGCATAACCTCGAGTTGGGAAGCCAGCAGTGTGCTTTGGGGCAACTCACTAGGAATAGATGTGTTTGGTGAGGAAGAGACATTATGGGTGCAGAGTCCCTGGCTGGCAACAGGAACTCAATCTTATTAGTTCTTTTTGCTGAGAAGAAGGGTGCTTACCTACGGGTCTTCCAGGCACCTTTACATATTGGGATAAAAACCCCTTCATGCAGCAAGACAGGGGGCTGTGAAGAGAGAGCAGCAAATGAGCACATGCCGGGGAAGGAACGTTTTGTACCACTTGTTTGTACAAAAGGCAAGCTCAGGGGTTTGGTTTTATGTTGTTCACACAGTAAAGTCACAGACAGGGGCTTCCCAAGAGACAGTCTTCTGTAGCCACTGTCTGCTCTGAACAGTTCCGAGAGCTGCCTTTTGGGCCCAGAGGCGGCAGAAGCCTGCTTCGGCAGGGTCCCAGACGGGGAGGAACTGAGCTATTTAGGAATGAACTACCCACCTACTGTTAAGTAATGTTCTGTCTCCAACAGAGTCTTTCCACGTAGGAAAATGTGCTGTGCACTTGGCTGCAGCCTTTACTACGCATCTGCTTGACGAGGTTGAACTGCAGCTCTGAGGCCCAGCTCCTGAAGTGGTCCCTGAAGACTGCCGGCATTAGGAGCCGGACTACAGCTGCGCTGGGTACGGGTAGCAGCGAGCCCACTAGGAGGGTCTGGTGCAATCAATTAGCAAAGTGAAGCGGGGGAGCCTCTCAGTGGATGATTGCCTCTCCTAGAACAACCCCATCTAGCAATACTCCCCAGAGTTATTCAAGCAGTGCTGGGCTCTGGAGCATGGGCCTTGCTCCAGTTTTAAGCTGGAAGGTAGTAAAGCTGAGTTATGGGCGTCCCAAAATCCAAGCAAAAGCCACGGTCTCCTTAACACAGTTTTCCAATAGTACTCCCCATCTCAGTAAAAGTACAGTTAATCTGGACCTCCCCCCACCCCTTAATGTCAGAAAAGAAATGTGTTTCTGATAATCAATGATCCTTTTGCTGCACAACTATATTTCATCAGGACTGTGGTTGGCAAATTGCTGCCGCATAGCATAAAACAAAGCAATGAAACATAAGACACGCACCCTGTTTATTTTGCTACTGGTGGACACAGTTGTTCCCTATTATCAGAACACAGAAGCAGCCCCCCAAGCAGAATCATACCAAATTCTATCACACCTTCCACCCCAACACAACAAAACAACCAAACCACTGAGTTTCCAGGTAACAGCTGGGTCACAAATTCTTTTGCAAATTATGCTTACATTCCAAGAGCCCTTGGGTTATATGGTGATAGAGTACCTTGGATGCTTGGCCAAGCTGATCTGTAGGAGGCAGAGAACTCGGTTTGGCAACAGTAAAGATAATAAAATTACCCATATTCCTATCTCGTAAGGAATCTTTTGCACATCATTTCATTTATCTTGCTTATGGTCATAAAACAACAACAACGTTTTTTTTTTTAAATGAGAGATCTCTTTTTTTATTCTTTTTTTTGTTGAAGAGTAGTCTACTTAAAAATGTTAGTTTCAGGTGTACAGCAACTTGATTCAGTTATACATCTACATATATATTTTTTTTTACAGATTTTTTTCCATTACAGCTCATTATAAGAAATTGAAAATAGTTCCCTGTGCTGTAGAGTAGGTCCTTGTTGTTTATCTATTTTGTATATGATAATGTGTATCTGTTAATCCCAAACTCCTAATCTAGCCTTCTCTACCTCCTTCCCCTGGTAACCACAGTTTGTTTTCTATGTCCGTGAGTCTACTTTTGATTTGTAAATAAATTTGTATCTTGAGAGATGTCTTTTTTAAAATGTCAGTTGAGAAAAGATTTTTATCAGTCCTTTCCATTAAGACCCTCTTTTAGTCTCCTGGGTATTTACTGAGTACCTTGCAGGGAACTCTTTATTTATTTATTTTTTTGCAAGGAACTCTTCAATGTGCCACCTTGTACAGAAGTTGATGGGCAGTCTATGTTAGCAAAAAATACTCTGTGAGCTAGATAGCCCCATGAAGTTCTACACCACTGGTGTATTTCTGCTACTTCATTTTTTTTAAAAAAATGAGTTCAAGAAACAAGCGCTGTGGGCGTAGTTTTGATTACCCAAGGCCGTACCCTCTTCCTGTGGAATTTGAACTTGAGATTAGCTCAGGCAACCTTGATGATTGCTAGCCTTCATCTCTAATCTTGGAGGGAGACCAGGGGTTTCTCAATAATTAAGTGTTGAGATGGTCCCCTTCCCTCCTCACCTCACAAGCTGCATCAGGTGGTTGCTGTTTTAGGCATAAGTCCAATCCTCTTCAGTCCTCCCCTCTGCACAAAAAGGAGAGCCAGGGAAGAGTGACTAGACTGTAAATGCTCATTAGGGTGCCGTGCACTCGCTTCTGTGCATGCAGTATGTTAATAAGCCAAGATATTACGGCAGAGGGTCCATAACTAATCTACCGTAATAAATAAGAGTAACAGCAGTGCTACCAGTATATTCTATGGATATTATGTGCTGCTGGCAAAGTGTGACATTTTGAATAAACTTTATTCTTGAGGTATTTAAAAAAACATAAAGGCAGTAATGAAATATGGAGCACAACATTAGTTGACACAGCAATTCCTGCCTCCCAAGACGCTGCTAAATAACCAGAGTTTAAATCTTCATCTTGAAATATACAGCTCTTCTACGATTTTAAGTGAGTTGTAAAACTTTAATGGAGTGTACCCTAACTTTATTTTTTAAATATTCTCCACGTTTTTAGTAAAGGTGACCCAGAAGTACATTGTGAACAATAAAACAACATATTTAAGCTATTAAATTCACCTCTCTAGCCAATATATATATAAGCCTTTCTGGTATGGACATCTCTCCCGGATGGAAGTGGGAATAGGGAAGAACCTGGAATTGACCATTTACCCAAAACCTACTGATTTTAACTCCAGAAGTGACTGGGTTGTACTTCAGATGGGCAAACTTAAAATTTCTGATATGAAGATGAATATATGTATGTAAATGCACGACAAGGACATTGTGCTGTACACCAGAGATAGGCACGTTGTAACTGACTGTACTTCAATAATAAATAAAATAACATATGATACCGGGGGGGGCATTTTTTTGCTGCCAAGTTGAAATGAGGATTCAAAAGCTAACACGACTTGTAGAAACTTAGAGAAAGTCAAATATTTGTATACCTGAGTGTTGAAATTGTGAAGAGTTCATACTCCCAAGTCCTGGCTTGGAGTTGTTGTTTTTGGATGTGAGAAGGCTGATTTAGGCCTTTGGGATGAGTTCACGCCCGTATAAGGAGAACTAATTTTAAGTTAAAAAACTAATTAGGATACTCAATTTTTATTTAGTCTCATCACTGAGTTGTGATTCTCTGATTATATCAAACTCCTGTATATTTCTTGGTGAAGTACAATTTACTTTCTACCTTTCTTTGTTTCTTCTTTTCAAGTGTACATTCTTTGAAAATAGCTCTAGTCTATTAAATACATATAGTGTGTATGTAAGTGTATTCTATGGGTATAATGTGCTGCTGGCAAAGCGTGACATTTTGAGTAAACTTCATTCTTGAGGTATTTTAAAAAACAAAGGCACTGTATATCTATCTATCTATATATAATGTGTATAAAATATTTTATGTATATAAAGTGTATACACACAATGTGGCCTCCAGCTTAACACGGTATGTGCAACCTCGTTTGGATGTTATGACAACAGTGCTTTAAAAATGAGAAAACGAGTCGTCTGTTTATTTCTTCTCTTTCCCACTGAAGTTACCTACAATAACTAGACTGTATCATAACCGATGAAAAGCATTCAGTTAAGTTTTTTTTAATGTGATGCCATATTAAGCATTATCCAAAGAACACTAGTTTTAGCCACTGACTAAAAAGTTCTGCTTTCTGCGAACTCTCATGAAATAGCTACTCCCCAAAACATTTACTAAGACTGCAACTGTTTCCCCAATTCGGGGGTCTTGTTAAGACTAACACCCTCTGCTTCAGAATTTATAGAGGGCAGGGAACGTGGCACTGTGTCTTTTTTCCTCAATCGGACTCTACTGTGTGAGCATTAGTTTCCTTTTTTCAGTACTCCACTGCTCCTGCCATCTCTTTTCTCCCTCAATTCGCAGCCTCGGTTTGTTGCGAAGGGCAGAAGCCAAGGCGGAATCCAGCCCACTGGGTTCAGAGGCTGCGAGACTGGAAGGTTTCGGCCGGGTTGTTTCCCATGTGCCTTTAGCAGAAATGTGCTACTTAGTCCCCCCGGCTGGAGAGCCGGTGTGCAGTGCAGACACACGCATTTCATTTCAGGCAATGTTAGGTGAACAGTCAAGTTTCAGTGCGAGGGAAAAAGGAAATCCTTTCTGTTTTGTCAATAGACTCTTCCACTCCTATCATACTCACCGGAGGAGTAGGAGAGAGAAAATCAGAGAAGAGTGGCGACGAGAAGGAAGGAACAGGCAAGGCGGTGAGATGCACAAGGCGGAGGAAGCCGGAGAGACTCCAGGATCCAGTGCAGACGCGGCAGCCCCCGAGGGGCGGGGCCGAGGGGAGGAGAAGGCGCGCTGGTTGGTGGGGCTGCGGGGGACCGGGGACGCGCGCGCGGCCTCTTTCACGCCACCGCTTTCTTTAGGCTTCACCCCATCATTCACAGGACACCTCTAATGTCTTCTGTCACAATTTGAAAATAATCCGTACATCTATCAAAATTCATCAAATTGTACATTTGAAATATGTGTGGTTTACTGTACAGGAACCAAACCACAATAAAGGTGTTAAAAGAAAAAGAAAAAGTAATCCAACCATCGTTTTGCTTTAA
Source organism: Camelus dromedarius (assembly GCF_036321535.1). Classification (NCBI taxonomy): domain Eukaryota; kingdom Metazoa; phylum Chordata; class Mammalia; order Artiodactyla; family Camelidae; genus Camelus; species Camelus dromedarius. The sequence continues at coordinate 35,724,150 of NC_087439.1, forward strand.
AAAAAAAAAAAAAATTGAAAAGCTCTTCCACCATGGCCTGTGCAGGATGTTTCTCAATAATTTTTATATCCTCCAAAGTGGAAGGAATTCAAATCCTCTAAAATATACACACATAGAAATTTTGACTTACAAACAAAATGCGTACCTTATTTTACAAATATCCCTATAGTGTAACTATTCTTGAACTATTTCAAAGGACTAGCATTAAGGCACTTTTTGGAGTGATGGATCTGTATCCTGAAGGTAGTTACACAAATGTATACACATGTTAAAATTCATATAACTATATACTGAAAAAAGTCAATTTCACTGTATTTTTAAAAGTAAAATAAAATACAACATTTCATTGCCACAAGAAGAAAAAAAAAGCCCAACTCCCTTGTAAGATCCAAGGTCTCTCTCTCTGTAATTAGCATGAAGGCTAAGGTGGCTGTTTGGAAAGGAATAGATGTGCTTGAAAGGTTCAGACCTACTCTACTAAAACAATAATGCCCCCAGTGAAACAACACTTGTTAAACACTGTGAGAGTCCCCCAGAGTCACTTTCCTTGAGGAGTAGGTGTGTTCTGTTTTCCCCTCTGGGTGTTCAAATAGACCGAAATTCAGGAGGTCTGTGCCCTCTTCTCGACTTTGCATCTCACTTTCCTTGAACCTCAGTGGTCCTGCTTTGCAAAGCAGGGCTCATTCCTTTCCGGGTTCTTCAGCCAGGTTGGTATGAGGATCCCCTCAGATGAGGTCTGGGGAGAGAGCGATGTAAACTGCCCCACGGGTAAGTACAGGCATTAATAGAACCAGCTCTGTGTTCCCTCAAGTCCAAAGATCCAACAGCAGGCTCGGGGGTGGGGGGGGGGGGGCATTTCTGCTCCTTTGCTGAAAAGGAGAAACAGAAACGGAATTGGTCTTCTCTTATTCCCCAGGAGACTGTAAGTGTTGAGACTCCCAAGCACTCTCTAAAAAGCCCTCACTCGCACAGCCTGATGCCCCAGGAAGAAAGGAGGATGCAGCGGGAGTAACGTCCAGGGAGCTGGAGAAGCCCGGCAGAGCAGGGATGAGAAGGACTCCAGGCGCAGGCCGAAGTTCAGATGGCACATGCTGAAATTGTCTATTTGCAGCTGGGAACAAAGTGCTCCACCGACGTTCCGTGGTGTTGAAAGTAACCCCTGTGGCCAGAGACCATTGAGGCAGCATAACTAAATGGGACTGCTTAGTGTAAGAACTCTGAGATTCTTTTGACTCATTTCTCTTTTTCCAACTTTTGAAAGATATGTGATTACAGGGAGATATTTCAGTGTCATGGAAAATGGAAATGGATGCCCAGCTTCAGAGCAAGCAAAGAATGGTGAGAATGGTGGCCACTTACGTGGGTAAAGGGGACAGATGCTACTTGACTACAGACTAGGGGTTCTTAACATTTATTGGGCCCCTTTGGCAGCCCAGTGAAGTCTCTGGATCCCGTCTCAGGATGATGTTTTTAAATGAAATAAAACACATAGGACTACAAAGGAAACTATGTCAAACTACAGAGATCCATAGATCTAGATTAAAGACATTTGTCTCAGTACAGCAGTATGGGCTTTGTAGTGCCAAATAGTTTGATTTTCTAAGAGAAGCCAAGTTCCAAATTTTCTGATTTTTAAGGGTCAACATTTTTTTTTTTAATTGAGCCAGTCTACTTAAGCACACATCTGAGTTGGGTATGGCTGCTGGTCACCCCTTTGATACCTTCTTATTAGAGACTATAGGAGACTCCTTGTAAACAAGGGTGAAGATCTCACATGATGTCAACAGAAAAGACTGGGGACAGTGTCATGACCAAACCAGGGAAAGCCTAACGAATGGCCATTTGTCTGATAGAAGAGGACAAGACATGGCAGAGTGGATGTATGTATCCTGTGTGCTTGGATTCAAGTACACAGCAAGGTCAGTAATTATTTCCCTTCTTTTGCGATCTCAATTTTAACATCTCATCTTTCACATGATTTCCCACTGAGATATTTCGATAGATTTTTTAAAGTTTGACTTTGGGATTTAAGGTTTTTAATTTGCTTTTATCACTTATTTCTACTTACTCTTAGAAAATAGATTTTTCTCCCCCACGGAATAGAAAAAAGGAGAGAGCTGGTGTCATGCTATCAGCATAGAAAGGTAATATATGGGAAGTCACAAAAGGAAAAAGAGAGGGTGAAGTCTCTACTTCAATTTCTACTTAAAATTTCTTAAAATAATCTCTAGAAAAGATTTTTATCTGTTCTGAACATAATTGAAATAAGGTAAGATCAGATAATTGTCATTTTATACAATTAGAAAATATATTGATTTCTCCAAAGAGTCATGGGATCCATACACACTTACTTACAAAAGGGTGCCCACATTCCAATAAACGGAAGCCACACCATAAGGCCCGGAAGTTACTTTTTCAAATGGAGTCAGTGAAGTGTGTAGCTTCCTAGATCAGTGGCTTCTAAAATTTTTGACCACCACGTGAAGAGAAGTATATTTTACATCATGACATACATTTATTTATACGATATATTTATATATTTATATGATATATATTTATGCATGACATAACATATATTCATATTTTATAAAGATAAAAGTTCCATGAAATAGCACTTACCCTTATTAAGAGACGTGTTGTCTAAATTTATTCTACCCTGTTCTATTTCATTTTAAAATGTTGGTCTGAACCCACTAAATTGATGCACGACGCTCTAATGGGCTGTGATTTGCACTATGACAAACAACGTTAAGGCATGGTTCTTCAACCCAAGGCAGAGCCCCCCATTCCCAGGTTCTCTCCAAAAACTGCAAGGCCCCTCAAGTCTGGACCAGGTCCTTCTTTCTTCATCCAGGCTTATTCAAAGACTAGGTGTGGAGGTTCTGGGCAATAATCAGCTTCTATCCCCTTAATTATTTGATTTCTTTATTCACTCATTTTTTCATTCCTAGTTTCATTTATTCAGTGAAATATTTATCGAATACTCACTATGTGGCAGATACAGGTCTTACCTCTAGGGCTACAGGCATATAAACAGATAACGTCACATGTTAAGAACTGAGCTGGGTATGCCCAGGTAGCGATGGGGGGGTCACAGAGGAGTGGCACCTGGTGGCAATGAGCTTGAAACAGTAAGGAGAATGGGCCGGAGGAGGCCTCTGACTAGACAATCTCGTGCAGGCATCTTGGTGCCCTCCAAAATAGGCTCCTGGGTAGCAGGTGGGTCCGTGGACCAGGGGCCTAGGGGCTGGGCAGGGCATGGGGAGGGCACCTGTCATCACAGACAGGTGAGCTGAAGTCTTTGGAGAGTAGTGGAGGGAGAGGAGAGGAAGTGACGAGGTCATGGGGTTGTGGGAGATTTGAAGGGCTCTGGGCCCAGCGCTCAGTTTTCCTCCCGCGGAGATTTGACATTGCGAAAGTGTGTTATTTTCATGTTGACAGAAGATCTTGTGCTTCATTGTGACACTTCCCAAGAATTAATTCCTCCAAACACCAAAGACTTAATCCTGAATTTGGAATGAACATAGGGCTCCCAAGATCGCTTCTCAGGAAGAGTCTCTTCTCCGTCTGAAAGCTCAAAATTACAAGATCACAGAATGTTAGAGCTGGGAGGAAATTCAGTAACGGTCATCCACCTGCTCTCATATTACAGACGAGGACGACCTACCCAAGTCCACACTGGTGTCAGTGGGAGACCCCGGAAGTTGGTCATCTGCCTCGAGCACGGGCCAGCGTGCCACCCCCACTGCGGGCCGGAGGGCGGCGCCCTGCACAACCGGGTCACTCTTTTGGTGGATGATGGCTTCTCAGAGTTCAGCTGAAGTCAGCAGGCCGCTTCAGTCTCTAGTGGACTCTCCTTTGTTCTAGCGGCAAACATTCCAGTTGGCAGGAGCTTCTGAAACTCGCTGCATCGGTCCCTTGCGCTCTCTCTCTCCCGCTCCGGATCCCCTCCCTCCCAGTGCCTGGGGAGACTCCTTAGGGTCAAACCCATTCGATTTGTTGGCCTCTAATTTCTTCCTTTGGTACACTAAAATGCAGAACACTTACAAATTTAATGTGCAGAAGAAATCAGATAAAGAACTTTTAAAAAACATAAATCCCAGAATCCATCCCCAGGCATTCCAAGTCTTAGCTCTTAGGGAAGGGAAGCCCAGAAACCTGGCTTTTTAATCTCTTTCTTAAAGACACTGGTATATGTATCCCCTTGAAGCACATTTTGAAAAATACAGGAGTAAGAGCACACTGAGTGTGAGTAAAACAAAGACCTGGGCTCCCAGCAAGTTGTTTCTTCTCTTGACTAAAACAAGTTTAAGGCCTCAAGAGGCTTCCTCCAACTAAACCACGGAAGCCACTTCAAAAAGCGTCCTTTACCCAGACTGCCAGGAAATCTCCACAAGTTGACCTGTGAAGAAGCAGGATTGGGTTGTGAACCGCATAGGAAAAGATACTGGTAGTCTTTTAATTAAGAGTAGGGCCCCAACCTTGGGAAAAACCAGCAAAAGTCTTAGTGGCAGATTCCACAGTGGCCACAAGGTGGCGATATTCTGCACCTATTTGAAACGCTCTGTGCGTTATCATCTAGTTTTAGCTTATATTCAATATTAAATACATCATTAATTTTAAAAGTGTGCATTAATTTTAAAAGGATGCAAGAAGAAATGGTGTAACAGGAGAGCCTTCAAGCTCACGTTTCAGTTAAATACTGACCTGCTCTAGATGGAGGAATTTAGTGTGATTTCCACATCAGATCCCAGAAAAAAGATAAAAATCTGTTTGAGAAAAGGCTGTGGACTTTGCAAAATGAAAAATGTCACTCAAAAAAAAGTGTCTTGGAAGCTTTCTGAGAAGTTGGTTTTTTGGAGTACTAGCAGATGCAATTTGGTCATTAAAAAAACATCATCTGGTAAGATTTCCTTTTTATTAGTCTGTAGTCAGGATCAGAAAATGAAAGGGGGGCAGGAAGAAAGAAATAAAAGAAAAGAGTTCTGGATAAACTTAATAACACCAGGGTAGTCCTGGACCAAAAATGACAGCCGAGCTGAGGCTTGGCTGGTGTAGACCGGAGCTGTTTCTCCTCTACTCAGCTCCCCGGGAGGGCAGGAGCAGGTGAGGAAGCCAGCGGGCTGGGAGCAGAGAGAGGAGAACTTGAGGATCACCACAGCACAACTTCAAGTGAGCAACACAGCCTCGGACCACTGGAAGGCCAAGTCATTGTCAAGGTCACTGCAGGCCTGGGACCTCAGGGACAGAGAGGCCATTGGTTGGGCTTACAGTAAGGTCAAGGCATCATTCCGAGGGACAGGCTGCAAAAGACAGCAAAGGCCTCGGGCCAGATATACGTACATATCTGTGCACATTCAGTAGGGGGAGTGGCTGTTGGCCAGAGCCTCACACTGGGGTCATACATTTGAATGTAGGATCAATGTGTCTAGGGAGGTTAGTAGGAGGGGGTGTAGAGGGATAAAAATCACATCCTTTCTAAGGGCACAGGGGAAAGCTGGCTTCACATCCCACCCTCACTTTTCCTTGTTTCTCCCATTGTGCTCTTGGTCAGGATAGGAAATGGTAGAAGGAAGAAAACTCCTTCAAGAAGAAAGAGCTGAGGGGGCTGTTGTCTTAGAAATCTGGAGAATGTGGGAGAGAAAGAAAACCTTTCTCCTTTCTCTTATCCTCCAGCGTGGGGCCAGGGCAAAGACTCAAGGTCCTGGTTGTTTTGAGGGACAGCTGCCCTTTGGTTCGGGGAAATCAGATGAGAGCTCTGGCAGAAAGGATAGAGGTTCTTGACACATAGCAGGTGTGTCTCCAGGACTGTAGCCCATGAGAGCCTTCCGTGTGCTGTTAGACAGCTGGAGGAGATGCTTATATGGCTGAGGAGAGAAGATACCTAAGAGACAGCCTCCTTGGCAAGACCCTCTTCCATGGCATTATACAGGGATCCAGGGAGATGGGCTGCTCAAAGCTAGGCACACAGAAAGAGATCAAATCTTGCCAAGCGGTTGTGAGACCTGGGGCCATGTTTAATGTAAAACACTGTCAGTGATATAAAGGCAATCAGTTTATTTGCTAGCCCTCTAAATGAAAACCCTATCCCACACCCAGTGTGACGAATGCCTTATCTTTGGGGTACATGTCTCACTGACCTGGGCTGATTTTCTTACACTCGGGTGGTCAACTCTGAGGCAGGAATGGAGAAGCGTAGAGGAGGTCAGTTTTAAGAAGCAACTTTCTGAGTTTTTGTTTGTTGATTTTTACCTTGCATGGCAGACTTCATATTTGAAGATGAAATTTCTGATCCAGAAGGCGGCAGGGAGGGGTGCTCAGAGGGATTTTCTGATGAGTAGGCGTGGATTTGCATGGATTTGTCCACATTCTCCCCTTTGGTCTCTGCATAACTGCCAGCCTTCTGCAGGCAGTAGCCCAACCCAAGGAAAGTGAGGAAAGCTGACCGGCTTGCACAGGGGCTGGAATTCTGAAATGAGCCTGGTGGGCCCAGAGCCCTTGGCAGCTGCTCTGCCTGTTTCTACACCCCTCATTACACACATCACACTCACGTGCAAGACAGTCAGTTGGAAATGAATGCTGCCTTAAATGAGACAATTTTGAAAGTATGAATGGTCAAAACATAAAATTAGAAGTCAAGACAATTTCCCTCCAACTATTTAGAAATATTAAACTAAATATTTAATTTGAACTAATAATAAGCTAAATGCACTATTCTCAGATTGAAACAGCCCTTTCAAATAATTGTAATTAGATTTTTTAAAAAGAATTATTTAAAAAAATAACATTTCCTTTGTGTGACTGGTAGTCAAATTACTAGAATCTTAGACATTTTGATCTCACTTTAGATAATTAGCTGCGCTGTGTTAATTTCCAACAACTGTGTCTTTGAGTTCTGTCTGGCAGCCATGTAGATGCTAGTATCACAGAAAACTTGCTGAACCGCCAATATGTTGAATGCCTTGGCAAGGCCACAGAATTACAGTATTTAGTAATATATACTCCTTGCTCTAAGTAGAGTGACTATACGATTTATTTCCAACTTCTGAAACTAAAAGGAGGCACTATTAATAATTACTCCAGGAAAACAGCTATAACCTGGGACTTCCTTACTTTTAGGCAAGGTTTCTTCTTCCATGGTATTTTACGGAAAGGAGAGAGATACAGACATAAATATAGATATTATTCAAGTTCTCATGAAGTTTCTCATATTCCAGGTCATTTCAAACTTCTTTTTATTTTAACAATAAAATACTATTTTTAAAAGATCCTGAAATGATTCAGTCACTTCAAGTTTTTCCTTTTAATAGAGGTCAGCTAATGGAAAGGAGTTGTTTAAAAGGAGGCATAAAAACTTGGCACAGATTTAGTAATTATTCTTGGGGACAGTCCCTCAAAATTTCACTTGTTGGATTTTGCAAGCATTTAAAAAAGCAGAAAAGGTAAGTGGTTGTGCTGTCAACTTTAGGATGAATGGAAGCTCCTATTGTTACGACAGCTCATGGTTTGAAAGGCATTTTTCAGAGACATCATCAGACATGATTTCTCATAGTCAAACAATGAGAAGCATGAAGACAAGTGCTCTGGACAACTTAGTAAAAGGTAACAAAAATTGGCCATTGTGTTGAAGGAGACAATGAAGATGGACTGTGTAGATGGAGACTGAATATGGGTGTGGAAAAAATTCTAAATTAAGCATTATTTTGTGTAATACATGGTTTTTAGTATCAATAAATACTTTAACAAATTATTATGAGTAGACACTCAAATATTTCATCCATCTCCTTGAAAGTTTATATATTTACTTATATATTTCTTGGAAGGGTTAATTAGGTTTACTTATTTTCCTAATTTTAGAGGAGATACTGGGGATTGAACCCAGGACCTTGTGCATGCTAAGCAGGCACTCTACCACTTGAACTATACCCTCCCCCTGTGAAAGTTTATATATTTAAATCAGCCAGAAACTGTCCTTTGGCTCTTCTTATAAGGAATCACCCTGTATTTGGGGTCGGCTTATATCCAGGCATATGTTGTAATCACCATATGGGGTTCTGTTCAGTGCAGTTTTGTAGTGGTAGGCTTCTAAGATTCGGGCTGGGAGAATGAGGGGTCCCCCTGACTCCCTGTCTGGGCAGAAGCGTCGTCAGGACCCCAAGTGACAGAGCAAGCCATTAAGCCTGTGAGCTCTGTCTTCTTTATCCGAAGCCCAGCTGCTGTCGTTCAAAACCCCACCATGCAGGGGAAACGGAAGATGACCACCAGGTTCTCTGCAACCAGAACTCTCTCCGCGCTGCCCTCACTGCCGTGGGGCGCTCCATCTCCACCTCAATACAGACCCAAGCCCCGACCCGGTTTGGTGTCAAGATGGTCTGGGGCACATTTACCAAAAGCCAGACACTGGGTGGGTCTGGAAAGAAGGCTGTGTCGGCCTGGTCTCTTTCGGCCTCTTGGAAGCTTACCGTCTAGTTGGAGGTGGGCAAGGCAGGCCCCTGTCCTGACCAGCTCTGCGCCTGTACGCCAGTCCCTTAAACTCACTGAGGGAGTGAGATGAGTTTCCTTCCAGAGCTGACTATTCCTTTTATCTGGGAAAATAAAAGTAAAAGGACAGTGGAAACTTAACATAAAGGTACAGAAAATGAACACCTAAGAAGTAAAAAGAAACAAGGATCAGGGCGGCTGAAGCAATCAGGCTTTCTTGGCAAAAGAAAATTAGGCTCCCCTCCTCCATTCGCTGTGGACTTTTAGTTTCATAGATTTTGGAGTAGGAAGTAAACTGAAGGTCAGGGGAGGAGCACCCACGTACTTAAGGCCATACATATACATAAAAGGGCCTTAGGAACCAAAGAAAATCATCCGGTCTCCCAAACTCGAAAGTAAGGCGTGACTTGGTATGTGGAGCGACTTGAGAAAAAGGTAGTTGTGTTCCTGGTGGCCTTGCTCTTAAATTGGATGACTCAGTTCCCCTGAGTTGGTCCTTTAAAGGAACATCAGAGATTTTGAGGTGCTAGGGGCCGGCTTAGGGATGGGTGAGGAGTGCAGGAATGGGGACACAAGAGTGTGGGAGCATCACCAGGACCACTGAGGTCACTTGGTTGACCCAACTGCTTTCTAATGAAGATCTGAGGAGTCAGCCAGTGCCAGGTTGGGGGGCTTACAGCTCTGACACCCTTCATTCTCCAGTTTGCTCCAGTTCCCTATTTGGTTGGCACCATTTACAGCTGGGGAAACAGTTACATGAACTTCTTTGTAGAACTCACATGGACCACAAGCACGCCATCAGAAAGCTATGAGATACAACTGGGGGAGGGTATAGCTCAGTGGTAGAGCATGTGCTTAGCATGCATGAGGTCCTGGGTTCAATCCCCAGTACCTCCATTATAAATAAATAAGTAAACAAACCTAAGTACCCACCCCTCCTCTCCTAAAAAACCTTTTTTAAAAGTTATGAAATAAAAGAGAAAATAGATTCCAGGTCTGCAGCAATCCAGGTGGTTCTAATTCCTACACTTGTGGTTTTCTTTAAAACTTTAAAACATTTGCTTTCTTTCTTGGAAACGATTTCCCGCTTGTTTTAAGCAAAGATCATTGGATGCCAGTCATGATCATAATCATCACAATTATCATCAGAGTGCTTCCCTTGTGTCCTTCCCGCTCTGTGCTTTGTGCTCATCACCCAGAATGCACATCGTCAACAGCTGAATATTGCATTCAGTTTTGGGCAGCACATGTCATGAAGGATATTGGAAATCAGGAAGTTCCCAGGAGAGAGTTGCCGGGATGGTGCAGGATCTGGAAACCACAATAAACGAAGAACAGGCAAAATTACAGAACATCTCTGGCCTGGAGAAGAGAATCCTAATTTTAAAACTGAGAGTTACGAGCTGCCCATAATGCAGAAGGGACCAGTTATAGCTTATTTTGACTTTTGTAAAAAAAAAAAAAAAGAACTTAATAAAACATAGAGCTGTTCAGTATTGGAATGGGCTGGGATGAAGTCATGAGCATCCTGTCCCCAGAAATGCTCATGGAGAGACGGGATGAGCATCTTTCAGCGATGCAGTATGAGGGACTTCTCCCAGGGTAACTTGCAGGGAAAGACTCTGTGTTTGAACTAAGGATATAAAAAGATGTACAACAAAGCGCCTGCCTTCTGAGGACCTACTGTCTTTCACAAGGAATGATGCCTAAATAAATATGTAAGTAACAAGACTAGGGGAGAGCTGTGGGTGGGGAGTGTAGCGGTGGATGTGAAAGGCTTCATTAGGAGGTAGGATGTGGGGTGGCTGCTGAAATGTGACCGGGACTCAGGTTAGTGGTGAGGGAGAATCTGGAGGTGCAGCTGGGGCTGCAGGGAACACTGTGAACAAACCCTTGTGCTAGAACAATGGATGTGCCTAGGACACAGAGCAGTGTTTGTGAGGACAGGGCTCATTGAGATTAGAGACCACTATAAAGGCCAGATCCGGGAAATTCTCAAACTCCAGGTTGTTGCAATAAGTCCTCTGCTGGTAATTAAATTGCTAAATAGCAGTGCCTTTTATGTTTGACATGCAGTGCTGGCCTCTTCGTGCAGTACTTCAGAGAGGCCAAATGCTATGGTAGACGCCACGTAATATCATGGCATTGTTCTGACCTCTTTCATCACTGGAGGATCTCGTCCTAACAGGCTCTTAAGGGAAATAGTACATTCTTTTGGCATTTGCCAGTATCAGCCTACCCACCCCAAACCCTCAAAGCCCACTGTATAATTACCCCCAGGAGGCCAGAGGTCATTTAGAGCAAGTGCAGGCAACACCCAGCTATTAGACTTCAAATTTCAGAGCTCTCCCTAAACTCCAGCCTGAAGCATTTTCCAAATGGGAGGGGCCCCAAAGGTGGGGGGGCCTTTGAGGTTGGTATTTCCTGTGTCCGGTTTGTGAGGTTGGCCTGGGCAGGCTGTGTGCCTGTTGGGAGGGGTGTAGCTCCACTCTCAGGGGGCCCCCTCCCCTTGGCACATACCTCCCCCCGCTTCTGTATTTAGCTAGGCATCTTGGGAAGGAAGCCCAGGTGAGACCTAGGGCTCCTGTGTGACTCACTTCCCCAGATGGGAGAGTTGACTCAGACAGGGAGTGCTGAAAGGCAGATTTTCCAGAAGGGACCTTCCAGTGAGACTATAAGCAGCCAACCAGCCAGTCAGCCAGTGCCTCTCCTGTTTCCTAAGAGAACGAGGAGAAGCTGGGAAGTGGGCAGTCCAACAGTTTAGTTTCATGCAGGGTGATTTCCTGGCCAAGACGGCGGCAATAATTGCCCTGCTCCGTACAGGAGCTGCCTGCAGACAGTTGCCCCCCGGTCTCATTTGAGGGGTCCCAGAAGCCCCACAGTAGCCTACTCTGAGGTTTAAGATGCTACCATCAGGATGGATTCATTGGCTTGCAGCATAAATCTCACTCTGAAGTTCTCTTTAAAGAAGCAGTTTCACCAGGATAGAATAAATTAGTCTATTGGCTCATTCCTCCCTGACAGGAGGAGCGTACTGCCCTGAAGGCATGAGGATTTGGAGAAGGCAGCCGAAGACAACTAGATGTTTTGACTTCAGAGAGCAGAGAGTACCAGGGGCCACATTCACTTCCTTTAGGACTTGCCCCGGCCCAACACAGACCCAGTCAAGCAGCATCTTCTGGCTCTGGGGACCCAGAGCCCAGGATAAGGTTCTGTGCTCTGAAATAGATACTTCTGAACCCAGTTTTAAGTTCAGTCTCTCCAGGAGGAGAAAACACAGGAATCTAGAGTTTGACCATGATCACCACTTCCACCCTTCCAACCTTGCCCTGCATTGCCTGGAGTTCTTGCATTCATTTTCAGCACCCGGCTTTCGTCTGGAGTTGGCTGGAGATTCTCAAGTCTGTTCTCTGTGAGGAGGAAACCCGTTTTCTCTGAGCAGACATAGCACTCTGCAGGTGTGGGAAGTTCTCCATCTCTATCCTGGTCCAGAAGCCCATGTTCTGGGACCATCACACACAGAGCAAAAGCTTCTGCTCAGATGCTTTTCAGAGAGAGAGAAACTGTCCAGCAGATGTCAGTAAGTTCCAGGATGTGCCGGGAGCCTTGCTTGACAGTCAACGGTGCTCTTTTCCAAGCCAGCTCAGCATTCAAAGAACTCAGAGGGCATGTGACTGACCAGAAGGCCTTTAGTAGTGGAGCTCCTGAAGAGGACAGCAAGGAGGGGAAATAGAAGTTCTTGTCCTTGCAGAGAAGAACGGAGATTTGTCATGTGTTTGAGGGTTCCAGGAAGTCTGTGCTACTGAGCCCAGGCTGAGAAATGCTTGGTGAAAGGCAAGGCAGAGATTGTGAAGCACCAGACAGCAGTTCATTCTGCCTATTTCACTGCCACCAGGTACAATCCGGTCTGTCCTTGCCTAGGGGCAGCCTGTTCAAACCAGACTGAGGTTCCTCATCCAGCCTGAATGAGGACTTGGCTGACAGCAAAGAGCGCAGGCACCATCAGCCCAGCCTAGAGGACTCCGTTCTTCACTAAAGGGACCCTTCACCCCATAAAGTTGTGCAAACTAGGATCCCTAGAGCCACTATGGCTTGGCCTGGGCCCTGCTTCTGGCTTCACATCAGACCGAATTCTAGAAGAGGTGAGGCAGAGGTGTGAAAAAGAGCTCTTCACTTCACTGCATCCTTTTTGTCTGATCAGTATTTATTTAAAGACTGCTATTTCCAAGTGTGGGGCTAGAAACTTTGGAGGGTATACAGAGATCTAATGTGGGGTGCCTGAGTTTACGGGGCTCAGGATCTTGAAGCCGACTCTGGTGTCCACAGCTGCTGCTGACCAGCACACTGTCCCATCTGCAGTGTGCTGATTCCAGGCAGAGGAATTCCTCCCCCATGCTGTAGGATCTTGGTTAAGTCTCTCAATCGATCATCACCCACTACTGCTCCGGATATGGGACTGTGACCTAGGATGGCTAATCTGTCTACACCGGCATCCTTATATTCTGTTTCCTACGGCCAAAGGAGTGAAACCAGCCCATCAATTGATATTTGACCTGCCACACTGTTTCACACTATACAGCAACCAGCATGAAATTCTCCTGGGAAGGGACGGATCCAGTGATGTTCTTATTTAACATGGGATGCACTTGGTCAAATACACACGTGTTGAAACTGGCTTTCTTCTGATTAGCAGCTACTCTCATCACCCTAGAAAGTTGAGTTTCACATTCTACCTAGATTCAGGAGTTTTGAAGGACGAGGATTGTGTCAAATAGCTGGCCAGCAGTTTCCAAGCACTTGGAGATGCTGTGCTGACATGCCAGTCCCCTGCACGGTGGGAGAAGGATACACTGTCATTAGAGAAGGGCTAGGAAAAGTGCTTGCTGAGTATTGTAAACCATTCTCCAAGACTCATAGCGTTACACATTCTATTAGTAAAGCTATATTTTGTGTTTTGCAGTTTTCTTTTTCAGAGTCGAGCCTAAAGTGTTTTCACTTGAGCCTGAAGAGCAGAGGGAGAAGGCACTCAGCCCTTTCACCACTGCTGTACCCCCATGTGCTAAGCAGAGACATAACGTGTTCCTGCTGGTCTCACAACTGGCCTTAACACAAAGCTCTTGGCCTTGGCATTCATTGCCAACCCATTAGTGGTGGCCTACTATATGGTACAGAAGATGAAAGCTGTTTTCCAGCAAACACTATAGCCAGTGGTGCAGGTTTATGTAAAGACCCCGCAGGAATTTTGCTAGCTCTTATCTGTTCCTATGCTGGTGTAAGGCTTAGAGAAACACACAACTTCAAAATCAATCAACTGTAGATTGTGACACTGATACTGTGAATATAAATGTCTATGGAAAGGCATATGAAGATAAGACCAGTAACTTTGAAGTACTCAATATGTCAGTCTCCTGTCCTTGTGGGCAGAAGATAAATATTCATTGAATGAATCAAAGAGTGGTGATCAGTTGAAAGGGATAGGGTCAAAATTTCACATTTCCAAATGTGTTTTGCTTCACACTGACTGGTTCTAGACAGACAGTCAAGGAGACCCAAGGTAGTCTGTAGGTACTTTGAAAAAAAAAAGTGACGTATCTCCAACAAAACGCTGGCTCAGTCTGAAGCCTGCACTGGGCTGAGAAAGTTTTCTATTTTCAAGCTCATTTATTTCCTGGAATCTCAGATTCATTCTTATCTCAGAGGGCCAACCCTCTGAGAACTTGACATAGAGGACAGAAATGTAACAATCCATATAAAAAGGATATATTAGTTTCCTAGAGCTTTTATAATTAAGTACTGCAAAAGGAGTGGCTTAAAACAACAGAAATTTATTCTCTCACAGTTCTAAAGACTAGAAGTTCAAAATCAAGGTGTCAGCAGGGTTGGTTCCTCCTGAGGGCTCTGGAGAATTTGTTCACTGCCTGTCTCCTAGCTTCTAGTGACATTCAGGGATTGACGGCTGGCAATCCCTAGCATTCCTTGACTTGGACATACATCTCTCCAGTCTCTGCCTCCATCCTCACATGGTGTTCATCATAGTGTCTGTCTTCATATGGCCATCTTTTTATAAGGACAGCAGTAATGGACTAGGAGCCCACTTCACTCCAGTATGACTTCATCTTAATTAATTACATTGGCAATGATTCTATTTCCAAATAAGGTCACATTCTCAGGGTGCTGAGACTTAGGACTTTGACATATTTGGTGAGGGGGTGGAGAACACAATCAATCCATAATCGGGGATGAGAAATTTTCAGACTCTGCCAAATAATTAATCTTGCCAAAGCATGTAAGGTAACATCTTAGAGAGGTTTGATTTGCGACAGCAGGTTCATGGGGCTTTTGAAAGAAACTAAGACATCCAATAATGTATTCACAAAGGACAGAAATGTTCCTGTTCTCTTATTTTTCCATCTCAACTCTGATTAGAATGTCAACAGTCACCTAAAAGATAAAGGCTCCATATCTCATCACCAATTTCCAGAGCCACCTTATTTTCAGTTTCTCAAATTTGAAGATGTCAGGAACACACCGTTCAGTATTTGTATCAGTAGCACCAGCTTTCTGTATCTTGTTAAGATGCCTTTTCTCCCCAGGGCTTTCCACCTACCAGATTTTCCACACAGCTTCAGTGCATGTAGAAATAGAAAAAAAAATATTCCACAGAGGTTAAAGTGATGTGAGGCTGAGTCGTTAACAGGGTTGTGTCTTTAGGATAAGTGGGTATTAAAATACTCAATTTCAAAGAAGTAGACTGATCACCCCGTTTTGGTTGCACCAATAATGAGAACAAAGTGATGATACTTTGTGTCATTCATTTGCTAGTGTGTTTATAATTTTTCACTGGGCAGATGCTGGAATGATATATTTTGTCTTATGCAGCAACACTAGACAGACAGCTAATATTTTTTTCCAGTTGAGTTATTCATAGCTCAACACTGTTGTAGAAAGATGTCATTTCATTCCTTTTACTGCAGAGAAAGGAAAGAGTTTGTGCTACTCTTCACCGTTGAGCTGGAACAGCCTGTGGCTAATGCCCATTTGCAAAACCACATTGGGAGAGAATTTTTTACTCTCTCTGCTTTCTGACCTCCCCAAAGACATCACTGTCAAGTGCGGGCATTAAAAGCTCTATTGAGGGTTTCTACAAAGATGGTAGGGAAGAAGGGAAGGCTGTAGGTGCCCAGCATTTGGACTAGATTAATCTTATCCCTGTGGACTAGGCCACCAAGACTAATGATACGCAGTCTATACCATAGGTCCCATTGGGACACGCATAATTTTCTCCAGGGAGGAAATGCCTTTCCTTGAGAGCCACAGGGTTCTGTATGCTGCACTGAGAAAATCTAATCCATTTCGGCTGATTACACTGAGATACTCTCTGTTCCCAATTAAATCAATTATCTGAGTAATCTTCATAATTAACGGTAGAAGACTTGAGCTGTCAGGACTGGCTGGAGCAAAAATATTTGGGTGTGTGGGTTAAGCCACAGTTGCTCTGTGGGTGTCTGAGGCTCAGGCAGGGAAGGGGGCCGACTGCACACTGGGGCCAACTTTCTCAATTAGCAATGGACTTCAACTAAATGGCAGACAGTGCTTTCACCTAGAAGTTAGGAGACAGTGTTCCTGTTCAACCTCTGGCACTAGAGAGCTGTATCACATTGAACACAAGTCTTCTCTTCAGAATGACTTATTTTCACTTCTGTAAAATGCAGGAGGCAAGCCAGATGGTTTTTGTCAGTATTTACAAAGCAAATGCTGAATATCAGGCATTGTAGTGAGCATTATTTCATTTAAACCTCATAACCAAACTTCTAGGACAAGCAAGACACAGAGAGGATAAGTAACTTACCCAAGGTCACACAGCCAGTAATTTTCAAAGACCAGAGAATCTCTCAGCCTCTTGACGTTCAGTAGGTATTCTGTGAGAATTGTTCCACATGTAGATGTACTTTTGATTCATGGGAGAGGGTGAGCTCCGCATCCTTCTCTCCTGCCTTCTTGACAGTCCCTCCTCTCAGGTCCTTTCCAAAGGTGATTTTGACAGCCATTGCTGAGAGTCAAGTGGAAGGAAGACTCTGTGTTTCAATTAAGGCTTAAATTAATTTAGATTCTTGCTATTCCAAATCTGTGGATTAACAGCATGGGTATCACCTGCAATCTTTCTGGAAATTTGGAATATCAGATCCTCCTTCAAATGTATTAATCAGAACCAGTATTTTCAACTGGATGCTTTTTAAAGATTGAGAGGCACTGATCTAAGGCTGGCTCTTGGTCAGTCAAATTGGAACCACTGCAGGGGATTTCTGTTTTCTGTCACTTCTGGTAAGCTCTGAAGGCCCTAGGCCGAAGTGCCAGGAGAGGGGTGCCTTCTTTCCAGAAGTTAGTTTTAAGCCATTTGCACAGTGCCAAGAATATGTGTTTCATTTTTTAATTTCTTTCCCAAATCATCTGCGTTTGACTCTCTGCTCCACTTCCAAAAGGAATCTTCCAGTAGCCAGAAGAGCTCTTTGTCGGCTAACCGCAGCGGGGGAGGCCATTATGAACAGATTAATGTATGTGCAGGATGAAATTCTCCAATGTCCTTTTCCAGGCAGGAGAAAATGCTGTTCTAACTCTCCCACTGGCTCTTCTCCTTTATATAACAATGATGCTACACAAAAGCTTTCTATGGAAAGATAATTGGATTTCTAACTCTATTTGTTCAGAACTCACTTAACATTATAATGGCCCTAGTTATATTGTTTTATCAACTCATCAGTAGTTAAGTACCAATTTCTTAATAAATGTCTAGATTTTTGTACCTACATCTAGGATTACCAAAGCAGGAAGGGAAAAAGCAGCTAGAAATAGAAATCCATTAATAAAAACAGATACCACATAGCCTTGCTGCACTAGGCTTAAATGCACTGGGTAAATTTAGGTGCTATTTTTTTTATCTTAGCTATGTATGTATTTGCTTAGTGTTTAATCATTGTGGTACTTTTGGCAAGTGGGTCACCGAAGAAAAATATAGCCTGTATTCACAACTAAAGTGCCAATTTAACTCAATCTAAAATGAATTAAACATGTACTTTAATCTAGTAGTGATTATCCCTCCGTCGCACTAGAGATGGCAACAGAACCCTGTTTCCTGAATGCTCTAGAGCTTCCCCTTTGACATTTTAGGGGGGGGGGGGGAAAGTAGAGATAGTACGTGCGCGCGCGCGTGTGTAAGGATTCTAAGGATTTTGTTTGTTTGTTTCCGTTATGTGCGATGGGGATTTCTTTTCCTCTTTTTCAGATATATGATAATAATGGCTTTTTTCCCAATGTTTTTCCTTCTCTGCTCTTCCCCTGGACGAGGAAGAAGCTACCACTTAATACCGGAAACAGAACTGAATGCATTACTTGCTAAACAAGTGAGAGCTGTGCTTGTAAGACTCTAAAGAAAGCAGATGTGTGCTCTTATAGGAGGTTTGGGGATGCCTGGCGCTCAGGGATTGGTGGTCTTTTAGAAGGGGGCGTGGTTAGGGATTGGCCGACCTGCTGCCATGGAAATCAGTTACTGAAGTGTGGCTGCTGCTGATTGGCTGACTTTCACAAGTGTATGACTGTTGCTGATTGGTTGGCTTTCAAAAAAGCATAGTTACAAATTCAAAATTATCATTAATTGGTTGGGAAGGGTTTAAACCTGAATTTGGTAGTTACTTGTTACTACGATCAAAGGGCATTCAGTCTTTCTTTCTTGAATTGGAAGTATTGGCACTTTTTATGTTCATCTCCCCCCACCTTCCCGTCCCCCTATCCCCACTACACCCTACCCCACCCCAGCCGTCTCAGGGAGCCTGTACGCTCATCCTGGTGTGAAATATTGGGAGAGAGAATTTTTACGAGTCCCTTGAATCTTAAAGTGCCCATATTTTGGCACTCTACCCTAGGGTAAAATAGGAAATACATGGCTCCTGTGAGGGCCAGTCCCCCTTCCAGAGGCAGCTTTGTTCAAATCTCTTGCCATTCTTTGTCACGGAGCCCAGATTCGGCCTTTGGTCACATTAGAACAGCCTGTACCTATCAGCAGTAAACTCATCAGTAGTAAAGTACCGATTTCTGACATGGAGGAAGCCTATCGGTCATCCCTGCTCTCAAACTGCTCCGTAAAATTTAACTGTCCTGTGCCCCACTCCTTCAGGCTTCTCCTTTCCAAAAAACCAGGTGAGGAGAGTTCCAGGCAATATAATGTATTTCACGATGCAAAGTTGTAGCATAACTGTTAAGGGCAAAGACCCTGAGTAGCACTCTGTGCAATACATCTGTTCCTGAAAAGGGACACAGGCATGTGTCCAAAAAGAGCACAAAGACAAACACACAGATATTCTAATTCCAGCTGGTGTCATTTACCAGCTGCATGATATTGGGCAATTTACTTAAACTCTCTGAGCCTCAATTTCCTTGTTTGTAAAATGAGAAAGAGGTAAATCTCAGTACTTGTCTCACAGGATGATTGCAAGGGTTCAATGAGAGGAACACCTAAGACACATAGGATGGTACCTGGTGGGTAGTAAGTGCTCAAAATGTTGGTTATATCATGATTTGCTATTTTTATATGTAATAAAATCTGGTGGTACAGTAGAATAAGGCCTGATCTGGAATTCAGAAGGCCTGGGTTCAAATCTGACTAATATTCCTAACCAAGTGGTCAAGGGTTAGTCACTAAACTTAGAGACATGATTTCCTCATTCACATAGTAAGAATCCATGCATTGCCTACACATAATTGAAGATAATATTTACTAACCTCGTGGTGCTATTTAAATCACCTTCCCAGGGCTTCAATTTTCTTACCTATAAAATGGTGCTAATAGCTGCTTAGTCTAAGAGAGAAGGTGGCTTTGAGTATTAATGAATTAATATAGATGAAATGATAAGGAACCACAGATATCCTCATTAATTGAGGACAATTGATATTTGATGTTTAAAAAATTAAAGGAGAAATCACTTAAAACTGGAACCAGAATCTCACCATACATGGCATTTTTAATAACTGATTGAATTTTAGTATTAACAATATAACAGTTATCTATCTTATATTCACTAGACTCATATCATAATTGTAATTATTTGTGAATTATTAGAATTGGAAAATAAAGTGTTGATTTTTTTGCCTAATTGGACTGACAAGTTTTTTAATTAAAATTTTTTCTTCTAGCTTTATTGAGATATAATTGACATACAGCACCATAGAAGCTTAAGATGTACAGCATAATGATTTGACTTCTATCCATCATGCAATGATTACCACAATCAGTTTAGTGAATATCCAAACTCTCATATAGATACAAAGTAAAAGAAATAGAAAAAAATTTTTTCCTTGTGATTAGAACTCTTAGGATTTATTCTCTTAACAACTTTCATATTTGACATACAGCAGTGTTAATTATATTTATTCTGCTGTACGAGGCATCCCTAGTTCTTATTTATCTTATAACTGGAAGCTTTTAACTTTTGGCCGCCTTCATCCAATTCCTTCTCCTCTCACCCCCCACCTCTGGTAACCACAAATCTGATCTCTTTTTCTGTGAGTTTGTTTATTTTTGGAGTACAATACCTACAACACTCAGTTCCTGGTGCACAACATAGCGATTCACTAATTTTATACATTACAAAATGATCACCACGGTAAGTCTACCATCTGTCCACCATGGGAAGTTATTACAGTATTATTGACTATATTCTTCAGGTTGTACATTTCATCCTGTGGCATTTATTTTGTAACTGGAAGCTTATACTTCTTAATCTCCCTCACCTAATTTTTGCATTCCCCCACTCCTCCCCTCTCAGGCAACCATCCGTTTATTCTCTGCATCTATGATGCTTTCTGTTTTGTTAAGTTTGTTCATTTGCTTTGTTTTTTAGATTCCATACATAGGTGAAAACATGATATTTTTCTTTCTCTGACTTATTTCATATGAATAATACTCTCTAGGTCCATTCATGTTGTTGCAAATGACAAGATTTCCTTTTTTTTTAAATGGCTGAGTGATATTCCATTGTGTGTGTGTGTGTGTACACACACACATATATTCTCACATCTTTTAATCCATTCATCTGTTGATGGTCACTTAACTTGCTTCCATATCTTGGTTATTGTAAATAATGCTGCAATTGCTGTAATGAAGATGGGGGTGCATATTGCTTTTCAAATCAGTGTTTTTGTTCTCTTAGAAAAAATGTCCAGAAGTAGAATTGCTGGATCGTATGGTAGTTTTGTTTTTAATTTATTGAGGAGCCTCCATACTATTTTCCATAGTAGCTGCACTAATTTACTTTCCCACCAAAGTGCACAGGGTTCCCTTTTCTCCACAGCCTCTCCAACACTTGTTATTTGTTTCTTTTGGATAATAGCCACTCTGACAGGTGTGAAGTGACAGCTCACTTGGTTTGATTTGCACTTCCCTGATGATGAGTGTTGCTGAGCACCTTGTCATGTGCCTTTTCATCTGTTTGTCTTCTTTGGGAAAATGTCTATTCAGGTTCTCTGCCCATTTTTTAATCAAGTTATTTGTGTTTTTTGTGGTTTTTTTTGGTATTGAGTTGTATGAGTTCTTTATATATTTTGGATATTAACCCCTTATCAGATATACTGTTTGCAAGTATTTTCTCCCATTCAGTAGGCTGCCTTTTCATTTTGTTGATAGTTTTCTTCACTGTATAAAGGCTTTTTAGTTTGATATAGTCCCATTTGTTTATTTTTGCTTTTGTTTCCCTTGCCTGAGGAGACAGATCCTAAAAAATATTGCTAAGATCAATGTCTAAGAATGTAATGTCTATGTTTCTTCTAGGAGTTTTATGGTTTCAGGTCTTACATTTAAGTTGTTAATCCATTTTGAGTTTATTTTTGTATATGGTGTGAGAAAGTTTGACTGACAAAATTTTAAGACCCCCTTTACTTCATGTTTGACCTTTGCCACACAGTTATTGAAAGGGTCATTTTTTGCAAAAATATTAAAGGACTTATTCTCCCAAGGGTCTCTTTTAATTCTCTGATATTTAAATCACTCTCTTATGAAGCTCAAATTGTTTCCTTGTCCAATTGGATGAAAGCCTGCATCTTTTGCAGGATATGCAATTTCACTTTGTTGCAATAAATTTGCATTTGATTTGCATTGTATTATTGACCACATGGGAGTATCCAACAAAGATCCTGGTGCCATGTGTGAGGGCTGACACCAGTATAATGGGGAGTTATGATTAAATGGGAACTAACTGTCAAAGTGGTCAGTTGATTAGTGAATCTTTTTCTGTCCTGATAATTTTTGCTTTCCCACCTAATCTTGGGACCGCAGACATGTAGTTAATGAGTCCCCTTACTCCTATTAAAACTGTGGTCCAATTCCCAAGACATTGATTTGGGATCAAATTTTTCAGAACCAGATTGTATTTCAAATGCCCTTGGATGGGAGACACTATTTTAAGACATCTTTTTATGTTTCTCAAGTAAAATGAAAACCTACCTAATCTCTGACTTAATCTTACTCTCCTAAATCTGGATTTCCAGGAATCAGATTTTCTTAGAGCAGGGAACATCCACATTTCTTTGGCGAGTTGGGGGCCAGTGATGTTGTCTCACTTTTGTCCCTGCAGGCAAGGGGCCAGGTCTAAAACCATTTTGCAGTAGGCACGGATGGGGCAGGTATAGAATAAGTCCCTCACTTGCAGGGAAATAGTGAATTCTTATGTGGTGACCCACTCCCTTTCCCTGCTGCCCTGACTAATACAGGCCTGTGGACTTCTTTCCTCGCTGTCCTCTGTAGGCAAGAAGAGTTGATGATTAAAGACATAAGCAGGCCAGGAAAGAACAACCCCATCTCTTCCTGAGCACCGCCCATTACCCATAACATCCCCTGACATGTCTGTCTGATGTCTGTCACCATCACAAAAGCCATCCTTCCCCCATCTTGAACCAAGCTCCACTTTCCTCTCCAATGGGATTAGCAGTGAATACAGCTGAGATCAAACAGGATTTCATGGTGCTTTTGTCAGATTTCCTAAGCAGGCAGCTGTGGGCAGAAATTTAAACAAACAACAGGCCTTTTAAGGGGCTCCTGAAATAATCTTGTCGCCGTTGACCTTATAGCTCTGTTTCCACAGTCTGACCCCAGTATGAAAAGAAGCCTGTGCTCTGAGAAACTGGGAAGACCCTTTTGAGTGTGCTTGGTTTTCTTCTTCCTCCAAAGAAGGACAGTGGATGGGAAGGGGAAGGGGAGGAGAGAGGGGGGGCGGCTCTGAAGAGACTGCTACACTGGCTGGAGAGGAAGGGAGGTGCCATGTTAGGGAGGAGGCCTTTTGAGGAAATGAGCGACTTCCACCCCTCCCATCACCCCAAATCTTCTCAGGACCGAGGGCCCACTGCCCAACCTCCTCCTGCCAGGTCTAGGCCTGCAGAAGCTGCCATGTCCCATCCACAAAGACCCAAGCCCAATGCTCACAGTCTTGAAGCCTCACTTCATTATATCTGAAGACAGTTCTAAATGCTTGTAGCTTCTCATTTAGGAAAGGGAAGAGAAATCCTCTTGGGAAAATCCCTTTGAAACACTAAGCTTTACTGTTTAAAAATCTGTTAGCAAACCACACATTTCTCCACTCACTGGGACAGCTGGTTACTCTCCAAAGAAACCCCAGGGCTGCTGAGTATTTTAATGAGAGATCTTTGGGGTCTCCTTGAAAACTCTGCTCAAAAAGCCCAGCCTCAGGGGAACTGGTCTGAGACCACCTTGCAGACCTGTTCATAAAATCCTTTGGGACTGGAGTGTCTGGAAGGTGGGTTCAGGAACATTGGGCAACCCTGGCATTGCAAAACAGTGTCAGGTGGTGGTCAGGTCCTGGGACATCAGAAGTCATGCCTGGCAGATGGGCAGAGAGAACTGGAGCCTCCACAGAGGCATCAGATGCCGCCCACCTTCGGCGGCTGTCACCTGCATGCAGGCGCTCAGCAGTGTCTGAGGAAGCCTTGAATGGAAAGGTCGCGTTGCTCTGTGTCTGAAAAATCATGATTCAGTAGGAGGGCCAGTCATGCGGCAATAAGCAGTGTCATTCAAGGGTCTATTACATGCTTGCTCAGGAAGACCCAGAGAGTGCAGAAGCCAAGATCCTGCCCATAGAGGTGCTTATAGTCCAGGTGGGGAGATAAGGCCAGGAAACCTGACATTAGAAGGAGCAGTTCTCTGGGGCTGATGCGCCATATTAATGGAAAGTGTAGCCTCTGGCATTTGCTTTCTTTGCGTGAATTGTGCCTCCATCAACTTACCAGCTCTCAAAGTTTGAGAAAGCTTCTGAACTGCCAGGAGGCCCAGTTTCCTCACCTTCAAATGTTCGTATCTTAGTGCCTGCCCCACAGGGTTGGCACAGAGATCGAATGAGCATCCCCTGTGAAGCACATAGCCCATAAAAGGTGCTCAGTAAATATTAGCTACTGATATTAAGTGTTATTCAGAGATGGAATATAATGAAGCTCTAAGGTAGGGTGGTATGGCTGAGAGTAACCAACGGTTCTGAGAAACAGAAAATAAGTTGCTTTTGAGGTGGGCTTGGAAAAATGGGTTGAATTTACATTAGCCGTGGAGAAGGGCAAAAATCATTTCAAAGCATGCCAAAAAAGTAAGAGAGGGCACCGACAACAGTGTGTCTCCTCCTGGGCCAGTTTGGACGTCGGCCTGCCTGGAGGAGAGGATGCTGAGCGTGGTGGGGATTCATCTTAGTTGACAAGAGCAGAGAATGAAAGCTGCACGGAGGCAAATCCAAGTCAATGTGATGGGGAGGAGGGAGAAGTCGGACGTGTAAGTCTCTGAACCGAAGAGTATGTGGAGAAGGTGGAGTTTCAGGAAGACTACAGGGGCAAGAATGTCAAGATAACAGGGAGCAGAGACCACAGAAAGTCTACAGTCAGGCCAGCCAGCTATGGTGACATGGAGGTGATCTGGGGTTGAGACAGCTGGGATCTGGGGTAGGGTCGAGGAATGGATTAAGACGACTTTTACAGGAAACATGAAATAACACTTGGTGACACGCACATGCACAAAGTGTACATTGTGGCATATGAAGGCTTTAATTGAAAGCTTTTGTTCATTTGGATATTTTGGCTTTAGGGAACAGAAATGCCCTCAAGTTAAATCAAGCAATTAAAGATTTGTACACAAGCGTGGGGACTCAGGAAAAGCTAAACAAAAAAACTAACAAAAGGAGGCCTCAGGGAGGCAGTAACTGGAGGGTCTTCCATAACACAAATGGCTCTAGTAAGATGTTTGTGGGTTTCATTTTAGTGCTCTACCAATAACAGACTTAATTTTGCTCTACATGTTGCATTTCAGTTTTCTTACTTCTGACCAACTCCCTCACCCTTTATAAATATATTTCCTATTCTCTATAGTGCAATAGGGATACTATTTGCAAAATATTAAAGTAATACATTTTATCTTCTTCCCCCTTAAGTCATAGTCTTTGTAGCTTTCCACCTCTGAAGCTCTAGCCATAAAATCCCTTGTCCTATGAGGAAGGAACAGTTTGAAAACCAGGCTTGGGTGAGAGAGAGGATTTTCTAAATCCCTTTCAAATTTTAGGAACTAACCTAGATGGGTCAGATCATAGACTTTCTCCCAGGGAATGGGGATGATACCCTTTCCATCTAATCTAGCCAAGTCCTGAGGCTTGACTAGTAGTGGTGGAAGATAATGTGATGCAGGGGAAGCTATAGAAAACCTCATCCTTTCTAGCCTGAAGAACTGTGGGAGAAAGGAGAGAGGCAGAGGTGGAGGCAAGGAGACATCAGACACCTATTTTTCTCTTCCTCTTATCTCCTCCCACCACCTTAAGGTCAACTGTCAAAGGAAGTGGGTAGCCTTAGGAAATTCTGAGGTAATCTAAGGTACTTGAATAGCATGATATTCTGCTGTTCTCCACACCTGGGACTCTGGAAGGCAGTCACCTCCCCCGTCGCCCTCTGCAGCTCTGCAATAGCTTCATCAAAGTCAACTCGGTAAGATGAGCTTTCTGATGTTTCAGTGTATTTGGTCTGCCTTTGGTGCTCCAGTGATAAAAGAAACTGAGAATCTGGGGAGCTCAAGTTCTTAGCAAGAGTGTTTTGATGCCACAGTGGATGAATGAGAAGGAGTCACAGCCCTTTAGTATCAACAAGAGCAGAGTGAGGCCACATGAGCCAGGGAAGGGCCACCAGCCACGTTCCACACTTCGAGAGACCAGATCACAAGTGCTACCACCTGCCAACGGCTGTTTTGAGTGCCGTCAGGGCCAGCTGCAACCAGGTATTCAAGGCTGTGGCGATTAGAGGAGACAGGATATCACATGGCCTTTAGGCCTCTTCCCATTCGGAGCCACGATGTCACTTAAGCCCCACTTGCCACATAGACCCAGACACCATATTGAAATAGGGAAAGGAAAGACACAAAATTCTAAAAAAACTGAGTAATACAAACAAAATATCGAAATTATTACCTCAAGCTAAGAACTAGACTAAGGTGTTTTCTTTTGCCCTGTTCCTTTTGTTACTCAGTGGATGGGGATTCATGAAGAAGATTAAAGGAGTTAGAAATGAAATGAGGAAGCTATATTGTCTCTGCATAGTGGATCTGTAGTTTAAATGAATTCATAACCCTACCATGAAAGTGTCTGCTTGCCCATAGTTTCCACTCCCTCAAAACCTCACTTGAACATGGTCCATCACGACTTCCCAGCCAACTTCTCAATTGCTCTCTAAATCATTACCTGCACTTTCATTTCTCAGTGTTAAATGTCCACTTTGCACACAGTGTGTTAGTTCAGGGACTCTGCAGTCAGAGAATCTGCTGGGCTCAGATCACCTTTCTGAGCCAGGATGCATGGATTGGGACCTGACTCTTGGGTTAGGAAATAGGAAACCCAGACGTACACAAGAGAAGTTCTAGGCAAGTGTCCGAGGTAGGTAAATTAATAGAAGTCAATTCTCTACTCTTTCAGCTATGCTTAAAGTCATGACCAAAGAAAAACTAGGGAATGTGCCCCACAAATGTATAAAAATGTTGAATCTTGATGACACATTCTTTCCTCTGAGTCTCTCCGCTAGACTTACGTAATTGTGACTGAGTTTCTCCACTATCAGAAATAAGCTGAAGGAGTTCTGTAAATTTCACCTCCTTTTCCCATATGAAGAATCAGGAATCAGTCAATTCTTTCTTATGCAGAATTTCATTTACATATTCTACCTACTCAGATATTACAGTTAATAAAGTGTTGGCATTATATGTTATAGTGGAACGTGATTTTTCAAAGAATTCAAATATGTATATTGACACAGATAATAAAATCACACTACACAGTATCCTCATTTTAAAATTCAGAAGGTAGCTCAGTGTTTTGCAGCCTCTCTGGGCTGTGATTATGAAAATGAGTGATCATTTTCTTTACATGTGCTTCTGAGAGAGTTATGGTTAATAGCCTCAGTCAGTTTATAATTTTATCCCACATTGCATTTATTCCAAGTTTCACTCCATCCAAAAGCAACTCTGAGGTGTCCTGTGGTGTATTTCCTACCTCATAAACATCTTTGTCAGGAACTCCACATGTTCACTCAGCAGGGGTGTTGAGATTCACTTAAGGGGAACCAGTCGTAAAGCCCATCCCAGGTGATCCACACTTTAGCATGAGTGAGGAGGTGCGGAGCCAATGGGGAAGCCACGGGCTGACTTGAGGGGTGCTGGTTACTCATTCGTCTAACATCGGCATATGCTTAAACCTGCCTTTTCTTCAAGTTTGTATGTCGGTGGCAAAAAGAACATGCTGACATTAGGATTTGGTAGCTGACATCAGTTTTAAACCTGGTTATTAGGGTCTCCTCAGAGACATTACATGGGCTTGCCCAAGGCCAAACCAAGAGACCAAAAGAAATGGGAAAGTACAAAAAAGTGTTTTTTCTTCTAATTCAGTGCCATTCCTTAATGTCATATGTGAAGACAATATTCATTTCAATATCAGCTGTAATTGTTGAAAAATAATTTAAGCTCGAGGCAAATTATAAATGAATGTACCTTTAATTATATTTGCAAGGGGACAGCTCATCACCCTTATCCCACGGCCCTGTGGCTCATCCATTAATATATTTTTATTCAACCAGTATTTAGTGAACATTTACTGTGTGCCAGACTCTTGGAAGTTGCTGGGGCACAAGTTTTCTCAGCTAGCTTTTCTCCTACTTCAGCCCTGATATATGAGGATATTTGCTTGTTTTGTTGGATTTTTACTCTCTGGACAATTCAAAATCTGAAGAGAGAAGAGGTATGTAGGGTGAACGGTCTTGAGCAGCGTTCAGTGGAGGGTGAGTGAAGGGTGGGGGCCTCTGAGAATCCACAGCTGGCTGTCCAACCAAAGATGGATTAAGGTGTCAAGTTGCTGGCCTCTCAGCCAAACACCTAATTGGGTACACTAAGTATTACTGGTTACAGAATAGGAAAGAACCCAGGACTTTGCATGAACTCTTTACATATTTTGTACTCTCTGTGGTTGGAAGAAATACTTGGACAAGACAAGTGAGCCGGGGCCGGGGCAGTCTCAGACTGCCCACTGGGCAGACTTTCGGAACAATGAATGTTTAAGTGTTTTTTGTTTTGTTTTGTTTTGCTGCTCCTCCGTGTAGTCATAGTCAGGGCTGAACTGAACTGCTCAGGAAAACAGATGAAACTGAAGGCCCCCCCATTAACCCTTCCTTCTCAGTTTCCCTTGATGTAGCACATTATCTCTTCTCTAAGTCAAACAGATATTTTAAAATATTGATTTAAAGAGTTGCAAATTATTAGTTATCCAAGATTCCTGCTTCCATGTTTAACCATATTCTTGTTCCTTTTGGAACTACCATTTCAGTGGCTTGAAAAGGAGGAAGTCAGAAAGCCTCTCGAGGACCTGAAGGGTGTCCAGAAATAGAGGTGAAGACCCACCCAGTTTCTACCTGTTTCCCTCTCCTAGCTAGGCAGAGCAGGATCTTGAAAGATGTGATGTGAGTGACAGTGTCCTTGGCCATCTCTCCTTTTCCACTGCAGTACCTCACCTCCTCTGGGTACCACTGCTGTTGGGATGAGCCCTGACAATTGAGGTCTCCCCAGTGTGGATCCAGACACTCTGCATGCCCAGCTGTGTACACAATTTAATTGTGATGTGTCTGATCCCTGGTCCCACTAGGTGACTTTCACTAAAGTACCACATTCTAAAGTAATGGTTGGCCATGGACCCACATCTAATGTCTCCATAGAAAGATAGAAATTAAAAGCAAAGCATGAGAAATAAATAACTATTTCAAAGACATGCAGCTGTCACAGGCTCTGGGATAGACGGAGAGTGATTTGGGGGGTCGTGCATCTGACAGTGACACCCTCCAAATCACAGCAGCTGGTGGGGGGGGGTGTGGATAAAAGCAACCCCTTCCATGCCACAACCCTTCTCTCTTCTTTTAGCCCATCAGTTAAGTTCCAAGTTGTTTTCAGGATCAATGCAAACCAGAGGACATCAAGTCTTATGTGTTTTTACCCCTATTTTCCTTTTGAAATTTCCTCATCTGTGTGTGGCCCAGCATTTCATAGCAGAGAATGGTTTTTCAGCCTCTTTCATTTTAGGAGGTGATACATCAGTGAGTTTTTTTCCTACCGTGAACAACAGGTGCATGGAAATCATAGTCAGGGGGAACAGGCTGTAGCCATACATCAGACTTTCACATACTCTGTGGGAAGTGGAAGCCCCACACTTAAACTGCCTCTTGCATTTGGCATCTAAGACCATTTCAAAGGTCTAAGTCTGTAGTAGAATGGTCGTCAGCTTTCATCTGGGATTCTAAAGTGAAGTGGGGAATATTACCCGCAGAGAAGAAGTGTGTAAATGCTTTCCATTAGTTTCTTATGATCATACATTAGCATTCAAACATATTTGTTTAAGGCTGAAACCCTGTTGACAGTTTTCACTTGAAAGAGATTTGAGCAAAATGGCTCTTAGATGATATTATTTATTTGGACCAACAAGCCTCATTGCAATTTGAAATAAAAATCTCCTTGGCTCCAGGGTTCTTCCTTCACAATGGTGATTCATTTTTTATTTCTAATAGTCAATCTCCTTGATTTCCTCAGTTTTATTTTTCTTTTGTGTTTTTCCTGAGTGGAGAAGTGGAAATATTAAGAATAATAGGCAACAACGGAAAGTGGAGGGTTTTATGCTTTGTTCCTGACACAGAAATTTATCAGAGAAGAGCTTAGCTAAAGAGATTCATGAGAAATAAATAAGCACCTTTATGGGCTAAGGCTTTCCATGAGTGTATTCTGGAAAAGACCATCTCCTGGAGACAGGTAACATATTATTTTCTTTCTTTTGCATTTTTAAGAACCTGTGAGGGCCGTTAGCAACTATCTGCTAAAAGCATAGAGGCAAAGACTCTAAGTGAAGACTGAGAAGTAAACAGTTTGGCTCCAATTTGTTCACATGGATTACTTGGCTTAGGTTCTTTTTTTTTTTTTTTTTTTCATGCACTCCTATATCCTGTCCTTTTTCCCTGATGGGGTAAGAGATGAAAAACTGCATTAACTCCTGGAAAATTCCAGTCTCTACAAGAGACCTTGAAATCAGAAGGATCTGGTGTTTACTGAGGGAACAAAGAGGATGAAAATGCTATGATTCAAGGAACTTTCAAAAATGAGTTTTTATTTGCTGCAATCAAATGTGAATATGGAATCTGAAACTGGCTGGCCCTCAGAAGCAGTAATATAACTGGTTATGAGCTATTCAAATTCACTGAGGGACACGCTAAGGAATACCCATATGGAATAGTCTTAATTTTGCAACATCTGAATTTGTTTAATTTAATTTTTTCCTATGAAATTTATAAACCAGGGGAGGATTTTGTACACTTTATGATTAAATCAACTTTCATCATCATTTAAATTCCTCAGTCAGATGTTGAGAAAGGAAGGGGTTCCAGGGAACGAAAGCTAACAAAGCTGTGCTGAGGGCATATGAAGAAGTATCTGTTTTTCAGAATCCAGACTATCAGAGGAGATAACGAAAAAGAATTTAGAAATGTTACTTGAATAAAAGACAACAATCACTAAATTTTACCGAGTACAGTGCTATTCACAGACAACATTTCACTGAGTTTTCACAAAACCCTGCTAGTAGGATGTATGATTCCCATTTCATGGGGGTGAAATATGGGTGTTTTAAAATGTAGGTAATTTTCCTGGCCATCCTGCACACACATCTTCCAACAACAAATCATGCACTCTTTTTCCTAACCCAAAGTCCTTCCAAGTAAATGCCCTGCCACTCTGTGGTAGATAATTCATCTTCCAGCTACAAAAATATAGGGATGGGGTTAAGGTTTTCAGATTTACCAAATAAAAATGTAGGACACCCTGTATATGTCTCAAATACTGTATGGGACATACTTCTAAGAAATTATTCACTGTTTATCTGAAATTCAAATTTGACTGCTGTCCTGCATTTTATCTGGCAGTCCTAGATGGGGGCTATGGGCTCTTGCTGAAAGGGAGGAACCTGAAGGAAAAAGCAGGTAAGAAGTTGGAACCCAACAATAACTGTAGGATCCAATCAACAGTGAGGAACCTTCCTAAGGAAAAAGATGCATCTGACTTACTTTATTTTCACATGAAGCTGCAGAAAAAAGGATGATGGTGGAGATGTCAGGATGTGTGTAAACTGAGAGGAAGTACGCTTGAGGCAAATGTTCAATGAATAGAGACAGCACTGGGTTAGTATTATCCAGAAAGGATGTTTGTGCTTACTGTTAGATCTCTAATGGCAGGTGCCCTGGACACCAACAGCAGCCACTCCTTATGCAGGTCCTGAGTCACTGAATTAAAAGCACACACTTTGGAGTGATATTAGCTGCCACGTGTTAGCTCTGTCATTTTGAGCAGGTCACATCATGTCTTCGAGCTTCATTGCCTTTATTTGTACAATAGAGTTGATATTACTCTCTTTAAGAACTATTTTACTCAATAAATGGCAGGAGTGGCTTATTTTCTTCCTCTTCCTCCTCATCATAATCTAGAGTAGGAACTGGTAAACATTTTCCCAAATAGCAAATATTTTCAGTTTGATGGGCCATAATGGCTCTGTCACAACTACTCAATCCTGCCATTCTAGTGAGAAAGCAGCCACAAACAACGTGCAGAAATGGCTGTGTTCAACGAAACCTCATTTACAAAAGACGCCTTGGTCGGATTTGGCCTGAGGGCTGTAGCATACCAATCCCTGATTTAAAGCAGGGCTCCCCAGTCTCTTCCCACATCTCATCATCATGGGGAAAGGATGGGGAAAGAAGGAAGGAGGGGCTGCTGGACCTGGTGAATTAGCAGGAATTTATCTCTGACTGGGTACCAATTGTATGTGGTGAATAGCACCTGCCTCATTTTTTTTAATACTTTATTTTTAGAGCAGTTTTAGGTCCACAGAAAAATTTAGAGGAAGGTACAGAGAATTCTCATATACCTTCTGTACCTACATGTGCATGGCCTCCCTCATTACCAGAGTGGAACATTTGCTACAACTGATGAATCTCCACTGATAAATCATAATCACCCAAAGTCCATGGTTTACATTAGGACTCACTTTTGTTGTTATACGTTCTGTGGGTTTGGATATGTATGTATATGCCGTGGTATAATGACACGTACCCACCATTATGGTATCACACAGAGTATTCTCACTGCCCTAAAAACCCTCTGTGCTCCAGTTATTTATCCTGCTCCTGTCAACCCTTGACAACTGCTGATCTTTTTACTGCCTTCATAGTTTTACCTTTTCCAGAATGGCATATAGTTGGAATCATACAGTATGCTGCCTTTTTAGATTTGCTTCTTTCAGCGAGTAATATGCATTTAAGATTCCTTCATGTCTTTTCACGGCTTGATAGTTCATTTCTTTTTGCCACTGGATAATATTCCATTGTCTGAATATACGAGTTTACTTATCCATTCACCAACTGAAGGACATCTTCATTGCTTCTAAGTTTTGTTAATTATGAAATTGCCAAAATTTTTAATGAAAGCTGCTATAAACATCTGTGTGCAGGTTTCTGTATGAACATAAGTTTTCAACTTCTTTGGGTAAATACCCAGTTGCTGGATTGCATGGTAAGAGTACATTTTGCAAGAAATCACCAAACTTTCTTCCAAAGTGGCTGTAACACTTTGCATTTCTACTGTCAATGAATGAAAGTTTCTGTTGTTCCACATCCTTGCCAGCATTTGGTGTTGTCCAGTATTCTGGATTTTGGCCATTCTAATAGGTGTGTACTGGTATCACATTGTCATTTAAGTTTCCATTTCTCTGATGACATATGATATGGAACATCTTTTCATATGCTGTTTTGCCATTTGTGTATCTTCTTTGGGGATGTGTCTGTTAAAGTCTTTGGTCTGTTTCTTAACTGTGTGTTTATTTTCTTTTTGTTGAGTTTTAAGTGTTCTTTGTATATTTTGGATAACAGCCCTTTATCAGATGTGTTTTCTGCAAATGTTATCTCCTGGTACACCTGCCTTTTGGGAAGCCCTGACCTACAGGAATAAGTATGAAAGATGTAGATCTTCTATCAAAACTCCAAGGACAAAAGTCGACTTTTATGCATTTTTATAATAATATCTAATATATACTATGTGTTTATTGTGTGCTGGCTGCTGTGATAAGCACTTTATATATATTATCTCATTCTGTACAGTCCAGACTCCCAAAGAACAGGTACTATTACTTTACTATCCCCACTTCACAGATAAGGAAACTGGGATTTGGAAAAACTCACATGATCACACAATCATCCAGAATTTGAATTCAAGCAATCTGCCTCCAGCATCTGGATGCTTGACTTCAATACCGTATCACCAGTCCCAGTGCCATTAAATACAATAGAGCTCCCTCAAAACAAAGGAAGAGAGAAACCAGGTTTCCATGTGCCAAGGACAGAATGTTGGAAGGCACTGAGGCATGAAATAATGTGGTGCATTTCAGAAGTGGTAAGGACTCTGGCATAGCTGGTCTTATTCTAGGCTTCTCACGTTCCTCTGTCTCAATAAGTGAGACCCATCCAGTTGGTCAAGCCAGCAATCTAGAAATCATCCTCTGCTTTTCCTTAGCTTCATGACCAAATCATCAAATTCCATTGGTTTTACCTTCTGCATCTTTCCAGTCTGTCTACGTCTCCCCATCTCCTCCATCTCCAGCACCACCCTGGTCTGTGCTACCATCAGCCTCCACCTGGATCCCTGCAATAGCTGTGTAGCTAGTATTCCAGATCCACCCCAACCCTGTCAACCCACCCTCCTCACTGCAGCCAGAGTGAGCTTTCAAAAATACAAATCTAATGATGTCATGTCTTCCTCCCCACAAACTCTTAATATCTCTAATAGTTTACCATTGCCATCAGGGAAAGACAAAATCCTTGGCTTGGCTTCAATGTCCTGTGGGGTCTAGTCCCCCTGTTTCTCTTTCCAGCACCTTCGCACGTCATATTCAACTCACCCTCCCTCATTCTGCACCAGAAGCAATAACAGTTCAGTTCCTTGTACTCCACACGCTCCTTCTCAGCACAAGGGCTTTGCCCCTGCTGTTCCCTCCACCTGGGATCCTGTCTCCCTCATTCTTCGCCTAGTTAATATACATTCTTTAAATCTCACATCAGGTTTTACACCCTCAGAGCTGTTTTCCTTGATAAACTGATATCTAAAAATGCTCTCATAGACTAAGACCTTCTCTTTTGTAGAATCTACAAAAACTGTGATTTTAAGTTAAAATGGGTATTTAGTGGCCATATAGCTATTAAGTCAAAGGAGAGCAGCAAGTTCAGGTATAACCAACTCCAGAGGCTCTAATAATGTCCCAGGACCTCCCCTCTGCTGTCCCCTATGTTGGCTTCTTTCTCTGCTAAACTATCTGCCCATGACAAAGATTATGTTGTCCTCACAGCCAGTGGTCCCAGTTTAAAATCTCACAGGGCAATTCGACATTTGTTTGTCCAATTAAGTTTCTAATGTCTGTCTCTTTCCCTGGATGGCAAGGGCACCCTATGTACTTGGCACATATCCTGGCACAGAGTGGAGAAATGGGTGGATAACTAGCCCTAAAATGGGGATGAGGAAAGGAGAGGAAGGAGATAAGACTAAATCAGGAGTGTGATGCCTTCAGGATGGTTTTCTGTGGGGCGATTCCTGATTCTTTAAAATTAGAATGAAGTTGATACAATCAATATAGAAGCAGATGGTTTCAAAACCAAAACTTGGAGGAAATAAGAGGCCTAAGAAGAATTACTGTAATATGAAGTTTTTAAAAAAAATTTATACACACACACACACACACATATATATATTAGAGCACTTTTACATCGTTAAAAGATGATTGCTGAATAATTGAGGAGAGTACAGAGGACCCATATATCCACACCCAGCTTCCACCATTAGTGACATCTTACATTAGTATGGTACACTTGCTACAATTAATGAACTAATATCAATGCATTATTATTAGTTATAATTAAGCATTTATTCAGACTTAGTTTTTAACATACTGTCTTTTTTTTTTTTTTTCTGTTCCAGGATACTGTATTAGTTTCCTAAGGTTGCCATAAATTATTCCACAAACTGGGTGGCATGAAACAGCAGAAATTTATTGTCTCACAGTTCTGGAGACTAGACATCTGAAATCAGATGTCAGTCGGGCCCATGCTTCCTCTAAAACCTGTAGGAAAATTCTTCCCTACCTCTTCCTAGCTTCTGGTGGTTTGCTGGTGATCTTTGGTGTCCTCAGCTTGCAGGTGCAGAACTCCCATCCCTGCCTTTGTCATCAAGGGCCTTCTCCTTCTCTCTCTTCACTTGGCCATCTTCCTATAAAGGCACCAGTTGTACCGGCTTAGGGACCTATCCTACTCCAGTATGCTCTCATCTGAGCTAATTACATTGCAATCACCCTATTTCCAAAAATGGTCACATTCTAAGACACTGGGGATTAGGACTGCAACATATGTTTTTGGGGGATGATACAATTCAATCTATAACAGACCTCATCCAAGACACCACATTATGTTTAGTTGCTGTGTCTCCTTAGGCTCCTCTTGGTCGTGATAGTTTCTTTAACGTTCCTTGTTTTTGATGACCTTGAGTTTTGATGAATACTTCTCCAGTACTTTGTAAGATGCCCTACTGTTGAAATGTGTCTGATGTTTTTCTCATGATAAGAGCAGGATCATGTGTTACTTGTAGTCAGAAAACCACAGAGATAAAGTCATCACATAATATCCAAGGTGCATACTGTGACCATGATTTATCACTATTGATGTTCACCTTGAGCACTTGTCTGAGGGCATTTTTATCAGGTTTCTCCACTGTGAAGTTGCTTTTTCCCACCCTTTTCACATTTTCACATTGTACATTTTGGAAGGAAGTCACTGAGCACAGCCCCTAAGGAGTAGAGGGTTATGCCCCTGTTCATTTAGTGTGGAATACACACATAAGTTATTGGAAATTTATCTCCATGGGATATTTGTCTCTTCTGGCCATTTATTAACTTATTCAGTCATTTATTTATTTCAGTATAAACTTGTGGATAGTTATTTTCTACTTTGGGTCATAATTCAATATTACTGTATTTATTTTGTTGCTCAAATTGTTCCAGGTTTGCCATTGGGAACTCTTTTCATTAGGTCTTGTGTCCCTTTGACATAAATCCAATCAATTTTTAAAGCAGGTCTTTATTTTCTGGCACTGTAAGATGCTCCAGGGTCATCTTATATGTTTCCTGCTCCAATATCAGCCAATTCTCCAAGGAGTCCTGATTTCTTTTATTGGAGAATCATATGAGAAACCAAGGATCTGGGCAATGAAAAGGGTTTTGGATAAGGGAAGCGACTGACTCAGGAAGCTGAGGGGGAGAAGAAAGTTGTAGGCACAAGGGAATCGCC
Source organism: Camelus dromedarius (assembly GCF_036321535.1). NCBI lineage: Eukaryota > Metazoa > Chordata > Mammalia > Artiodactyla > Camelidae > Camelus > Camelus dromedarius. The sequence goes on from NC_087439.1 coordinate 35,760,594, forward strand.
CAGGCCAAGCAAAGATTTCCTGATTAGAGTTCAGAACGGTTAAGGAGGAGAGACATGAGTGGAGGGACGTAAGTGAAGAGGACAAGTGCAGACGGCCCCAAAGTCAGCCAACAGATGTCAAAGCAAATGACCTTGTTATTACCTGAGCGGCTGATTGTCAGTCACTGAGGAGATCTTCAATAACTGATTGAAGACAGCAATATTCCATTCCTGTCCCAACCCCTAAAAATAACTATCTACTTGGTTATAACTTCAGGGTTTTGTAAGATCATAGACCCTTTCAAAAAGCCAAGCAAGACAGAGAAACACATGATAGGGATTCTCTGCACTTACAGACTTCGTTTCCTATCTCTAGCCATTTAGTGAACTTGACCATCAGGAATCCAAGCTGCTACTCTCGGCCAGCTTCATTTTGGACACGAACGCCTACTAGCATTTCACTTATGAGGCTATCTGAATTGATGGGTAGGATAACTGGCTGTTCGTTGAACTGGACTGTTGAACAATTTGAGCCTCTCCTGAGTGCCGTCCCATGTGAAGTCATACTTTAACCTAGGCCAAGTATTACATCGTGATGTCAAGGCATGACCAGCCTTGAGCACCTGGCTGGCACAAAGACAGGCTTTAGTGACTGACGTTGGCTATGTTGGGCAAAAGGGCAAAGGTAAATAAACTTTGTCTGTCCTAGGAAGGCTGTACACAGAGTACAGGTTCTTTAGTTGAAACACTGGCTATTTACTAGCTATGTAACTTTAGATATGTTTTAATATCCCCAGGATTCAATCCCTACACAATGGAAGTAATAAAATCTACTTCAAAAGATTCTTGTGGGTGGAAATGAGATAATGCATTTGTAATGTTCTGAGAACAGTGTCTGGTACACAGAGCCCTGGAGAGGATACACCCCGCTTTCTGTACTCCCCTCCTCAGTAAGGCCTCCTTTTCCTCTCCCACCCTTTCCTTCCCTTCGAGCACTGAAGCCTTTGTCTCATACCGTAGTGGTTCATGGCTCCTAAATTCAGCCTTCTATGCAGGCCTCTCATCCCACAGTTGTCCCAAACCAAAATAGCTTCTCTCTCTTCACCACTCATCAAAATTCCCATTTCCTGAAATTCTGATCTCAGCCAGATGTTAAGAGAAAGCATTTTGCTGAGTTGATTAAAGTCCATCATAAAGTGTAAATAGCTTAAGGGCATTACTATATTAATTAATGCTTGTTACTAGTACATGAATATGTGTTACTTTGTTCGAGCACATTCTCTGGTGTATGCATGTGTGTGGACTCTCCCTGTAACCTGTATCCATGGTTATTAGGAGGGCAGGCTCTGGAATTAGTCTGCTGGGTTTCACATCCAGATTTGATCTCATACTAGCTATGGGACTTTACGTGAGTTACTCAGGCTTTCCACACACTAGTGTCTCCGTCTCTAGGCAGCTCTAGTAAGGGCGCTGTAGGGCGAAATGAGGTGCTTTATGGAACCTACTCGGAAGATTGCCTTGTGGAAATAAGCTTCCCGGTGAAAGTTAGCTATCGTGTTAGCTGATAACCAAGGCAGTCATCCCCCTATCCTAGCTCTGCTTTGAATCTCAGGAAAGGTGGAACTCAATTTCGTATTTCTTCCTCAAAAGTTTCCTACTGATGAGAAGAACATTTCCTTTTGTTTTGTTCATAACTAGAGAGAAAAATTCCAAGAACTCAGCATCCAAGCATAAAGTCATTTCAAGATTTGTGCTATGGACTGAACTACGTCCAAGTTCCTATGCTGATGCTCTTACCCACAATGTGATGGTATTTGGACAAGGGGCCTTTGGGGGTAATTAGATTTAGATGCGGTTATGAGAGCGGGCCTTGTGATGTAAGTGCCCTTGTAAGAAAAGACACCAGCTCTCTGTTTGTCTGTCTCCCTCTGTCTGTCTATCTGTCTCTCTTTCTTTCTGCCATGTAAGGACACAGCAAGAAGGTGGCTATTTGCAAACAGGAGGAGGGTTCTTACCAGGAATCGACCATGCTGGTACTCTGATGTTGGCCTTGCAGCCTACAGAACTGTGAGAAAATAAATCTCTGTTGTTTAAGCCACCTGGTCTGTGGTATTTTGTTATGGCAGGCCAGGCTGACTAACACAGTCTGAGTGCCGCGATGGTCCTACAACCACCCAAGTATAAAACATCAGAACTCCTCAGTGACCTGGTAGAAACTTACTAATAAAGCTAAGACTTTATTCATTAACATGTGACCAAGTTCACTATGTTAATTATAATCTCAGGCTACAACCCCAGCCAGATGTCGTTTAGATGAATCCTGAAATTGTTCTCTGAGATGGATAAGACCTCTGGAGTCATCTGATTCACATCACCGTGTGGCAGATGAGGTCGCTGGGGCCTAGACTGGCTAAGAGGCTTAGCGGAAGCCACACAGCTGGAGCCCAGGTTCTCTCCCTCCAAGGCCTGTGTCCTCTTCCCACAACACCTCAGTGCAGATCATCAGTCTCAGGGAGGCTCTGGAGGGGCTGCAGAGATTTAGCTCAAACCAGAGTGCCTAGAAAGAGTGCAAAAATTCCCTAAGCTTCACGTGCATGTGAGAAAATGTTGTGTAGCAGTGTTAACCTTTTAACTACTCTAACTCAGAAAGGTGAAGAAATTACGGCTTCTTTGTTTTCTAGAATCAAGCTGAAGTTTCTCCTGAATTCCAGCCTATCCCGTCAATGTGGGAGGTGGGGGTCCACGAAGTGGTGGGGTTGGGACAGTGGGTGGTAACATCTGCTTTTGCCAACAAACACATCACTGTCTTTTCAACATAAACAGTCCCTTTTAGCTCATTTGGCTTATATGGGGTTGGTCTTGCAGGTTTCTTCCCTCTCGCCCTGCTTTCTCTCAAGATGACCTTGACTCTTTGTGTACAAGTTTGTGTGCTATTCTGTGCTGTTAAGTCTGGTCCTTGGCTGGTATTTGCTTAGTTGCACCTGGACTTGCATCATCTTTGGGTGCAAAAGCAATTAATTCGGTCCTAGTCCGGGACTCCACTAGTCCACTGATTCTTTCAGTGGCTGCTGTCCCTCGGAAGGTGGGAACTTTCTGATCCTCCAGACCAGAGATGGACACACTGTGACCCTAGGGCCAAAGTTTGTTTTTGTAAATAAAGTTTTATTGGAACATGGCCATGCTTGTTTATTTACACGGACTATGGCTGCTTTCATGCTACAAATACAGTCCTGAGTAGTTGCAAAGGGAACTGGTCTGCAACGCCAAAAATATTTACTATCAGACTCTTTAGAGAAGCAGTTTGTTGCTCACTGCTCTAGACCGGTGCTGTCTAACAGAAATTTCTGCTGTGATGGAAATGTTTCATATCTGCCTTTCAATATATTAGTCACCAACCACATACTCAGTAGAGCACTGGAAATGTGGTTAGTGCAATTAAGGAACCAAATTTAAAATTTTATTTAGTTTTGATAACTTTAAAATTCAATTTAAATAGCCTCATGTGTCTAGTGGCTACCATATTGAGCAGTGCAGCTGTAGATGCTCTGATCAGGCCTCCAGGAGCCAGGAGTTCTGCCTCAGGATCTCCTCTGGCCACTTCCCTCGGCTTCCCATTATCTCTTCGGGGACACGCCAGCAGTCCCCGATGTTCTAGACCCCTCCATATCTATGAGATTTTACTATCCAGCACCACCCACTGGTACCTCAGGTTTTGACCCAGGGATAGGCTGCAAAGAGGAAACTCTGGAACATTCTTCTTCCATAGTCTACTGGGTCGGGGAGGGCAGGTACTTCTTTCTTCCTTATGTGGCTGCAACTTCCCTTACAAGATGCTGCATCCCTCTCCTCCCTGCGCTCATATTCATTCTTTTCCCTTTCCAACACCATCAGTTGGATGGGGTGCAGAGACAGAAACTAGATTAACTGTAAGGGAAGGTCAAGGTCATCATACCAACATTCCAAAACATTGTCCTTCTGAGGACTGCTGCATTAACCTGTCATAAAGGTTAGAGGCTTGACTATGCTCCTAGTCAGTGCACATTTGTTGAGCACCTAAATTTTCAAGCCCTCCACCCATTGCTAGAAAGGACCCAATCTGTTTCTCTCCCTTTTCTTGTCCCCTCCCCAAGCTGAAAAACATAGTTTCCCAATCACCCCATTGAATCTACTTCAGTAGTTTTAGAGGAAATACTTGCAACAGAAGCAGTCCTTTCTTGAATAACTTACATTTTTCTAAACTATTAATTGTATATAACACTTATCACCCATCAAACTTCATGATTACCTATTTAGTTTCCTGTCTTCCCCTTCAGAATATAGTCTACTTGAGAGCAGAAATTATCTGGCTCACTGCTGTATTCTTAGGACACAGAATTGCCCCTGACAGAAGGTAGATACTCAAATATTTTTGAATGAAAAAACATGTGAATTATACCTCACAGTATGACTTTGATGCTTAAAAAACAAACAAAACTCCTTGCCTCCCAGGGGTGAAGATAGAGAAGTTCAAAGGAGATGAAGGCTGTAGAGGCACCCTCTTAACTGCCTTCGTGAGGAGAATGAGGGGACAAAGTTGTAAAAGAACATAGAATCCCACCTGCATCATAGATTCAAAAAACCAAAACTTTGAGAAGTTAGATGATGACCCATTGCTGGCAGAGAAGTACATAAGCCCATATGCCCTGTTTTCCAAATTCCAGGTTTTCACCCATTCTTTTCTTGATTATAACTACTGCAACCAAGATTAATTTCTGAAACTCATTAATTGACCTAAAATTTTAAGTTATCAACTTCTAGAGGTGTCTTTATTTTTTCAAGTAAAATAATTCAGTTGTGGAAATTACTTAAGTTTTTGTTTGGAATTAACTGGAATCTTTCCTTAAGTATGTCTCGCCCTAGCACCTTTAAGCTGCACAGTATCTTAAATTAGGTTTTTTTCCTTAGAAAATAAAACTGGCAAATAAAATTTCTGAAGATTTATTTCAAATGAAATAATGCATAGAAAACAAATCCTAAGCCATGATGTATTCTGTGCTAGTGAGGCGTTGCTACTGTTACCATAATCAGCAATCCTCAAAAAACTTTGCAGTAAAGTTTTCTTTCTCACCCTGCCAAGAGTGTGAGATTATATAAGATTTGGAAATCGCCTAATGTTTAGTTATTTAATGAAATAGCATAGATTTCCCATTCTGGTGAAGTGATAGGAACCTCTACAACCTCATCAGATGGAAAGTAATGGCTCTGAAAATGCAGGAGAAGGGATAAAGGGGGAATCAATGGAATTGTCTTTGCAGTAGTAATTACAGATGGTGAAGTGCTGATGTGGTTTTAAGAAATTTTGAGTGGGGATTTTACATGAGGGCAAACTGAATATCAGGGTAGCTAACCTGAGGAGAAACAAGTCTTGATAAGTTCCTGGTATTTTCTTGCCACAGAACATTACTTAAACATGTTTCATCCAACAATCTCCTGATTTTATGTAAATGAACAAAGTCGATGCAACACAAACAGCCCAAGTTCAGTGCTGATGTTTGAGACAAATCAACATTGAAGTTCACTTTGTTTGTTGCCTCCCCTCTGCATTTTGTTTGAATATGACACAGATCGGAGCAGGGGCAGGAGTAGCTAGGGTAAGCATGCCATTTCATTTCTCTGAGCCTCGGTTTTCTCAGCTGTCAAATGAAGCAGACAGATGGTCAAAGATCACAAACTCCAATGATCACAGGGACCTGGCATGTATTTGTGTGAAGCTTGCCTGGAGGGTTAAGATAATAGGGTATTATTGAGAACCGTGGTTATCCAGATCATGTACATCCTTCCTTAAAGCTGTCACATTCAAAATGTTTAAAACCTCACTGTCCCTAGGGCCTGGGTTTCATTGGCAGGCCTCTGGCTGGCTGCCTCTGGAGTGAAAAATTGTATTCCATGAACCTGTGTCTTTTCTTCTAGGAAACTGCTTTTGACGTTCACCTGTGCAAGTATGACTGCATCTCAGCTCCAAATTTGCCCTTTTTGCTTGCTCGGTGAAAATGGAGGTGGGACCTTCAGAGAGTTTTCCTATGCCAGCTGGCACAAGGTTCAGCTGTGTCAGTATGTGGTGCTGGAGAGACACTGCAGGAGGAAGAAGTTTGCTTCCTGATTCCAGTGAGCTCGCTTGGGAGCTCTTGCACTGTGGGCAGTGTCCAGTTCCTGCAAGTGCAGCTTCTCCAGCACCTTGCTCCTGCAGGACAGGTGACTCCTCAAGCATTTGGCTCCCACACTGCATGCAACATCTCCACTGCCAGCTACTGCAGTGCAGTGATTGCTTCTGTGCCCAGGGCAGCACTGAGGGTGACTTCTCAAGCATATGGCTCCTGCAGCCTGGCAGCTTCTCCAGTGTCCAGTTTTGGCAGGATGTGCAGCTTCTCTAGCACCCAGCTCCTGCAGCATGGATGGCTTCTTAAGCATCTGTCTACTGCAGTGCACTCAGCTTCTCTATTGCCTGGATCCTGCAGTGCACTGGGGCCAGCAATTTCTCCTGAAAGCCTTTGGGCATTTCTGTAGTGTAGTACCTCACTGAGACACCTCCCGGTGAACAGCTTTCTCTAACAGCCTAGCAAGTTCCACTGGTGTGGCACTACAGTGACTTCTCTGGCATGCCGCGAGCCACAGCCATGCCCTCCAACAAGGTCTGGGTCTCAGCCTTGGTGGGGGGACTCTTTCTTGGCTGCTCTATCTCAGCCCTAAGGGCAGTGGCTGATCCTTACAGCTGCTGTTTCTATATTCTTTAGGGTTCTCTTCACTTCTTACTAGTTAATCTCTTGTTACTCTAGTCTCTTCTTAGAGTTAGCAGTTCTTTATATTGTAATATAAAGAATTTGTTCAAATTACTGTGTGGTTTTGGTTTCATGAATGGACCCAAGTTGAACTACCCTGGAGCTCTCAGCAGCTCTCCCATTTGTGTTGGTGTCATTCAGATAGGACATCCCTACCCACTCCAGATAAGGCATTCCTACCTAGACATCAGACGTGCCTTGAATATATGCTCAGATCTCTTGCCCTGAGTAAAGAATCCAATCCCACTGAACAGATGAGATACCAGAGAACAAGAAAAGTTATACGATTTTTTTTTTATAGTCACGAAGTCAGTTAATTACAGAGCTGGGACAAGAACTGTAGTATTCTGACTCTCAATCCTTTGTTCCTTCCTTTCTGCCATGCTGACCTTTTTTCACCAAAAATATTAATTAAGCAACTATTTGCATAGGGCCCTATAAGATACACAAATTATAAAAATTTGATCCTAGTTATGCTTCCCAGGCAGAGTGAGCAGGGACTGGGGAAAGAGTGTGGAATTTGGGATCAGAGAGGAATGGGCTGGTCATCACCTGAGGGACCTGGGGCAAACAGACGAACATTGTTGTAAAATGGAAATATCTACATTAGAGTGTTGTCAAGAGGAAACAAGATCACACACATGAAGCACTTGCCATCATTAGACACATTTAGGGGAAGCAGACAAATAAAAAGGCAATTAAATTATGCTGAATTCATTTCATTTCACTCAATTATGTTTCCCATTTGCACATTTCTCCCATGTGTATTTTTCTAAGATGATGAAAGGGCACGGACACAATTATGTAATTTTACACTAAGATAAAATTGGAGATACTACACATCTTCAAGAAAGAGGGCACTTTGGGCACATGTACATGTTTATAAGGCTTCATTTTTACCCCCTTAGCTTTGAGGTGTAATTGACAAATAAGGACTGTATATATTGTTTTGATATATGTATACGTTGGGAAATAATCACCATAATCAAACTAATTAAAATATTCATAACTTCACATAATTAACTTTCCCTTCCTTCCTTCCTTCCCTTTTTCTCTAGGTGTGGTAAGAATACAAGATTTACCATCTTAGCAAATTTCAAGTATATAATCCAGTATTGTTAACTGCAGTCACATTGCTGTAGGTTAGATATCTGAAACTTACTCATCTTGCATAACTGAAACTTTGAACCCTTTTACCAACACCTTCCCATTACTCCTCCCCCAGCCCCTGGCAGTCACCATTCTTCTTCTTTGAGTTTGACTATTTTATATTCCACATGTAAGTGAGATCCTGTAATATTTGTCTTTCTGTGCCTGGTGTATTTCACTTAGCACAATGTCTTTAAGGTTCATTCACACTGACACAAGTGGTAGGATTTCTTTCTTTTTTAAGACTGAATAATATTCCGTTGTACATGTACACCACATTTTCTTTCTCCATTCATCTGTTACTGGCCACGTAGATTGTTTCCATCTCTTGGCTACTGAGAGTCATGCTGCAATGAACATGAGAGTGCCGATATCCCTCTGTATCTTTTCCCGATCCTGGTTCTATTTCCTTTAGATATAAACTCAGAATCCCACATATATTTTAAGAAAAAGAATTGCAGGAGAGACTTGCATCCTTACCTGCCACTTTTTCTGCTCTCCAGTGATGAGTGTGCCTCTAGCAGAGAAAGGCTAAATGAGTTGGAATGAGGTAGTCATTGAGAGAGGGGTGCACACATGCTGCCTGATTCATTGTTCTTTCACATAATCAGCGTGGATAAATGGAAAGTTAACTGCAGTCAGAGAAAGGTATCACAGGTACCACTTTCCGGTCTGTCAGGCACCGTTTGCACAGAGACATTGAGGTCATTCAGTGCAATCACCATTTGTGTTTGAAGTCTCTCTGGGGCAGAGCCTTGCTTAGATGTAATACAGCCACATAAACATGCCTGGCCTTAGCTCTCCAGGAATCCCTCTTTCTGAGCCTTCTTATTTGACTGAGAGATTTGAATTCCATGAACCACACATCATTTCACATTTCTTTATTTGCATGTTTCATAATTTATTTAAAAGAGTGTGTTAAGATGAGATAAGATAATAAATGGTATTAAGATAATTGCCATCCTTTATTATGTGCTAATGAACCAGTTATTTAATATATATTTTCTCATTTTATCTTTCCAGCACTCCATTATTGTAATTACTATCATTTCCACTTTATAGGAAACAACAACAACAACAAAAAAAAAACCCCTAAAGTTTGGAGAGATTATGAGCTTGCCCAACAATACTTGAGTCTATTTGGCTTAAAAAGAATGATCTCGTCATTGCCTCTTTACTTGTAGATGCAGTCTACCTTATTTGCCTCTGTAGGTGCAATGTTTTTAGTCTACCATTTTGAAACAGAACAGCATCCACAGACTATGATAGAATTCTGCTTACTGTTTACTTTTGCTTCCAGAGCCAAGAGTAAGGCTTTTCTCTGAATTCAATGACTTTCCGTTTATCCACACACTGATTATACTCAAGGACAATGCATCATTTGGTATATTGTTTGTCTATTTTATAAATCTTGATGCTCTCTTTCTTCAAGCTTATTAAAGCCTATAGTTTTCTTTCCTGGCTAGCTCAAGTCAAAACTTGCCAAACTTTGCAATTTTTTTTTTCTCTACTTTGAAACAGAACTGTGACACTTACCAAAATCCCAGCCTCTGCATTTTGTTTGCCAGACTATGACCTCATTGGTGTTTGAATGAAGAAATGATTAAAGCAAAGACTTAGAGGATTAGAATCAGGCGGAATGTCTCCGGTCCTTGTTCCCCTGCCCCGTTCCTCACCCCGAGAAAGGCGAAAGACCAGGCTCCGACTAGAAGAGAGGGAGATGCCCAGTAACCCAGACTATTTGCTAGAAAACCACATGCTTTGGTATTTTTTTTAAGTTTTCACTAAAAGGCATTTACTTTAAAATATTTTCAAGTAAAATTTACTATGAATAATAGTAATATTCGGTGTGCCATGACTTTGTCCTATTCTAAATGTTGATTTGCAGGGTTGTTACATCACAAACGAGTTAGAGATGTAAGAATCAAGTGTTACCAGGAAAATAAAGGAACAGACACATTCTCATAAAGTAACTCACAGAACATAACAGAATTGTGTGAAATGCTGATATCGGAAAAAAACATGATCATAAGTCCAAAAACTGCTTATGTCAATTCTTTAGTGCCTAACAGAGATGGAGGCTATTTTTAGTGCTTAATGAAAAGCAAGGCTTTTAAACAAACAAACAACAAACTTTTGTCCTGAGCCATATTCTTTGTAATGAACCATGTTTTTCTTTTGTCTGAGGACTGGGTCAGTTCAAAAAAATCTAATTTTCACAGTCAATTATCTGTGCTTACTAAACAAAGCATGTGCAGGCAACATGGTAAACTGAGTGACATGGACATATCTCCTAAAGTAAACAAAAGGAATACTGTGCAAAAGTCAACACTGGGTGAACTTTAAGGAACGAAGATAACCTGAAGTTTCAGAAATGAAGAATGTCAGTGCATGAATTGACATCATCATGGCCCAGTGAGGACCAGACCCTCATGCCAAGGTGCTGGGGTTTCACAGGACACACACACAGGGTCCCAGCCGGCAGGAGGGAGGACTTGGACCTCAAATTCCTGCGTTAGGCTGGGACATTGGAAATTCGGTAACTTCAGTGAAAGAGGATTAAACACTTAGATGACCAGTCTTGAAATGCAGAGGGAGTTTGTGCTTGTTGGCATATGTGGATAGAAAAACAGTTCCTAGTGAGAAACTGAGACAAAGTATGACATGCAGTCAAAGAATAACAATTCATGCTAGTCACCTGGTGCTGAAGTTATCAGGACAGGAAATTAATGTAATTCTGGTCCTAGACTGGGGATACTCTTGAAGCTCCTGGCAGAAGCAAACACAATACCACCACCTTAGGGACACTTGCCTAATCAATCTAGACTGGACACACATAGAAAATACAAGTATGGGCTCAAAAATTAAAATTACAGATAAAATGAGCAAACAATCCCTCCTGAGGGAAATCAGGAATCACCCCCAGGAACTTGAGATAATTTAACAGTCTGAAAGAAGTTATAAAATGGTTATGTTTAAAATGATTAAGTAGACAAAAGATGGAGTAGGAATATATAGAAACAATAGGAAACAATTTACAAAGAATAGGCCAATTTGAAAAGGTAACAATTAGAATATCTACAAATGAAAAAACAGTCCTTGAAAAAAAATCTCAGTGGATAGTGTATCAGTCATCTGTTGCTGCAGTAATGCTATTGCCTTGGACTGAGAGGTAAGCAACAAGGAATATTTATTCCTTACATGCCTGGGGTCAGCGGGGGCGGGTTAGGTGGTGCTGCTGCCCTTGGCTGCGTTTGCTCCCGGGGTCAGCTGGCTATTGGCTGATCTAAGCTGGCCTCAGCTGGCCTCATGGGCGTGACTAGGCTCTATTTTCCATGTTTCTCATCCTCCAGCAGATTAGTGGGCATATTCTTACAACAATGATAGAGCAAGAGCATGAACCACTGACATGCTGTCACTTCTGCCCTGTTTTCTTGATCAGAACAGTGACATGACCAAGCCCAGAGTCAAGGGCAGGGCGGATAACCGCATTCATGGTGAGAGGGCACTGCACTGCACAGTCATGTGGAATAGGGTACATAGGCTGGGAGATGTGAAGAAGTGAGGATGTTACTGCAACAGACTGCAGATGAGTGAAAGAGCTGGTTAAACACACCTACACAGACAATGAGCGAAGAAGAAAAACCTGAGAAAATGCCTCTGTTTGTAGCAGAGAAGCAAAGAGATAGGATATAAGAAAAAGTTAAGACATTAGGAGGACAGACTGAGATGGCCTGCTGTGGATCTAACAGCAGCGCCAGAAAGGACAGTATATTCAAGGAAGAAATAGAATTCCCTGAGTTTATAACAGACCTACTTTCTCATAATTTGGAAGCACAATGAGCCCTGAGAAGAACTTTATTTTTTAAAAAGTCATACAGAAACGCCCTTTAGTAAAACTTGAGAATATAGAGAAAATCTCAAAGCCACAAGGTAGAGTAGACTGATTACTTGCTAAAATACAACTCGTAAATGAAAGCAAACTTTTCACCAGCATCAGTAGGTTCCATAAGACAATGAACTAATATCCTGTGAGGATGGAGAGAAAGTAACCAGCAATCTGGAATTGTATTCCATACTACACATCACTACAACATGCAGGCACAATCAAGGCAGTCTTCAGACAAAAGCCCACGCTGAAGAACTATTATGTAATGTGCTTTAGAAAGAAAGAACTTAAACACGGAAGGAAGGAATAAGGTCTGAGAAGCAACAGTGATCAAAGACATTGGCAGATGTGGATAATTTAAATGATTATTAACTGAAAATACCACAATAATCATAACAATGACTAATGGGGGTGAGGGAAGGCCTGAAAACAGGGTAGATTAAGCTACTTCACATGGAAAATGTGAAGTAGTAACTGGAGTTAAAGAATTACAAGTTCCTTGTGTTATTTGGGAGAGGAGTCGAGGTATTAATTAACCATACATTTTGTTAAGTCAAGTATGCTTGTTAAAATGTAAGGTTAACCATTAAAAGAAGAGAAATAGAATGCATAACTTCAAAATCAACAGAGGGAGATAGAGTCTACTCACTCTGCAGAAGGCAGGAGAGAGGTGAAAAGAGCCACTATCTCTCTGTCTCTCTATGTATGTAATTAGAAACACAAAATAACCTGGAAGCGAATAAAAACACACCAGTCCTCACAATATTTGTCGAAGTATTAAACTCAAAAAATGCTTGAAGTTTTAATCATGAAGTATTTCAAACAAGTAGAAATGTGCAGCTGGAACCTCACTAATAATCAGGGAAATGCAAAATGCAACAAAGAGATACCATCTTAAGAGCATCACATGGTCAAAAGAATTATACAGCTAATGACACCAGATTTATTGCCGAGGATATGGGAAGTTAGGGCACATCATACACTGTTGGCACAAGTGTAACTTGGTACTTTATAAGGCAGTGTAAAAATACCTAGTAAAAGTGAATACAAGTGGACGTATGTCCTGATAATAGAGAAACTCTCATGTGCATACACAAGGAGATATACAGACAGATGCTCACAGGGAAAGACTGGAAGCAACCTAAAAATGTAAGGTATAAGGCAACCTAAAAAAAAGCGAGTTGTAAAGAGCATATACAGTATTCTCCCCTCCCCTCTAGATCGATCGATCGATCGATCTATCTATCTATCTATCTATCTATCTATCTATCTATCTATCTATCTATGTAATTACTACACAAGCACACACACACACACACAAGCAGGTTTATAGTATGTACATATAATCTGCTCATGTAGTTTTAAAGCAGTTATAAGCACATACTTATAAGCGGAAGTTATAAAACGTGCCCTAGAAGGACATCCACCACCTCTGCGGAGAAAGCAAAAGTCACCTAAAGATAAGGAAGGTGTGTGTGTGTGGGGGGGGTTGTAATGGACTCATTTTTTAAAAATCTGTATTAAATATGGCAAACTGTTAGCGGCTGTAAAATCTGTGTGGCAGCTACATGGGCATTTGTTCCAGCTGCACATTTCTACTTGTTCGAAATATTTCACGATTAAAAATTCAAGGAATACTGACTAACATAAAATAGAGGAACACCCACAGGCGTCCAGCAGAGAATGAAACACAAAGCCAGGTGATGTGGTCGCAGGAACTGCACTTTTGGAAAGTCATGACATTCCTCAGGTGAGGCATTAACAGAAATGTAACTGTAATCATGATTATGTACTCAAGATTTCCTGTTTCTGTAGAAAAAAATTAATGTTTAACTCAATGGACTGCACTTAGCAGTGTTAGGAGAGCACTGTAAAACATGCCATTCTCTGTCCCTGAGCTAAACCCAAATTAGAGTCAGTCAGCTTTGAAATTTCATGACTTCCTGGGCATGGACTTCACCACCTCCGTGATGTATTAGCATTATTTTCCCATCTGAGCCCTCTTGGGCTGCAGCAGGAATAACTTTGGTTTTTTGTGAGAGGCTAGGACTGAACATTCCTGGAGTTCCAAGGGAAACAGCCCCTCTCCCATTTCAGTGTGAGATTTGTGAAACTCACAGAGCTTCCTTCTAACTGAGAGTCTCATCTCCCAACGTTCTTCACGTTCTTCACGGGGCACTTTCGTCTGCTGCTGAGAAACAAATGCGGGCTTTGATCTCCGAGGCCCAAAGTCACTGGAATGATGAGGAGCCTCTCAGCCCTATGCCTTTTAACTCCCTTTTCAGGGATGGCTCTGGAGCAGACAGAACTTGCTGCAGGCAGGGTGTTGAACTGGACCCAGCTTTGGGGGTAAAATCATAGGGAAGCCTGAGATGAGTTCAACTATAAATTACAGTGGGTTTGAGGCACATTTTGAAAGTCAATTAAAATTTTGGCAATGAGATGATTTTAAAATCAGCTTGATGACTTGACTACCGCTTTTGGGGGGGTAATTAGGTATATTTATTTATTTATTTTTATTTTAATGGAGGTACTGGGGATTCAACATGCTAAGAACACGCTTTACCACTAAGCTAAACCCTCCCCACTTTGATTACCATTTTAACGGGGCTATTTTCTTCAGAGGCATCCACAGTACACACACCCACGATAGCTTAGCTTTGAGCTCCTTTCCCAAAACAGGATAAGATGTTGTAGAGAGATGCTCTTCACATCCCAATCCTCTGTCATCTTTAAGACACGTATCAAATTCCCTTCTCTTGTTGATGCCATTCTCCTTGGACTCTTGTCTTCTTTAAAGGACTGCAGCATTTAAAAATAGTGGTGAAACAGAGTGAGTTCTCACAGCTTTGTTGCTGGGCAGACCTAGGTGTGAATTCCAGTCTCGGATGACTCATTATAGGATCTCAGGCACCTCATTTAACCTCCCTGAGCTTCAATTTCCTCATCTGAAAATTGGGACAATAATAAGACCCATTTCAGAGGCTTGTGGTGAGGACTGAATGAGAGAGCCCAGAGTCTGGCCTGGCATAACGGTGAATCAATTACTGTTGTTACCAACTTCCTCTTCTCATTGTTCTCTCTGTGATTTTCCCTTGTCCTTCAGATTTCCATTCCAAGAGTGATTATTTTGAATTCAGAGAAAAGCATTTTCATTTTATTCCTGTCTGCTATTGATTCAAAATATCATGCATCATTTCCAATAAAATAGCTTTTTTTGAATTTTTCACTTGGTATTCTGTGCCTCACATTTCCTTTCCTCAAACAACATTAAGAACAGAAACAGTCTAAAAGTTGAAGTCAAGCACGTTCAGAAGTCACGTGGTTTCCGTCTTAAGTGCCTCTGTTGATCAAGCCACTTGAGGGACTGCTCCCCTTTGCGGGCTGTTAATTCACGGAGGCGCTGGTGTTGGTGTCAAGATCAGCCACTGGGGAAGAGGAAATTTAAGCTTTTGTCACACTGTGGGAGTTGTGTTCCCAGAAAGAAAGGCCAATGAAGCAGCCAGGGCAGTTGTAAGCTAAGTCCTCTCCATTTGGAGATTGCCGGAAGAAGGAGCCTGAGAACAAGGACCATTCTTTAATGTCTTTTATGCAACTTCACCCATGAACAAGCTTTGGACATAGTACGTGCTTGCTAGTCACTTGCTGAGTGATCAGTGTGACACCTCCCATAGAGAGAGTCACCTCAAAACAGACTGTTACGGACTAAATGTGTCTCCTCAAAATTCATGTTAAAATCCTAAACAGCAAGGTGATGGTATTGGGGTAAGTCAGTCACAAGGGTGGAGCCCTTATGAACGGGCTTAGTGCCCTTATTAAAGAGACCCCAGAGAGCTCTTTGCCTCTTTCCACCAGGCTAGGACGCAGGGAGAAGATGTGGTCTATGAACCAGGAAGCAGTCTTTCACCAGGCACTGATCTGCAGACACCTTGACCTTGGACTTCCCAGCCTCCAGAACTGTGAGAAATAAATGTTTGTTTTCTAAGTTAGTCTGGGGTATTCTGTTGTAGCACTCTGAACAGACTGAAAAACAGACCCTATCAAGGAGGGCTGATGACAGTCAAATCCTCCATCTCCCCTAAAAAAAGCCCTAAAAATAAATGTCCATACCACACGAATGGTGTTCTTTTATTTATTCTTTATAATCACGGCCCAAAGAGAAATTCCTGGCTAAATATACTTTAAATATGAGAAAATATGATTCTGTAAGGAAAAAACAGATCAATGCAATTTTGTAAATCAAGAGAAGTTATTTTCCTAGAGAGAATTTCAACTTTATAAAGATTCCAGATGTCAGTGCTCTGTGGGTCCTGGAAAATATGTCATTGTTTTGTATTTGTAATCTCATACACAATGACTGAACTTTAAAAACAGGACCGCAGTAACTCTAGCACCCCCCCGGGACTGAAAGCAGGAGGCTGCAGTCCTGTGCGGGGACTGGGGGATGCTGTCATCCTGCCCGTGGTCTCAGCATGGTTCAGCCTTCACCAGAGTCCCCTGCACGGGGCCCTGCTCACAGCAAAGGCTTCATCTGCTGCCCCTCCACGTGGTCCTGTCTGGAAGAGTCTCACGCAGACCGAGTATAGTGTTCTAACAAAACTGTGGAGGGAGAAGTGGTCTAAAAAAGAGAAACACAAACACTGTGGTGCTGCTGGCGTTTGTGCTAGGAGGTCGATTCTTACTTCTTCTAATTGTAGTGGAGCTAGTCCTTGTGAAACAGACTGCTGAGCTCTCTTCTCCGTTCTGGGTGCACGGCTATTTTCACAGTCGATGTTCCCACCTACCTGCTGGGGGATGGGAATCGGAGTAGGAAATTCTGATGCTTTGATTAGGAATTTTGAGTTCCTAGTCAGGCAATGTGGAAAAAAGAAAAATATTTTTTAAATGTTTATGTTTCTAGTAACATACCAAAAGCTAGGTCTGCGGAATTTGAACACGGAGATTGCTAGAAGTCAGGGAGAATTCAGAGTATAAGGGTATTTCACATCAGACAGGGAGGAGAGGTACAAAGAAGGCCTCGCCTTCTAGTTATGAGAATGAGAGGGCAAGAGAGTAGGGCAAGAAGGTCAGACAAGGGTCCCTGGTCACCATCCACCTCCTTGGGGATAAAATTGAAGGGAGAGAGTGCTATATAAATATCCAACTAGACACAGGTCAGCCTGAGAACATTGAAACCCAAGGCCCGCATCCTTCAATGCAGCTAACCCAGGGGAGGTTGCAAGTCTCTAGGAGAAATTCCATACTCAGTATGGGCCCGAATCCAATGCTGGGTGGGGCAATTAATACAGCAAAGATGGAGAGAAAGGAATCAGGAGAGACAGCCAGAGACCACATCAGTGGCTCCCCAAAGCCTAGGTCTGGCACACAGGGGCTCCTGAAAGTTCCTGAGTGCTCTCACAAGGGATCCAGAGGTTCTCAGATGCTGGTGAGCTGTCAGAGGCGGGGAGACTGAACAGCAAGGCCACAAGGGGAGGGGTCTTTGAGGCTGGGGACAAAGAGTAGAGGCAACAGGCTTCAGAGATGGGTACATGATGTTCCATTAGCACCAGATGGAACTAGCTGCATCTCAGGGGCCCCATTCAGGGACTTACAGACCAACCCAGGTAGCCACAGTTTCCTCACAAGGACAAGGCGGACAATGCCTCACTTGCCACTGCCAAAGGACAAGGAACTGAGCACACCAATCCAGGAGCCCTCCTCTTTCCCACTGCCAAGAAATCAAGTCAGTCCCTCCCACCCACTCCATCCAGTAGATATCATTTCAGATAGAAGCAGTGGGCAGAGGCAGGAAGTAAGAGAGACTGAGCATACGTCTGAAGGAGAACAGGTCGTCTAAATGAGAAGATTTAAACCAAAGTCATGAAGATGCTGTTGACTGGCAAGTTTAAAGTCACCACCCTCTGCCCCAACTTCCAGGCCAATGGGCACCATGAGAAAGATTAGATGGATAGTGGAAAATAAGGTACATTATCTTTGCACATATGTGTAAAAATGTTAAGCTGCAACACATCTACACTCTAAAGGGAACAGTTGTGTATTTTTTAATACCTCCCTTCCAAAAAAGATCTGAAGCAACTACAATCTATGTATTGGAAAATAAACACTAAAGGAAAGATCCAAAGATTCAGTAAGTTTTAGTTGTTAGGCATAAGAGTAGAATGATGAAGATTCACTTAATACACGTGTTTCAACCTATAGAAGGTTAGTATGAGACGGATGATAAGTTGCACCTTCTCTGTTCATGGAATGTCAATATTTTTAGGGACGAAATCAGAGAAGCAAGAACGGTCCTAGTCACAGCTGCAACTCTAGCACTTCCTAGACTTCCCAGAGCAGAGTGTATGTTCAGTAAATATTTGCTGAATGAATAAAAGAAAAAATAAACTGCTTAGCATCAGAATGGATAACAAGACATTTTTGAGCTCTTTCAAGCCATCGATGGTGCTATGGGCCAAATGGTGGAGCGGAGGATCTGGCACGGCAGGAGGAAGGGACTCTCTGTTACCCTATTCCCATCCTGAGAGACCTGTGCAGAAAGAGGGGAAACAGAAGGGAGTGGATGCGGGAACTTTGCTGTGTGTTGTCATCCCTATCTCCCAGGCTATGAGGTTGGTGCCGCGGTGTGTGTGTGTGTGTGTGTGTGTGTGTGTGTACGTGCATGTGCGCGAGATTGTTTCTTGGGCAGAGGTGATTGCTGTACCTCAGGTAAACTGATATGACCTATAGTGGGTACCTCATGTAGAGGCCCCCTAAGAGCAGAGGCTCTGGGCCAGGGCAGAAGGGCTTGGTCTGGGAGGAAGGAACAGCACGGCCTCTGGGAGGCAGGCCTAGTCCAGTGGGCCTGGAGGCCATTTGATCTCAAATTAGACTTTACACACATATACCCGTAACTTGCTGATTGCACTGGAAGAAAGGGAAGAATGTTAGTTACCTTTGAACTGGGTTCCATTAAACTTACAGTGTGTGATGTATTAAGCAATGTTTTAATAGGCCCTACAATGTCTTGTGACTAACACAACTTGACTATTGTTTATTAAAAGAGTTAAGATGCCAGTTCATAAAATGTCAATGTTTAAAGTGCATTCCAATTTGTATAAGCCTGTTTGATCTTTCTTTATTTTTCAAAATACCAGAATCTAAAAAACTGAAAGCCACCAAGGCCCTGTCTGAGATGACCTGGTGCAAATACATACAAGTTAAACCACATAGAGGTTCTCTCAATGTGATGCTTTTTTTGGTCACCTCTGTGCATTTTACACGTCGTTCCCTGGGTAGGGAGCACAGTCTTCTCACGTTCACCCCGCTTCCACCCTCAGCAATATTTTGGAGAACTGACTACATCTTTCTTCAAGAGTCAACCCAGGTATCATATCCTCCCAGAAGGCCCTGCAACTCCCAGCCTCGGTCCGGGGCCTCTTCTTTGAGTTTTCATAGCTCCTGCCATGTTCTTTACCACCCATCTCTCTTCCCCACTATAGTGAAATTCCTTTAGGGAAGACATCACCTATCTCATCCTCTTTGTGTTCTCAGCATTTGACACAGAGCCAGGCACTGGGCAGATGCAAGGTCCTTACAGCACGATTATGGGAGCCCCAAATCCCTAGTTATGCCCCTCTCCCCAGTGTGATGGGACCACTGTTGTAGGGGGTGGGTATGGTCCTAAGTCTACATGAGTAATTATCACAGATTTGGGAGAAAGAGTATCAACAGGAGAGAGACCCAAATGCCACCCAGTTACGCACTGGGACTCTGATTTCTTTTTTTCCAATATTAGAGGTTCAGGGGCAAAATTAAGGCAGAGAGAAATTTTTTTATGAGCGCAAGAGTATGAAAATGCTGGCACTGTGGAGGAAGACGTTAGGAAGTGAAATGTTTTGTCTCAGGCCAGACACTGCAGGGCATGGATTTGGTGGAGCTGCTGCAACCCCGCTGATCTCAAAGCAGTGCTGAGTCATAGGCTCTTCCTGGCACTCGGCCTTTGACTACAAAACACCCAGCAATGGCACGAGTTTGCTTTGTGAGTGCTTTCTAAAATGAAAACTTTTCCTCTTCTTGTTCAAGTGACTGGCCTTTTGCAATACAATCAATGAAAAAAACAATGATTGAGGAACTACCTCTCATTAAGAGTAGGACTGAGTCTTAAAAAGACTGAAAACTAGGGAAAATAATCTAAGACTTCCCAGAAGACATGAATTAGTCCTCTGCTTTCATAGATTCTACAAGACTACTCTGCATTCCACCCTGTCAATGACCACCTTTCATAACATCCTGGGCTTTGTCATACCGGGTCCACAAATCTTTGCTGGCACTCCCTGGCACTTCTAGAGATCAAGATTATTGCTGACAGAATTTGCACTGGAAAGCAACATGTCAATTAGTCTAATTAATTCACTGGAGGAAATAATTGTCTAACACTGATCTAATTAGCTAACACTGTCACCTGTCAGAGCTACAGGTCAATGCCAGATTGGCATTGGGTGGTCCTCTTCATTATACCCTAACAATAAATAGAGAGACACAGCATGGAATGCCAAATAAAAGTGTGAAGGTCCCAGCAGTGGTAAGCGGGCATAATGAATCTCAGAACTGTCAGCAGTTGTTGGGAAGGAGCAGCAGGTGGCCCACTTTGAGGTGGCTCAAAGGTGGGTCACTTTTAGGTAAGAGACACATGTCTTGTGATAAACTATAAACAGGAGCTACTGTCCCAAGTTACAAGCAACACACACATGTTCAGTCTTATTCTGTCTCAAAGTCGTCATTGCCTTTCCCAAGTTCAGTTTCCTTGGAGATTTTTGGATACCTAGGGCAAGGTGACAAATGTCCATTTGTTGGTAGCAATGGCAAGATTTAGGCTGCTACCTGGGTTCCATATTTATTCTCTTTCCTTCTTGATCTATAATCTTTGCTAGCTGATCAAGATGAACTGAAGGAAGCTGGCATAGATTTCAAGGGGTTTGTCCACAATGACTGTCACCAGGAAGACGAGTCTCTTCCACCATGGAGACCCCAATTAAGACATGGGCATTTGATTCTTCACTGTTATGCACATTCTTACAAAGAAATTCATGCATGTTATGAAATGCCTTTATCTGCTGCTGTTTGGGCATTTATGGACATTTAATGCTCTGATTTCCCTGAAAGCCATGAGGCTAATATTCTTGATGCTCTCACCAGCATAGAACTTTGGTTGATTGCCTTTGGAGCTGGGGCAAAAGAGAAACAGGGTGAAGTTCCTCTAAAGTCTTTTAGATTTTTCTGTTCCTAGAAGTGCGAAGTGAGAAGCAACAGCAAACATAGTAAATTCCTGGATTTCTTAACAGAGACCCTGTTTTCTGAAAGTACTAGTATGTATTTTGTTATTCTACCTAGGTTGATCTCTGACAGCTGCTTCATTGGATTTTGCAGGCAGCCTTGGGTTTAGCCAAATAAAGAGGCCCCAGGAAACAAGTTTTGTTTAATTATCAGACTTTCTGTGTGAATTTGATGGTCAAAGTTCAGATGAAGGGGTGTTCTGAGGTCCTGACGTGTTT
Source organism: Camelus dromedarius (assembly GCF_036321535.1). Taxonomy (NCBI): domain Eukaryota; kingdom Metazoa; phylum Chordata; class Mammalia; order Artiodactyla; family Camelidae; genus Camelus; species Camelus dromedarius. The sequence continues at coordinate 35,781,956 of NC_087439.1, forward strand.
TTTTCTCACTTGTGATCACAAAGAATGAAAACAAGTTGGTGACAGGTAGGATGAGGTGAGAAAATGAAATATTTCGGAACTGAAAGTTTTCACATGTACTGGACACACTTTGAGACCACCTGGTAGATTTGTTATGGAAATCAATAGAGGACTTGCAACCACATAGAGTTGTCTCAAAGTAAATAAGTCTGTGTGCTACCCCAGACCCATGCTGGGACCAAGGCCAGATGTAAGGAAAGGGTGCCCTGGTCAAAAGTTAACAAGCCAAACAACCTATCCTATTAAAGAGGTAGGATGCCACACCTTCAAGGGAACCTATCTTCTTGGGGAAGTGTTGCTCTGACAGCTGAGCTGCAGTATAAAAGGCCATGTCAGGGAGAATATTTTTGAATTGATAAGAGAGTTTAGAATGCTAAGGGGAAAGTTCCTTCAGCAACTTCGGAAGAAAACTTAAGTTTTAAGAGAGATTATCATTCAGCCTTGTCATTCGACTATGATTTGATCTATGATTTAATACCATATCACAGTGTTTTTTCTTTCCTGACATCAACTTAAGAGTGACTATCCTCATAAAACAAAGTATGGCTTCAATTTTCCCTGCTTCCAGTACACCCATGAGATCTGACAGGAATACATATGTTGGGTGAGTAATTTTGATTTTTCATTGGCTTTGATGACATGGAGGTTCTTTGGATTTTATATTAAATGTTCAGAAGACGGACCTCTACAGTTATGTGTTTCTTAAGTTTAAAGATGATATACTTGGAACACAGCTCAGAATGCAAAACAAAATAAAAACAATGCAAATTTTCTTCTCAATGGTATTTTCATTCCTTAGTTCTTGGGAGGGGTTGGCTCATCTAAGAAAGTAGGGCGATATGTCAATTATATCTCAGTAAAAGGGAAAAAAGTGTCACAAAGGAAGTCACTAAAAATAGGTAAAAGTTTAATCAATCTGCATGAATGAACAGATTCACAGTTCAACCTAGAATTCAGCCTGGAGCTCAGCCTTTAATTCCAAGACCATGGGCTGTATCTGAGAAATAATTAAAGGGCCCTCCCAGTGTCTAAGAGAGATTTAACTGTGTTGCAGCATATTACAAAGTGATTTCATATGCTTTGTGATGGACTTTACATAGAATTCACTTCTAAAGTACCGTGTAGGTTATTCATCTCAGGGGTAGACATAAATCTGCTGAAGCTATCTGCAAATTTAGCTCCAATTCTTGCCCCAGGTTCACAGAACATAATAGAGCATTAATCTTCATGAGGCTTAAAGAATTTTTCCAAGTTCCCTCTGGTTTTCTGCGAGTTGTGTGAAATGTCTGGCTTAGAGCCTCCATCAGGTCAGCATTTCAGAAAATGCTCCACTTACCCATCCCAAAAAGAGGTAGCTTACTACTGTGTTCATTTCTTCAGGGAAGCCAAGGAGAGAGAAAAGGAAACATTATGAAGGTGAAGGTAATGGTAAAATGGAAAGACTTCTCAGCCAGCATGTTACTTTGGTTACTGTTATTTTAATACTGACCATGCTATGTAGCTTGTCAAGTTTTGCTAAAAGACTTTATTCTCAACCCTATTTTTGGCTCATGTTTTAGGGGCAAAAATGCAAAACAAGGTAGAAAACAGTAAATGCAAGTCTATTTAATAGAAATTATATGTTTTGGAAAGGCTGAAGTATTGCAATTATCTGATTCACACTGGGTTGAATTTGGCATGATATCCCAAATTGGTCTTTCCTTTGGTCACTGATGGAGTGCTTCTTGGTGAGCCCAATGGAATAAAAATCTTCTACAGACATCCTCTTGCCCCTATGTTTTGACCAAGGGATCATTAGACATTGGGATAGACATCAAGGAAAACTAAAGAATGAATTAAGAGGAATATTATAATTAATGCAAGAGAATATAATTAATGGTTATGCTAGTTTGAGAATTCCTTCTTGAAGATAGGAGAGGTGGAGTAGATTGATGATTTTACAAATACAAAGGCCCACAGATCTCCTTGACCAACTGAATTAGAATTTCTAGGAGTTGGGCCCAGGTAGTGGTACTTTTTAGAGCACCCCAGGTGATTCTGATATATAGAGTCTGACTCACTTGAGTAGATGAATGACACTCTTTTATAGAATAATGATTCATGGATTCAGTTGGGAATCAGAAGGGAAATCTCCAGATAGTGAAAGCAGTTTGGGGAGAGTAAGACAGAAAGTGTAATACAAGTTGGAACAGAAAGTGGATGGCAGTGTTTCTTAAATTTAAAGTGCATAGGGATTAAATAAGAATTAGTTAAAATGCAGACTTTAATTCAGTAGGTCTAGGGTAGGGCCTGAGATTTCGCATTTCTAACAAGCTGTCCAGGTAAAGCTGCAGCTGCTGCTGGGTCACTGACTACAATTTGTGTAGCAAGAGATAGTGGGTAACGTCCTCTTGCCCTTCACCAAGAGAAGAAAGGAGATGTCTTTTTGTCCAATGCTTTGAGGATTTGAGGCTTCCAGGCTTCCTCTGAAGTAGAAAGTATACTAACGTCACGGAGTGCTTTATTTTTGAAACTAGCTATGATCCACTAACTAATTAAGAATTTGTTACCCTAAATGTTTTTGAAATTAATAATATTTCTGTTCTACTTCCTGAACAGTTAAATTTAATTCAACAAATAGAATCTGTTAAGATTTAGGGACTAAGAAGGATATATGTGACAGCCTGCACGAGGGAATTCATCATCTTCCTGGGGAGACAGAAAATTCACATGTGAAATGTTAAATAAATGTTTTAGGAGCACAGTGCAGGGTGGAAATCGTACTGACCAGAGAGGAAAGATGCTTGGAAAAGCCTTCACCCAGGAGGTGATATTTGAATTTGACCTTGAAGAACGAGTAGGATTATAATAGGGGGAAAATGGAGGGAAAGGGGAAGGATGCTTCAGGAACAAAGGCCTAAAGCTGGGGTTCTTAACTTTGCACATCAGATCATCCGGGAAGATTTACAAAAGAATTTCTAAGTCTAAATTAATTGGGGCCTGAGCACCGTTGTTTTCCGCACAGTTCCCTGGTGATATTAGTGCACAGTCAGGCTGAGTATAACTGGAGGTATAGAAAGATGCAAGTTTTCTGTTAAGATGTTAAGAATGTGATCCTTAAAAAAAAACAAAACAAAAGAATGCGATCCTTGAGCCAGCAACAGCAGCACCAATGAAAAGCTTTCTAGAAAAGCAAATTCTGACACACACACACACCCCTAACCTGTTGAGTCAGAATTTCTGGAAGAGGAGCCCTTGAAATGTCCAGTGATTCTCATGCTTGTTAAACTTTGAGACGCACTGGCCTATAGAATTGAGAGCTTCTATGGGACTCAGAGATGACATGCCCACCTACACTCAGACACGGGCATACATACCACCCCGTGGAAAGTTGAGGAGACAAAGAAGTGTGCAGAGATGAAGAGACAGCAGTGAGAAATATTTCCTCAGCAGGGTATATGGAAGGATCGCCACGGGAGCCAAAGGCCACTGGTGCAGGATGCAGCGCTCATGCAGTGGGGAAAGCGGCAGGAGGCCTGGCAGCCACGGCGTCGCTAGACTGGATGGTATGCCCAGGCTGTGCTGGGATGTCACACCTGAGATGAGTGGGAGTGAACAGGTGGCCACAGAACTGCCCTGGGTAATGATGTGATGGGCTGACATCAAGAATGGCTTTAGTGGGGAGGGTACAGCTCAGTGGCACAGTGCATGCTCAGTATGCATGAGGTCCAAGGTTCAATCTCCAGTACCTCCATTAAAAGTAAATAAATAAATAAATAAATAAATAAATAAAACTAATTACCTCCCCCTAAAAAGTAATAAAATAAATTTTAAAAGAATGGTTTTAGAAGCTGTGGTGTATATATATATATATATATATAAATATATATGTATATATACACATACACACACACATATATATTTATTTATATGTGTATATATGTGTATATATATTTATATGTGTGTGTGTATATATATATATATATAGAGAGAGAGAAAACTCAGCCATAAAAAAAGTGAAATAATGCCATTTGCAGCAGCATGGATGGACATAGAGATTATCATACAAAGTGAAGTAAGTCAGGCAGAGAAAGACAAGTATCACTTATATGTAGAATCTAAAATATGGCACAAATTAACTTATTTAGAAAACAGAAACAGACTCACAGACATAGAAACAAACTTATGGTAACCAGTGGGTAAAATGGGGAGGGAGGGGTAAATTAGGAGTCTGGGATTTGCAGATACTAACTATTGTATATAAAATAGATAAACAAGGTCCTACTGTTTAGCACAGGGAACTATATTCAACATCTTATAATAACCTATAATGATAAAGATTATGAAAAAGAATATATATGTATAACGGAATCACTATGCTGTACACCAGAAAGTAACACAACATTGTAAATCACCTAAACTTCAATTAAAAAAAAATGGCTTTAAGGCTTTCTAGCTGTAGTCTTTTCTTTTTGGTAAGTTTGTCTTTCCATTGGCTTCTTAGTAAATCTACACTTTCTCTTCCGGGCATCTGGTGGAAGAAGGCTGCTGGAACACTGAGTCTCTACACTGAAGTGTCCTCCTTCTTATCTTAGCTTCTGTTTTTAAGTCTTACTTTCCTTATTACAATAATTTTATATTCTTATGGTTTCACATGCTTACTGACATTAAGAATTTCACTGCACCACTTCCCCTTTCTCCAAGCTCTTCAGTCTCACTTCTTCTCCTTCATGCTTTCTCTTGAGCATCTCATTTTTTTATAAGCTCTAAATCCTATTTCTCCAGAACTCTGTGCCCATTTATTCTTTCTTTTTACCTATTATACTGTCATTCAGTCTCTCCAGGTTCGTACTCAGCTCTCTGCCTCCACCCCATCATCCTGCTTCATTTATTTCTTATCTTCTAATGAAAAAAGATCATTTCTAAGTATGTTGACAAAGAACTTCTTATTGGTCAGGTAGGCTCATGCTGTTTAAAATGTCAGTGGCTTCTCGCTCAATCCAAAACAGGCTGATGGAGTAAACGAGGGTGTCTGCTCTGCATAGCCATTCAGACAGAGAGAGGGAAAAATTTATTTGAGGAGATACTATTATTTTTTAGGAGCCAGGCCTAGAAGTAGACGCATCACTCCCAGCCACATTCCATTGGCCAGAACTCAGTTATATGGCCTCATCTTACTGCAGGGGGAGCTGGGAATATGGTCCAGCAATGTGCCCCGGTGGGAAAAGACTGGGACTCTGATGAATGCACCGCTTTCTTTGCCACACCCTACTTTCTCATGTCAGCCCCACTAAAGCTAGTACCTGTCAGGTCCTCCATGTTGGGAGGTGTAATAAGGAGAGCGAGTTATTCTATGCTGAGTGTACATCGGGAATGCTACACACATTAGCTCATTCAGGCCTCAGGGCAATCTTGTAAAGTAGCTATTATTTTCACTGTACCAATTTTACAGATGAGGAAAGTAAAGAACAAAGATACAATAATTCACCCAAGGTTGCACAATTAGTATATATGTAATTGAACTGGTAGTGGAATCAGGGCAGTCAGTTCCAGAGGTCGGTGGCTTATGTTACACAGACTCTCATGCAAAGAAAGTGACCATCAGGGCTGGACAGAAATGGATAGAAATGACTGTTCTGTAATCTACTGGTTGTATAATCTTGCACACGTTTCTCAACTTCTATAAGCCTTGGCTTCTTCATTTGTATATTGAATTATTAGTATTACTTACCCAATAGAATGTTACGGGATTAAATGAGGTAATGTATTTATTATATGCTGCCTTCATGACATTGTGGAATTTTCATGCTTAATGCTATGGCTGGCACACAGTAAATGCACAGCGAATATTAACCATTATTATCATTATTATACCACATTGCTTCCTTACAAATCAATTAATCCTAAGTGAAGGTTTGTGTCCAATATTTGGTATAGCAAAAGCCACTTCTTATAAGCGTAGACTAATATTTCCCTTTTGTGTACTAGCTCTTCAAATTCCTTTACACCATTTTTGTATTATTTTTTTCAGAAAATGTTTTGTTCATGTTGAAAATCCTTACCTGGATTCTATGGATGAAGATGTTCTCTATCACTTGGATTTAGGAACAAAAACACACAACCTACCAGCAATGTTTGGAGATGTAAAGGTAAAAGTATTTCTTTCCTGTTTAGGAAAAACAATTGTTTCTTCTGGTGATATTTCTCCTTATCTTCGTAACATAAACTTTACACATTTAGCTAGAGAAATGTCGGAGGTCCCAATAGGAACCAAAGCCACACTCGATTCTCTGAAACAATTAAGAATGTGTACATGATGAATAATCATTTCCACCTCAACAACATATAAAGTTTCCCAAACTAAATCTAATTCAGTCATGGTATTGGACTCCTCTGGTCCCTAGAGATAAATACAATTTTACTGGCAATACTGCTGGGTGTTCAGAATTCATTCTGATTCAGTTCACTGTTTAACATCTACATTTCTAGAAGAAACTCACTAATTCTCATTTTATGAAATTACTCAGTAAAACTAACAATACTATCGTATTCTATTTCTTAAAAATAACCATTATCCAATATGTCATAGTATTAAGATTTTTGTTATTTCATATGAAATATGAGAACATTGTTTATGGAATGCTGCTAGGAAAATTATACTTTTGTATTATTTATTTTATCTTAAATATATATGTTAATTATAAAAGTAGCTTATGTTCATTATTTGAAATTGGAAAAATAAAAAAAAGAACAATGATTTTTAAAAACACATCTAAAAAAACCCTACCATCTAGACACAGAAACCATCAGCCTGTTTTCTTTTCTTTCAATGCTTTTTAATAAATAGATTTTAAAATAGTTGTAGTCACATAACTTTACCCACTGTGTTTTTCATGTAACTTTATGTCATTAACATTTCTCCACATTATATTCTCTTTGAAACACATAATTTTTGGATGCCAAGAATTTGACATTGGTCTCTGCCATACACTATGTAGTCTACTACTGACTTTAATGTTGAAGTATTTTCTGTTATAAACAGCACTCAGGTGGATATTTTTGTACCTACATTTTTTTCACATTTAAGTCTATTTGCTTAAGATAATGTATGGAAATGGTCAAGGGAAATGAACTTTAAAAAATATTGTTTTCCAAATGGCCTACACCTATTTACAATCCCACCAGTAGAGAACTATGTAGTTTTCATTTGATTTTATCCACTCCTTTAGCAATTGCAAGAACAAAAATAAAATTCGCACATCCACTGTCTCAAATCTTCACATTCTCTCTTTTAGTGGATTTAACAGATAGTCATTTCCTCCATAAAACAACAAAATTGATTTCAGAGTGGTCAAAGGTGGTTAACAGGATATACCATATAGTGGCTGAGCTAGGACTTGGATCAAATTCTTCCAAGTACAATTTCCAGGGACTTGAGAAAGTCCCACTGCACTAGGTGGACTCTTAGAGTAACCATAACTGAGAGTAGTCCATCAATTGTCAGGGGACATTGAAGAAAGGGGAGGAAGAAGAGGAGGATGTCAGCTAGAGGAAGGAGGAGGAGAAGCAAGGAAAAGAGAAAGAGAGGGAGGAGAGAAGAAATAAATCTATGACGTTCATCAACAGTAGGTGCTAAATTGCTTCCTCCCCCCGCCATCTCCCCTAGGGAATGAGGTGTGAAGACGTGGGCTGATCTGATCTGACCCACGGATTTCCCTATTCCCCTCCAGTCAGCTTTTCTTGGCCTCCCTCCATCTTCTGCTTCATCTTCTCAATGTAACCTCTCTCCCTCCTGCTGATTCTGATGTTCCTGCTCCAAGAGTAATTGATCAAGGCTGTCTTTGGTACTCATTAACCAGACTTCATCTGAATTCAAACGTTAGGTTTGAGGTTCATGCCTCACAATGATTTTCCCAGAATACTTACATAAAAATAACTCTGATTAATTTAAAGACCCATCGTAATTTCTAATTAGTAACTAAAAGACTTGTGTTTTTGAGACAGAAGGTGATCTATTATCTACACATCTAGGTATTAGTCTGTCCTCTACCTGACTTGATTTTTATCAGCATTTATACTCTATCTGTCAAAACCACTATCCAACCTTATAAGCTCACAACCCACCTGGTTGTGGACCCTTTTTGTAGGTTCTCTTCTGGGTGAAAAATATACGCCCTGGTTTAGAACCCATTTTATTCTACTAGAGAGCAACTCTATTGACTGGGTCATTTTGATAGGAGGCAAAAGTGCGTGCGTGCGTGCGTGTGTGTGTGTGTGTCTATGTGTAGATTGGGGAGCAGGTGACATAGTTCCAAACGATGGCTGTTTAACCTTTCTTTAAAGGCAACAGGTAAAGTCTGACTTATATTTACAGATGCTCTTCTCAGAAACCTGCCCTCTTCCAGTCCCATTCTTATCTGTGAGTAAGAACATGCTAGGTTCAATTTCTTGACCCCCTTAAATCCCAGGGCAGCAGTTTTAGCTAAGAAGAGAGGACATAATCCATCAGTACCTGAAAACAACCTTGTCTTCACGAAGATGATAATCATTACTCATAGCCAATCTTCAAAGGAAAGGAGAACTTTGGGTGTGTACATTTTAAATCTTAAAGAGTCTGATAATCATTCCTGTTTCCTTCATTTCCTTACCTACTATATTTTTAAAAGTTTTGTTAGCTGCTGCTTCAAAATATCAGTGGCTTAACACAATGTAAGTTTGTTTCTCATTCACACTGAGTACAAAGAGGGTGTCCCTGGTCAATGGGTGGCTTTCCTCCCACTGGTGATGAGAGACTCTGGCTCCTTTCATCGTGTTGCTCTGTCACCTTCAAGACAGAGTCAAAGTCTCCTTGGGTGTCAACACCCATTCAGCAGACAGACAGAAGACAGTCTGCAGACAGACAGAAGACAGTCTGCAGCGTCACCAGTGGGAGAGTTCTCTGGGCACGGACTGGAAGTGACACTCTTTACTTCTGCTGATATTCCAGTAGTTGGAACTCAGGCATATGGTCTCATCTAACTGCAAAGGAGGCTGGGAAGTTGCACTTCATAGTGTGCCCAGAAAGAAGGGGAAAGAGCTTTGGTGAACAGCTAATGAATGTCTTTTGTCATATTGACTTGAATGTCATATTCATTTTCTGTTGTTGAAAAAAATATAGCAATGTTTGTTTAGTTAATCCTATTGAATTTACATTTTCCTTTTAAAATTCTTATATTTTTATATCTTAAGAATACAGAATAATATAGCCTACAAAATTTAAATGTTCAACTGTTTAAAAAAGTTAATTGCTGTATCAGAGGGGAACACATAAAAATATTATTTTATGTTTCATATTTTACTTAATTAGTCCTATTAGTACTAACTGTCACTGTTAACTAGTCCTATTTTATTTAAATAATAGCAATTTATGTCAATGAAAGATAAATAATACAACATATTTTCAGGTGAAATAATTTTTTAAAAAATCTCTATCAGTTCACAGGAGAAAGGATATTTTTGGTTCTCCAAAAGTTAGAAGGATATAATCTATATAAATTTAAGTGTATCTGTTATGCTATTCCACAAAAATGGTTGAACAAAATTGAAATCAGTTGAAAAATATAGTGGAGGGTCTTTAAAGTTTATCTATTCAAACTCAATCTCCAAGTATGTCTTTTATAAAATCACTAACTAGTACCCTCTAATCTCTCCCTAGAAATTTCAAGTAACATGGGAAAGCATTATCTTATAACACTCTGTCATATACATTTTAAAAGTCTCTACACTCCTTTGTTGACATACAAAATACCTATTCTGCAGTAGGACCAGATTAATACAATGTGGCGAAGCTGAGTCTTTCAAGACGCTAGGCATATCTGAACGTGAGTTCATCCTGGCAGTCATTAGGAAGGTCCTTAACATATTTTTGTAATGCTTCAAAGGCTCCTTCCCAATACATTCCTATCTTTGATAAAACCAGGACAACTGATAATTTGGGGGGGGGACATAAATCACAGAAGTTGTCACTTAAGGCCAGTGTTGGCTGGTGGTCTTCAGCCATATTTTACTTTTCATTAAAGCAGCCAGACTGAAAACTGTGTCTAGAGGTGATATTTAGTTAAGTCTGATTTAGAAGTAGGGCTTTGAGAACAAAAATGCTTCTGTCCATACTTATCATCTTTATGTCTCCAGAAACATTCAGAAATTCCAGTTGATTACAGCAATATCTACAGTTCAAAGAAGGATTCCAACCGCAAGCTATTCCAACATCTGTTTTGGTTTTATGGTCAATCTGAATAGTTGTAATTTACATTTACTGGCACCACACAAATGAGGTTATTTTCAAACTACTGTATTTTGCAAAAAGGAAACAACAATAAAAACGACCTCCTTATACTTAGATCTTGAGCCAAGTCTTACCTATCTATACCAACAGAGGGGAAGGTTTCCCAAATAATCAATAATAATTTAAAAACTCACCTTAGACCATGGTCTAAAGATAACTCTTTGTTATTCAGCCCTGATGGCTAACTTTCATTGCCGTTCATTACCAACTCTAGCCCCGACAGAGAAACTCATAAGAGGGCACAGAAAAGACAATAATGAGGGTAGAAGAGAATCAGAGGTCTGGATAAAAGGATAATTACATCCCATAACTGGGAGTGAGGGTGGCACAGCAATTATTGCTAAATGGAAACAGAATGCATCATGTCATGAGACCACCCAATATTCGCAGTAAATCGCATGTGAACCAGGCACTGACTCTACAACCTCAGATAGGTACTTCTGTGGGCAGATGCTCTTTATTCCTGTGAGGGACCTCACCGGCAGTCCTTCTGATGCTCTGCCTAACACTGCTCACATCAGTCAGGCACCACCAGCTGCCTTTTCCTTACTAGCTTTGAATTAGCTTCATGTATACTAAATTCCACAAATACAGAGACAATAAGCAAGCTCAAAAGTAGGGCCAGGAAAGTGCTATATGATCTGGAACATCTTAATCAGAGATGGGGTTGGGGTGCAAAGCCAGGTTTAACCTAGCTTCAAAAGGCACTCCTTTAAGCACTGTGTTGCCTTAGCTCTCTGATTTGGATCTTTAGACTCTGGGCACCTCACTGCTCAGCTTGGATTGCAGAATGACTCTGCACCTGGCACGCTTCTGTGGTCTGTGCCTCCTCGGGTCTCTGACATCTGCTGCCACTCCTCCTCCCCGCTGCTGAGCCCTGGTTCCTGCCAGGTGGGCTCTCATGCATGCTGCTCTTAGGCCACTCCCATCCTCTCTCCGGCATCCTCCTCTCCCATCCCTGGTGCTGATGTACCCCTAATAGGCACTTGCACAAACAGCTACCAGACAATTTTATCACTATATTTTACACCATACTTTATTAGCTTTGACACCCTTGACCGTGACGCGTATTGTAATTGCAGCGATGTTAAAATGTGAATAAGGCAAAAATAAAACCAAATCATTGGAACTGATGAAATATCGTAATGAGAATTCCAGTCTACAATGATAAGGCTTGTTTCATGAGAATTTCTTCTGAATGAGAAGTTAGAAAGTCTTGATGTGATTTCTTTAAAACCTTAGGGTAACATAGTATGTTTTACAATAAAAATGTATGATTGGGAATATGGAATCAGAAAACATATCTCTAAATTTGTAGTTCTCCTTTTGTTCTCGTGTTACTTACTTTCTATGTTCTTGGTATTTACATGTGAAGCTTAAAGCCCAACAACGTGCTACCGGTATCAACTGAAAATGCTGGTTGATATTCACTATAAACAAAAACACCAGGAAACACCCACTCAAACAAAATCAACTTACTTTGATTTTGTGATTATCTTTTTCTTTACTAAGTACCTCAAACTTTGTTTCTGGTTGCCTTATTTACAGGTTAATGATGCAAATTAGTGAACTCCTGAACATAACCCATAATATCTACATATACTCTTAAGTTTATTACTGAAAAATAAAATAAAACCATTAAAGTTGAAAGGTGACCCTTGCCTTTTAATTTCAGGTACTAAGGCAGGTAATTGTTTATTTTTATTAACAGTTTGTCTGCATTGGCGGGAGCCCCAACAGAATGAAAGCATTTGCCCTGTTCATGCATAAGGAGCTCAGACTGGAGGATGCTGAAGAGGACATGAAGGACATCTGTGCCGGGACAGACAGATATTGCATGTACAAAATTGGTCCCGTGCTCTCCATCAGTGTAAGTGCTCAGTGGCTGCGTGTCAGGTAGTCATCACAAGTTAGAAGAAAGTGGAAATTTCCAAATACAGGAGGGATATTTTTTTCCCCTCCTGCTATGCATTTTCACACAATTAAATTCAGTGTCCAGGTGTGACATTCATTGTTGGAAAAAGTCCTAGGGGCAGAAAATAGCATTCAGTGCTACTTTGGTTTAGTTTATTAGTTACCTCTTAGCTATGCAAGTTAGAGAAAAAAGCCTCAAAGCACACTTGTCTTCAGTTGGTAACTGATTAATAAGCCATCAGCAATTTTTTCTCCTCTATCCTTTATCCAGCTTTGGGAATGTTGGGATTTTAGTACACAGGGGCCAATTTTCAGGATTGCCAAGGTGGTGCCATTCAACATTGTAAGCTCTCTGAAAAGCTGCTAATGCACTTACACAGAGCTCTTGCGAATTGCTCTCCTGTATTTAGAATATGTTAATAGCTCTGGACACACAGTGTCCTGAGACAATATGAAAGTGGAATGATTTGTAATTTTAGGGAACGCAGAGACCCTTTCTCTCTTGGACTCAGGATTGCATACACTTAGGAGAGTGTAGATCCGTGTGCACCCAGCTTACCTTCTAAGTTGGTCTCTCTGCCACAGGGCTGTATTCTGAAACAATAGCTCTAAGTCTGTCACGCACCTGGACATGGCAGCCCCATAAGGGGTGCAGCTGAGCATGCCAGGTGACAAGGGAAGAATCCACTGTAGAGGTGTGACAATTCTAAGGAGTTGAATTGTCTGTGACAACTGCGCCAGGGAATAGCTGCTCTCCCTCAATTGCTCTATAGTACCTGGAGATGGAAGGATGGATGATGGTGGCTGAAAGCCTGAATGAAGAAGGGAAGACTGTGCAACACCAATGGGACAGCTAGGTTGATGTCCTCTCTGGGCTAGAATACCTGAAACTGGCTTTGGACTCAAATGAGAAAATCCATTCATTTATATATTTGCTCATTCAGCAATAAGAGCATATCTACTTGAGAAAGAAACTGAATATCCTCTGCTCTTTGTGAATTTTGTCTTACTAACTTTTGCTTGACTTTGAGACTACAGCTCTTTGTCCTTTTTTTTTTTTTTGCACAGTAACTGGATAAAGGCAAAAACGTAAAATTTGTGAAAATGTGAAACTATCATAAACAAGTAGTAAAACTTCAGAGTAAGATATAAAAACTGCAGTAGACTGATCCTGCTGTCCTGCCAGGGGAGAAAGAACTAAAATAAGCATCATGTCCAGAGGGGTCAGCCAGTGAGAAATGAGCCTCACTCGGCAGAAAGAGGGTTTCCAATTGAGACCTCTTCTTTAAAAATCCTTCCTCTCCAGCAGCTGCTGAGATGCGTGTGTGTGTGAGTGTGTGTGTGTGTGAGTGTGTGTGTGTGTGTGTGTGTGTGTGTGTGTGAGAGAGAGAGAGAGAGAGTCTAGCAGAAACACAAAGCCCATTTGTCATTTTATCACCAGGCTGCATAATAAATGATAATCATAAACCTATCAAATATCTGATTTAGAAGGAACCTAATAGATCACATAATGGTTCATTCTCTTAATTTACAGTTGAGGAGATGAGACTTAGAGAGTTTACTCATTAGTGGCAGAGCCCAGACTTGTTAATCTTGGACATACAATTATTATAGGTTTGATTCATGCCTTCAGGAGACTTAGAATGCATTTGGAAGTCAGGACGTGTTCCAGGGGAACCGAAAATGGGGAACCCAGAGGTTCAGAGTTTCCATAGTTTAACATTCTTGATGGTGAGTGGAAGGAAGCTCAGGTGTAAACATTATAGTTATGGCTGCAAGGCTTTTCCAGATTTGTTAATGAGAGAATTAGTGGCAGCCATTACCTAATCTTCCATGTTGCCCCTGGTGCTTTTCTGCACACAAAGTCTTTGTGGCCAAGAGTAGAATACTGAAGAACACATTTGACTCTCTGGTGTTAGGAATGAAATAGACATCAATTCTAAACTTAGCTCCAGCCACTACAAATTCCAGCATGGAGAATCTTTCTAGAGCATGTTTAGAACATATTGTAACCAACAGGAGTAGCTAAGTCCCCTAACCTGTGTTGACTCGTCTTCTGTGACATTGATTCTACTCTTCCAAATGTTGAGGAAAACCAGTCTTATGGTCATGATTTCCATCAACTTAACCTCACCTACACATTCAGTATATGCTCCAGATTGGTAGGTAGAGATTTAACCCACATCTCTACCCTTGTACCTTTCAAAGCTCACACAGAAGTACCAGGAAACAATCAAAGCTACCTAGGAGCAATGAAATGGGTTCACTCTTTCATTTAGTATGGTGGAAAAGGACTAAATACATGGCAGCCAAATCTCTAGTTCCTCGAAATCGAGTCAATCCTGCAAAAGCTCTTTTTCAAAGGCTCACTGTGAAGAGCCCAGTAGGGAGAGGAGAAATGGCGCTGCCCCGACACACCAGTATGCCCCGCCGTCCCCACCTTCTGCTCTTGGTGAGGAGGGCTGAACTCAGTTTAACTGGCAGGGAGGCACCTCTCTCTGATCGTCACAGATGGACCCATCTATCAGCATGTCATGTAGGCGTCAGTTAGAGCTGACTTACATTTTCCTCAGCTTTGGCAAAGTCATAATGATTATGTAAATTTATCTGAGGGCTGTTAACTTGTAATGAAGGAAGAAAATATGTCCTGTGTGTGTTATCAGTCTGCGAGATGTATAATGACTTTCTCTTTTCTCTTCACAGCATGGCATGGGCATCCCCTCCATTTCTATTATGCTTCATGAACTCATTAAACTACTGTACCATGCCCGGTGCTGTGACGTTACCATTATCAGAATTGGTACATCGGGGGGAATAGGTGAGATGTACTGATTTACACTGTTAAATCCAAATGCGTGTCCCATACAGGGCAATTGCCAAAACACAGCAACATACTCAGAGCCCAGCAGAAACCCAGATGGACTAAAAGTGTCAGGAGGCTGGGCTTGAGGAAATTTAGAAATTTAAACTTAAAGAAAATGAAAGAAATGTAAAGACACATTTCTCTTTTTTTCCTGCATGGAAACCTGGAGTGAGCGATGCCCCTGTCTCTGGCCCAGATGGACTTAGGTGTTCTTAAGGGGAAGAATTGCTAGGAAATAAGTTTTGAGGATAAGAATAAACTTCGAGGGTTAGAATAAATTTTGAAGCTTATGAATTTTATAAGTGACAGAAAGAAGTGCTTTCAAGTTAAAAAAAATCACTAAGATTTGCCTTGTTTGTCAGCTAAGTAAGCAGACTTTAATAGCTTTAGGAAAACATTGCTTTTAGCTCATGTCAGTGACAGCCTTTTTCTGGCGGGATATTTTCCTCATCAATACACCAGGAGAGATCAGGCTGGGCTTTTAGGGAAGAGACAGGTGATGCTCCCTAAGGTTCTCTCAGAGCCCCCCTCCCCCATTTTTTCTTGGCTGGTCAGGCAGCTGTTCAGAAGCCTTGTTTAGGCCTCCCCCCCGGGCTGTGGTAAGGTTCTGAGGAGATCTCTTCCTTTTTCAACCTTTCTTCAGGAGCAGGTCTTGTGAGGGGTTGATTTTACTACGTCACCAAATGCAGGTTCAGAGCATGGGCATTGTAACTGGAAAGGTTTGGTTGGCAGAATGACAGGACCAAATGGGAACTGTAAATAACATTGAGATTTTGGCCTTAGAATTACACATTTTTGGAGCAAGACAGGACCTCAGAAATCCTCAAGCAAAGAACTAGAGAAGCGGCTTGTCCAATATTACAGAGCCTCAGGTGGCTGAGTCGTGCTTCACTAGAAACAAAGATGTTCAAAATGATCACGCCCTTTCCACAGCTGCAGTACAGGAATAACTTCCAGCCAAGGCCCTCCCAGGTGGATTAAAGAAGGACATCTATGGACGTCCACCCAGAAAGAGAAGGGAAGTGTTAGAAATCATTGTTACATCAAGCATCCTTCTGAACTGTTGTTTATCCAATGTTATCCCAAACAAGCAATAGTAGGGAGCGACGAGTCTGAGGATGCAGTGGATAACATTGTTATTAGGATTGCTTATAATTCTTGGGGGGTGGGTTACAAGGATCTGTCTGCATAGCCCATGCCATGTACCATCCTGACTGCTGTGGCTGCCCCTTGATATTAACAAGTGCCCAGCATGGGCAAGACTGCTGAGCGTCCAGCTCACGGTCATGGTTTTGTTTCAGGGCAACAGGATACACACAGCCCATGTATCGCAGTGAGGGTCTATGAACTGTGGGAAACTAAAGCGCTGTGCTATTGGGGATACCTCCATTTTGAAGTTCTGTTCTCATTAAAAACTCTCAGCTTATCGACAAGATGTGTTTGCTTGTTTTAAGAAATACTGATCTGCAATTTTTCAGTAAGTTTTCTATTATGGGGAGCAAAGAAACAAGGCAGTAGCTAGAGAAGAATATGAGTCAAGAGAAGGTGTTTTCACAATAAGAGATGTTGTATCACTTTCGAAAAGTCATTTGGAATTACCTAATAGAAAGGAAAAACTATTGATGTAGGGACGAGAGGAAGACTGCTGGAATTATGTTCCTAAATAGGCAAGAGGGGATAGGAATTAGTGCAAAAGTGCAATTAGACTGGGAAAGAAATGAGGACAGTTCATACATAACAAGAGAGAAGTCATGTGGAATCTAAAAAATGAGACAAATGAACTTATTTGCAAAACAAACAGATTCACAGACACAGAAAACAAACTTATGGTTACCAGAGGGGGAAGGGGGTGGGGGGAGGGATAAATTGGGAGTTCAGGATTTGCAGATACACACTACTATATATGAAATAGATAAACAGCAAGGTCCTACTGTACAGCACAGGGAACTATATTCAATATCTTGTAATAGACTATAATGAAAAAGAATATGAAAGATATATATATCTTGAGATATAGCTTGAGTTTTTCTTTTTGTTTTTGCTGATCCTACTACTCCTTAGATGAGCCAACAAAACTTGATGATGATAAAATACTCGATTAAATAGTATTTTGGCCTTTGAAAGACTTTAACCAGGATATAAATGTTCTAATACATCCAAATATTAGGATGGCATGTGAATGACTTCATTTTGATGCCCACATTTTCAACTTCATTCTCAGTCATTTTCCTATTTCTAATGTCTTGTAAATAATTCAAGAAGCCACCTATTTGACTTATTTTAAAAGTATCTGACCTGCAAAGGCTCTATCATCAGAGCCCACCTTGGGTCTCTAGCTGGATCTTCTAAATGAACCCCATGTTGAGCAATGTTAGAATTTATTAAGAACCCAGAAGGATATGGCAGGAGTTGATAAACATTTTCTGTGCAGGGCCAGACAGTAAATATTTTAGGCTTTACAGGTCATATGGTTTCTGTTGCAGCTTCTCAACTTCGCCATTAGAATGTGGAAGCAATCATAGAAAATATGCAAATGAATGAATGTGGCTGTGTTCCAATAAAACTCCATTTACAAAGATGGGTGGATTTGGCCCATGCAGATCTCCGTCTACTGCATCTCTATGGAGGCATTAACTCATTCAACAAATTTTTATTGAGTACCTATAATGTGACAGACATAATGCTAGACCTGGGGAGACAATTGTGGACAGACACTGCTCTTGCCTTTACAGAGCTTATGTTTTATCAGGGCAATAGACAAACAAATGAGTAATTACAGAAAGTGCGATGAATGTTAGGACAGAGACAGTCTAGGGCACTATCAATATCCTCTCATCCAGGCTCTAAACAGAAATCAGAATGGGTCAAAAACTAGGTCAAAAGCTGGGCCTGCGGAAATTTGATGTAATCTATCTGCATTGCCTTTTAATTCCTTTCCCCTCTGTGGATTAAGACCTTTTGAAGGAAGTGACTCAAGCTGACACCTAAGGAATGAGCTGGTGTTAGTCGGATGAAAGTGTGTGTAGGGGCGGTGGGGGTGGGGGGAGGAGAGAGCATGCCAAGCCAAGGGAGTAAGACTTGGCAGAAAACGGTTTCTCGAATCCCTGAGACTTGAGTTCCAGAGTCCCAGGAGCAAGCCAGTCTTTGTAGCAAAGGAAAGTCAGCCATGAGAACTAATTTACAAGGGGTCAGAGAAGGAGGGAGGGAATAGATGTGACAAGAATCAGAAAGAAGAGGGGGGGACAGAGATGCAAAGAAATAATAGTAATCAAGGAGTTGCAGAGAAGATTAAATATCAAGTAGTCACATCACTTTATGAAAGCTACTTGCTGGCAGGCTCATTTAGTTTATTCCAGACCTAATTTATTCAAATTTGAGCCCGAAGGCCGGTACTAATTTGCATGTCCAAGAGTCATGTTTGCCTTGAAATCTAAGCACCATCACATTGTAAATGTGAATCTGGAAAGACAGCAAATGTAAATGCCTGTTCTGAATGTTACCATTTAATTGCATTTGGAAAAGAAAATCATTTAAATGATGAAAATGGCGAGAATCGTTAGCAACCAGCATTAATTAATGTTGGCAGAAGAGATTACAAACTATGTGTCGAAAGTAAACCCTAGGTGACATTCTTCCGTAACCACTTATCTGTTCCCACACGGCAGGGATTGCACCTGGGTCTGTTGTAATAACAGATGAGGCCGTAGACTCCTTCTTTAAGCCCCAGTTTGAACAGATAATCTTGGACAACATCGTCACCAGAAGTACCGAACTTGACAAAGAATTGGCTGAGGAACTACTCAACTGTAGCAAAGACATTTCTGACTTCCCAACCCTCACTGGACATACGATGTGTACCTATGATTTTTATGAAGGTGAGAAGATTTTATAAATTGTGAAAGCAACCAAAAATTGCTAGCAACTCTGTGTTATTCAAACCCATAATTTATATTAAAAACTCCACTTTAGAGAATAGTCGGGGATTAAAAAAAGGAACTGAAACAGCCTTTTCAACTTCCTAAAGCACAGGAATGTTAGGATGTAATAAGACGCAGCGACACATACATAATGAATTTATTTCGAGAGTGGGTTTAATCCTCCAAGAACAAATTGGATACTCGAATGCAATTAGTGATGTTAGCAAAATCTTATCTCTGTTTATGCCTTTAATTTAAATTGGTGACTCTAGGAGAAGGGGGCTGTGTTGATTCTGTGTTTCTGCCACTTTGAGGTACATTCATCTGTACCTAGGCAGGGATCTGTACTCAGGAAAGAGTGGGAGCCAGGAAACAGGGAGAAATCTTAAGGGGAGGAAATCCCAAAGGGATGGGGTAGTCTCAGAGCAGTTCTTTTATCTCTCCTTTATCTTTATGAGTAAAGGCTCCCCAAATCAAGTTTAGGAACAAACTGAAGGTAACTGCCAAGTAACAGCTCTTGCTACAGGGTGTGAGGGGCCAGCAGGAAAAACCCTCCTGGATAGACCCTGCTCGTTTCACAAGAAAGACGCTAACCAGTCTTGGTGCCTATCCTTGGAGGGCATACTAGAAACTTTGTGTAGTTGTGTTTGAGCGTGTTCATCAAGCTACATATTATTACACTTAAAATTATTTTTCTTTTCTTTTCCCTTTGGATCAAACTTAAGGTATTACATTGAATCCTAAACAGTTACGTGTGGAGATAGATTGTATTACTGATGAATGTTCCTTCAGGTTAGATGAGGTGTTGTCCCCACATACATGTTGTAAAGTGGGAGGCACTTTGGGTCTGGTCGTGTTGAGACCCTGTCACAGGCCACTGGCCCCTCTGTCAGGAGGGTTACCAATGGCTTTAAGCTATGGCAAATGCAAATGGTGGCCTGTTGGAGTCAATGTTTTCTTTGGGCTGCACAGTATTTTTAAATACATGAATTTATTTTGCCAACATTTATCATTTCTGGAGATTTCATGTGAAAATCCATACTTTGGGCTTATTGAAATTACGTAACATAAAAAAAAATAAGGTAATTTATGCATGGCGGCCCTGGCAAGCCTCGGCCTACATCTGGGGCTATATTCACTGAAGAGGAGGCGAGGCTGCTCCCTGCCAACCAGGCGGACCTCAGGGACGTTACCTGCTTGGCTTCTGGGACATCTGATTTGAAGCGGCTTAAATAACACTGCATTAGTGGTGTTAGCCGGCAGTTCTAAGGAGGACCCAGGAGAAGCAGACAGGGAGGATGGAAGTTGCATGAAAGAGAGAGGAAAGGGAGGCAAAGGGGACTGTTAAGATAATGGGTGGTGACAGAGTTTACTGGCCTCCCAGCTTCAAGTCGGCTGCCCTTGGGAGTGGGGCATGGTGAAGTCTGTTCCCAGCACATGTTGGGTGGAGGAGGAGTGACAGCATCAGCATCTTTTCTCCACCTCCTTCTGGCCCAACTAATTGGTATGGGTGGAATTAAGTGATAAGTGAACACTGAGAACAGCCTGGAAGGGGAAAAGTGACCACAAAAGGGTGGCATGCAGCCTAAAAGGTGTGTGGCAGAGAAGAAGGTGGGTGAATCAACTGTCTGTATTTGCCTACCATCGGTCCTGATGGGCAGGTGGGGTTGCAACATCCAACCACCATCCCCATCCCCAAATAGCTCATGATCGTCACTAGGGCTTCAAGCCTTTTTCTCCTTCCCTAGCATCTGTCCCTGGGCCATCCACCCATAGGAGAAACCTGAGATTTTCCTCAAAGGGCAGATGTCACAGTGTCTCTCTGGATCATGCTGTCCCTGGGCATAGTGTTGGCTGCTGTGGCCACTCAGTGGTCACGTGCCCCAGAGCTGGGGTGCTCAGTGCCATAGAGACTCCTCTTAATGTGAGAACAGCCTTGCTCCAGGTCATCTGATAGGACGATTCAGTTGGCTGGGTTTATGCTATTGAGGTGCAGGCCCACCAGTTAGAGTCAGCCACAGAGCACTTGGGCTGACAGCAAGCCCCTTGGTGATACCACTGCCACCATGGTAGGACATCACGTCGCTAAACAGTTTCCATTCTTTTTTCAGGCCAAGGTCGACTAGATGGAGCGCTGTGCTCCTTTTCCAGAGAAAAGGGGTTAGATTACTTGAAGAGAGCATACAATGCCGGCGTCAGGAATATCGAAATGGAATCTACAGTGTTTGCGGCCATGTGTAGACTTTGTGGTCTAAAAGGTAAGATGTTCATGAATGTCTAAGGTCAAATTCCCCTCTCTCATGAAGTTATTTTCACTCTGCAGGAGAAGAAAAAGGAATCCAGCTGTATATTACTTGGGGTTGAGTGCATGATTATCTCATAATATCTTGTGAGCATACGGAACATTATTCCCATTATGCAAACGAGGAAACCAAGCCTCAGGGGTCAAAAGTGAGTTGCCCAAGGTCACTGGCTAGTGGGCTATGTAGCCAAGACCTGACAGCAAGTTCTGCTTTCTTCACCCTGCTAGTGGCTGCTGTTTTCTAGCACAATTGAATTTATTGACACAAAATATTCCTACAGTAGTCCAGCAAAGGACAAAACATTAGTGGAGTGTTTTTTTAAAGTTAGTTTACATGCATTTTTGCTGTTTCCAACTTTTTATTTTGAAAAAAAATCAATAATACAGAAAAATTGAAAGAATAGTATAATAAATACTTATGGAACCCTTTACCAAGATTCAACAAATTTTAATATTTTGCCATATCTATGCATACTCTCTAAATACATATATACACGCATATGTATGTGTATGTATTATGTGTATGCATAAATATGTGCACACACACACCTGTTTGCTTTTTTCCCCTGAATCATTGTGAATGAAATGCAAATGTCACACCACTTAACTCTTGTACTTCAGCATCATTTCCTAAGAATAAAGACATTCTCCTAATGACTGCAATACCATTATGAAACCGAAAGAGAAAGCTAAGGAAAGTAACATTGGTTTCATAACATCACTCAACATCCATTCCATATTTAAATTTTCGAATTTTCCTAAAAATATCTTTAAAGATTTTTTTCTCATGCAATATTGAATTAACTTCACACATCATATTGCTTGGTTATATCTTTGGACTTTTACATCTAGAACAGTCTCCCTAATTTTCTTTTTTTCTGGGGACAATGGATGTTTTGAAGAGTCTGGACTGTGATCTTGTAGAACATCCCATGTTCTAGATTTGTCTGTACGCATCATCACAGGGTTTCCCTTGTGCATCCACACCGCGTATTTCCTATGAAGTGGAGGTGAAGTCTGACGGCTTGACCAGACTCAGCTATGTGGCAAGAACACTTTACAGCAATGTAAACTTTCCATTGCCCCAATCAGGGAGAGGTAATGTGACGATATCCCACTACTAGTAATTTTGAATTGGATCACTTGGTTCAAGTGGTCACTGCTGTCTCTCTCCATTGAAATGTTAAAGTTTTCTCTTTGTAAGTAACCAGTAAACTCTGGGATGATAACTTGGCATCGTGTGAGTGAATATCCTGTAACCCTACTGTCTTTTCCTAGGGATTTTAGCATGGGCTGCAAAATGATGATTTTCTAGTTCCATCATTTATTAGCTGCAATTCTTCTTTAAGGGGAGCCTCTCTCTCTTTCTCTTTCTCTCTCTCTCTTTTTCTTTTTGGTGTCAGGGAGTCATTATTGTTTTGTGGATATTGTTCAAAGCAGTGTGTTATACACGGTTTCTGTTATTATTCTTCTTGATACTTAAGTTATCCCAAATTTGGCCAGGAAGACCCCTTTCTAGCACACTCTTTTATCCTTTTGACATAATCCTCTTAGCTCTTGAGAATTGTCTTGCTTTTAGGCACAACAGGATTCTCAGGCATCCCTTACACTTTGCCTCAGATCTGGGACCAGCCATTTCTCCAAGAAGCTCTGGTTCCTTTGGGTGGAGAATGGTATTAATAAACCAGATATGAGTGTGATATGTATTTTTATTTTCAGTGAAACTATTACAGTAGAACCACTAACCTTTTAGCCAGAACTGAGAAAACCTATTGAAGTAAAACATAATTTTCACAAGGGCTTATTGGTATAACTATTCTCTGTGATTTTAAATTATTTTCATAGTCATCCTCTAGAACTAAAAAAAACTGTAAGTTTTATTGATGTAAGAGTATAAAGCTGCAAAATTAATTATTCTTTATTGATGTAAGATTATAAAGCTGCAAAATTAATTATTCATTATTGACTATGAAACCTTCAATCTAAAGCAAGACAGCACCATCTAATATAATGTTTTTGAGTGGGAAGCAGTCTCCAAATATCAATAATGATGTCCCAGAAAATGTTGGAGCAACTGTTCCCAGAATTCATAGTTTTGCATTTCACATAGCAGTTATCTTTTTTCAGGAAAAAGTTCATAAAATATATCATCTCTTCAAACATGTTTTATAGAATGCCTACTGAGTGCCTGGTACAATACTAAGAAGCCAGGTTTTCAAATCAGATCTTTGGTTGATAAGATTTGTCTCAATCATTATCTTCCTAAGGAAAGGATTTTTTTCTGTGCATCAGGTAGTGGCCTGAGTGCCCAGGCACTAGGGATACAGCAGTAAATGTCACAGAGTCTCCACCCTTATGGAGCCTAGAGAAGAGACAGAAAACTGCAAAGAGTAATCTATAATATCATGGTACTATGGTACTTAGATGCTGAGGAGTGCAGTGGTGAAAAATAAGGCAGGAACAGATAAACAACAAGTTGCTTCTGTATAGCCCAGGGGACTATGTACAATATCTTGTAGTAACCAATAAGGAAAAGGAGCATGGAAACAAGTATATGTATGTGTATGTATGACTGAAACATTATGCTGGACACCAGAAATTGACACATTGTAAACTGACTGTACTTCAATTAAAGAAAAATAAGGCAGGGAAAGGGCACAGGGACACCCAAGATAGGGAGGAAAACCATAAATTAAAACAGCCTGGTCTGGGAAGGATGCACAGAGAGGGTGCCATTTAGGAAAATGCCGTGTGGGTATTCGAGCAAAAGCAGTCTGGGGAATGCAAATCTAAGGCCACCAGGAAGGAGCATATGGAGTGTGCTGGAGAAACAAGGAGACCAGGGTGGCTGGAGGGGAGTGACAGCAGTGGAGAGGGGAGCAGAGGGAGGAAGTGCAGATGATGTGGTCACTCTGAGAACTGTGACTTTCAATCAGAGCAAAATGAGAAGCTATTGGATAGAGAAGTAAGGAGATCTGGCTTGTGTTTGAACAGGAGAACACTGGCTGCTGCTCTGGGAAGAGAGCCTACTGGGGTCAAGGGCAGGAGCAGGGAGAGAAGGAAGAGGGCTGGTGCAGCAGTCTAGGGAGAGAGGATAGACCAGTGCAACAACAGCGGAGGAAGCAAGCAGTAGTCACAATCTAGATACCTTCTGAAGGCAAATCCAACAAGATTTGTTGACAGTTTGATGTGAATTTGGAGAGAAAGGCAAGAGTGAAGAACGACTCCCAGGTTTTTGGCCTGAACAGCTGAAAGGATGGAGTTACCGGGATTGGAATAGAGAAAAGTGGGTGAGGATTTGGGAGTAGCAGACATCAGATGGAGGCCAAGTGAGCAGATGGATTTCTGAACCTGGAGTTTAGGTGACAAGTTTGGACTGGGGAAGTAAAATCATCAATTGACAGCATATAGATGGCATTTAAAGCCAAGCCACGAATCCGATGACAAAGCGAATGAGGTAGAAACAGGCGAAAAAGCTGGGGGTGGCAGGGGGGACCTAGCAGAAACTAAGGAGTGGCCAGTGCAATGCACTATGCCTGCAGAGTCAGTGTCCTGGCACCAAAGAAGTAAAGAATTACAGCACGATAGTGCTTATTTGATTGCAAGTGCAATTTTAATTCCAATGTTTGTCTTTATTGTCAATCAATTTTAACATACAAAACTAGAGACAAAATGAACGCGGTAACATTGCTAAAAGCACATTTTAGAAAGAAGTTCTCGGCCATAAGAAGAGATTCATTGCAGAACCACTATTCTTAACTACTCCCATCTCTCGGAATGCATGGACATGTAAACACTCGTAACGTATGGGTGAAGGATGCAAATACATCCTTGTCATCTTTAGAAGGTCATCATTAACACCCCCTTTCAGGGGAATGATAGCATCTGCTTTTCTTGTCACAAGCTAATGAAAGCTGGAGCCTCAGCTAGGGGCAGCTTGACCTTGCCTGAGCGGCAGCCCACCCTGCACATGATCTGCAGGAACACCTGGATTCAGATATTTCTGCTCCAGGAAATGTCTCCTTACATTTCTTTCTTATGGAAACATCCAGTGGTCACCTGATTCATGGCTCCCCGTGATATGCAAACGGAGTAGAATTTGGTAACCAGTTTAGTCAAACATAAAACACCAAGTCACGAACTGCTGCCCTGATGTATGTCTGGGGATGACCATCAGTTCTTTCTTAAGAGGCAGCCAGAAAGGGTTCTCTAGGCTTGTGAACCCTGGACCTGAGTATTTCTCCCTTTGAGGATGTTGTCAAACCCTCACAGAAGTTATCTTGTTAGGAGGGATTTTTTTTTTTTTTTGTCCTTGCTGCAAACCCTTGTGCCCTTGCTCTCTCTGCCACCTGTGGGTACCCTCCTGGACTCTCTCCTCTCTAGCCTGCTGTACTTCTTGCTTCCTGCTGCATTTTCCTTTTCTCCTGTTGCTGAAGCTGCTGGGAGTTGATCTCAGTCTGCCAGTAGCTCTTTTCCAGGCCACTGTTGCAGCCTTTGTGTTGAACAGATCCCCTCCAGGCTGCCAACACTTATGCTAAAGGTTGTGTCTGTAACTCTAGTTCTTGGGAGTATTTCTGTCTGAATTCCTTGGTGAGGAAAGGGACTCTTTATGTCCTTCAGACACCACTGTTTTCAAAGGTCAATTTCTGGTACAGGAAGATCAACCACCAAGGACACAGACAAAAATCCCATGCATATGATGCTACCATGTTCCCATCTTTCATCCCCACTTCATCACATCCTTCCCTGACAGCAGTGAAGCTTGGAAAAGCTTTGTATGAGCTAGAAAAGCTTGCTTGGGGGAAGGCTGAGAGAGGCTTCACAAGCAGCTGTCTTAACATAGAGGACATTAGGGAGGTCATATATCAATAGTAAGCAACACTTGAAAATATGTTTTGCCTGACACCAAAAGCTCCAGGATCCCAAGCCTGTTGCCCCTCCCCCTCTATCCTACTTCCATGGTCAGTATGACCCTCCACCCAGCCTCTCCAGACAGCCTTCTCTAATGGCTTTTTATGTCCCTTTGGTACTACCAGATGACTAGATAACCCACCTGTCCTCATACTAAGGTGATGATGGCTGATGGTTTCAGCTTATAAAGAACAATGTTTTATTTATTAAACAAGGGTCTTCTAGCGACTCAGTGTCCTGACTCAGAGGAGTCACTCACTGAGTTTGAACTGGTGCAGAAACAGATCTTTCTACACGCACCTGGGCAAGGAGGTTTGGGGTCCACATGGACTACCACTTCTTGTCTTTGTGATTCATATATGATCTCGCTTCATCAGAGAAGTTTTGCCTGCCAACCTAAACTAAACTCACGCACATTCATTCACTCACTGACTCACTCACTCATTCTACTTCATTGCTCTGCATCATATTTACCATTATACCAGACCAAACTTCGTTTCTTTGTATCTTAACTCATATATTATTTTACATATATTAATGCATGAAAGTATGTATTCAGCATCTCTTTTCATTATAATATAAGTAGCGTGAGAACAGGGACCTTTTTAAAAAAATCATTTTCTTGCTATATCTCTAGCACTTAGAATAATATCTGCAATATGACATTCAATAAATATTTGCTAAATGAATGAACAGATGAGTGAGCAGAATGACCACGCCACCCTTATGACCATGGAAGATAGCTATAACAAGTTCAACTGGTTCCTTCATTCCCCAGCTACATTTATGGCTGGGAATGGTCTAAAGGACTTTGGAGTGCCTAGTAATTGTCCCAATAGGAAGCAAAGCTGTAAGGTTAAGCCTCCCTTTGCTATAAGGTTCATACTATACTTCTGCTAAATCTGCAGCCTGTGGAGCTCCTGATATTTGATAGGTGGACAGACTGCGTGAAATGGGGCCACGGACAACCACTCACTGTTGTTATCCTGAGCTCATTATCCTGAAAGAGAATAGTGGGAATCCACTGTTGCTTTAACAAAGATTCAGGTGAGGGAAGTAGTGGCCTTCACAAAGGCTGAACCTTCAGAACAATATAAACCCAGTGTACAATGCTGTGTAAATGCATTCATCTATGGTTTTATAATATGCATACATACGTCCCTCTCTTAAGCAAAATCTACTTTAATTAAATCCCTAACATTCTGATTAAAGATGATAATCCTTTTGCACTGTGAACTCGTGATAAGTTTGTTCAGTTTTTATCCATCTTTAAAAGACAGTGCCGGCTTCCTTTTGTTTCAGTCTAGCTGTGTTTTGATGCCCACTTGCTTGCATGGCAATACATAAAACCTAATATTTATCCAAGATTAGGTTCACTTAAATCTTCTTTGTCTTTAGTTGTTGGCAGCACTCACATGGTTTTTCTTTGTGTAAAGGAAGAATTCAGTGTTATTTCCTTTGACAGATACTGGGAACTTTGGGGATATATTCAGTCTTCATAAAATTACTTTATTACAGTTCAATGAAAGAGAGCAGAATCCTGGCTTTAATTCCATTTTATATTCTCCTGCTGGTCCCAGCAATGGAGGCTGCTGGGCTCCGGGAACTGCAGGGTGATCACCGATAAAGTGAAAAAGATATTAGAACAAGGTCTAAAGATTATATTCAGTCTGGAGCTAGAACATTTCTTAACTCAAAAATGGGGGAAAATTGGGGTTTTGAAATATTATTACCCGAAGGCAAAAGGCAACCAATTGTAGCTCTTCACCCTCATGGTAGCTCATCAGTGATACTGAGGCTCAGAGAGGTTAAATAACTTTCCCAGGTTCTCACACTTAATAAGAAGTAGCTGAACTGGAATTTGAGCCCAGTGATGTCTGACTTGAGGCCCATACTCTGCTGCTGCTTCTCCACAGCCTGTCACGGATGCACAAGGTTCAGGGTCTCTGTTCAGAGGAACAACAGCAACAACAACAACAAAATGCAGAGCTTTCTATTTTAAAAGTTGTGAGCAGATAGGCACGCCACTTTAGCAAGCAAACCCTAAGGGCTAACCACATACCAGGATGGCTAGTGCTGGGATCAAATGCAGTGTTGCATTGATACTTATTCAGTAGTATGCACAGTCATTCTTTCACCAAGAATATCAGTCAGGGTATTTGGGAAATCAGACATCAGTGGTAAGGAATTCATTTATTAATTTCATAAAGACAAGTTTTTAAAAAATGACTTCTTGCTTTGCTGGTTTTCACATATTTTAATCAAGGTGGGCTTCAGGGGCCCCAAACCCCTTGAAATAATATAAAATTATTTTGTGTGAAAAGAGGTTCCAGTTGCAACTTTCATCAGATTTGCAAAGGGACCGAAAAAAAAAAAGATCCCAAAGAGTTGAGAACCCTGGGAGTTCCTGGTGCGGCTGAGGGTGCACTGAGGTCCATGTTCATACTGGTCTGTTCCCATCACATTGCAGCCTGTGGTCAGTGAGCTGGCAACTGCCTTGGTGACAGCTAGGTCACTAAATGTCCCTTCACAGGAGCAACCCTCCCTGCCCAATTTGAGGATTATGGTGGTAAAGCTGTCAGGCTTAGTTTTGACAAATTGTTTTGGGTAATTAGTCCCTTTTAATTGCTTGTGGAAATAGTCATTTTAGGCGACAAGATTATTATATGCTGCTTGTTAATGGGTCCTCCAGCATCAAGAAAACACCACTGAGATTGCCATGCCCTGTTCCTGTCACTCTTTGGTGTTACTCTTAAAAACACCAGAGAAGACGCTTAGTTAAGTCAGCTCCCTCTCCGTGACATGTACCGAGCATGAATTTCTTTTCATCCTTCTGCCAAGTGGAGGATTAGAGAAGGACTTTCATCTTTTCCCTGCTACCACCAGCCCATGTCGGCCTTCGCAGACTTGCTGATTATTAACTTGAAAAAGCTGGGGAAGTTTCTGGCCCTTCCCTTTGCCTGTTTACCTGTTCAGCCAAGTTGCTTTACGACCGAATGGGTTTTGAATAAATAGGGTCCTAGGCTGTGGAATATTTGACTTAGCTCAGGTTGGATATTTTCATTGCTTTTCACTTCACTGGACAGGAGGGTCCATCTGACTGCTAGGTCAGGGGAGGTCTCCCTAATGGTTCACCACATTCCAGCTCTGGGGAGGAGGAGGGATGGGAGGTACACAACTCTTCTCAGCAGTTTAGGAAGCGAGGAATTGATTGGCTGTTTACTAGCTATGTCCTCCTGGGCCATTTGTTTGACCTCCCTAGTCTCTCATTTCATCATCTGTCAAAAAGGGATAAAAATAATAGCCAGCTCATGGAACAGCTACAAGGTCTAAATGGTATCTTAAGTACCCAGCACATGGCAAGAGCTAAACCAAACAAAAGAGATAGCATCGATTATAATTACAGTCCATCTCACCTTCTCAAATCTAGAGCTTATAAAGAAGACTAAAATTGTGGAGAAGTCAAAGAAACATATATACTCATACCCAACTTTATCTTCATGACCTCAAAGCTTGTATATGTAGCCATATCTAATCCCAGATACACTGAATCCTTTTTAAAATGGTGCAGATGAAGATATATATTATTATACTGCTATCCATTCAAAGTGGTTGACACTGATTTCAGTATGTGTAGCCACATTCGTAGAAATCAAAGATTGCATGAGAAACTGACAAGAAAGCATTTGTAGGGGACTCAGTGTTTCTCTCTAGATCTGTTGGAACAATCCAGAGATGCTGCCTTTATGATGCTTTCTCAAAAATGAGAGTTTCATTTTTTTTAAGAGAAAGATGTTTGTTCTTTTCCCCTCGTTTTCTAACTATCATGAGGTTTTATTCTCATTCTTTAGAAACTAAATGCTAATAAATTTGCTCCTTCCTGGAGTTGATTCTTATAAGTTTTAGCATTTCACTTTGGTTTTTCCTCAAATTTCATAAGGATCAGTACTCTCCTTTATTGTTATTTCTTGGGATTAGAGTTCATATCTCTTCTCTATTTACTTCACTCTCCAGCAGGCAAACTCAAACGTTGCATCAAAGGAGTAAAATGTCATCTGAGGAAAAATGCCTAGCTCTCCAGTTATATCCCCAAGTGAGAAAAGCCTTCTCTAAGAATTGGAAATGGAATAGAAAGCTGGAGGTTTGTGCATTTTGGGTGGTGAAGATCTCTCTTTATTGTTACCTTGAACACAAAGCTTTCCCGAGACTTGATCTAGCCAATTGTAAGGAAAAGGAGAAGGGAGAGTTTTGAAAATTATTTCAGTTAGATAAAGTGTCTGGTGAGAGTCCACAGAAATATGAATTATAATTCATATGGAAGGCTAAGGGGTTCAGTGGGTCGCATCTACATGACAGGGAAAACAATACAAATTATGTGTGTTAGGGACATGGGGGTGTTCAGCTAATGCTTCCATACATGAGATAGACTCATTTGTTCAATAATGGTGTTATTTACTCTTCTAGCTGCTGTGGTCTGCGTGACACTTCTTGACAGACTTGAATGTGACCAAATCAACTTTCCCCATGATGTTCTGGTGGAGTACCAGAAACGGCCTCAGCGCCTCATCTCCAAATTCATCAAACAGCGGCTCGGGCTTCGTGACCAGACATCATAGCTGGGCAACCCAGTCCTTCCCTACAAGTCTATAGTTCCAGTCGTAATGTTGAAGTCTTATATAATTTGTGGCATTTTAATATAGTTCTCATCCACATGCTAAAATCATAATTGAATGATTTAATAAAACTCTTTCTCTTAAAAAATGGATTTTCTTGTAAAAGAATTTAATAACTCAGATTCAAATTTCATTTTAGAACAAGTTAACTAAGTCAGTCTAATAATTAAAATTGTAAAACTCCTGTATTGTGACATTTGGAGTTTCATATGCAGCATTAATTAAGCTCACATCAAAATAGATCAGCCACTTGTAGATAGTTACCCATCACTCTGTTTCTGAAACCAGTCCAGAAATTCATGTTAGAATGTTGTCAGGCACTTCTAGGTGCTGGACAAGTGACAGAAATTGATCATGCACATTCAAAATATTTACAGAAAAAAGTGTCAGTGTAATATAGGTCTACATGAAAAAGCTACCCTTGGGGAAATATGACCATACTTTTTTTTCCCCTTGCAAGATTTCAGTGCACCATCGAACAGGATTAGCAGCTTAGGTTTGCCCATGTTTGTGATTTTTATCATAAAATATAAAAACTCTATATCACACATTGATTTTTCAAATGAAAACCTTTGGAAATGCAAAGAAAGATTTTCGTTTTTCTCCAGAAATCACAAATGATTAAATCACCTTCTAGCAACCTTTTTTTTTTTTACGGAAATGTGTTTGAAGAAGCTGAATTTTAAAATTTCATTTTAACATTAACCTCATAGGCTGAGGAGTTAATATCAGCTGAATTTAGACTTGAGTTCAAGAAGTTCAAGTCGTCCTTTGGGTGAATTTGGATCTTGTCTGCACCTTGCCTGTACCCCTGTTCAGGTCAACCCTCTGGGAGGCATGGTGTGACTTAGGGGGTACCCTACGCTCTATATGAGTGGATGCCACCTGGAGGAGGTTTTTTGAAAGCTGATACACTTAGGAGTTGGGAAGCATGGATGGGGGATGAGTGGAGGATGGCTTACCAATCTTGAATGGTATGTAATGTTGTGTACAAATATTTTTTTTGTTGTGGCTCAAATAAAGTTTAATTCTAACCATGATAGAGTTTTTTTTTTTTTTTTTGCCTCCCTGTAATCAATGACAATAAACAATCCCCTAAGAGGTAAGTCAGTTTTGGGACTTTTTATGGCAATGGGTGTGCTTGATGTGCAATTTTTAAAGATATCCCAATAATTGACCGTCAAATACCAGAATCAGAACTCAAAGTAAGGTAGAATAACACTGCAGTCATTAGTGGGGTTTTCACTGTTTCATATTTTTTTAGACCAAGTGGAAAGTACTTCAGAGTGTTCTTCATAAGCCTTCAATTTGAACTTTCATCTATCTACTCCTGGAAAATCTTCTTTATTGAGAGAAGAGGAGATTATGATTGGGAGAACAACTAAATAATCACAGTTAATCCTCCTCTCAGCTCCTGTCTAAGGCTGTGGGGGGTGGGGCATATGCACTTGTGTATGCATGTTTTCTGCATGAGTATTTCCTGTCTCAGTAAATGGTATCAGCCGCACAAGCCAGAAACTGGGAAACCTCTTTGATGATTCTGTCTCCTTCATTCCCACATCCAGTTGCCAAGTCCTGTTAACTGATTTCTCCAACCTGTCCACAAATGGAAAGCCTTCCTGGTCCTCAAACCAGAGTCCTCCCAGCCTCTGCCACAGCCTTCCACAGCGCCCTCTACAGCCTCTTAAAAGTACTCATCACAGCTTGCAATTATGGCATGGCTTGGGTCTTTATTTTAATTAATGTGCTTAGACTATCAGGTTCATGAGGACAAAGACTGCATTTATTTTATTTATTGCTGAACCCCAAGCACCCAAACAGTGTCTGCCTCATTCTAGGTGCTCAATAAGTGTTTGATAAATGAAGGAAGAATGAATCCTTTCATATGTTTCCCCTATAAACTCTCACTAAAATGCCTCTAGTCTTTGCAAGACTCATCCTTTCTTTATTCAGTCCTTTGTCAGCTCAGCTCTCCTTGGCCGTCCCTCCCACATCTCATTTTGTCGGGTGGAAAGTCCCCTGTACCATCAGTATAGCGTTGCAGTGATGTCTAGAACTTCTTGTTTCCTCCTAGAGCATGGGGCTTTCCCCTCTGTCAAAACCCAAATCCAGATTCACTTCCTTCAGGAAGGTCTCCAAGTTCAATCCCCCCTCAGTGCATCATACTTAGTTCCTTTAGAACTAGAGTTGCACTAGGAAGATATCAATGTGTCCTCATGCATATGCTGCATTGAGAACACTCATCCTTTTTCATGAACTTGGGTAATGGCTGCCCAGCTGGTCTTTGGAGCCTCGTGTCTCCTTTCTCCCCTTCGACTGCCATGGAGAGTTGCCCACTGCAGGCATTCAGCCACTACTCACCTCTGCTTGCCGCACATCAGGGAACAAGCTCTTCACCTCACCTCTCACCCCACCATCCCCACTCATTCAGCCTTGCTCTCCTAGAACTCCATTCAAGAAATAAATAGGCTTGCAAAAACTCATCCGATTATTTCTATGTACCAGTGTTTATGTGCATTTTTAATATTTTTTCCTTTGTACATTCATTCATTATAAATCCATATCCCTCCTTCTTCCCCCAAAGAATCAGAGGCAGCTTACAAGGATAAATAAAAGCACATCACGATAGTATAAATTAGACCTAAGTGGGAAAGAAAAAGGAAAAAGGAAGGGAAGGGGTGTCGTTGGCACAAAGTCTGAAGCTAACACCATTATGCATCCGCTACAGCCCACTCACTGGGAGACAACAGGCCCTAAATTGGCTCCAGGCTGCCTAGCAGTTGCTTCATAAAGAGAAAACATTTACAGCATCTCCAAGATAAAATGTGAACTAATGACCAGAAGAAGAACAACTAGTCCTGGTTCTACGAGGCCACGGTGTAGTGCAGTGTGAGTGCGGGAGGTGGGGCGGGCGAGGGGGTGTGTCAGTGCATTTGCTCTATGTCACTCTCAAGACTGATGCATGTCAGCATCACCAGGGAGGCCTTCAGAAACACTGTTTGGGGCCTCATCTCAGACCAGTTAAATGATCAACTCTGGGAGTGGGACTGGGTAGCCCTATTTTAAAAATTTCCCCTAGTGATTTTCAGCCTGGGTCAAAAGCCATGATTTAAAAGAATGAACAGTCTGTGAATCTGGCAGGCACCCCTCCAGCCAAATTTCTGGAAGTCTTTTGATGATATCTCCATTGGAACAGTTATATAAAGGTCAAGATTTTCTAGTTGACTCTCACTCCTTGATGTCAAGAACAGTATCCTTTTTTTTTTTTTTTCCAATTGAGGTATAATTGACAAATAAAATTGTATATATTTTTTGAAGTGTACAGTGTGATGATTTTACAACCCAGACATTGTGAAATGACTACTACATCAAGTAAATAACACATCCATCATCAATTGCCAAGATATGGAAACAACATAAGTATCTGTTGATGGATGAATGGATAAAGAAAATGTGTTCTATATACATAATGGAATATTATTTAGCCATAAAAAGGAAGGGAATCCTGCCATTTGTGACAATATGGATGAAACTGGAGGGCATTGTGCCAAGTAAAATAAGCCAGACAGGATAAAACAAATACTGTATAACATTAATTATATGTGGAATCAAAAAGAGCCAAACACATAGAAACAGTAAAATGGTTACCAAGGGCTGGGGACAGGAGATGGGGAGATGTTGCTCTACGTGGTCAAAGGGTACAAATTTCTAGTTATAAGATGAATAAGTTTTGAGGAACTGATATACAGTATGGTTACTATAGCTAATAATATTGTATTGTATACTTGATTTCCTTAAAGAGTAGATTTTTAGCATTCTCACCAAAAAAGGAACAATACCTTAATAATTTTAGATCCCCAGCAACTTGCATAGTATCTGACACATAGTAAAAGTGAATTAATTATACATATTTTATTTTTATATATTTATATAAATATATACAATTCATTTTTGTATTTATATATATTGTTATGGATTAAATTTTTGTGTCATTCCACTCCCCTCTCCCACCAAATTCATATGTTGAAATGCTAACCCTCAGTGTGGTTATATTTAGAGATGGGGGCCTATAAGGAATTAGGTTAAATGAAGTCATAGGATGGGGCCCTGATCTGATAGAAATAGTGTCCTTATCAGAAGAGACACCAGAGAACTCACCCTCTTTCTCTCTATGTACACATGTACTGAGAAAAGGCCATGTGAGGACATAGTGAGAAGGTGGCCATCTGCAAGCCAGGAAGAGAGCCCTCAACAGATACAGAATCAGCTGGACTCTTGATCTGGGACTTTTAGTTTCCAGAACTGTAAGAAAATAAATTTCTATTGTCTAACCCACCCAGTCTGGTATTTTGTTACGACATCCACAGCTAACTAAAACATATGTCATATATATGAATTATATATGCGTGTGTGTGTGTGTGTGTGTGTGTGTGTGTGTATAGTGTAGATAATACATATAAAAGAACCCCCCCCAAAACAAAGGCACAATCAATCAATCAATTAAAGCAAATGCATAGCTGACTGCCTGTCAAGTTAATTTTGTCAAAATATCATCCCTTGACCAACCTTGTTTGACAACCATGTGTCAGTGTAATTTGCTATGTGGGCTCATGAACAGCCATGATCAGCTCTTCTGCTCCATGTTTCAGCCCCAAACACACCAGACAATTGACACACAACAACTGCTTAGTAAAACTGAGTCTCTGGTCCAAAATGCACCCGATAACTTCTGGCTTATTCTTACCTAGTTATAGAATGTTATTTAGTGCTTTGCACCCTATAGGTACTTAACAAGGACTACAAACTATCAACTTCAGAAATGTAACAAGTGAGTTTGAATTTTATTTCCTTCGTTTAAAAACATAGCTCTTAACATTTGGGATTCATTTGGGAGACCATTGATACAATCAATGGACCCGCTGAGTCATGACAGGAGA
Organism: Camelus dromedarius; assembly: GCF_036321535.1. NCBI lineage: Eukaryota > Metazoa > Chordata > Mammalia > Artiodactyla > Camelidae > Camelus > Camelus dromedarius. Next base: position 35,817,815 of record NC_087439.1, read on the forward strand.
CCTGTGTCCCCTATCACAGGCCACCGCTCCTCTGGGTGGCCCTAGTCACACCACTGTCCTCTCTAGGCTGTGGTTACTGCTCCCCTCTGGATCCCTCACATGAGGGCTGGTAACATTTATTCCAGCTACACCATCCTTTGTTGTTCCTTAAATTCTGCCCATCCCTTTGTAAATGGTCCTTTCAGTAAATTCTCTCAGTTCCCCAGTTTAATTGTGCCACCTGGTTCCTGCTGGGACCCATGAATACAGCCTCCAAAATACATCTGGGGACTCAAAACCATTTGGAAAAACCTAAGAAACTAAAGTCATTCTATAAGCAGATCTTTCAATTACAATTTTTTTTTTTTTTACTGCAAAACAAGTTAGTATTTTTCTTCTTAACTGGTAGAATACTTTAAAAAAAAAAAAAAACCCTCTATTCAAGAATGTATGCTTGTATTGAAAATTCTCCTGAAGCTCTCCAGGGCTGGGAGCTTGGGAAACACAGTGTTCGACTTACATTTTCCTAGCTGGCTGCTGGGCATCCCACGTATGAGAGGACTGAAAGCTTGAGTAAGAGACAGATAAATGGCCTCTATTCCTTGCCTCCAAGCTACATGTTCCGTCATCCTGTCAGGGAAGGAAATTAAAATTGTCTGACACACTGAGCTTCATAAAATCACACTATTCTCTCCAGGATCCTGTGTGCCTCTAGATATCTACACCACAAGGAGTCTTTTGTGAGGATCCAAGCTACAATCTTCATCTCAGGATTAGCGCTTAAGTCCAAGAATCCTTGATGACTAGGGTCTCTCTTTGTCCCTTTTGAAAAATAAACTATGTAAACTTTTCTTTCTCAATCCTCCTGAACTTTCTCTATCTTTTAAGAATCCTAAAATAATAGCCAGTGGCTCTACCATCCAAGTCTTCTAAGATGAATAACTGAAAATACTTATAATTTGCAACCTGCTTCATTATTCACTCCTCAAGGGTTTTCTCAATTTCTGAGGTGCTTTTTCACTCCTCCCAAACAGGTGTCACTCAATCTAGAATCAACTTAACATTTGTTTTTCTAAAAACTGAGTGTAGCAATTTTCACTTGAGAACAAAAGCCCACCATTAAACCACTTCCCCCAGAAACCTTAAATATGATTTCAACATTATTTTTAAAAGTATAACATAGTTTAAAAAATCATCAGGCAACTAGTCTAGAAATCAATGTCATATAGTCTGTACAGGATTAGAAAAAATTATCCTCCAAAAGGTAGTAACTTAAGATTGTGTCTATTTTTTCCTAAATTTCTAAAATTTCTCAGAAAATCTGTTACCCTCTACAATAGCATAATCGTTATCATTGTGAAGCACTGAGGACATTCCAGAGTTACAGAAATCATCTGAGTAATCTGATTTTGCCCCTTCCTCTGTTGGAAAAGGAAGTACAGATCTTTAAAAATCTAGATTCTTCTTTTCACTTTCATATCACTTTATTTTTTCATCTGCATTTAAGGCCCTTTGCATTTCCTCCCAACACTGTAACCAACAAAAACCAATGATGCGGCAAAGTGTTACCCATGTTCCACTTACTCTGGGTAAATAACCAACAGTGGACACCAGTCCACCACCCAGGTCTGTCTCCTACCCTCCCTGGCCCCATCTTCTCCTTTCTTCCCCTTGGACTCCAGAGGTCTCACCTGCGCTAGAGCTGGTTCCACGACTGATTTAATGTTGCAATGCCATGGACCTGGTCTACGTAAACATGCAAATGATAGAACAGATGTATTTACAGAGGATCTACTTTGTGCAAGTCACAGCGCGAGGTGTTGAGGGAGAGCAGGACAGTTACCTCCTTTAAACAATTTACAGCCTACTAAGTTGGAAGCACTAAGACAAACTGTGGATCACTACAATTCAAAGATAATCTGACAGACTTGAAAAGAGATGTGGGAATAAATGTGTTTTAAGGAGTTACTGGGGTAATGATCATGTAGAGCTGAAAAAATGGTGGCTATTCAGGATGAGCTTTTTTTTAAAGGGCCATAATTTTGAGAAAGACTCTCAGGAGGGTGTGGCCATCAAAGAAAAAAGCATGAAATAAGACAAAGGAGGAAAATACAGGACATATATAAGAATAGTGAAGAATCCTGCTTGCCTGGATTGGAAAGGCAATTTGGGGCTCTATTACATGGGGTCCTATAAGTCAGAGTGAGGAGATGGGACCTTATTCCTAGGCAAAGGGAAGGAGCTGAAACGCATAGAGCAGGATTGATCCGAAGTCTGTTAGGGATGAGTGTAAGGAGGAGGAGGGAGGCTGAGATAATTACCAGTGACAAGAAGCTGCACCTGAAGCTTGCACAAAAAGCAAGACTTGACTGGCTCCTCTCAAAATAGCCCCACATTTGGGGGAGGGCAGAGATGGAGTAAAGATAAGATGGGGCTGCCAAAGACATTATTTTCTTGTTCGACTAGTCAGCTCCCCTACTTCTGAAGGTCAGTGCCTTCAAATTTTCACCTAATAAGTTAAACAGCTTACATATTTCAGAATAAAAATTCCCTTCTCCTGAGAAGATGATGTGTTTCCAAATTCTCTCTTTTGCTAAAATGGCTAAAGAAAGTTCAAAGCTGACGGAGCCAGAGCAATAGCTGTAGGAGAGAATGGCGTTTAAAAGACTGATGAGTGAGTGATGTCAGTGGTGATCTCAGCATCTATTTAGATAAAACTCCTTACGGCTTTGTGGCTAATAAAAAATTAACTTCCCCCAAAGGCTATGTGTATAAAATTCAATACATTAAAAAATAAAGGCTCTGTGAAATGCTGGCACATGCTACAACATGAATGAACCCTGAGGACATTATGCTAGGTGAAAAAAGGCAGACACATAAGGACAATGATTGTACCAAGAACAGTCAAATTCAAAGAGAAAGAAGGTAGAATACTGGTAACCAGGGGCTGAGGGAAAGAGGCAAAAGGAGTTACTGTTTAATGGGTACAGAATTTCAGTTTGGGGTGGTGAAAAAGGTCTGGAGATGGAATGTGGTGATGATTGCACAATAATGTGAATGTACTTAATGCTGCTGATTTGTACACTTGTAAAAGGTTAAAATGGTAATTGTGGTGAGTATATTTTACTACAGTGAAAAAAAAAAGCCTCATTGAAGTCTGTATTGTGATTATAACACCAAATTCTAATTTACTAATTTTTAGAAACAAAGTTCATGCTATATGGTCTGGTGGAATCATGCCCGCTGACTGGCAATCTACAGGGCTTCTCTGGTCTACTGGAGAAGTCACGTGGCTCTAAGAAGCTTGCTTGACGAATGAGGAGTCAGAGCAAGGAGCTGGGTCTGGTGATGGTTACCAGTGGAGAGATGATTTTGCCTAATGTTCTCATCCTCAATATAGGAATATATCTGCCAAGGAAGCCTGAATCTTTGCATCAGTCAGTCCGAGCACTCTTCCTCAAGACAGTGTCACCAGTCAAGGTTATTTTTCAAAGCAGTTTATCAGAGTCAGGAAGGCAGCAAGAAAATATGACTAACACATCAATAGCTATTAGAAAAAGTGATGAAATCTAAAGTCCTCAGTAGAGAGAAGAAGAGCAGGATCAGGAAATATTCTTATAGGATCAAATTTTGTGATTTTAAGATGAAAATTTTAAACCCAACATTCATTGTCCTACATAGAAATGCTCTGGCATCTTGATGACAGTAGAAGACCAATTAATAAGGCTGTTTACCTTTTCAGGTTGTCATGGCACATATGAGACTCTCTAGGATTGAAACATGCTACTAGGGAAGGAAAGAAACTGGTATGAAGTGGGGGAAAGATAAGAAGAAAAAGGAAATATTGAGAAGGAAGGGAGACAAATAAGGAAGGAAGATAGTTGTGAAATACTGTTGTGAGAAGAAAGAAGTCTCCATGAGATGGAGAGCTAACATATATATCCCAAAGCACTGGAAATAGCGACAAAGCTGCATAAAACATTTCTGGAAGAGAATAAAAACACACTAATAAACAACAAGTTTCTACTGTATAGCACAGGGAACTATATTCAATATCTTGTAGTAACATATAATGAAAAAGAACATGAAAAGGATATGTATGTATATGTATGACTGAAACATCATACCAGAAATTGACACAACATTGGAAACTGACTATATGTCAATAAAAAAATATCTGGGGGTGAAAAAACCACACACACATAAAACATGGTACTAAAAAGGAAGAAATTTAAAGCCAGAGTAGTGACCTGAGCAGATACTTGATAACCTGGAGGCTTGGACTTAAAGTTCATGTAGACACATTTTGGGTGAGGGGTTGGGACTAAGACCCAACAGAAAAAACAATCTGACCACCCACCCAGGAGACCCTAGTGAATCTTGTCTGTCTCTATTTAGGCAACCAGCAGGGAAAAACATGTAATTTCCTGAAAAGTCCAAACTCCATGCTTGATCCTTACTCAGGCTTGCAGTTGAAATTTATACTGAATCCCTGGAAACCCCAGTTCGAAATATAAACAGAAAATTAGGTTGTGGAACAGAGATGCCCTTGTCACTCCTGGTATATATAAATGCAAAACTATGTGTGGAAACACAGACACACCTGGGTGGAGAGGGATTCTCACAAAATATTCAGCCTCATTTAATATGAGCTCACCATAAAAAATCACAGAATAAGCAAGTCACAATTTTGTGTAAGGCACAGTCAATGGTCACAAAATACAGGAGGATTAAATTCAAGAACTTGAGTTACCAGACTGGGACTTAGAAAGTGACTATCAAAGAAAATTATTATTTTAAATTATTAAAGTTATAACAGAAGTAATTAAAACACAGGAATGAGAAATGGAAAAAGACAAGGCTGCTATGAATGACATTGATGATGATAATAATAATAGTGCAGCACTGACCACCTGCTAGGCACTTTTCTAAATGCTTTGCAAATATTAATACATTTAATCCTCACAACACTGTTAGATTGTATTATGAGGTATTATTATTTTCCCATTTTATAGATGAGAAAACTGGCACACAGAGAGGTTAACTGACTTGCTCCAGGCCACACATCTAATAAGTGACAGAGGTGAAGTTTGCACAAAAACAATCTTTACCCAAATGTCTCAGTCATTTGAGCTGCTATATATGAAACAAAGATAGCATAAGCTGGGTAGCTTATAAACAACAGAAACTTATTCTACAGTTCTGGAGGCTGGAAAGATCAAGTTCACTGCTGGCATATTTGGTGTCTGGTGAGAAGCCATTTCCTGGTTCATAGATGGCTGTCTTCCTACTGTGATCTCACTTGGACAAGGGGGTAAGGGATCCTTGGGGTCTCTCTTACAAGGGCTCTAGTCTCATTCAGTTGGGCTCTACCTTCATGACCTAATCACCTCCCAGAAGCCCCATCTCCTAAGACCATCACATTGGAGGCATCAGACAGTGTTTAGGGTTTCAACACATGAATTAGGGGGGAAACACAAACTTTCAGTCTATAGCATCAGAGTATAGGATCTTAACCACTACAGTGAACCAAGACCCTTTTATATCCAAATAAAATTTAGAATCTCAAATATTTCAAAATTTGAAAATTACAAAAATGAAAAAAATTGAAATTATAAAGAAAATTCAGTGGATGAGTTAAATAGTAGATTAGGCATAGTTGAAGAACGATTTAGTGACCTTTAAAAGAGAACCAAAAAAAAAAAAGTGAGAATACAGCACAGGAAGAAAAAGAAATAAAAGTATAGAAGCAAGAGTAAGAAGCATAGAGAATAAAATGAGACCCAACATATTGCTAAAAGAAGTTTCAGAAGGAGAGAATAGACAGAACAATTAAGAGACAGTATTCAAAAACATAATACTAAGAAATACCCAGAATTGGTAAAAGATATAAATATTCAAGAAGCACGATATAAATAAAGGTAAACCATACATGGGAATATCATAGTGAAATTACCTAAGAAAATGAAGGGTAAATATTCAAAATAAGCAATAAAAGGAAAGAGAGGGGTTCTCTGCAAATAACAGCTTGACTGATGACACATACCCCAATAGCAGCCGTAGAATCTAGAAGACTCTAGATTATTGAGAAGATTATATATTTAGAGTCCTGAGGAAAAACAGTGTCAACCTAAATTTTACACCCAGGTAGAATATCATTCAGGAATGAGGACAAAATAAAAACTTTTTTTAACAACAAAGATGGAGAGAGTCCCCTACATTTAGATATTTGCTGCAAGAACAACAAATTGAAAGATGTGCTTCAGGTAGAAGAAAATGAACTCAGAAGAATGTGTAGGAGGCAAGAAACAATGCTGAGTAATGAAGTTGGTAAACACTGAAAAATCCATTTGGGGGATTAAAAACCAGTACTAGAGAAAATTAAAATGGAAAACTGAAGTGTGATCTGTGGAAGGGTCCTGCGGGCCCACAATCACTGGGAGGAGAGTAGAGCTTGGAATGACATTAGACTTTGTTAAGTTACTCGCAAGTATTAAAATATAAGGGCTACCATCCAAAGAATGGGAGTCGAATGCTGAATTATCAATTAGGGGGGAAATGACAAAATAAAGGAAAACTTGATCAAAGTTGTATAATAAAGAAAGAGACAGAACAAAAAAGATTAGAAATAGCATGATAAATAAGGAATAGAATACCAGGTGACAGAAATAGATCTAAATGTACCAGTAACCACAGTGATTGTAAACTGACTTGACTCCTCAGTTAACAGGCAGAGATTATCAGCCTGAAAAGTAAAACAAAATCCAACTATATCCTATTAATGGGAGAACTTCTAAAACACGATACTGAAGATTGACATTGAAGAGATAGAAAAAGGCATACCAGACTTAGATTTCTAATAGGATGGAGAACTGTCACCCCAAACACCCAGATCTGGAAAAATCACCCAGAGACACTGTAAAATGTCTTATTAAGCCCATAAGAAATTAGGGGAAATCCTTAAGAGAGAGGAAAAGCAAAGAGGAAGCCCATATCACAGAAGGAGATAAACACAAACACAGAAAGTGGAGCCGCCCTGAGTCAGGGGTCAGCAAACTATGGCCTGGAAGCCAAGCCCGCCTCTCCTGTTTTCCTAAAGTTCTGCTGGAACCCAGCCAAGCCCAGTGTTTACATACTGTCTCTGGCTCCTTTGGCATTACAACAGCACAACTGAGTAATTTCAACATCTCTGTTGCATGACTGGCAAACGTGAAAATATTTATATCTAGCTCTTTACAGAAAAAGTTCACTGACCCCTGTTCCAGGGGCCCAGGGTGAGGTAACATGGAGTGAGGCATAGAAATCCAAAGGCCTTTGCTCTGTATACAGTGAATGAGGTGAAATGGAAACTCCCTCAAAATAGGATACTTGAAACTACATTACTCTATGAAAAATAATGGGTTGAGGGAAAATCTGACTCTCTGCAAAGGGCTCAGATGAGGAAAGCTAGCTGGCAGCCTGCCACTGCTACTGGGATTACTGAGTTTAGTGGCCACTGCCTGGACTCATGCCCACCTAAAAGCAGCCTGCCAGCTCAGAGGTCCACTTCCAAGGGCATCTCTCAGCACCCTCCAGCTATACTCTAAATGAGGTGTTAGCAGCCTTTCTTCTCTTGTTTCTGTTCATTATTTCACTCACTATGGTTGACACCTGTGTGGCCCCAGTTAACTCCCCAGGTAACATTTATCATTGACGTTACTCTTCTGGTTACAAAGTTGCATGTTTGGAGTCATCTGTCCCCAGCTTGCTTGCTTGCTTGCTTTCTTGCTTGCTTGCATTCTGTTACTTTTAATGCACAATATTACAGCATGCAGGGTTAAAACATATATATATATGTTTTATATACACACACACACACACATACCACTATTCTTTTTGGAAGACCTGAATGCAGTAGAAACACCTAAATGTAGATGCTTCAAATTGAAATATTAAGTGCTTCATTTAGCAATGTGTTTTGGTTTGTTTTTTAGCAGAATGATAACACTAAGAAGTAATTTTTTTCTAAATCTATATTTAGATTACCATAACAAGGAACACTGTCCTTGTTTCTGAGAGCTCTGTCCTTGCCTAGGTAAGATTATAGGAGATTTGGGGCAGTGACTGAACCATGACCAGAAGGTATGGGATTGGACCAGTGTTCACTTCATGCTGGAGAAGAGACTGAAAAAACAATAGGCTGGGTTTGGTGCTGTGAATTCTTGATGTACCCAGCACAGTGTTGTTCAATAATGAATAATTCCTTGAAGAAGGTACTGATTGCTAGCTTCTCATGGGTACTTGGTGAGAACTTGGGGCAAGCCAACCCCATTGGGAGGGGATGGATTTTTCATTTTCCCCTGGACCACCTCCCTGACACCCCTTTTCCTTCCCCCCATCAATAGTCCTGGGAAGACTCTAAAGGAGAATAGTTTCACCCCTTGGGAACTGAGATTGTTGGAGCCTCGCCTCCAGCTGGAGAAGGCACATGGCTTCTCTCCTGGATGCAGGCTGGCCAGCCACAACCACATCATGGCAGGTGATGCCAGGGAGAATTGGTGGCTGGTGGGAGACCTCCTGGAGAAGTGCTGGCCTATGATCACATCGAGTGTATTAGTTCTATATTTCTCTGGTTATAATCCCCCTTCAGTCTCTAAGACTTCAATAAATCCTGTGGATTGCCACAGGCTACTAGCATGTGAAAGTAAGGAAATTCTGTTTTCATGCTTGGAGCAAAGCTGGGAGGGAGGACAGCAACTGCCTATGTGAGGCCAGATATGAGATGGCTAAAGATGATCTGCTGGGCAGTGGGGCTGCAGATGGAGCCACGGGGCTGCCTGTGATGAAAGCTTCAACCAGGACACTTTTGTGTAACACGTAGGCATTTCCAAAAACACGTGTGGAAGAGAAACAGGTAAAAATACTGAATGGTGGTTATGACAAAGCCATTTATATATAAAAAGAAGTGAGGCTTTATTTTCAGATTCACTATCTGGGACTCCTGGTATTTGGTGCATGAACAGATCTGGGGAAAGTTCTATGGACTAGACCTTGGAAACAATGGCTTAAGGGAATAACCCTCCTGAGGATTCACATTATTGTAAGTGCTTCAACTATTGATAGGAACTTAGCGTCTATTCCAGATATTGGGGATAGCTAGGGGGCCTTCTCAAATCACACCATTATGATACATTTGAGCTCACACCCAGGTAAAAATCTAGAGTGAGTCCTCATGCCTGACTGGTGGCTTTGTCCTATCACTTCCTATAGATTCCCAGCATAGTTCTAGATATTTGTGACAAAAGAAGGATGACCAGACTGGCAAATCCTAAGACAAGGAGACAGTAGAGTTCAGGGCTCAGAAGCCAGGTTATCTGGCTTTAAAACTAGGTTCTTATGAGCTGTGTAATACTGGGCAAGGCAAGTCACTTCCCTGTGCCTTGGTTCCCCAGTTACACAATACAGCTAACAAAAGTGCACACCTCACAGGGTTGTTGCTGCAGATTGAATTATTTCATACATGCAAAGCGCCTAGAACAGTGTCTGGTGTGTAGTTAGTGCTCAATAAATGCTGGATGTTCCTACTGGAAGTTCAGGCAAAGGACTGGATGTAGTCAAGGATCTGTCATTCGAGGGTTTTGATTCAGATATCTGCTTCTCACAACAAACCACCTTAAAGCAATAATGCATTACAGTTTCTCATAATTTCATTGGTTGACTGGGATCATATGGGTAGTCTTTCTGCTTGTCTCACTGAGGGTCTCTCATGTGGTTGTAGTCATGTGGTGGCTGGAGCTGGAGTCATGTGGCGGCCTGACTATAGTGGAATGTTCCAGATGACTCCTTCTCTCCTGCATCTGGTGTTTCAGTGCTCTAGGACATAGCAGCTCTTTCCACAGAGCTTCTCATCCTCCAGAGCTCAGAATAAACAAACTTAGAATTCAGTTTTCTCCTGCAGTGATAAGAATCAGAGACTCCACTGATCCTCACTTTACATCACCCCAAACCTGATTTAGTCTAACCAATCATAAATGGTTCCCCCAACCCAGTCTTCTCCTTGCTTCTATCCAACTTATATCCTGCCCTCATATTAACCTTCCAAAAACACTGTCTTTGTTTTGGTACCCAACAAAGCTTGAACTATTAATACTGTCAACATGATAATGTTCAAACACCTTAGGCTGTTATTCAAGGGTCCATAGGACTGTGTCTGAGAAGGATAGGGTTAGGTTGGAGGATGACAGAAGGGAAACTCACAGATACCAACAGGTACCGCTTTCTAGCTCTATTGAGCCTCTAAAGGTATACCAACAGCACAAAGGAAACATCTGAATGCTGTATAATTTCTTTCATTATAGGAACAGACCAAGGAGGCGACAATGGTCAGAAGCCTGCAGGGATGAAAAATCTGCTGAACAAAAGGGCTCACAAAAACTTATTTTCTTTCCTGCTAGATGGGTAGCATGATCAACTTCTGCTACTTTGTAAAGCCACTCAAGCTACATCACTTAAAATAATCATCCATGCCTAATGTTTGAGTTCTGGGTCCCCATGTTCTTGCTGCATAATATTCTACAGTCTTTCTTTCTCTGCCTGCATCACAAGTTTTGCAGTTCCCTTTATCTACACCTGTGTAGAGGGCTAGGAGATTTCCCATTTCTCCGCAGAGGTTTTCTGAGGGCCGTCTTGGCCACGGTGGACCACAGAAGTCCTCTGTAATGGTGTCCCAATTTCAAGTTTAAACTTAAATGCCACACAATAATAAGTCTACTTCAAAACTCCCCCTCTTCCTTGACATAAACCTTTGGACTCATCCAAACTGGTCGATTCTTTCTGTTCCTTTTACTTCCTACTTCTTTGTCTCAATGCATAAGGTGGAAAAAGATGATAAAGAAGGAATGGAGAAGACATGAGTTGTTCCAATGTCCCAAGAAGCTGAGGAGCTGGATCACAAACCATTAGGGAAGCATGTGGGACAAGAAGTGTCTTGCCCTGTAGTTCTCTCACCTCTACTGCCTTTTACTCATATTTTTCCTTAAATATGTGAGATATTCTATCTCCTCAAATTCTGAGCATGCTTTAGGAAGAGAAGGGATTTATTTTAAACTTTTTCTACCATGTATATTTATCTTTACCCAGAGAAGCTATAGATAACTATTTCTTGGTTGAGTATCCCAATTAAAGGCAAAGTTCATACAGTTCACCCAGCCATCCATCAATCAACCCCATTTAATGAGTCAAAGAACATTTACTGGCTGACCCTTATTCACCTTGCAGCCCTGCTAGGGGGTTGCTCATCACAGCGCATGGTTTATGCAGTTCCAGAACGCTTAGACTCCCCTTCATCTAATACACAGCACCCTATAAAACACTCAGCTTTAAAAATCATTATTATAAAAGTAATACAGGCTCACAGCAAACATTAAAACAGTATAAAAGGGCATAAAGGGAAAAGCAAAACTCTCCTGGTCACCACTCCACCAAAATTTTCTATTCCAATTACTCAAAAGCAACAGTTGCTGACAGTTTCTTTTATTTCCTTCCAGAAATGAGCATTATTATTTTTACATAAGTGAGATCATTCTATATCTATTTTTCCATTGTTGATCCCCATCCCTCACCTATATGGTGTATCTTTGTTCTCTTTTCATATTAGTCCAAGTAACTCTCCTTGCTTTTTCTTTTTTTGGTAACAGTTTTACTGAGGTATAATCCACACACCATATAAGTCACCTATTTAAGGTGTATAACTCTGTGGCTTTTGGAATATTCATAGGGCTGTGCAGCCGTCACCACATCCTCATTCTTTTTAATGGTTGCAGAGCCTTTGTTTTATCCTATGCCATAATTTCAGTATTTGGTAAACTGAATTAAGCTATAGATTGGGAATGAGAAAGTAGGGGAAAAAAGCAAATTGTCTAGAAGCATAAAAATAAAGATGCTTTGAGGCTTCCACTGCTTTTTTAAGTCAATTTTAAGTAACTCTGTTATATTGATATGAAACATGGTTGGGAAAATATTCTCTCCACATTATCTGGATCTTTTCTTTCCAAATAGCAGGGCCCTAATAATCCATGTGGACAGAAATTCCTATTGCATTGTGCTGGATTTCCTTTAGAAGTCACTTATCTTCACTGCCAAGTAAAGCTTTATTTCATTTTAGTAAGTTAAAAAAATTATCTTTAATAATCCTCCCAAACTAAGATAGCTTATAATATTTCAATAGTAACATGACTTTTTTTCTTGCAGCATTTGTTTTAAATATAATGCAAAGGTAAGTATTTCAGATTAACACAATATTTATAAAATGTCTAAAGAAATGTAAGCAAATTGTTTTTGAAATTGTTTATAAATATTAGGGATTTTAAGCATATGTGGTGTTAAGTAATACTGACATGTCTGGGCAAATGTGCAAAATAGAAGGAAAATAACGCAACTACTCTTTCCCCATACTTACATTTCCACATAACAAATTCTCTGAGGGACAAAAAAAGATATTTGGTAATATTAGTAAGGCCTATAGTGACATCAGAAACACATATTTAAATAATTTAAATAAATGAACCTGAATCAGGTTAGGCAGGAAAACAGAGTTAGACTCAAATACTATGGAAGGCAGGAAAGAAAAGAACCACAGGCACTTGTTAGTATAAAAAGAGGAATTACTGTAGAGGTTGGAAAACATCTTTCTATAGATTTTTTTTTTAACTGAAGTATAGTTGATTCACAATGTTATGTTAATTTCTGGTGTACAGCGTAGTGATTCATTTATGCATATATATTCCTTTTCATATTCTTTTTCATTGTAGGTCATTACAAGATATTGAATATAGTTCCCTGTGCTATACAGTATAAACTTGTTTATCTATTTTATATATAGTAGTTAGTATCTACAAATCTCAAGCTCCTAATTTAACCCTCCCCCGCCTTTCCCCTCTGAAAACCATAAGTTTGTTTTCTATGCCTGTGAGTCAGTCTCTGTTCTGTAAATAAGTTTTTTTCTGTCCCCTCCTTTTGAAAAATATGATAACAGGACAGATTTGATGCCACATTCCTCCCTAAGGGCTGAGACTTGATTCCATAAGGTCATGCAGCTTGTGCATTCTGTTGTTACAATCCAGTCCCACAGTGAGTCTCAAAGTGAAATATCCAGTGTTTCTAAATGTTCAACGTCTAAGTTCCTGAAACCTTTCCCACTCAGGACCCATCTAGCACTCGGCAGTAATCTGTCAAGTGTTCATCCTCAAATGATCAGCCAACATACAACCATTTTTCTGAATTGAACAGATGTCAGAAACAGTAGAATTCTCAGATCTTCTTTTCTTCTTAGATCAAACTTCCTCATTTCTGGGATTTGACTGAGATCTTAAAAATCTGTATCTTAGATTCTCCTCCTAATTTCTCCAGGCAAAGTCTTGGTCTTAAAAGGTATGCCATTTTCCCAGGTTTCCTTAAAAATGTCTTTTACCTTCAAAATGACTTCATACTTTGGGGGGAGGGTATATCTCAAGTGGTAGAGTGCATGCTTAGCATGCATGAGGTTCTGGGTTCAATCTCCAGCACCTCCTCCAAGAATAAATAAGTAAATAAACCTAATTACCTCCCCTACCAAAAAAATAAAATAAAGAAATAAAATGACTTCATACTTCACCTCAGTGTCCTGGATTTAAAATCTAGCACATCTAAGGAGATGGTGGAGTTGTTTAAGTGGGGACAAAATAAAACCCAAGAAAATACAGTTCCCATTAAAAATAACCAAAAATATGTCAGATGTAGGAATCTCCACCCTCTTCATGCTTTTAAAAAATAAAAATACTACATAGAACTTTGGATATGTGGGCTGAACTCTGAGAAGAGAGAAAATAATTTTCAGTTCTTCCTTCCATAGAGTGGAAATCATTGTTATGAAAAACAGTACTCAGCAATTAGGGTGATGTTAAAAAAAAAAACAAACAAACCTGAAATGTTCTCTTCTTCCTACTTTTTGGAGACAGAGGAAATGATACTCGAGAGGACAGACTACAGAGATGGAGGGATTACCTACAGAGGGCGTGAGACTGTGGTTGGTGCATTAGAGGAATTGAAAAAAAGAACCGTGTATCACTGTATCCATAGCAGCAAACAACAAAACCCACTTTCCTAGTTTAAGAAGGAAAGCGATCTATTAAAGGGTGTTAGGTAGTTCCTAGAATTTCTGGGAGGGTCAAAACAGCAGTGTTTGAGGCTATCCAATGAGGGAAAAGGCTCAACCGTCACCAGGACACTGCTTCCCTGAGGACCCGCTGCAGCTCTGCTAGTCCCATGAAGCTTTGCTCACATCACCTACCCGGAGTGCTGGATGCTAGAAGCTATGCAGTATGGTAATGCATGTTACCCAGAATTATTGTGGTGCTCATTTCACAATGCATACAAATATTAAAACATTATGTTGTACACCTGAAACTAATATAATGTTATATATCTATTATACCTTAATTTTAAAAGGAAGAAAAAGAAGGCAGAGGAGGGGATGATGAAGACATGCTGGCTGGCAGAACTAGCTGGAAAAAAATAATACACACAGGCAGACCTTGGAGATATTGTGCATTTGGTTCCAGACCACCACAAGAAAACAAATATGGAAATAAAGCGAGTTGCACAAATTTTTTGGTTTCCCAATGCATATACAAGTTATGTTTGTACTATACTGTAGTCTATTTAAGTGTGCAATAGCATTATGTCTAAAAAAATGTTCATACCTTAATTGTAAAATACTTTCTTGCTTAAAAAAAAAAAAGGCTAACCATCATCTGGGCCTTCAGTGAGTCATAATCTTTCTGCTGGTGGAGGGTCTTGCCTCAAAGTTGATGGCTGTTGACTGATCAGGGTGGTTGCTGAAGATTGGGGTGGCTGTGGCAATTTCTTAAAATAAGACAATGAAGTTTGCTGCATCTACTGACTCTTCCTTTCACAAAGAATTTGTCTGTAGCATGCAATGCTGTTTGATGCCAGTTTACATACAGAACTTCTTTCAACATTGGAGTCGGTCCTCCCAAAATATGCTACCTCTTTACCAACTAAGTTTATGTAATATTCTAGATCCTTTGTGGTTATTTCAACTGTCTTCAGAGCATCTTCACCAACAGTAGTTTCCATCTCAAGAAACCACTTTCTTTGCTCATCCCTAAGAAGCAACTCAGATACATCTTCAGGCTCCACTTTCAATTCCTGTCTTCTTGCTATCTCTACCACATCTATAGTTACATTTTCACTGAGTTTTAAACCCCTAAAAGTCATTTATGAGGGCGGAGATCAACTTCTTCCAAACTCCTGCTAAAGTTGGTTATTTCTACCTCCTCCATGAATCACAAATGTCCTTCATGGCATCTAGAATGGTGAATCTTTTCCAGAAGATTTTCAATTTACTTTGCCTGGATCCATCAGAGGAATCACTAGCTATGGCAGTTACAGCCTTACCAAATGTATTTCTTAAATAATAAGACTTGAAAGGTGAAATTACTCCTTGATCCATGAGTTGCAGAATGGATATTGTGTTTGCAGGCATGAAAACAACATGAATCTTCTTGTACATCTCCATCAGAGCCCTTGGGTGACCAGATGCATTATCAATGAGGGGTAATATTTTGAAAGGAATCATTTTTTTTCTGAGCAGTAGATCTCAACAGTGGGCTCAAGTATTCAGAAAAGCGTGTTGTAAACAGATGTGCTGTCATCCAGGCTTTGTTGTTCCATACATAGAGCACAGCAGAGTAGATTGAACATAACTCTTAGGATCCAAGAATATTCAAAATGGTAAGTGAGCACTGGCTTCAACTTAAAGTCATCAGCTGCATTAGTCCCTAACAAGAGAGTCAGCCTGTCCTTGGAAGCTAGGCATTACTTTTTCCTCTATAGCTATGAAAGTCCTAGATGGCATCTTCTTCCAACAGAAGGCTATTTCGCCTACACTGAAAATCTCTTTAGTGGAGCCACTAAAACTGTGCCCCATAGAGTTAACAGAAGCTAATAACTAATAGAAATTGTCTTAAAGAATAACAGATAAAGGAACAGTTTGTTAAAACCCCTTTGCTTGAAACTATCCTCAATGATTAAGTTCACTTTAGTTTTGTTTTTTTTTTCCTTTGTCCTTTTCTTAAATTGCATACCATTCTGACTTCACCAGCCCAGTTGTTTTACAGGAACTTGGAGTCAGCCCCTGCCCAGTGAGAGCTGGCTGGGGGCTGGATGGGACCACTGACCCTAAAACAGGACCTGGACAGGTGTCCCATAAATGGTCTTTTGACATCAGAAAGCTGGAAAACTCCACCCTCAGGTCATGCTAAGTGCCTCCATTTTGATCATGCAGAAACGTAACCCAGACGTGCCTGCACAGAACACCGATTACCTCACTGTCTTCCCTACCTCCATTCACCTTTCCCCATGCCTGAGACCACCCTGCTTATCCCATAAATACTCCAATTCCCCCAGCAGATCTGAGCCTTGCTCTCCGAACTCACTTGGCTGCCTTGTGAATAAATTCTCTGCCGTAAACCTCAGCATCTCAGCCTTTGACTTGCAGTACATCTGGCAAATGGACCTGGTTTGATACCACCACCTTTATTAATTAGCTAGGCCTCCTGGAAAACTTGCCACAGCTTCTACATCAGCACTGGCTGCCTCACCTTGCATTTATGGAGACAGCCTCTTTCCTTAAACCTCATGAACCAACCTTTGCTAGCTTCAAACTTTCCTTCTGTGGCTTCCTCACCTCTCTCAGCCTTAACAGAATTGAAGAAAGCTAGGGCCTGGCTCTGGATTAGGCTTCGGCTTAACGGAATGTTGTGACAGTTTTGATCTTCTATCCAGACCACCAAAACTTGCTCTATATCAGCAATAAGGCTGTTTTGCTTTATAACGTGTATGTTCACTGGAGTAGCATTTTTAGCACCACACTCTAACCCACTGAGCTAACCGGCCGAGCTAGGAGTAGCACTTTTAATTTCCTTCAAGAACTTTTCCTTTGCATTCACAACTTGGCTAACTACTTGGCATAAGAGATCAGCTTTTGACCTTTCTCAGCTTTTGACATGTCTTCCTCACTAAGCTTGATCATTTCTAGCTTATGATTTAAAGTGGGAGACATGTAAGTCTTCCCTTCACTTGAACACTTAGAAACCACTGTAGGGTTATTAACTGGCCTAATTCAATATTGTGTCATGGGGAATAGGGAGGCCCAAGAAGAGGAAGAGAGATAGGGAATGACTGGTTGGTGGAGCAGTCAGAACACACATAACGCTTATCAAGTTTGCTGTCTTATAAGGGTAAGGCTAGTGGTGCTTCAAAATAATTACAATAGTAACATCAAAGATCACTGATCACAGATCTCCATAACAAATATAATAATAAAAAATTTGAAACATTGTATTATAGAAATGTGACAAAGACACAAAGTGAGCAAATATTGCACATATAGTGCTAAATAACAGACTTGCTTGACGCAGTGTTGCTGCAAACTTTCAATTTGTTAAAAAAAAAATGCAATACCTGTGAAGTGCAATAAAGCAAAGCACAGTGAAATGAGGTATGCCTGTAATTTAAATAAGTAAATAAAAGCTATGCAGCCATTATACCTCCAGCTGAAAGCCTCCACTACTACCCTTGACAGGAAATGGATTCTTGCTTTCTCCCATAGCGCTCTTATGAATGAAGTTGCAAATGGGTGCATTTTATTGCCAAATAATATAGCATGAGAGGCTGGAGAAATTGAGAACCTACCTTCTACTCTGGGAGATTGATGCATAATGTGAGATATTGCCCAACTGTAAGAATGGTGTGACTAGGAAGCCACAAATCATGGCAAATATCCTCCATTGGCAGTATGGGTCCAGTGTTGGAGCTAGGCAACAGCTAGAAAGGCAACAGCTCTTGACAGATTAGGTATTACAAGTGAGAGAGGGGAGCATGGTATCATGAGTGACAATCAGATTTTAGATTTGCATAATATGATGGATGGTGGTACCATAACTTTGATAGGGTGGGCTTGAGGGAGGAAGATGTTTAGTGTAAGAAAGGCAAGTAGGATTAAGAGTTTAGTTTGAGGGACACTGGGAAGATGACAGCAGAAGTGGCAGAGTTTTTTAATCTTTTCAAATTAGCCTGTAAAAAGAAACAAAGATAAACAGGACATAAAGCCCAAAACCATGGAGATAATCTTCAATAGTAGGTGACAAGATATTGCCACTGAAAAATATGAATGGGTAAGGAGTAATCACTGACAGTTACAAGACCTGAATGTACCTTCTTTGCAGGACAGAGGAAATCAAGGAGTATCAGATGGACCTAAGAACCCTAAAAGAGCCAAGAAATATTCACTGAGAACTTCAGCTAAAACTGAGAGGAGTTTTGCACTCTTTAATAATAAATGAGTATAGGCGTTTATAGTAAAGTCTGAAGGAACTCAAAAATCTGGGCCCCATGAATTCCTAGACTATAAGTCAAAACTTACTTCTAGGACAAAACCCCACAATAATGAAACTTCAGCAAAGAGAATACAAAGTAAGCAGCACAGGAACAACAGAATCAAAGGAAATAGCAGGTCCAGATAAAAGTAGAGGAAGACATATCTCCAGAAAATAAGCTGCCAAATTTTTTGAACATTGTGCAAATACAACAAGAGAAAAAACTCTCACTGTGAAGTTAGAAGAAATATCTTAAGTCACAACCACTTCTGAAAGTTAAGAAAAGTTCAAGTATAAATGAGTAAAGAAAAAATCAGATCTTAACATTAACATGAAAAAAAGAGATAAAGAAGCAGAATAACATCCCTACAGATAAATGAACACCAGAGAGAAAATTATAACCTAAAAGTAAAATTATAACCTAAAAGTTAACAAAATATGAAAATGGTACAAAATATGAAAGAACATTAATCAGAATTAGGAAAACTCAAAATTAGATGATACAGCCTCAGGAAAAATTATAAGCAAAAGAAAAACATTTCAGAATGAGGTTAACTACAGGGAATAATTCAAAAAAGGCCAAAGGATTTGAATGGGCATTTCTCCAAAGATCTACAAATGGTCAATAAGCACAAAGATTCTCAACATCACTAATCATTAGGTAAACATGAATCAAAACCACAAGATATCAATTCATATCCATTAGGATGGCTGCTAAAAAATAACACTAATCATTAGAGAAATGCAAATCAAAACTACAATGAGGTATCACTTCACACTAGGCAGAATGGCAATCATCAAAAAGTCTACAAATAATAAATACTGGAGAGGGTGTGGAGAAAGGGGAACCCTCCTGCACTATTGCTGGGAATGTAAATTGGTACAGCCAGTATGGAAAACAGCATGGAGGTTCCTTAAAAACTAAAAGTAGAATTACCATATGATCTAGCAATCCCACTCCTGGGCATATCTGGAAAAGACAAAAACTCTTAAGTTGAAAAGATATATGCAACCCAATGTTCACAGCACTATTTACAATAGCCAAGATCTGAAAGCTACCTAAATGTCCACTGACAGAAGAATGGATAAAGAAGATGTGGTGTGTGTATATATGTATATGGAGTATTACTCAGCCATAAAAAGAATAAAATAATGCCATTTGCAGCAACATGGATGGACCTAGAGATGATCATACTAAGTGAAGTAAGTCAGACAGACAGAGGCAAATATAATATGGTATCACTTATATGTGGAATCTAAAAAGTGATACAAATGAACTTACTTAAAAAGCAGAAATAGACTCACAGACATGGAAAATGAACTTACAGTTACCACAAGTGAAAGAGGAGAGAGGGATAAATTAGGAGTTTGGGATTAAAAGATATACACTACTATATATAAAATAGATAAACAACAAGGACCTACTGTATACCATAGGGAACTATATTCAATATCTTGTAATAATCTATAGTGGAAAAGAACCTGAAAAAGAATATATATATATATGTATATACACACACACATATATGAATCATTTTGCTGTACACTTGAAATTAACACTGTAAATCAACCATACTTCAATTAAAAAAAAATAACAAGCATATAGAGCTGGAGAGGACATGGAGAATTTGGAACCCTTGTGCACTGCTGTTGGGAATGTAAAAAGGTATAGCTGCTGTGTACAAAACAGTTTGTTCCTCAAAAAATTAAATACAGAATTACCATATCATCCAGTGGTTCCCACTTTTGGGTATATATTCAAAAGAACTGAAAGCAGGAGCATGAACAGATATTTGTACACCAATATTCACAGCAGCCTTATTCATGATAGCCAAAAGGTGGAAACAAACTGCATGTTCACTGAGACATGAACAAAATGTGGTTTTAAAAAGTGGTATATACAAACAGTGGAATATTATTCAGCCTTAAAAAAGAATGAAATTTTGACACATGCAACAACATGGATAAACCTTGAGAGCATGATGGTAAGTGAAATAAACCATTCACAAAAGAACAAATACTACATAATTTGACTTATATGAAGTACCTAAAATAGGCAAACTCATAGAAACAGAAAGTGAATAGTGGTTACTAGTGGCTGGGGGAGGGAAGAGTTTTTGTTTAAAGAATTTTATTTTGTGGTAATGAAATGGTTAGGAAGACGGATAGGGGTTATGGTCACATAATAACGTGAATGTCTGAAATTATTTTCAAATAAAAAGTTTTTTAAAAACCTAAGAAAAATAAAGAGATCAAGAGGATTCAAGAGAAAGTGATAAAGACTATGAACAAAGCAGATTCAATACAGTATAACAGCAGAACAGGAGTTCCTGGGGGCAAAAATAAAAAGGGAGCATAACAAATACTAAAAATTATAATTTAAAAAACATCCTAAAATGATATCAAATTTATATTGTGAAAGGGAATAGTACAATGGTTATACTGATCCAGAATGGCCAACATCAAGATAAAGTCCAGTACAACTACTGTATAATAAGAAAAAAATTTCCTTGGTGTAATCAGGCAAAGGATCAAGTGATCATCAGGGAAATTAAAATCAGATTATAACCAGCATTTTAAATAGCCTTTTGACATTTTATGCTAAGGAAAGAATATGCAAATAAGGTATTTCTCTTCTTTTTAATTGTTATTGAAGTATAGTCAGTTTACAATGTTCTATCAATTTCTGGTGTACAGCATGATGTTTCAGTCATACATATACACATATATATATTGGTTTTCATAATCTTTTTCAGTATAAGTTACTACAAGCTACTGAATATAGTTCCCTGAGCTGTACAGAAGAAACTTGTTTATCTATTTTATATATAGTAGTTAATATCTGTAAATCTCGAACTCCCAATTTATCCTGTCACATCCTTTTCGCTCCTGTTAACCGTAAGTTTGTTTTCTATGTCTGTGAGTCTGTTTCTGTTTTGTGAATAAGTTTGTGCTTTTTTGATTTTTTGTTTTTTTAGATTACACATTTGGTGATACCTCATTCTCTTTCTGGCTTATTTCACTTAGAATGACGATCTCCAGGTCCATCCATGCTGCCGCAAATTGTATTATTTTAAATAAGATATTTCATATCCAGGCAAAACTGACTTCCATCTACAAAGACATCTGACAAATTTATCAACATTCAAGAATTCAGAAATTATTATTTCCATGAATAATTCCTAAAGAGTATTCTAGAAAACAGACAACCTAAATGACAAGAAAAACTGAAAGACTGGTGGCAATCAGTAAATATATGTTTATTTATAGAACGAAGATTAAATTAGGGCTAAAAGGGAGAGAATATAATATTTGTATAATCTTTGACAATATACATATAGGACAACTATAACAAAAGGAAAAAGAATAGAAATTGCATAAACATTTTTATTATTTGTTTTTATCAAGTTGGTATTTTTATTCTAAGACTGTTGTGTGTAAAATGTGAGATAATGAAGTTACTGAATTATTGACATCATATTCTAATTCTAACATTGTTGCCAAGGAATGTGAGCAGCCTCTAAAAGTTGGAAAAGGCCAAGAAACAGATATTTCACTAGAGTCTCCAGATGGGAATGCAGCTCTGTTGACATCTTGATTTTAGCCCAGTGAGACCCAAGTCAGACTTCTGACCTTCAGAACAATAAGATAATAAATTTGTATTGTTTAAGCCACTAGATTTGTGATAATTTATTACAACAGCAATGTAAAATTAACAAACTCCAACCAAGAACCATACAGGCCCAGTCAACCCACAAAACCATGAGAGCCAGTAAAAAAAAATTGTAGTTTTGAACCACTAAATTTTGTTAAAAAGCAATAAATAACTGGAATAGTAAGGAATTTATCAAGTCTATTAGGTTGTCTTTAAAGAATCCATGAGCCAAACTGAAAAGACTTCCACTGGGTAAGGAGGGGATCATCTGAGCAGCCATAAGGATAATACTTCAACAGACTGAAACATCAAATAACTTTAAATCCATGACTTCATACAGATGCAACAAAAATTATCACCTTGGATGATGTTGGAAAGCCAACTCATTATTTTGAAAAGTGATATGGAAAAAAAGGACTCAATCACTTAGCTTACTTTTTTCATACTACCAAATATCAGAAGAGGAAATTTTTTCTTTATATAAGGTTTCCAATTAATAAAGGAAGGAGAGATTGAATTATAGCATTTCTATCATGTAATCTATAATTGGTGAATCTAAGCATTGAAAATTAGTGGCAGCTAAAATTTCCAAAAAAAAGACTCAATTATACTTCAATTTAAAAAAACACATAAAATAACACAACATTGCAAATCAAATATACTTCAGGAAAAAAAGGCTCAAACAGATTTTATATATATATAATATATATATATCTCCTGATAAAAGAACATAAAACCACAATTAAGGGGTCTTGGGGAAAAAAAAAACCTGAATCTGAATCTGATATAGCCTCTAAATTCAATTACCAATTTATAGCACACGCAAAGAACAGAGGACAGAGGAACACATTACACTGCACAAGGAGGACACAGTAAAAAAATCCAACATAGGAGATTCGACAACAATTTACACTTATTTATTCAAACGAATACATTTCAAGAGAAAAAACAAGGATGGAGAGGGAGGCCTATAGATTAAAAGACATTCAGATATAATTTAAAAGCTGAAACTAAAATATAGTATTTAAGGATCTTCCCTTGCGTGATTCAATAATGAAGAGAAGACAGCTAAAAGGTCTAATCCTGGAGCTCTCCAACACAGAGATCACTGGAGATGGAGGAATCAGCAAAAAGAATGAAGAATGACTAAAGGAGTAGGAGGTAAAGCAGATGGGTGTCACAGAAGCCATGGGGAGAACATGTTCAAGGTAGGGTAGTTGTCAACAGAGTTAAATGCTGCCTTGAAGTCAGTAAGATGAAGACTGAAAATGGTCATCAAATTTGTCGACATGGAGTTCACGGGTGACCTTGCTAAAAACAGTGTCAGTGGAGGGTGAGGCAAAGCTAACACAGAATGAGTGACAGTAGCTAGAAAGCGAGAAGACACCAAATATCTACCAGCAACTCTTCCAAGAAGTTTACCTAAGAAGAGGAGCAGAGAAATAGCCTGGTAGCTAGAAGAAAACACGGGGTTAACGGAGATTGACTTTTAAAGTGCGATTTATTCCAGCATATGTGTATGCTAAGGGAGAACTTGAGGATATGGGAGAGAAAGAGCATAGCCAATAAGAGAAATTGTTGTGGAACCACAAGGGAATGAAATCCAAATCGCAAGGATTGGTGTTTGAAAGAGAGTTGCGCCCTCTGCTAGAGGAAGCAAAAGGTTAAATGCAGACTTGAGTTTATCTGTAGATTTGGTGGTGCGGATGTGAGGGACCTCCTACCAGATGGATTACTTTCTTTCCGTTTATTTTGAAGCAATCCCATCACCCTCAAAGATGTGGAGTTGAATCAGGCTATACCATTTATTAACCATGGGATTCAAGGTAGTGGTTTCCAATTTTTTTTTTTTTTGGATCATTACCCATTAAGAAATATATTTTTTGTTGTAAACAACTATATACACAGACATGGATAAGTGAAATCAAATTTCATGCCACAGTGCTTATTCCTATTGGGTAAGTACTTTTTTTCCTCCTTTTTAATGCCACTTGACAAACTGGATTGGCAAGAGCCTAAGTAAAGCAGAGCACAAGGGTTGCGGGGGGAAGATACCTATTCTGTGCCAGGGTAAATATGACTCCCAGACAGTGACTGTGCCTGCTATCTCAGAAATTCCTGTAAATTAGAGATATTAAACTTTTTAGCCAGTCTCTGACTTATTTCTGATGTATTCATATACTAAGAAATTAAACTTTTAATAATTTGCTTTCTTAACGTTCTTTGTTCAGTTTGCTGGGAATTTATAGCATTGACATATAATATATAAAACACTTGTGTACACTTTAAAGAATAATTAGAATCATACAATCACTATCCTAGTTAAGCAAAAATATTTCCAGTAACTTGGAATTTCCCACCTCCATCTATCTCCCTACCCCTGAGAGGTGATCATTACCTTGATTTCAGTGTTCAGCATATTCTTGTTTTCCCCAATTGTTTCACCACCTACGTATGTATCCCTAAACAATATAGGTTAGTTTGGCCTGTTTTTGTACTTTAGATAAATTAAACACAACCCAGTGTGTATACTTCTACATCTGGCTCTTTTCACTAAATATTATGTCCCTGTTCATTTTTTTTCATTTTCATTGCTATGTGCAATTTCATATTATGAATATATACCATAATGCTGATATCCATTCTACTGTTGATGAGCATTTGGCTTGTTTTCATTTGGGAATGCCAGTCTACGTCTCCTTATACACATATGAAGGGGCTTCTCAAGGGCATGTAACCAGGAGTAGAACAGCTGGATCAAGGTGTATGAATAGCCTCAACCTTACCAGGTAAGTCCAAATGTGCAGTTTACATTCTGTCACCAATGGAAACTTCCTGCTGTTCTGTGTCATTGTTTCTTGATATTGTCAGATTTGGGGGGGTATTATTACCAAACGGTGGGCACACATTGGTATTTTATTGGGGGTTTTAATTGGCATTTCCATCTTTTCATATGTTTATTAGCCTTCTGGATTTCAGATTGCTTTTATTTTGTGTCATCTAAAAAAACACTGGTCAGGACTCACTAGATTGATTTAATGACCCACAGTTTGAAAAACAACTGACCAAGGATATATTTCACTTTTCTGAATCTATTTTCTTATCTGTAAAATGGGGGTGACAACCTCATAAGGTTGTTACAATGGTCAAACAAGACATTGCATGTAAAGTACATATATGGTGCTGAGCACACAGTTTGTGTTTAATGATTGGTAACTATTACTAACACTATTTTTAAAAACAAATAAAATTAATAAGTTTGGGCATAGCCAACATCTAGGCTGCTGCCCAGGTCTCAACTAGTATTTTCATCACAACCACAAGTACCTACTCTACGGTTCTCAAAATGGTGGCACTACCTCCTGCTGTGTGTCAGCAGCTACTGGTATTTGTGTGTTTGGAAATAGTAAAAAAAAAATATGTTTGAATACTTGTATTTGTGTGATTGTTTAGAAACAGTAAAAAATTTATGCTTAAGTTTTATTTGAAACACTTCTTTTCTATAAAATCATCTAGATACTTAGTAGATAACGTGGAAATTTCAATAGCATTCCACATTTTAAAACATTCCTTCCAAAAACCCATACAAATACATTTTTCCAAGCCAGAAGAGATATTCCTATGCTTGAAATGCTACTTCTAATTTCTAATTTATTCTTACAGGCTAATTTGCAAAATGAAATTGTTTGCATGATTGGTTTGCAGTAAACATGGTATACCAAATTGGTTTCTAAATTTAGAGAAAGGTTGAGTCTCTTCTTATAATCAAGAAATAATAGCAGTATTAATGATAATGAAACTTCCATAATTAAAAAGTCACATTCTGAAATAACAAGAAGAAATGAACATTAGTAGGTAGCAGCAACATAAACTGTAATTCTTGCAAATAGTTATTTTGAACTCTTTTTATGGGAAAATGCAACTTACTAAATGATAATATATGTACCATACGTGTCATCATTAAGTGCCATAGTCTTTGGAGAATTTAGTACTATTAAACGTAACAGTTTACTGGAGATCGTCATTCTAAGTGAAGTAAGGCAGAAAGAGAAAGAAAAATACCATATGATATCACTTACATGTGGAATCTTAAAAAAAAAAGACAAATGAACTAATTAACAAAACAGAAACAGACTCACAGACATAGAAAACAAACTATGGTTACCAGTGGGGGAAGTGGGGGAAGGGATAAAATGGTAGTTCAATATTTGCAGATAGTAACTACTACATATAAAATAGATAAACAAGTTTATACTGTATAGCACAGGAACTATATTCAATATCTTCTAGTAACCTATAATGAAAAATATGAAAACAAAAATATGTATGTATATGTATGACTGAACCATTATGCTGTACACCAGAAATTGACAAATCATTGTAAACTGACTATACTTGAATAAAAAAACAAAGGTATTGGAAATAATGCATAAAATTCTAAAAATCATAAAAGACAAAGTTGTTTTAATAGATGCTATGACTTCTATGTCTGATATTTTAAAATTTCAGAAGGTAGTAATTATTGTTACCCATATAAATGTATTTAAAGAAAAATCTTCTTTATGTGTAATACAATTTGGGGATGAACTCTAGATTTTAAATACAGTAGACTTCATATCCTTTCTTGGAGGTTTTTGAGGACTGATTTTTGGTAATATCGCTTTGGCATAAAATGTTTTATGAAGTCCAGCTTCTCGAAGTGCTAACTCAAAACGAAGTCTAGGGTCAGAAATTATCTGTAGAAATAAAACACAGTTTAAATAAATAGCAATTCACTGAAGTAAATTTTATCACTTAGTCCTGTATTATCCCAAACTGTATAATTTGCTTTTGCTGGACAGATAACTAGGTGACAATAAATTGTGTATTTACAGTGACTATATCCTGGTTATTTTTACTGAAAATATCCAAACCTTTTTTGACATTATCAGTTTCTAGTATATCAGTGGTTTCCAATACAAGATATATAGAATATTGTATACTAGATTAGTCAAAATAAAACACATTAAAATTATTAAAAGATGAGATAAAAGAAGCAACTTCAGTACTATCATTGATTTGTTATTTATTAATAGCTGGGGTTATAAAACGTAAACAATCATTGATTAAACCTAAACCACAACTTGTACATGCGTCTTTAAAACAGACATTTTAATTTCTCTATCGTTTGGCAATATGTAAATGAAGTTCAAACACATGGCCACTATTTGAGAAACAAAATCAATAGAACTTGTCTTCCAAGGCTGGATTTCTATTTCAAAGCAGAACTAGAAAATGGTTCCATCAATCTGATCCTAAGTGGGAATAGACATATGAGTAGTTCAATTTGTTTTCATTTATAGCTGATTGGATCTTATTCCTCCTTCTATGAATATTAATGTCAACAAACACTGTCTGCAATGATAAGAAGGTACCACATATGGATTTCAGCTAATGAAGCATTTTGCAGGAAACTGAAGTCCCTCTAGAGGATGGGACAGTGAGCTGTTGAAAGCAGCCCCTCCTTCAAGGAGCTGGTAAACTAACAGAGATGATAAGAATGTACACAGATAACTACAGTCCGTGGTAAGATGTGACAGATGCTCCAAGAGTAGCAGAACACGGAGGTACATCTCCTGGTGCCGACGAGACTAGGATGGTCTCAGGTAAGGAGGACCACTTGAGCTAACTGTAATGTCCAGCTTATTCTTCTATAATGCCAGGGGTAGGGAGAGGAAGAGAGATCAAGCCAGAAAGGAAGGCACATTTTGCAAACTTAGAGATGAAATTGGTCGGTTTGGAATCAGGGTAGTTTGAGTAGAGTACCTGGTACCATTGGGGAACACTGAAAAAGGGCACTTCAAAGACTGGGGCTGGAATTTTAAAGGCTTGAAGGCTATGCCAAGGAGTCCAGGGAGCTACTAAGGTTGTGTTTCTGTTTTCAGCTTGGAACTAACATAACCATTGTTGTTGCACAAGAAGATGCATCTGATTGTAAGTTCAGGATAAACTAAGGGGGCAGAAAAAGAAGAGATGGAGACAGAGTGCTCACAGTCTACTGCAACTGTCTAGACATGAAGTAATAAGTACCTAAAATTGGCTGGTAGCAAGCAGGAGATAACTGTCCAAAACACTATGAAGGGAAGGATCGATGGAACTTGGCAACTGATCAGATACAGGGACCAGGGACAAGGATGTCAAGAATAATAGAGATATTTGTATCTGAAAAGCAAATATTGGAGCCTTAGACCTAGGTTTCTCCCCCTCTGCTCCAGGAGTCTCCCTGCTCACTCTCATCCATACCCAAGGATCCACGTGCCACCTGTGTGCTGATGCCCTAATGAACTCCAGGATTTACCTTTTTCCCCAGCTCCAGAATGGTGAGTTTTGAAATGTTTTCATAATTCTATTTTTTCAACACATATCAGGTGAAATGAAGATCTCCCTCACCTGTTGACCTCCTTTTCCCCAATTCTTGTCCCCAGAGGAAGCCCCTCAGTTTCCTGTAAGAGTGTGTTAGACATCTTCACCCTAAACCTGACACGAACAAAACACATTCTCTCTCCCTAAGTCTGTTTTTATTTCTGTATTCTTGTAAGGTTAACAGCAGCCCCACCTAATGACTATAATTTACTGAATTACTACTAGGTGCCACACAATATTCTAGGCAACAGACATTTATTATCCTAATCCTCACAGAAACCTTGCAAATTATTGTTTTACAGGTGAAGTAAACAAGACAGGAAGGTGTTAATAGCTTACACAAGTTCACACTGCCAGTGAATAGTGGATGTGGATTTGAATCCAAAATTCAGGCTCTTAGCATCACTGGCTGCCTAGTTTAGAATCACGCTCTCCTTTCATTATGCCGTCTTGCTCTCAGCCAGAGGCAGCCACGCCAAACCACTTCTAGGAGGGCTCTACCATCTTAAAAGGATCTGACCCCACCCTCTACCCCTGTCCCTCACCCCCCAGCCCCACCCCCACCAGTTTTTCATTCGAGACACGCCACTGTAACATAAACCTGATTATACCATTCACCTGCTTCAAAGTCTCACCTCTGCTCACAGGATAAAGGTCAAATGTCTTAGCAAGTAAGCTCTACTATATTTTTCACAGTCTGAAGGGAACCTATGTTTCCAGTCTCAGCTCCCAGGACCCACCCTTGCCCTGTACCTTACACTGAAGACACATCAGTAAGGACCTCTTTCCACTCTCTTCTGCTTGGTGAAACCCTTGTTTCCTCAGCCCAGGTACCTGAAAGCTTCCCAGCTTCCGACTTCAATTCTTTGCATACCCAGCTGCCCTCCCTGCTTTGGCTTGTGGAGATACCCGTGCCTCTTCTAATTAATCCCTCTCCCTGCGCCCATACCGCCCCCCAATCTGTTTTCGCTGTTGTTCATTTTTAACTTAAATCATCTGGAATGAACTCTGTTACTGCTGCCAAAAATCCTCAGCTAAGGTGGAGCTTAGTTTCCCCTTCTCACTTTCTCTGACTTGGCATTCAGGGTTGCCCGTTCACTCCCTTCCTCCTGCTGCTGCAGCCCTTCGCTCTCCATTAGGAAGGTGACCTCACTGTTATTCTCATGCGGGCTGCTTTCCCTCCCAAACCAACTCCCCTGCTCACTTCCTCCACACAGGACAAGTTTATCTTGTTCAGGATGCAGCCCTGGCACCTGCCACAGTGCCAGATACAGTATATGTCCCATAAATATCTGTCCAGTTAATATGTGAATTGTTCATCTTTTTATCCCCTAGCAAAGTATGAAGCACATGGTAGAGGGACACTCGATAAATTTATGATAAATTTGTCAGCGGGTGAATGGATGGATTTTCCTGCTTTTTAAGTAATTAAGTAACCATTTAGCTTTTCTTAGATTTGTAAAGTTAAGTACTTTCTCCTTTAATTTCAGTGATAACTATTCATTCGTTTGTCCTTGCCCCCTGTCTTCAATCCATCCATCTAAAAAATCTTTTAAAAATCTCTTCTCAGTTATAGAAACAGACTAAAATGATTCAGGAGGTCCTAGATATAAATAACCTCTTATTACCTTTTGCCACAGAAAATGTTTTATTTTATCATTAGTTCTGATATATTATCTTCTGTTCACTGGGCTTTCAAAAAGCTTCCCTCTGCTTTGTCTTATCAGCACCATCAGTTGTTTCTTTAATAGGATTTAGGTTACTCACTTAAATAAATTCTGAATATAATTAATATTTATACAACAAAATGCAATATTAACACAACTTCAAAGTAAAATTTTATAAATTTCTTTGGATTAAAATAATTTTCAGTGACAGATTCATAACATTCTCAGATAAACTGTTTTGTTCTATAGTCACGTTATCAACTATTTTAGAATATTAAGAATTGTTCAATAATTATGCACTATCACTTAGAAATAAAAATTACACTAATATGCATGGTATTTAAATGTAAATACTGAAAATAATTTGTAACCCAAAACACACACTTCTACAGTTCTTATCATCATCATGGCTTTTGCATCAATAGTGCTAATTTCCGTAATTACCTGCTGTTCATTGTATGTATTCAATGTGAAGAGTGGCTTTTGAAGAATAAATTCTTCTTCAATTCCAATACCCATCCTTGCTTTTGATGCCATTGTATCTGACATCATTCTAACAGGATCAAATTGAGCGACAATAGTAACCTATGAGAAAGCAAGCATGGTTACTTGGAACAAGAAACAAGCTAAATACTTCTGGGCAACATTATTAATGCTTAATGTCCATTAAAGTTAAGAAATTTTATTAAAAATTTCATAATTATAGCTATGATTACTTTTCTTTCTGCTGCAAAATCAAGGGAAATTTTGTATAGAAAACCCACATATTCAACCACCTTGATAGTAACCAAAAGTAAAACACATTAATTTTTAGCCAGTAGCAATCTATGGCCACAGTAACAACCCCATGAAGCTTTCTAGAAAGTTTAATCTGATTGAGCTGAATCTAAAGCATATCATTTATGGTAAAGTCGGGTGTGTTGGCATTAGTGAGCACGATGCGTGAGTTTCCACTGCAGCAGGCAGCTAGATTTCCAGGGACTGTTATAAACCATTGTTCTCTCTTTTACTGAAAAACTGCAGAGTCATTTTAACCCAAATGCCCTTGTCCTTTAGGATAATTGAAATCATTCAAACCCTCATCCTAATGGAAAGAAGCCACTAATTTTGTAAATTATGTGCACTATTAATAACACCTGCCTGTTAATTCCTAAAATCAAGAATTAGCATTAAGAAAATGGCACTTTTAATACCATTTAGAAATTATAATGGCATGTCTGGGGGTTGAACTGCTTTATTATAGGTCTCCTAGCCAAAATGTCTTATACTATAGTTCTAAACCCTGATTACAGATCACAGGCACAAATATTTCCTCTTTCAAAGGGCTCAGAGATGGAAAGAATCCCAGTCATATGGGCTCTGCAGTAATCAAAATCACATTTTGGACAAGAATGTGTTTAGTAATAGTGACATTAAGTTTTGTCCCCAGGATGCCATATTATTATTTGCTAATGATTGAATAATTTAAATTTTGTTGAACCTAAGATGACCAGGACTTACATTCCTATGCTCTGAATTTATTTCTATAATCTATTTTATTTGATTAAAGATGATATAATAGTTGAATGCATTTACACTTCCTCTTTGCTATCTCATTTAACTAGACATCCTTGGTTTGAATACAGTTTGACATTTACTAGTTATGTGACTTTGGAAAACCTCTGGGCTTCCTTGGTTTCCTCTTCTATAAAATAAGAATATTAATAATATCTACATCATAGGGTTGTGGTAGAGATTAAATGGGGGTAAAACCTAAGAGCATTTAGAAGAGGGTTTTATACATAGTAAATACTCAAAAAATGTGAATTCACATCACTACAAACCTATGAGGCTGGTACTATTATTATTATTCCCGTTTTTCAGAGGAGGACACTTAGAGGGATAAAGTAAAAGACCTAAGTTTCCTCTGCCAGTAAGTAGTGAACTGGGTGATACCAGGTTTGAAAAACACCAGAGGCCAAGTTCTTATCCCAGGTCCAACGCTGCCTCCACCAACATGGATGGGAAACCAGACAGTCATTTCCCATCAGCTGGGAAATGGTGTCAGAGTACAGCTTATGAGTGGAGCTAATCACTTTCAGGTTAAAAACTCTGAAAAATTACCAAGTAAAACTCTTTTATCCCATTTCCCAAGTTCCTAAATTCCTGCTCTTGCCGTCTACGTCTATCAAAACTTTTGCCTTTTATGAGCCAAAACAATGGGAGGCTCTTATTTCTCCACAAAAACAGTATTGTTAAAAAGTGAGTTTTAACCTGGATACATCCAAGCAGAGGTTTCTACCCTGTAGAGGATTATCTTGCTCAAGCCTCAGCACAGTTTTTTGAGGAGAGTAATATCTTTTGGCTAGAAGCAGAGTTTCACTGCTGTAAATGGATACTATTTAGCTTATAAACTAGAAATAATATGGATGCATTTAAATCTTGGGAGAGCTTTTTAAAAGGCGCTGATAAAGTTCCTTTAATATACTAAGAAACTGGAAATGGTTCAGCATAAATCTGATTGCTCCCAGGAATGAAGGTCAGTGTCCCAATTTGGAAAAGTTACATTTTATATAGCAGATGTCATGAACTAAGCCCTAGTAATAATGTTATTAAGAGCACTTAGGAACATTCTTTTAAACCACCCATGAAAATTTCCAAATTAAAAACACCTGTTTCCTAAGGGCTGCTAGCCGCCTCTCTCTCTCTTCTTCAAGTGCTTCTTGAAGGGCCACTTCTTTTTTCTCCATCAAACGCTTTTCCAATAATTCTTGTCTGTATTTAACCCTTTAAAAATAATGCACAGGGAAATGGGGAACACATCATGACAATGCTGGATATTGTACGGTTAAGAGTGTAGGGGCAGAAGGCATCCCAGAAATTGCATCATAGTCATTTTGTTCTTACTTGCTTTTGGTTGATTTCTCATAGCAAAACAATAAAGGACACGTGCATAAAGTACAGTTTACAATAATTCTAACAACAGTCAGAGAACTGCCTGTCATGGGGCAGAAAACCTGGGGTAAAATCCAATCTTCTCTTTCTTCATTGAAATCATCGTATTAACACTCAGACTGTCAGCTGCCACAGCTGCAGCTGATCCAACCCAACAGATGACAGTCCCGCTGGAGCTATTACAGCAGTCTTCTGATATGTTTTCACACAATTTGAGATGTTAAAAGGCTATGTTACTGATGAAATACACATAATTTTAGAAAGACTAGTAAATAAAATACTATAACAGTACTCCCAAAGTATCTCAATTACTAGAACGTAAAACAAAGTTCATCTATATTGTCACTCATTTTGTCAAGAATGCCCTTTCTGGGTGGACATGTGTGCTTGTTAGATAACTTTGAAAATTGCACTTTGACTGTAGATGGCAGCAAAAACATGACTTTCCCTTAGCATTCGGTTTCCATCCTCCTTAAAATCAGCAGATATTAGAACAGGGTATATTTAAATACCTTTTTAATACTTCCAAGTTCATTTCGCCCTCCTCTGCTGCCTTTTTTGGGGCAGCCTTCCTAAACTTCCTTTTGCCCAAGGTATTCTTCTATTGAATTGTAGAGATAAGATTTGTCTTCTCAAAAAAGTGGGCACTTGGGTTCTTGAGGGAGTAGGAGGCCTTCAATCACTGGCAGTGTAGATTTAACTTCCTCTATGGCATTGGTCACAAATGTGCTTTGCCCTTAGTGTGCCCACCTGTATTTTCCATGGGTGTCCCTTCACTAGACCTTCTTGTTCTGGATCTTGACATTTGCTGAGGTGTTCACTGTGCACCAAGTCTTGTGCTAAGGGCTTTACCTGTTGTAGCTCACTTAGATTTCACAACAACCCTACATCGGGGCACTATTATTGAGCCCATTTTAAAGATAAAGAACTGGAGGCATAGACAGGTGACGTGACTTGTCCAAGTTCTCACACCCAGAGAGTGGCAGAGCCTGAGATCAGGGTTGGCATCTGAGAGTGGGTGACTTCTTCAATTTTGCCCCACCTAGTCACAGCCCTGAGCAGGGAAGGGTTCAGAGGGGCTGGAACAGAGCAAGTGGGTGACCAATAACAGAGAAGGAGATGCCCAGGAAAATGCTGGGAGGCTGAGCCTGGTTGTCACCTGGTTCCCTCAGTGATTTGCTCCTGGGGAGGAAAACTCTTTAAAACCAGGTTGCTCCTGAGGCTGGCATTAAAGCAGCAGCCACACTGGGAGAGGAGAGGAGGGAAGCGGGCAGTAGATCCTTGCAGAGTACAGAACACAGAGTGGGGTCTGGATGGGAGCTCCTAAGCTCCTTTGATGGCTGTTGGGCATTCTCCCCATCACCCTCTATTTCAGGACTCAGTACAGTCAGATATACAGATTAAAGAATCTGAGTCCAGACTGCTCCCTTTCTTCAATGCCTCCCTATCATGCATGGAAAGCTTTATTTCTCATTCCCTCCATTTTCACTAAGGCATGACACAACCTCCCTAGTGAGGTTCTACTCAATTTAAGCACTGAGGACAAACTAAGTGAGCTACTGTGAAGGTACAGTTAAAAGACACCTTGGGATTTGATAATTACCACATGTTAATTCTCAGAACCTCTGAAAAGTTTCTCTTCCTTTGGGATGCATAGGTTGCTTTGTCTGCAACAGAGTTTTGGTTACTTTGTGGAAAAGTAGTAGTTGTTTTACTTAGAGGAGCTTGCCTAGTGAGGACAAGATTGCAAATGAGGCATCTGAACCTGTGTGCTAAAGAAGGCTGGCTCACACTTTACTTTGAGGCTCATTCATTCAACAAAAATTTGTGCCCTGCATCAATCACTGGAGATAGATTTCAACAGGGAGACATGCTCCTGCCCTCATAGAATTGACAATCTAATGTGGATACAGAGACCTAGGAATTAAGACACAAGGTGGCTCTTGCTCTGATGGGACAGTAGGACAGAGGCCATGGGACAGGCACCTTTGGGACATTCAGGGGAGCATCCAACAGGAAGTGCTCTAAATTGCAGACCTAAAAAAATGAGCAGGAATTCACCAGAGGGGAAGAGAATAGAAAGAATGTTCCAGGCAGAAAAAAAAAAAAAAAAGCATATGAAAGCCCATAAGTGAGAGGACATAATATTTCTGAGGAACTGAAAAATGTTTGAAATGACCAAAAATGAAAAATGTAAGGTGAGGAGTGCCAAGAACTGAGGCTGGAGAGGCAGGAGAGGTGAGATTGTGAGGGCTTTGCAAGCATGAGTGCTTTGATCAGGGAAATGCGATCAGAAAACTCTCTCCTGTAATATGGAGGAGGATGGCTTGCAAGGCCAGAGAGAATTCTCCAGAGGCAAGTTGATGGTTTCCTGAACCAAGGCAGCAGGAAGAGTACTGGTAGGAGTTAAGAAGAAGACATGGGTTTATTTTTGTAGAAAATAGAATAAATAGGAATTGTTACTTTATTTTATGAGAGAGGGGAAGAGAGAAGTTAAGGTTTCTGTTTTGCATGGTGAACAGTGGTGTCCCTCACTAAAACTGGGATCTTAGAGAGACAGAGGGAAAAGAAGGAATTAAGTTCAGTTTAGACATAGACCTGCTGTCATAAGATCTGGGCTGGAGAAGTGGATGTAGGTCTTTATCAATGGCATGGGATTAAGACCATGGGACAGATGGCATCAATCAGAAAGAGACTGTAGAGTAAGAAGAGAGGTAGGCCTAGGGTTGATTCCCAAGGAAACAACTTTTTTCTTTATATATTTTAGTATTTATAATTTTTTACCATTCATTCATTGACTACTGAGTACCCACTCTGTGCCACCGGCTGTTACAGGTTGGGTGATTGCACTGATTAAAAAAACCTGCTCTCGTCATTTGCAGCAACATGGATGGACATAGAGATTATCATACTAAGTGAAGTAAGTCCAAAAGACAGCAAATATCATATGATATCACTTAAATGTGGAATCTAAAAAAATGAGACAAATGAATTTGTTTAAAAAACAGAAACAGATTCACATAGAAAACAAACTTATGGTTACCAGGGGGAAAAGGAGGGAAGGGATACATTGGGAGTTTGGGATTTGCAGATGCTAACTACTGTGTATAAAATAGATAAACAACAAGGTTCTACTGTATAGCACAGGGAACTACACTTAATATCTTATAATAACCTATAATGAAAAAGAATATGAAAAGGATATATATATATATATTATATATATAATATATATATATATAACTAAATCACTATGCTGTACACCAGAAACTAACACAACATTGTAAATCAACTATTTTTCAATAAAAAAACAAACAAAAAGCTCCTGCTCTCATAGTGTTTCAATTCTAGACATATATATTTCTTGATGTATTTAAAAGAAAGGAAGGGGGAATTATCAGTTTAATTTATCCACTTTGCTGCAACCCAAGGAAGCAACTTCTAAGAAAAGGATAGAAGAGGAGGAAACTATCAAGGAGAATGAGGAGAAATGGTGCCAAAGCAGCTAAGGAAAGTGGGATCAGCAATGTTACAGGTTACAGAAGATGAGTTATAATCCAAGATAATCATTGGATTAAGTAACAGGGAGCCACTGGTGATCTTGGCAGTAGACAGGCAGCTGAAGGATTGGCAGGAGATAAGGAAATAAAAAGGGAGTAGAGACAAGCTCTTCAGTAAGACTGGTCCCCATGGGGAGGAGAGAAGCAGGGTAGTGCTGGAGGCAGTGCAGAGCTGATCACAGTTGCATTGGCTCCAAAGTGATGATCAGTACAGCTTTGACTACCGTGAAGATTTGCCGTGGAAAATTTAGGGACACGGATACAATCAAAGTCCTCACACTTAGAGATGCTCTAGTTTAAGCTCAAATAATAATTTACTTTCAAGGGGGAAACTCTTGATGCCTCTTTCTTTTCCCAGTCTGGATAGAAAAATGTCTTTGCCTAAAGAGAAGTGATGCAGAAAAGCCCCTGGGAGAAAGCCAGATACTCACATATTCATAGGGAAAGAAAATAGCAACCCAGTAAAGTCAATCATTTGGAAAATTTTCCACATAAATACCTTTAGCCATTTGAGGGAGCAGATTTTCTCCAAATTAAACTGTTGCTATGAAAGTCAATGTCAGGAAGTGGCAAAACTCAACAGTCTTTAAGCTGTGCACTGAATTCCCAAACAGGAATCCTAGCTTCATCTCTCAGTCTGCTTCATGCTCCCTGAGTCTACAAAGGCTGAGGGCGCTGCGGAGGAGGCCTTTTGGATTCCTGTTTGGGGAGAAGCATCATATTGTTCAAAAGCAACAGCTGCTGCAGAATCAGGCGCAGCATTAACAATAATCTGAAAAGGATTTTGTTTAAGCCTCCGGGCCTGAGTGTAGATGAAGGGACGAGAAGCTGTCACATAGAAATGGAGAATTTATGTATCATGTTGAAGACTTTTCATGTGTGTACTGCACTCTAAGAGATGAGTATACAAATGCAGATGGTTTGGAAACACCACGAACTTTAGTAACAGCCTCCGTTTGCTTTGGTGAAACTTCAGTAAGAACTGGGCAAAACAATAAGTACAAAATCTTGACCTCCTTCCTATCTGGAGACACGGGTAACTTCAGTCCAAAAAGAAGCTACAGCAACCAAGAGGGGAAAAAAGACTTCTAAGTAATTGCTGATCGTGGCAGGTTCTCCTTTTTTTTTTTTTTTTTTTTTTTCTTTGTCTTTTTTAAAGCTTCAGCAGTAAATAAAACAGCATTAACCACATATCTTAATTAGGTTACTCTAACCAGCCTGGAACTCACACCAAATATGTTTCCAGAAAGTAATTGGCCCGACTGAATGAAAGGCAGTTTTTAAACAAATTTGCTACTTCATTTTTAAGTGATGTGGCTCACTCACCATTGAACAAGAAATCTTTAAACAGGCACATGCTGGACGTATTATTGCCAGAGGGGTTTCAGTGGCAGCATTGTGGTGAACCTGTTTTTGCCAACTGGGAAATCCAGCTTGGGCCTACACCTCACTCAGAAAGTTGTTCTTCCCACTGAGCACAGAGCACAGAGCACCCCTCCTTAGCACCAGGGGACTCCAACAGGGGAGAGTATGCAGACCCAAACACAGGCAGGCCGGTGGCAGTGCCTGTCCAAAGGTGGAGGGCTGGGGGGGAGCAGATGGAGGGGCCAGCCCAGGGAGGAGAAGGGAGACAACATAACCGGTGCTCACATCGGGGGCATCGCCCGCCTAACAGTATGGGCGGCAAGACTCTACGCAGTCGGGTTCTGGCTAAGGGCATAAGCAGAGACCAGTTTCTGCAAATGCAATGTGAATCTTGATACAAGGCAGTGACATCCTGCTACAGATCAGCATGGGACAAAAACAAAGAGGATTCACAGAGAACTCGCGGAACCAGAAGGAGATGAACCCACGCCAGCCCCAAACAGAGACCATTCTTCTTGCTCAGAATGCTTACTGGTTCCTCTACAAGGTGTAAAGGCAAGCTCCTATTGGAACTCTATCTTTAAGGATTAATTAAATTAGTCAACATATAGCTCTTTGGGCACCTACCATGTGCCAAGCCCTGTCCCAGATGCTCAGGATACAGTAGTGAAAAATAAAAACTAGACAAAAAAAAGAGTCCCTCCACCTCTTAAATCTTACATCATTTGTGGTTTGTTCTACATAAGCATGCCTAAATTAACATCCTAGTAAAATATATAAAATGGTTTTAATAAATTATTTTTGAATTTATCACAAAGTGCTAAATTACACAGCTCCTTCTTATATTGCTTTAGAGTGATGGGTTTTAACTGTGACTGTCATTAGGCTCAATGGAGCTTATGAAAACTTCTGATGCCAGGGTCCTGCACCACACTCATTACATCAGAATTTAGTGTTGGAGCTCAAGCACTGGTGTTTTGTTAAAGTTTTCCAGATGATTCTAATGTGCAGCCCAGGCTGACAACAGCACTGCCTGGACCTGGGGGTCCCTAATTTGCACCAACATCAGGGTCACCCAGAGGGCTCCTGATTCAGTAGTGAAGTGACACCTGAAAATCTGCATTTCTAAGAAGCTTCCAGGTGACGCTGATTCTGCTGGTCTGGGGACCACACTTTGAGAACTACAGCAAAGATAAATATTTAGATTAGAGGGACTCTGCCTGACTCCTGTTACCCAGACAAAACCAGGTACAAATTACTACTAGACAGAGCTTCTTCTTTCTGGTTGCATGTGCCAGATATCACAATGCCTCAGGACTGATCCAGACTAGAAGCTCTTGCTTTAGTGCTACAACATTCAAGAGTAGAATCTTGCAACCCCACCCCACCCCCATGGCCCTAACACACATGGATGACAGTTTCCCTCAGTGACAATGGTCCTCCAGGCTTGGGTTACTATTAGTGATGGGCATTTGCAACAATGGCTGTTACTGAACCTCCTTCTTTCCTCCCAATGGACAAAACACTGGTGTATCCTGGTGACAGTTGAAAATCTCAGGCTCCTGGTGATATTTAAAGGGTCTATTCAGTAAAATCAAAAAGGGAAGAAACAACTTAAAAGCATTTCAGCCTTAAAAGAGACCTGTGAGCTACTTCTCTTGGGAAGAGTTCTTGCAGCTCCAGGGTGGGTAAATATTTTTCATACTGGAATGAAAACCCATAAATGAGAGTGATAAACGTTTTCCTGTTGGTTGTAATCAGTTCCAATCTGGCCATCTGAGTTCACTTGAGTTAGAAATGCAGAGATATAAACAGCTGTGAAAAAAGGACTTAAACCAGGGAATCCAGAGTTAAATACAGGACAAGATGTGAGGAGAGGGTTTTGAGAGAAAGAACATTGCAGATATCATTTTAGCCCTTTTCCCAAGTTAGTGCAGAAAGACATTTCTGCCACATTTATCCTCTACTTCTTGAACTGTTCCTACCCCTTTCCATCTAGTTTTCAGTAATCCTTTTATATTCTCACATAGTCTCAAAATTTTCCTAGAATAGTCCTTTCCAAAAGCATTTCAAGTAGGGTACAGGAAATAAAAGATGCATTGTCTATGGGGAGTTTAAAACAATAATAAAAGCCTGTCTTTTTTTTTTTCTTTTTAATCACTATGCACTAGCAGATCTAAACAAAGTTAGTGATTTAAAAAAAAATTCCCTCCATTGGCGCATACAAGGCCATCTCACTGTCTCTTGGTTGCTTCTTTCAAATGTTTTCCTTAATTGAAAACCAGAGCTTCTCAGGTGACACTCCTTCCATTGCTACCCTTTACAATAGTGGAGGAAGAAAGCTAGCATTTTCGTGACTTTCCAACAATTTCAGAAAAGTTTTACCTATTGACTTGGGCTTACCCCATCCTCTTTCTAATAGGGTTCTTGGGATCAAATACTGACTGCCCAGGTCACTGCCTGACATTTACTGAGGATTATTCAATACTCCTCCCTTACAGTCCCTTAACCCCCAACAGCATTCACCTCTCCTCCACTTCAACAGCCCACTCCTTAGACCAAACTTGGAGCTTGGCATTACCTAGAACTTTTGAAATCATGCATAATTAGTCAAATCCATTTCACCTGCCTTCACCAAAAGGTCATTTTAAGACTTGCCCATTCTCCAAGCTGCACGTATCCCAAAGAGTAAGATGTTTGCCCTAGTTGTTTTCCAGGAACTGTATCTAATTCGAGCTGAGCTGGTTGTAACTTGACAGGACCACAGGCCCTCCAACTGGGCATGCTTGAGTGTCTGCTAAGCGACCTTTTGATTTCAGAGGGCTCCACACTCCAGATCCTCAGATTATGCTAAGCAGCTCCATTTTTTAACGTGCAGTAGTTTTATTATGCCTGAGCAGAACCATGCTTACTGCACCTTTTTCCAATTAACTTTCCCCTTTCCCCCCACACTCCCCATTCCTCAGACTGCCCCGCTGCTTTATTCTTTATCCTACAAGTACTGGAAGCCCCTTGCCTTTGGGGAGGCAGGTCTGAGATTTGTTCTCCTGTCTCCTGCTTTGCTAATAAACTCTCTCTTTGCTGCAAACCTCAGGCTTCTCAGAGTTTTGGCTTGATGCCTCTCAGGCAAAATGAACCTGGTTTGGGGACACTATTTTCCTGCTAAATTTTTAAAAGGAGGGATTCTGTTCTGACTCCAGTCTCTAGGATCACCACATATTCGGATTAAGGTTGCACATTGTGTGACTCTAGGAATGGATTGCCTTCCAGTCTCCTACCCTTTTGATGTTCTCACTCATTTAACCTTACTCAGCCTGCTACTACCTTAGCTTATCAGGCTCTCCATTTTTTCAATGATATTTATTAACTGTGAACTATATGCCAGGCACTGGGCCAGGTCTTCCCTCATGAACTTCACTATCTACCTCTTCCTTTTCTCCCAGGCTATGAGACACAATCAGATTTTACTTCATTCTCTCTCCAGCTTTGGATCCATGGGCTTATCTCTTCAAAGGCATTATCACTAGGATCTTTTTATTGTCTTCTTTTCTTTCCACATCTGCTCTACCGATTTCCAGCCCTAACTCTTTATTGAATTTATTACATATTTGTGAGGTTTGAACCTTATCTGGACATTTAACACTCCTCCAGAATGATTTTATTTACTCCAGCTGCTTAAAACTCTCCCTCTTAGGAGAGAACCTCACCTCCTACTTTACTGAAAATAAAAGGGCCATAAGCATTCACTTTCCCCACCATACCTTGCCCACTTGCAGTTGTCAGGACTCATCTTTATTCATCCTTCGCTCCCTAAACCTGGGCTCTTAATCTCATAAACCTAGTTGTCTCTAGGATCTTGCTCCAGAAGTGAGTCTCTTCCTTTCCTACTTCTTCAGTCTCTCTCTCTCCCCTCCACAGTTCTTTTTCCTCTGCATACAAAATTCTTCAAATGGGTAAAACCTGTATCTCTCAACTCTCTCTTTTCAGCTACCACCCTCATTTCCCCATCACTGCAAACTTTCTTAAATGAAAAAGCTATACTTCCTGCCTCCAGTTCTTTGCTTCTTATTTAGTACAAACTCCATGCAGTCTGACCTCTGACCTTTCCACCCCAGACTGTAAACTCAGAGCCTTCTCTTAGAGCTCCACTGACTTGACCTTTCTACGATGCCTGGTACCAATGACCACCTCCTTCATGAAGTGCACGTTCTGTCTCTTATTGATTTTCTTCCTTGTCTTTTACTGGTTCCAACATGAACCCTCTTTCCACAACTTAAAAATATTGTCTGGGAAATATGATTTCAGCTACAATCAAAGCATGAATAGCTGCAGCCTCCACCTCCTTCAAAGCCCCAAGTCCTTTGATCTTTTATTTTTCATCTGTGTAATTTCAGGATTGGCTTCAAATAAATCCTTCAAATGTAACTGTATTACAGTGATAGTTAAATGCAGAGCTTCTGCTTTAATGGGCATCTGAACTTGGTATAATGTTGACATCCTTTCATCAAAACTTAAGAACAAACCTAATGATACACACCTAAGTAGAAGTCTGGAATTCCTCCCCACAACCTCTTAGAAATGAGCCACCATGGTACCATAGGTACCATGGACAGGGCCAAGATTCTGCCTAGTCAATTATTTTGGGTCCCTTCTAATCCAAAGGCAGAGAATTAAGTTCCCAATGTTTAATACCTTATAACATGGCTGCAGCAATTTTAGCCTTAAATATTTACAGTATAGTTAGTCACTCAGCTACTTAAAAATCACAGAATGTCTAACTTTGAGCAACACAACTTCTTGGAGCCAAGAAACTCTCTTATGTGTTTAAACAATTGACTGGTGGCACATTCGGGATTATTAGCTATAAACCACTTTATAAATTGGGAGATATCTTCCAAAAATAATGACTTTGATAGTAGAAGAGTTGATATTTTTTTATTCCTGCTTTCTGATAGTAATTGTATAGGGCCTATTGTATACCACCTATTATAGGCAAATCTAGATTTTAAAAATTAAACCACATTGTGGTAGATATCTTTTTTTTTTTTTTTTTTTTTTTTTTTTACCATCTAGCATCAACCTAGTAACATCAATCCCCTTCACACTGCTCTCCTCATTCCATGGAGGTCTATTGAAGCCTTTAATCAGAGAATCCCTCCACATTTCCTGATATTAGTGGTTTACATGTGACCAGATAAGGGTAATAGTAGGACATTACAAATATGACCATGTGATTGGCCTTCAGTGAGCACATGAATTCAGCTGAGCCAATCAGAATCTTTCCCTGGGGATTTGTATATGAATATTGAAGAAGAAAAGCCTTCTCTTCTCTCTGAGGTCACTAAGCTTGAATGATATGCTTAACCCTGGAGCTGCCTGTAGCTATGCCTCCTTTTCCTTCTGCCTCCCCCAGCCCAGGCACGTGAGGAAGTCCATGTCAATGCATAAACAGGTACAGAGTGAATAAGTAGAAAGAGAGTGAGCAGAACCTGAAGATGCCATTGGAGTAGCTGAGGCAAGACCCACTCCTGGCTTCCTGTGCATGTGAGTCAATTCATTACCTTTTTTGCCTAAGCTAGTTTGACTTAGGTTTCTCTCAGTTGCTTCTCAGGAATCCTGAC
Organism: Camelus dromedarius; assembly: GCF_036321535.1. Lineage (NCBI taxonomy): Eukaryota > Metazoa > Chordata > Mammalia > Artiodactyla > Camelidae > Camelus > Camelus dromedarius. The sequence continues at coordinate 35,861,414 of NC_087439.1, forward strand.
TAATAAACATATCTTCTATTTATAAGGGAATACTTATCTTTTTACTCTCTATAACAGGAGAGCACATCAGAGCTGTTTCAGGTGGTAATCAGTTCATTTCCCAAATTCATGGCCCATGGAATGTTAATATCCCACAGGATGTTAACACATGTGCTGTGAAAAATGTGTTGAATGTTCTAGTAGGTTGGCAGAAAACTAAGAGAAACAAAGTGAAATAGATTTCTTTACAGTAGGATCTCTCAAAATATTTATTATGATATGGTATGCATGACAAATCTCCAGAAGGAGGATTTAGTTTGCTTATTTTCCAAAATTGTCTGATGTTAGAAACCTTCTACAATAGAACCCAGTCTGGGAAATGTTACTTGCCTTTCCATGAACAAGCAGGGACATTCAAGTAAACAAACTAATGGCCATAAACACATATACGCTTATTGATTTGTATTATAGTTATTTGTTTTCACGTGTTGCTTCTGTTAGACTGCATCTCCTGGCTACATTGGCTATGTCTTAACTGCCTTTATATCCCCAAGAACTAGCATAATGCCTAAAACAGAAGGCATGCACCAATACATGAAAGACATAGTGAAAGATGAATGAATTTTATAAGGTATGGAAAGCACTCAATTGAATTTCCTAAGTTGTAGGTAAATAACAGGACATAGGAGTTGACAAAATTAAAAGTTAAGAATAAATTGAATATACACTTCTCTATTAAGCCTCTCTAATTAGTCAGTGGCTATTCCTTTGTAAGATATTTAATTATTTGAGGGGTGAAAGAGAAGTCCAGTCACTGGAGAACAAATCAGGTGTCCAGTTCCTTTGGACAATCAGGAACCATTGATGCTAAAAGGCAAACTCAAAGTGACATCCATGGAGCAAACTGTGATTTTGAAGGGGCAGCACAGGAAAGAATGAATTGAAATTTAAAAGGCAATCCAGGCAGATCAGCATTTATTTGCCTAACTGCCTCCTTATGTTTATTAATTCAATGTATTTATATTAAGTGCCCCAGATATGAATGTTTAAAATTATATTCTGAAAAACATAGGAAAAGCCCAGAGCAACTGGAAACACCTCTCATCAAGTACAAGGGCAGAGGCTATAACTGGATTTCTGAATATTTATAGGAGCTTGCTGCTTGCCATTGTATGAGTTCACTAGGAAAAGGCATCTGTTATTTGACACTAACTGGGTAATTTGCACGGTGACTCTTGAACTCACAAATGGCTTATGGTAAAGTTTAACATCACAATATTTATCACATTTTAAAAATCTTTAAGATGCTACATAATCATTTTATCCGTTGTATAAGAAGGGAGCTCGTGTTGAGGGTTTACCTCACAATATTAGAAGCTGTCTTTAAATTCTCTCCACTTCGGTTTGTAAAGAAAAAGACATGATTTAAATGCAAGAAAATGACAGGCATGAGTGATTAGTTTCATTGGAGCTTTTATTTTTCCCCTCTGAAGAATTCTTAGAAGGTATATATAATTTCTGACAACCCTAATTTCAATGAGTGTCTCAGAATCACAAATACTGAAAGAAGTATTGCTTCTTTCATTAGAACTTTGAAAAACCATGCTAATAAAATATGCCACTGGGTTAACAAATCATATTCAGTCTGGCTTTATCTCTTTTTAACTTCTGATTTTAATTGGTCCTCATTTATCCAGGGACAGACACCTGTATCATGAGGACGGAACTGCTTTCTCTTCTTCAGGAGTTGTGATGGGATAGCACTGAGACAACAAAAGAAACCCAGTCCTCTCCCTCAAACAAACGATTTATGTAAATAAGATGAATAAAGCTTGTCGTCTCTAATACTGTCTGAAAATCCCCCTTACACTCTCTTTCTTCCTTCCCAGGTCTCAGAACTTCTGTAGACAGCAAACATCAAAAAAACCAAAGATTTTATAATGATTCAGCCGCCCACAGCAATGAAGTAAACCCTGATTTTCCTTCAGCCTAGGAAAAGATCAGCAAAGAGGCTTCACAAACAGCCTCTTAACTTTTGAGGTTAAAAAAAAAAAAAATCACTGTGGCAGAAAGGTTACTTTCATAAATACCTTTGGGGATTTTGTTTCCTTTCTCTTTGCTTCTTTTTCAAAGTAACTCTTCTAATTTGCACCCCCTCCCCATACAAACATTATAAAGTATTTTCTTTACCAGAACTTTGAGGTTAGGCATTTTAAGTATACTTAAAAAAAAAAACAAACAAACACAAATGGTAAAATATATTTAGTTTGGGATGTGACTTTTCTAGTGCCTCATTTCCTTCACTCCTTTAAATGCTGACTTACTCCCACTGCAGTTGGAGTTTCCTCTTTCAAGTTTCACCTAGCTTCTCCAGTGACTTCCTGCCCAGCCTTGCCTCCCTAGCAATCTCCTTTCAGAATCCAGCCTTTGGGAGTGAGCTCTAGAATCTTTGTTCCATTTCCCTTTAGAGACAGACACCTCCTCAAAGCGGTGCACCCTAGTGTCCCACCAAGTGCACACTGGTGTTTGGATCTCGGGGTAGGCAGCTGTCCCCAGTGTGCCTCAGTGAGCTCTGTTGCCCATTGGGGCAGTGTCTTCAGGCGAGAGGCAAAAGCTCATGTTCTCAAAAGGATGTTACTTGAGGTCAAGAGAGAGATGTGTGGTTTTCTCCAGAGCCTGAGCACATAAAAGTTGAAAATAGTATTACTGACTAAATTGATAGGGAACTGACTTTATTGGAAAAGATCAAACAAACTGGAAGGAGATTCAGATAAGTTTACAAATAATACCCTGAGGTCCCTGACCCTCAGCCTTCTTTTTAAAGGAGACCTATATTTTCTCAAAAGCATTATTTAGGTATGGGCGGAAATAAATCTCCAAAAGCCCTGTCTTCCTTTCCTAAGTTGAATTAAAGATGTCCACACCCATATTCCATGGGACTTCTCTTTGGAAGGCTTTCAAAGGAAATGGAGAAATTCCTAGAGGAGGTCATGGGCCATAGTATAATAAACAGACAAAAGATGCACAATTTGTACAATTTAACAATATATCAGAATTACAATTAAATGCCAAATGTGGGGAAAGGGTGGACAGGCTGAAGAGAAGTAGGGTAGTTTCCTAAGGAAGTTTCTTAAGTGAGATAATTAACTTCTATGAAATTTTATTTTGATAAACATTACAATGGCCAAGTGTTGGCCCAACTGGACACAGCTAACAAGGACACTGAGAAGTGGTTGTGTCTCATATTCACATTTTGCATACAGAGTAAAGTTACTACATGAGAGGCTCCTTAGGAAGAAGAGTGTTCTCCTGTCACAAGAACTTCACAATAATTGAGCCCAGAAAATAGGCAGAGTGGGCTCTCCCATGGGGACTGATCCTGATGCCCAAACAGTACACCGCAGGAAAATCCACTTAGCCCACGTTAAAATGACAAAAGGGGCGTGAATCTTGCTCCTCGATGGTAGATTATTTGCTCTAATCCAAGCTACTGGGCCATCTAATGGCCTGGAAAGCAAAAAGAAGTCTATTTTAGGTCCTCTAAAAGCTATTAGCTGAATGTCTACACAATTCTAATGTCTAAGAGATACAGCCAACCTTGTCACATATATGTAAGGCAACTCACATTTTTCTCTCCAAGTGACTCTAAATTTTAATCTTTATTGTCCTCTCCCAGATGTCACAACTCCTTTCTGCCAGATTCCCCATTATTTCAAGAGACAAGAATATTCCCTGAGGCCTCCTTCTGAATATACATCTTTCTGAGATCATGTCTCTGGTTTCCCTGAAGACTGTCACATTGATAAATCTATCTTCTGCCTGGATCCTTGATTTTGAAAATAATTTTATCACCTTAGCCAGGCACAGCCAACATTTCTCTCTTATACATATTCTTCAGGCAGAAAGTCTTGCTTGGTCTGTTCCATTTCTGTGCATAAAAGCATTCATATGCAGAACTTGGCATAACTGTACATGGAGACAAGCTTTTTTGCAAATAGGCCAGTTACCACACATGGGCCACAGGAAGACCCTATCTGAGCCTGGTCCAGCATAAAATCAGTTATGTCCTTTCCATGGAAGCCTGGGAAGGTATGGCTTGTGGAGCAATACTCTGACAGATCGTAAGGATTAACTTGCACCAAAAGCTCCCGGTATTAAAAAAAAAAAAAAAAAAAAAAAAGGCATCAAAAAGCTTTGCTTTTTTAGAAACATTTAGAGCTTTCAAGCCCACACACATTCAGATAGTACTGATTAATCCTCTCTCTGTTTGTGGGATTTGGAAGAGCTACAAACTATAAAGAGCCACAATATTTTGACTAAGTGATACATTCTTCTCTCCAGGTGTATTTGATAGAAACTTTTGGACTTTCCTCCCTTCAATTAATAAAATGTTATAAATATAAGAACATTTGAGTATATGAAGACTTTACAGGAATACAATTGATAAATATACCTACTTCTTTGGTATGTATAAAGTGTTGAGAGTTTTAAAAATCATCTTTTTGCATAAAGCTTTATAGTTTTCAAGGTACTCTCACATATATTAGCAAGACAGATTCAGTACCAAAAAAATCTTATTATTCAACTCTTATTTAAACAGAATTCATTACTCACTTCCTCCACTTCTCCTGATTATATGAGAGAGGGTATTAGAATTTTTTAATTTAATTAGGATGTATACCCTACCTGTTTCCAAACAAGATTTGAAATGACCTATAATATTAAACCCATGGTAAAACTGCAACATTAAAAATCAAAGAGGATACACACCCAGGTAAAAGGAGATGTCCCTAAGCACCTGCAGCAAACTGTCACAGCTGGGCTGTGACCTTGCCTCTCACAGGAGTCAGCATTTGCTCACCAGGTGGGAATGCAGAACCTCTGGGCCTGTGTAAGAGTATGTTTCCAGACCTGTCTCGCCAGCAGGGTCCCTGGATTAATCATGCTGCTGCATTTCTCAGAAAGTGGCTGGTAAACCAACTGTATGGGAATCGTCAATGGTGCTTATTTTTTAAATGCAGCTTCATGGACCTGACCTAGGATGGCTGGTGGTAGGGTTCTGGGGATTATATTTTCATATACCCACCAGGTGGTATTTTTGCTCTTTAAAGCTTGGCAATCCTGCTTTGCTGGGACTGGTGCCTGTTGCACAGAAACTATAGAAAACCCAGCACCAAGAAGGTAGAAAACTGTTCAGTGATCAGTCTCTTGGATGCTGCTGTATGCCTTCCTGTTTTTGCCTGGGCTTGTCACACTTTCAAATGCTTTGCCCACTGCTCACTTGATGTTTTACTTTGGAGGGCCCCATATGCCTAGCTCAGAGCCTCTTTTTATGATCATAGGCCACCCAGGAAATCATTTTTAAAAGATTATGGACAGCACATCCTCAGAATTCTCTGTATTTGACTTTGCTTCCAAAGCTGCCAGTATTAACAGGATGATCAGATAGAAACACTACCTCCACACCTAGCTCCTCAGTCTTCTACTCAAGACATCAACGTTTCTGGACACTTTTCTTCAAACTCAGCAACCTATCCAGAACAAGTGTAGAGTGTCTGGTGGATGCATGAGGCTAGGACCTCACTTCTGAATTTTGGGAGCGTTCACAGCGCAGGCAGAACAGCTCATAGGGCACAGCGGGTCTGCTCACAGGAGATTCCATAGCAGCTGGTAGGGACTCACAATGATCTTTTCATGGGACTTAGCCGTATGATGTCCCCCCTCTGCTGGAGTGCTTAAGAACCCTAGTCAAGTGCCAGAGCTGCCTCAGACCAGCTGGAGGGAGCCAAACACTACACTTTTAGGACCTTTGCAAACTAGTTGTTGAACATAACTGTTAATAAACATTACATTACATAAACTGAAGGCGAAATAGACTATATTTAAAAACAAAGATAACAAATGCTCAAAACTCATCATTTTTTAATTGCTATTATCTAGGCTCGTGAGGTTATTTACATCTATTGTATCTGTATGGTAGAAATAATATAAAATGGTGTGCAATGGCGTAATTCTTCCCAATTCTGTCCAGTGACATCAAGTTGGTCGTTTGAAATAAGCCATGGGGGGAGGATCTACACCCTAGAAATCAACAAATGCAACAAATCAGGGCTTACTCCCATCTTCTCCTCCCACCCCCAGCCAGTTGTTAAATATTTACCAGTACTTCATTGCTCTGAACTCAGTTAGTATTAAGATGGAAAAACACAAAAGTACAATATAGTTACTTGACATTTCCCAGCTTGACTATTTCCTCCAATCTGCTTTCCTTTCAATGTGGTCTAACGTCTCCCAAGTCAAGGTCTTTGGAAGCAGAACCTCTGCCAGATAACTGATCTGAATAATGTGCAGTCTGAGTTGTTACTTTACTTATTGGCTCTCCTAAGATGAAGTCAGAAATTCTACAGAGATTTTATATCTAAAAATTTTCCTGCTTAAAATCCCTGCTCTTTTACCTGCATTGTCTCTTAGATCTTCCCCTGCACACGTGTGTCTGCATCAGCGTTTGCTTGTGCATATCTGTATACACTATGTAACAGCCGTATTGTTCCTTCTGACTGGCTAATTTTAACTTAAAATAACTACAATTTAAGCCCAGCTTTGTATCTACTAAAACACTAGGAAGGGAGATCATTTAATGTCTTAAAATCAATACTTGGATTCTTAAGAGGGAATTTAGGAGGTCAGCAAACATTATTAAAGGATCAGGAAACTGACTCAGGAAAAATCCAAGGAAAGTAAGACTCCTTATATGGCGATGATAAGGCTAATGGGAAACTGAAAGTGATATTAGAGAGTGATTGGGAATTTCATACAGAGGAGTCATTGTTCTCTGTTTCCACTCAGGGTAAGTCAAGAAGGATTCAACTTACAGTGCTTTATAGAGAGAACTTTACAAGAATTCAGTAAGAGAAAATTATCTTAAGGTTGCTTTCACCTAAGGTTGTTTTTAATCAGCCATTTTAATCAATGATCCCACGGAAGCTTAAATTGAAGGTAGAGTCTTATTACTAAAAAGTCACCCAGAAATGAACTCAATGGAAGATGGGATGTCTGGATTTTCCCCCCAGGTAGATACAGGCTTTAGCTTTCTAAATATTTTTCAGAGTTCTAAGCTTAACTGAAGATCATATTTACTAAGGCTAACCCAAATAGATAGGGATGTATAATTAAAGGACAAGGACATAAGTACCTAAGACATGCAATACCGAACCAGACCAAAGAAACATTATGTCTGAAACTCAGTTTCTGATCATGTCAATGAGGTCCTTTTGTGGGAAGGCAAGTGAGGGGCTCAAATCAAAAACTTCCCTTAATAATCCACTAAGTCCATTTGTGTGTCTAATTCCATTTTGAACTAATTTATGTATTAATATGTGCAACCTCATAAGGTAATTACTTTCCTAGTTTTCACTACCACTCTCATGGCAGATATAGTTTCTAAATGAGGTTCTTCTAGTATCCTGGAATTTTTAAAATCTTTATGCATGCATTAAAATCCTTTTGGAAACAGAAAGGGTATAAACCACCAAATGTATTCATTAATTGTTTAATACAATTATTTATAATTAATCAAGTGAGTAAAACAGAATTTACGTGACTCAGATCCTACCAGATTTAAGTTTTCCAAGGTCTTAGATTGGCCTCTACTTATCCTTTCCCCACAAACTTTCCCCAACCTGCTGCAAATTTCATGCTTCAATGGTTCTAAATCATTTTCAGTTCCTGAAAATTGCCATGGAGATGTGGCAGTAACACTTCTTATTTCTGGGATGTTTTCTTTCCACCACTTCCTGACTCTGCCTTTCACCCTCTGCCTGGTTTAGGTGCTGCTCCCAGACGTTCCCATCTATGGGTGCTGGCCCTCACAAAGAATATCCGAGTTCCCCATTAGACTGTCAGGTCCTTGAAAACAGGGACTGTGTCTTTTTTGTTCACCCCTCTATGCCAAGATGGTAGGCATTCAATAATAATGGTTAAATTTATAAAATAAGTAGTTCAATGGGTTTAAAATAATACCCCCACTGTGTTCATACACTAGAGGTTCAGTCCATCAACTCTGGCCTCTACAAGAATGGCACAACTTCATGGCCATTATAGTTATTGTTGTCTGAATCCCACTAGGCATCATGCAGTCCCTCAAATGCAAATTTATGATGATCTTATACACATGCCAGTTCATGCTTCTGCATTCTTTCCTAGTGGTGCCTGGGATTTCATCGGACTTTTTGGCTGATATCTTCAAGCAATACATGTAGTGGCCTCAAGATCTTTTTTACAGGTTGGAAAGAACCATTCAGAACTATCATCCTGTAAGTGTGATTTGTAGGATGGAAGCAGCAGAAATGGTGAACTGAGTTTAAATTTATCTTGTTTGATTCTCTGTGTTACTGGGAGCACAAAGTTTAGCCCTCTGTTCAGCAGAACTAAAAAGCCACTGTAAAGTTCAAGAACATCTCCTCCCCCAAGGAACAGAAGCAGGAGAAACTTTCATCGTGATGAGGGAAATCAAACAAATCTTGATTTTGAAACAGCTTTGTCCTCACAAAGATGACTTCTTAAGGGAGGAAACCAAAACTAGAGTGGAAAAATACAGGCAGGGACTATCAGACTTGTAAAGATTACTCAAATGTAAAGAAGTCTGCTCTAAAGTTGTGTGTAGGCTTTATGGGGAGAATAGAAGAGGCTCATGTAGCAAGGTATGAATTTTTAAAAATATCTTGGTCTAGAAGAGATCCTACTTAGCTTTATTAGTTTGCTGTAAGGTATATGATACCTTAAGCTTAGAAAATAACTCTCTTGTAAATGGTTTAAATAAAGAAATATGTTGATATTAAGACAAGTTTTCCGTTTATATGTTATTTTAAATTATTTTCTAGACTAGATCTTAGATGCTTCTAGATGATATTTTCTGAAATAAATCAAGATTTTTAACTCTAAGTTCTTTCTGTCATAGGAAAATTGCAGGTGAGTAAGGACTATCATTTTATTATAATTATTAGTAAAAATATAGTTATCTGCTTAGGTTGTTATTCAGAACAAGTACATTTTTTTTTTGTCATTTGAGAAGAAAAGGGTCAAATGATACAACCTCCAGCTTGTGACTGAAGACAATTAAAGACTGGCATTTAAAGTATAAACATTTCTTCTCTGTCTCTCCCTCTCTTCATAAATTTGCTTTCTTAATGATTTTAATCAAAAGCTCAAAGAAAACTAGAATTGATTTTTCTGTCACAAGGCTTTGAAAAGCAGCCCGAGAAGGTTGAGACACTCTCAAACTAGTCATTCTACTAGTGGCTATAAATCACTCTGATGGAGGGAGAAGGAAAATGAAAAGATTCTACACTTTGGTCCAAAAAATTAGCTGCACAAGACAGGGGTGGGGAGACAGGGGTTAGTGGTACCATGTAGGAAAAAGATGGCCTTTATCCAGGTTCACACATTGAAACTGGTTTTCATGTCTCACAGTTTATTTTAGTCTGAACAGTCCCATCACTTTTTTTCCCAGGACACTGACTTTTTTGAAGCACTTAAAGAAGTTGTTTTGTAGAATGTCTCTCTTTTTGGATTTGTTTCATTATTTCCTCTTGGTATCTAATTATTTCTTTTTATTCTTCTTCCCCCTGAATTTCCCATAAGTTAGGTCTCAAACAGGGGTCGACGAACTACAACTCACAGGCTAAAGCCCACCCTTGGCTTGTTTTTTAAATAAAGTTTTATTGGCACACAACCAATTGTTCGTATATTGTTTATGGCTGCTTTCTGCTTTATATAAGAACAGGGTCGAGTAGCTGTGACAGAGACCATATGGCCCACAAAACCTAAAATAATTACAATCTATCTCTTTCTAAAAAATATTTGTCAATTCTTAGGCTAGAAAACTGGTTAGATTGAGGCAAAATACTTTTGGCACAAAGGTGACATATTTCCTATTCATCATCTCACGAGGCACATCATCAGGCTACCCAGCTACTAGTGATGCTAAGTTAGTTCATTTGGTTAAGTTGGTGATGGCCAGATTGCCTCATTGCAAAGGTAAATTTTTTCCCCCTCTTTTCATTTAGTAAGTAATTCATGGAGTGATATTTTGGCTTTATGTAAATCTATTACTCAAAAATCTTCCATCTAAAGGTTTTACTGTCCGTTGATGATCTTTGCCTGAAATAATCATTACATTAGGGATTGAAAAAGGTCACTTTCTAAATCTATTATTTTGTCAACATTTATCAGCTGACACAATAAAACAGCCTAAACTCACCTTATAATTTCAAATCAGCCATTTTCTTTTTTTCAGTTAGCCCTGGTTCCTTTAGGTGAAAATAGTATCTAGGAATCAATATCTAAATTGATTTAGATACTAGACTGTATGATTTAGTACACAGAATGAATGACCTATAGGCCTGAATTTTTATTATCTGGCCCTTTACAGGAAAAGTTTACTCATACCAGGTCTAGTGGGATGACAGAAGGAAGGGGCACTACACATTTAAATGGTAGTAGGTATGCTCATTGCTACTAAAGTGTCATTGTTTCTAGTGGCACTTTCAGTGACCTTTTCCAGAGGGAGAAAGGTTTATTTAAAAAAGAAAAAAATCACAAGTTCTTATTGATATTGTCATTTTACATTTAATATTATAGTGTCTTAAAAATGTTATTTAATCTTTTTCATACACTGAGTCCTAGTCCTGTTAACACTATAATGTTCATTTATATGTTTTATCCTACCACAAAAAAAAGGTAAAATATTTCAAGGTCACAATACCAATATTACCACTAATCTTAGACCCACTGAGTGAAGTTTAGGATTTCTATTCTTTTTCACTTAGAATACATCCAAATAAGGATGTACAGAGTATTATTTTCAAAAATCACTTGAAATAATTTTTTTTCTTCATGTGACTATAATTACCTCAGTTGGGGAGGCTATAAAAATTCTTATGACAATTAGGAAAAGTTGAATATGGACTGGATGCTAGATGATATAATGGAATTATTGTTCATTTTCTTAGTTATTATAATTGTCTTTGTTCTTACCAAATTCACACTAGAGTATCTAGTGGTGAGGTGTCATGATGTCTGCAACCTTCTTTTAAATAATATGGTAAAACACAGTGGGTGTGTGTGTGTGTGTGTGTGTGTGTGTGTATGTGTGTTTAGAGAGAGAGAGAGATTACAAATGAGAAAGCAAAATACTAAAAATCCATACATCTAGGTAGAAATTTTTGTACCATTCCTGCAACTCTTTAAGCTTAGAATTTTATTGAAATTAAAAGTTAAAGAAAAAAGTGGAGAAAAAAGAGAAAGATGATTATTAGTTCTAAATGGATTTTAAAAAATGAATCATTTACACATGCACCAATATTCTGCCACCTTGGGCAAAATTAATTAATGTGTATATCTTGGGGAAGAAGCTTTTAATTCTGCTCTGCTCTTGGAGGAGGGTCAGACCATACCCAGAGCTCTATGTGCTTTACTGTGAAAGGGAATAGACAAAAAAGAATGCAATGAGAGGAGAGACTGTCAAGTTTTCTTAGCTTTCTTTCATTCTAGTTTGGTCTATCTAGAGGCTGGTTAAGGGTGGAAATCAAGTATATATGAATATTTTGCTTTTTTAAGCAACGGCATTAATGCCCCCCCCCTTCACCATCCCATTAGACCTGGGGTTAGCAAACATTTTCTGTAAAGGGCCAGATAAATATTTTAGGTCTACAGGTCATATGGTCAATGTATATGTCATATTGTCACTGTCACCATGTCATTGTGGGCCATAGAGTTTCTGTTTGTGTTAAAACTTAGGTGTCACTGTGGCACACAAAAGCAGCCATAGACAAATGACTGGACGTGGTGTGTTCCAGTAAAACTTTGTTTATGGACACAGAAATTTAAATTTCATGTGGTTTCCACACAACATGATGTCTTCTTTCTTTTTTTTTCAACCACTTAAACATGTAAAACAAACAAACAAACAAACTTCTTAGCTTGTAGGCGATGCAAAACGTAGACATAAGGCTAGATATGGCTCAATTCAGAGGGAAAAGGGGGAAACTTACAATTGTACCTTTGTGTCCGCTGCCTTTTAGCCACCCTCCTCGGCTTTCGTGAAGGAAAGGGGCTCCTTTAGATGATGTGACAGGTCAAAAGCACATCAATGCTCTTAAGCCACGAAGCCAGCCATTGGAGTCTCCGCCCAGATCTTAAGACTAACTAAGTCCAAGAACTGTTCTAAATAGGAAGGCTTGTTTCAAATTTGTCATCAGTGTAGTTGGGAGGAGTCATAATGTAAGTAATCATAACTAGAACCTTGAACTATCAGCCCAGGACCTAGAGAGAGAGTCTCACTTGCTTCTTTTGCAAGTGAAGCCACCCCACTGTCTTTGTACTCTGGGGCCTTTGTCTTGACAGATCCATGTCATGCTAATACCTCTGTGTAATCAAACTAGTTTGCTTCCAGATATGAACTTGTCTTATTTAAACAAATGTATATTAGATACTGATACAAATAACTTCTTAAGTAATAACCTTTGTTTACAATAATTTATATCCTTTTATTATTATGACCCTTCCATAGTGACCCTGAACCGTGATGTGTGGTGAACCATGCTGGTGGGCTCCTTTGACCAGTGAGGGTTTTCCCCTAAGCCTTCCTCTACCATAAATGACAATGAGTGGAAAGCATACCCCTTCGAAAAACAGCTTATAAAAGGAAGGACTTACAGGGATGGGAATGAATATGTGGGAAGAGACAAACATAACTATCTTTAATGTTCAAATGATTGTCAAGGGAAAGAAGGTTCAGACTTGTTCCACATGGTCTCAAGCACTAGAAGGAGGATGAATGTGTGGAAGCTGGTAGGACAGATCTGAGTTTATGACTAAAAATAAAGAAATAGAGGAAAAGAAAAAAAAATCCCAATATCTGTCCAAAGACGAAATAGACTGCCCTGGAATATAGCAAGTTTAATATCAGGAGATACAAACATGACTAAGATATATGACCACTTGGTGGAGAGGTATTAGAAGAGATTTTAAAATTAAAATCATTGAACTAGATTACTTTTGACTTAGGACCTTTAATACCTTAGGCTTGACAATTTTGAGATGGCATTCTTTGTTTAGGGGAAAAAAAGACAAACATAAATAACCAAAAGAATGAAGCCATTCCTTATTTTTCTAGTTTAATTATAACAAGGACAAGTGTGGCTCATTCTCCTGCAATGAATCAAATCCCCCTTATTTGCATAGTATTTGTTTATTCTAGTTATATTCATTCTTTCACTTAAATGAATATTTATTGAGATGAAGTTACCCTCAATGTGCCAAATATGAGGCTACCTTGGTGAAGAGATACAGATTTCACTCTCATAAAATCAATAATTTTCCAGAAAAGATGAAAAATGTAACAAGTAATTACAAAAAAAAAAAGATGTTGAGATTGTGCAGATATAGGGCACAGTGATGGTCTATAAACATGATTACAAATCCATTAATACTCCTCCTATTTTGGGAGGAGTTTGGGTCCCTAAATTCCCTTGATGGGTCTTTGAGATTTCCAGGACTGGGTCATGAAAGGTCATAAGCCTTCTGCCTTGTTTGATGGGAGATGAGCTTCGGGAGCCTGGAGGTACTGTGCAGGAAGTCCAGCTCCCCTGAGCCCACTGTGCTTTGAAGAAGTCAAGTCTCATGGAGAAAATATGCAGAGCTCCAGTTGACAGTTCCCAGCTACTCCTAGCTTTCTAGATATCCCAGAACTAGAAGTCTGAAAGAAGTCACCAGATTATTCCAGCCCCAGTCATTCAAGTCACACTCATCCATTCAATTCTTCCCAGCTGAGACTAGAGACATCATGGAACAGAGACCAGCCATCCTCTCTGGGTCCTGTCCAAATTCCTGAGCCAATGGATCCACACATATAATAATTATATTGTTGTTGTTTCATGCCAATCAGTTATAGGGTGGTTTGTAGTAGTTCACTGCAACAGGCACCATGAGAAGATTTATCAAGACCTAAGCCTGTCTAAGAATCAGAGAAGATCTCTCTGAGGAAGTCACATCTGAGCAGAGACAGAGAATAAGAAGAAGGAGTTAGCCACAAGAATATTCTGGGTAAAAGAAACAGTCTGAAGAGCCAATGGAGGTGACAAAAGCCCTGAGCCCGCAGGAATTGACAGAGTGTAACAGTCTGCAGAGGAGTGGGAACGGCAAGCGTCAGGTGGGAGATAAGAGATGAAGCAGAGTCTGACATGGCTTGTCTCACAAGCAACATTAAAGCATCTGAACTTGATCAGAAGTGTGAAAGTCAACCACCGAAGGCTCTTCAGTACCAGAATGGCCTGACTGGATGTATTTGCAAAGCAGGTGAGACTGAAGCAGTGAGAAGCTGTAGCCTTAACTCAGGTGTGAGGTAGTAGTAGACTGCCCAGGATAGCAAGGGGGATCCATATGTAAAAGGTGAATTCATGAAACTTACTAAGCCCTTGGCGGTGGGGGTGGGGAGTGAGAGAGGGAGGAGTCACCTGGGCTTCTGATTGGGCAGTGGGGTGAGTGGCGTGAGTCATTTACGAAATGGAAACACAGGAGGAAGAACAGGTGGGCGGGGTGATGAATAGCTCCATCTGGGGCATGGGGAATTAGAAGTGCCAGAGAAACATCCGTGTGCAAAGCCAGGAGACAGCTGGCTAAACATTACTGATAAGGAGGAGGATATGGCGAGGAACTGCAATACCGAGTGTGTATTTTAATATGAGGCTTTTTAGATGTTATTTCCATTCATTATGCTAACAGCCACGTGGGAGTGTTCTGAGAGGTAAGTAACCTGCCTAAGGTCACAGACACAGGAAGTGGTAAGGTAGGGATTTCAACACAGATCCTCTTACTCCATGTTCAAAGTGAAAGACACATGGTACACTTCCAATGGAAAAAAATCACAATGCCAGGCGATACTCTTTGGATTTTGAAGGCAGCAAAATCGGCCTTTGGGAATGCTTCTCCAGTCAGGTTAGTGGGTGACTTGAAAAGCTCGCAGTTTTGAACAGGGGCCAGAACAAAAGAAACTATCCAGCTAGTCTAAGCCACAGTGAAGACAGCAATGCTACTTGGCCCTATGACACTGGGGATTCACTGGTGCACTGGTGTATTATGGATGGCCAGGATGTTCTTAACAGCCTGCCAGAAACATTTATAAGTTTTCCTCTAGTAGAGACCCTCAGGATTTGGCAGCGCACACATGCTTTCTTGCAAGTTATGCTTTTTCTCTAAAGAAACAGCTCTTGGCTTGCAATTGGACCCTCGTCATTATTAGGATAACTATGATCTGTTAAGCAGGTGCAATGTAATAGGCACTGAAGTTAAGTGCTTCTATGTTTTAACTCCTTTATTCCTCTCAACAACCAGGTATTATTTTTTAAATCTTCATTTTATAGATGAGAGTTGGTATCAATTGGATTTTTGACTTTAAGACATCTGATGACAATGAGCTGTAGGCTACCCAAATATCTTTCAATAAACTCTTTTTACCACAGAATTTGACAAGAAATGATCTCTGTTGTTTGCAAACTAGAACTCTAGTTAATACCGGGGGGCTAGGCTAGATGCTTTCCAAGATTCCTCCCAGCTCTAAAATTATGACTCTATAAAACTCATATTAAAATATATAAAGTAAGAAAACCCAGATTGTAAACATGCTCCTTTCACTAACAAAACAATTAGTTTAATATCACCTGATAGCTCTGTGTGTGTGTACACATATATTTTTTTGTAGGCGTAGTTCCAAAGGGTAAACACCAAGTGCTTGAAGCTATATTGTATCCACCATGATGGCAGCATTTTGTGAAAGCTGCCACTACATTTCTTTCAATCTGTGGCTTTATATTTCTATCACTTCCATCCATAGCTGCTAAATTTCTATCTACCCAGCCCTGCAGCTTTATAAAATCTTCTTTAAAGTTTATGCCTAAAAGATATTTCATTACCTGAAAGTACTGAATAAAGCTCCCTAGCAAAGGGGTTGGTGAAAAAGACATCAATACCAGACAGAGTGGTGCTCCACTTCATTCCCAAATACTATGTGGGGCACTGGAGGACACAGGGTCCCTGTGCTGCAGAAGAGGGACAGTAAACCATCTACCTCTCTGTATTAGTGTAAATGTTGAATGGGAGAAAGGTAATGCAGTTTCAAAACAACTCAATGCCCGAAGAGAAGCTTTCAAATATCTGTGGACTGAGATAAAAGTCTGTATTCCTGGGGAAGAGAGTATGAGATAACTTAATCTTGAAAATACCGTAGCACCTAGCTGTTCTGTTTGGAGTTACAGCATCTGCGAGCATTTCACTGACACATACATATGAAAGAAAAAAAATCACAGTGGGCACTGAAGGGTGCAGTCATGCTCATTTTGCATAAAAATGCATCATAAAGGGTTTCAGAATATTGTCTGTTCTCTACCAAACATACCTGCTGACATTTCATTTTATGTCCTAAACAACTATATGCAACAGACAGACCAACTTGGCATCTAGTAGAAATCCAGTAGCTTTTTAATGAGCAAAGATTTTTAAAACCAAAGTTGTAAACATTTAAGTAAAAGCAGCCCCAAATACTATACAAAAGGCACTCTCCAGTTGCCTGTGGTCTGGAAAGGGCCACAGATCTGAAGCTGGACTCGTGTAACTCGGGAGATGAATCACTATCCAAGACCTCTAGAATGACCCCAGCTGTGCCATCCCTGTCTAGCTGGTGCTCCGTCTGCCCACTGGCACAGGTTTCCTTGTTCATTTTCACATTAAAATGACTCTACATTGCTTTATCCATAAATTTCTTAGTCTCTCTCAATCATGCTTGCTCAGCTAAGATCCATTCAAGGACTGCTACAATTATGTGCAAATAATCTGTGCATCAATGCCCCAGTATATGAAAATACAGACACACATGTCATAGTCAGTTATGCTAAACCGATGAACAGGTTCTACATGTTACTATTTTTCTTTAGACAAAATTACCTCTATAGGTTGGAAGATAGCATGTTGGCTATCAATGGGGTCTCTTTCAGTCTTTTAAATTAACTCTAATTTGTGAAACTTATAGCATCATTTAAAACACAAAATAGACAGTCTTACTAAGAACTATATTTGCTTGCTGTCTCACGGTGCTCATTGGTTGACATCATTTGGCACAACCACTTGGAATGGGGATTGGGTTGACAGAGATTTAATGAACAAGAGCATTACATTAATTTAGGGGAATCTTGTGTTGAGAAGCAAAAACAACAAATGTTTGTAAAATTTCTGTTGAAGTCACTTTACTAAACATATTCTTTAGGAATCTCAGATTAGACTCTAGACCCACTTTAAATGCCCTTAATGTCTTCTAATACAACATGCTGAGTTTTGCATATTATTAAGACAAGACATGGAAAATAGAGAGAAACAGCTGGTTTTAAGACTCTGAAAATGCAATAACTGTCAATTCCCCACTGTTGGCAAGACCCCAAAACACACACTAGATTAAGAAAGCCAATCTAGTGTTAGGAAGGCAGCTGGCTCTAGTTTCTTCCTTCCAAACAGTCACCGCCATCTTAAACTTCAGGTATTTGTTTTATGACATAGGAAAACTCTCTTCTTTTGGAAACAATAACTAAAAACTAGGGTTTGTTGCTGTTAAACATGTTTGTGAGCAAACACACACACACACACACACACACACACACACACACACACTCTCCTGCTTGGAGAGAAACATGCAAGATTTTTGCTTGCAGAGGATGCCTAGAATCAATCAACTACTCCGTGAATATAGTTTCACCTACATGACTTCCCTGAACTATTTCAGTGAGGGTGTAGCGCTGGGAAAAGAGAAATCAGGAGCACATCAACAAAAAGTGGAATCTTCTCAAGAACCCAACAGATGACTCAAGGCCCATACTTGAGAAAGTATGGAAGGAACTCTAGGACACTGGTTCTCAAATGCTGCTGCACTTCTGAATCCCTGAGGATTTTCAAAAACTGCTGGGGCAGAAATCTCATTGCCAGAGATTCTGATATATTGGTCTAGGGCTTGATCTGGACATAAGGACTTTCGAATGCTTCCCAGGTGATTCTATGGCAGCCAAGAATGGAAATCCTGCTCTAGTGTTCCATTAGCATTGGCAAAGGAAGTGCTCAGAGCCCATACCTTCCACTTGTTGGCTGTGCCCAGCTTCAGTTTTCTAGTTATAAAATTATATGCAGAAGAATGGCTTAGCCACGTTCATCTGCTTTTAGAAATCTGTAAAGTCACTTCCTAGAGGATATAGTTTAAAACATTTTAATACATTAAAATTATTACAAAGGAGGTAAATGGAAAAGGCAGGCTATTTGTTAAATTAGAAGAAATAGCAATGACTATAAGTGAAAGCCCACAATTATATCCATCCTTGTAGAAACAATAATTGGCAAATACAGAAGGGGAGTATGTGTTAGCTGCAAGACAACTGAACTTCAGAAAAGTTAGGCACTGAACATTTGAATAAGGATTTGCAAAATGTCCTAACGACACGGTGGGAAAAAGGCCCCCATGCATGGAAGGGTGATCTAATTTCTGTTTGTTTACTCTGCAACTTTCAGTGGTAATAGAAAGCAATGACATTTAAAAAGACCAAAAAAAAAAAAAATGAGCTATGACCATTACAAGTCCTTACTTTCCACTCCTCCCTGTATGTATCTAACATAAAAGATACTCAATAAATTATGGGAAACAGTACAAAGATTCCTCAAAAAACTAAAAATAGACTTACCATATGATCCAGCAATCCCACTCCTGGGCATATATCCAGAGGGGGCTCAAATTCAAAAAGATACATGCACCCAAATGTTCACAGCAACACTATCTACAATAGCCAAGATATGGAAGCAGCCTAAAAATCCATCAACAGATGACTGGATAAAGAAGTTGTGATATATTTTACAATGGAATACTACTCAGCCATAAAAAAGAATAAAATAATGCCATTTTCAGTAACATGGATGGATCTGGAGATTGTCATTCTAAGTGAAGTAAGCCAGAAAGAGAAAGAAAAATACCATATGATATCACTCATATGTGAAATCTTAAAAAAAAAAAAGAAGAAGAAGAAGAAGAAAGAAGACACAAATGAACTTACCTACAAAACAGAAACAGACTCATAGACATAGCAAAGAAACTTATGGTTACTAGCGGGAAATGGGGTGAGAATAAATTGGGAGTTCAAGATTTGCAAATACTAACTACCATATATAAAATAGATAAAAAATAAATTTCTATATAGCACAAGGAACTATATTCAATATCTTGTTGTAATCTATAATGAAAAAGAATATGAAAACAAATATATGTTATGTATATGCATGACTAGGACATTGTGCTGTACACCAGAGGTTGACACACTGTAACTGACTGTACTTCAATTAAAAAAAAGTGATGAGGACAAAATACAGCTTGTAATAGATTGAGAGGGGAAATATAATTAATACATGAAATGAATTGCTGTATCTCTTTTTTAAGTTGAACTGTATGAAATTGCCAATACTTAACCATTTTTGACCCAGGAAAATGGAATTTTCTTATTGCTCAACTTAATATATGTGCTAATTTATGAGTATGGTTTTCAAGAAACTTAATCTTAGAATTAAAAAATAGAAAAAGGAAATAAACAACAGAAGTTTTCAAACCTCCAAGGCTATGTGGATGTGTGTTTTTAACAGAGTTGGAAATTGCTTCAAGCCTTCTTATTCTGATATGAGAAAAATGCACCTACAGTTAAAATAAACATGAGATTTGTGAATTGTATTTCAGTAGTAGAGAAAAAGCTTTTAACCAATCAACCACATTTTTGTGTCAGGATGGTTACAAAAGAACATCACTTCTGGTTCTTGTCAGAAGCAAAAGCTACCAGCATTTGTTACATGTTGAATTCCGTCTCTCTAAATCACAAAATGAGGACTTTGCTTTTATCTATAATATCATCCAAAATCTTCTAAGAATTATTTTCTGATATATTATCTGGATATTTTAATGGCCTTCCTCACTGATGTCCCACTGGCATGCAAGGATTGGATGGATTCATAATTATCTGAATCTACAACCTTTCACATGAGTCAAATATGCAGATCATAGACCCTTAAAAGTTGATAGTTCACTTAGCCCGCAGAAGTTATCCAGTTCAGTTTCACAAAGGACAAAACAGAGCCTCGGAGAGGTAAATCAATGACATACACTTACTGAAAGAAGATTTCATGCTGAAGCCCTGGTCTCCTGGTTCCTAGTCCTTAGTACACTTTTCACTGTGTTATAATATGCCTTTTCTCCCTGTTATGTAATGCAGGCCAATCTGATTTTCCTTTTCCTCTTTTCATCTGGAGTTCTGAGTCAGCTAATCTTGCTAACTACTGGGACAAGAAGCAAAAGGCTGAAATGGCTCTGTAATCAAAGAAACTCCCTGACTATGAGGGGAGATTTTATTAGAAGCATGTCTCCTACATGCTTAGACTTCACATCTGTTCCTTTTTTCCACCCCCTTTAATTCCTGAGGCTCTCTTTTGTTTCCCCAGCATAGTTTCAGACTGTCCAACTAGCCTTTTGACCCCAACCTGTGCCTTGCCTTTAGTTTTTAGCTGCACATGGGTTTCTGTCCCTGACCTGTGGCCTGGCCTGCCTTCTGGTATCCTCTTATATCTTGGTCTGTGCTTGTTTAACTGGTTTCTCATTGGTTGTTTCACCTTTTAGCCTTGAGCCATACCTTTGCTATATTTTTTCTTCATAGCAGATTAAACTCAATTTTAAGTCCTGAGATACCTGGAAAATCATGTGAATTTCATCCAGAAAATCCTTGGGAATTGCTTGGCATCTGTGTGGACCCCAGATTCACTCTGCAGGCTTGGTGACTGGAGTTTGAAATAACTCCCATGGGTCACAAAAGAAGCTTCCTAGATATAAGTGAATCTTGCTGTATAAAATGGTTATGTCACCCTAAGTTATGTAAAAGTCAAAAATGAGATTTTGATTAGTTTAGAAGACTTCATTTTTCAGAGAAGTTTTAGGTTCACAGCGAAACTGAGCAGAAAGTACAAAGAATTCCAGGCAATTTTTTTACATTGGCTAACTGTAAAGAAAACTTATTGTGATTTATGTTATGAAATAAAAGATCTATTTTTAATTTATCTTCTGTGGAAAATCTACTCAGGAGCTAGCTAAACTAGATAACTATGCCAGTTACCAATTTATTGACTCTAAGCTCCAAATCCATCCTTCACTGTCTGCTCTTTGAAAATAGAGATGGACCCTGTAACTATTTCTGCTTTGCAGCCGGCACAGTGATTAGCCATGTCAGAAAAGGGTGCTGGAGAGATGCTGAAGACATAAGGGGCTTTCCTTCCTAGTTCCAGTGTTTACTCCTTCTTACTCCTGCTTCATGGCCACCAGTAGCATGTGTGGAGGACACCCAGTGGTGCTTGTGCCCATGGAGTTCACTGGCACCACATGGTTAGCTTCCCATCAAATTCCAGAGGTAATCCCATGGTCAGATTTCCACTGAGTCTTGCAAGCATGAGCATCGCAATGGCTGACTTGTAGCTTTGGCCTCCTGCACCCACGTAGGGCGTTTCCTGCTTGTCCAGTGAGTGCACACAAGTCCTGGCTGAGCCCATCCAGGAACTTCCCCACCTTGGAGCAGGCCACAACCACACCTTCTACAGGGAGATCTGAATCCCAACCATGGAGAAGGGGACCCCACTTCCAAATTTGTGTCTTCCACGAGAATCCTCCTTCAGCCAGCCCTGTTCTTTAAAGTTCTCTCTACCCCTTTATATGACATAATTTTTTGGTTAGA
Organism: Camelus dromedarius; assembly: GCF_036321535.1. Lineage (NCBI taxonomy): Eukaryota > Metazoa > Chordata > Mammalia > Artiodactyla > Camelidae > Camelus > Camelus dromedarius. The sequence continues at coordinate 35,883,229 of NC_087439.1, forward strand.
ATTAATATTCTTTATCTTAAACTTTCCCTATTCAAATTACTATGTTGTCTCTGTCTCCTCACTAACCCTAATTGGTACAATAACCTTGGGAAAAATAACTTTAATTTTTTGGTGCATGCATTCATAAAATGGAGAAACCTGGTAAGCTGATCTCAGATGCCCTTTCCACCATTAAAATTACATTGTGCTAGGGAACTCAGGGTTTTTCCAATATTGAGTCGATCTGAAGTATACTAGAATGAATACCATATCGCACAGTATTATTGGGTATTGTCTTCCTCAGCCTCAGTCATAATAAATGGGTCTCCCATCTTATCTGAATAATGGTTTCCTCCTTCTGGGTCAAAATACTGAGTCACAGCAGCAGCCAATATTATTTCATGCACACAGTGAGCAATCAAATACTATGAAATCCTCTGTGAGGGTTCTAACTAGGAAGCTGTCTAAGGAACAAAATGGAAAACCAGAGATTCCTGTATGAATATGAGAGTCTGAAATACACTACAAATATCAGTTTATCCATTAGTGAATATAAATATTATAAGGACATATTAAGTATAGATATTGTTTGTCCTAATACATTACAGAAAACTCCATTCACCTAACACATTACAGAAGACCTTCATTACCACACAATTTCAATTTTTTCTTTTACCTTTCTCTGTCTTTTACTGACTGTTCTGCCATTAATTTCTTCAGTTCTTCCAGACGCCGAAGATCTCTCATTTCCATTTCTTGCCATTTCTGTTCTTTCTCAGCCCAGTATTTTCTTATCTATTGTATAAATGTTACATAAAATTTAAATTAACAATAGATATGCAAAAGCAAGGAACCAAGTTATGACATTATCCATTGGTTCATATAGCAAAGATTCAATTTGAATGGCACTTCCATCTTTTTTGTCTCTTAGATCCGCTTACAATATATCGGCAAGAGAAAAAATAAAGCAAAACACGAAAGTACATGTCCTGAGAAACTGCATGGTTTAACAGTTTCTGAAGTGGAAATATAACTTGTGCTGAGACCTAAGGTTTTCATCTATGGCTAAAATAATCGACTTTCAGGGAACCACAATAAAAGCATGTGATTGTCTCTAAAGTATATGATCTACCTGTTACTCAAAAATATTTTTATCCTCTTATGGTAATGTAGTCTTTAACAAATATAGCATTAAACCTATTTTTACTTTAAAAGCATGGGTTTATTCATGCTAATGGACAGCAGGATGTTGAAATCTTTATGCATCTGGGGAAGTGGCAGGAGATAGGTGGGAGGAAGGAGGAAAAGAAAAAATTAGCAGAGTTGTGATAAATAGTAGTTCTGACTTATGTGGTAAAATGAAGGACAAATTTATCAAGCTTGAAAAGGTGAAAGCATTATTCTCACTAGGCATGTTTTCCTTCCCTTCTCTTGGAATGGAGACAGAATGAGAAAATCTGAAGCACACATAAGCTATTTTCAGGGGGCTGAAACCATTATTCAGGGTTCACTTCATGATGAGGCAGCTGAAATTCATGTATAATTGACAGAGGACCATTCAACTACTGTGATCCGCCATGTTGTGTCTGGGTCAAGAACTAGATCTTGCTGGTAAAAAACAGTACCTCAGTGGTGAATGGTGGTGAGTGACCACCAGCAGAGGGGCTGCAGCAGAGGATGGGTTAGCCTCACCCCAAGGTGGCATTTTCCCTTTTGAGAAATGAATAAGAAAAGCTAAGTGGTTTCCAAACTTGCCCAGCAATATGGTCTCTGCCCACTGGGGGAACCAAGAGAGGCATCCCAAGCACCAGGGCCACAGCCACAGCAACCCTGCCGTGGGGCCTGCCACACCAACAGCCACAGTAGTGACATCCATTCAACGCTGAGTAAATAACTGGATGATCCACGGGTGTGATTCCACTCCAGAGACGACTGAGACCTACATTTAGAGAGAATAGAGATGGAACCAGAAAGGTAGCAGCCCAAAGATGGAAAGTGAGAGAGATGGTAAGAGAGGGAAAAGAGGAAACACTAACTGATAGTTCAGAGTCCTGACTGATAAATGCCAGGGCATTCTATTAGTGCCAGGTACAGAAATGTTAACAGTCATTGCATCATCTCCCTCTGGGTTAGTTAGTAAGTGATCTTTATTTTATTCTTTATACTTCTCTGTGTTACTTTGCTTTTTGCAATGAATATACATTTCTTTCATAATCCGAGAAAATAAAGCTACTTCAAAACTAAAGTTTGAGAAAGAACAGGTATTGGATGAAAGAGCATTTTTCTCTGGATTCCGAAAGACCAGTAACGTTGCTCACTCCCAGCACTGACCTTGACCTTGGAGGGAAGTCAGTGGTCTTTTTGCCAACAATCCCTTGATTACAAACAGACCAACCCCAGGTTGCTGGTATCATCAGATCACTGACACCATTTGGTGCAGTGTTCTGTGCTGGCCCTAGAAGTATGTCATCCCTGAGGCTTTTTGGCATCTCAGGACCAATTATTTCCATTTTGATTCTGATATCCTTGGCCATTGCTGTAGCATAAAAATCAATCTCTCTCTCTCTCTCTCCCTCTCTCTCTCTCTCTCTCTCTCCCCATTGTTTTGACTGAAATTCTCCTTAGTGAAGGATGCTTTTCTTCTGATGCCCCATGTGCCAAGAGGCTGGGGAATGGTTTGGACATCTTCCTCCTTGTTAATGGCTACTTTAAGACCATGATGCGATCCCTCTCATGTATAATGCCTTCTTCCTTTGATGTTTACATCATCTAGCCTATATCACCCTCTGCCTGTCCTTATCACTGGCATGTGTGGACTTCCAGGTCACTCTCAAATAGTCATCAAGAATTCAGATATGGGGGTAAGGGGGTGGGAAAGGATAAACTGGGAGTTTGAGATTTGAAGATACTACTATATATAAAACAGATAAACAACAGTTTCTGTATAGCACAGGGAACTATATTCAATATCTTGTAATAACCTATAATGAAAAAGAATATGAAAACGAATATATGGTTATGACTGAAACACTATGCTGTACACCAGAAATTGACACAACATTGTAAACTGACTATACTTCAATTTTAAAAAAAAGAATTCAAATATGTGAGTCACAGCCACACAAGACCTGTCCAGAACAACTTCCACCTTCCTAGGTGACTTCAGTCTGAAGCCCCACAACCTGCTAACCTCCCAGTTCCATGACTCCCTCCATTCCAATGAACCACCTCCACCTCCACCCCCAGGATTCTACTATCACGGAGAACGGCTCCAGCTCTGAAAGCTTCAATTATAGCCATCGAGCTTATGACCAGAACCTACGGTCCCTTCCCCATCATCCTCTGTGTTCTGGTCACATAATTTTATTCATCTAGTGTAGCCTTCACCACAAGGCTTTGCTAATTAGTATACTAGTTCCTCTCTCCCACTAGACTGTAGAAACTGATTTATTTATCTCGGCACTTCCAACAGCAACTAAGGTGTCTAGAACATAGAATACATCTAATAAACATGTAATTGATGAAAGAATTATACGACTGTAGAAGCTGGTACCAAACTGATGGTTTCAGCTGAATCTTTATTGACAATCAGCTTTCCTTTTATGAATTCTTGGTCGGTGCCTCTCCATTGCTCACGGTGGTATTCCTAAACCTGTTCACTATGTTAAGCTCCACATTTGTCTCTATCTCTTCATTTTAGCAGAGGAAATGGAGCCCCTAAAAGATACCTTCCTTGATGTCCTGCTTGTCAGAGGAAGAGGTGTCCTTCATGCTGTCCAAGACTTATCCCTCACCTGGGCTCCAGATCCTATTCCCCAATTCCATCTCCATAATCTTACTCCATCTTCTACCCTTCTTTCCCCTGTCCTTTCAACCTCTTGGTCTTTGCTGCTTCCTTCTCCTCACATGAAAATCTACACAAATCTCAGTCATCAAGAAAAATTTTTAAGAACTTTCTTTAGACCCCCAAGACTGTAGTACCACACCCATCAGTGTTCCCTTTCAGTCAAGAAAACTTACTGTTCTCCAATTTCCTATTTTACTCCTCACCCATGGCACCCCTACCTCTGCCCCAACTCCAATTCACTACTCTCACCAGTGACTTCCAAATGATCAAATCAAGTCATCCTTTCCAACCCTTATTTTATGTGATGTCTCTGTGTATTTGATTCTATCCACCCTTATCTATAGTCTTAAGACACTACTGACTTTGGCATTCATTTGTTCAACAAATATTTATGAAGCATCTGCTTTAAGCCAGATATTCTGCTATGTGCTTGGATATGGTGCTTAATGAGAAATAAGGTCTCTACCTCATGGAGCTGGGGGTTTCTAGAAAGAGAGAGGGAGAGAGATGATAAACAAGGAAGTAAAAGAACAGATTACCTGTGAAATTCTACGAAGGAAATAAGTATGGTGATGATTTAGAAAAATTGAGGTAGAACTATTAGATGGCATATTTTTAAATGACATGTGAATTACACTTTGAAACATGCGAGTGAGACAACCATGAGAAGAGATGAGGGAGACGACTGCGGGGTCTGTGAGCTTCAGGTGCAATAGCACTGAGTGGGGAAGACCTTGCACGTGTTCAGAGTTGGGGCCAGGCCAGTGCAGCTGGAGCAGGTGGTGTGAGTTAGGCCTGGAGGTGTGTTTGGCAAGCTAGATGGGGGCTAGATGATTACGCAAGGATTTAGTTCTAGAACGAGGAAAAGGTACTGATGAGTTTAAAGCAAGGAGTGATATGATGTGACTTACATTTTAAAAATACAGCTCAGGCTACTGAGTGAATAATGGATGGTACAGGAGCAAAGGAGAAACAGGGAGACCAAATAGAATAAGGTAAAAATGATCACCTGGATTCAGGAAATTAAGTAAAGTATTCAGATCTGAGATGTGCTTTCAAGCGGAGTCAGAGTGCTCAGTCAAGGATTAGATATGGAGATTGAAGGAAAAAGAAGTCAAGGGTAATTCCTAGGTTTTCACTAGAGCGACTGGTGGGATGATGCGACTAACAACTGAGATGGAAAATTCAAAGCATAACTGGTTTGGAAAAGACAGGAGTTCAGTGTTGAATATTAAAGAGTTGAAATGACTGTAAGACATTTAAGTAGAGATTCCAAGTAAACATCTGGAGGTACAGATGGGTGGCTCAATGAAGAATTCAGGGCTGGAGGTCTAAATTAAGAAGCTATTCACTTAAAATGGTCTTTGATGCCACAGGACCGGAGGAGATCTGTAGAGTGAAAACATAAGTCAAATAGAGAAGGTGGTCGTGCACTTTCATGTTTATCTGCCTTTTGCAGTTTTCTCAATTAGCCTAACTGCATTTTCCTCCTCCACCTGTTGATTTTACTCTACCATTAAGACCAGAACAAATGGCATCTCCTTGAATATTCCCCTGAACCCTCTAGGAAAAATGTTAACTCCATCTTTGGTACACCAGGGGTCCTTAATTCAGGCTTATTACCCTCTCTTCTTTGTTCTGCCTTGTACTCCTTGGTTCATCTGCAGGAAGGTCTGCCACTGGATTGTTACTGATACATTTGGGCATTTCTGTCTGGCATGCTCTGCCCTGCCTTGTTGCCTGCTAAAGCCCTCCTGTCCATCATTTAAGACCCAATTTTAGCATTGCTTTCTCAGCCTTCCTCCTTCTCCCTCTCCTCCAGACATAGTGTACCTTCTAAGGCACTATTTTGTATTCCTAGCACAAAATTGGGTGAGTGGAAGTATCTTTTGGTCTCTGGTCCAAGAATAACAAAGTTGTGGATGGGAACCAGGCCAGCAGTTTTATTTGCAGAATGGTAAAGTCTGAACTAAACACTTCCCTAAGGACAGTTCCATTCACTCTCCATCAATTAATAAGAGCAGGAAGTGTGTGTCATGAAATATTGGCTTGGCAAGCCTAAAACTAAAGTTAAGTTTAAGGGTATTTAACTAGACCTTTGGGACATCTGTTGAGACACAGATTTTAAACACACTGCTTTTAGACTCCTTTTTTTGAGGGATCCTTATAACATTCTAATGACAGGGGAAACAAAGCACACGTGATAAGAGTTGAATTTAAACCCTGTCTCTTGACTTCCAGATGAGGTTTCTAGAAAAGTCTTGCTTTTCTGAAAAATAAAACGGGCCCTCATTGTCCCCCATCTCCTCTTGTTATTGCTCATATGTACTGAATAGTCCTCATTCATAGTCCCACATTTTGTTCATTTTTGTAAAGTTAAGCTAGTAAAAGTATAAACAAACTGAAAAAACTATTCTCTATAAGATTTATGGGCCAAAGTAATGCTATGCTATCTTTTCAGAGGGTGTAAGATCGTTTTTATATCCCACCTTACTTTTGTAATCTTGCAAACAATTTGTTTCCTAGTAAAAGCTCCATTAGTAAACATGATGCTTATGATATTCAAGTACAACAGAGATTAATTTTTTAAAACTTGGACTACTATTACACAACCATTAAATTATATTTTTTCACTCCTTCAGTCCAACATGAAATAATAATTTCTTGTTTACACATAGAAACCAGAAAGTTAGGGCTAAAATATTATAGTAGGAAGATAGTTTGGTCTCTGATTTCAAGCAATCTATGTGATGTTGAATCTCTGAACAAACAGACTTCTGTACCTTGCTCCTCAGTCATTTTTCCTAAAGCTTTAATGACTCATTCAGGAAGAAGTCATAATTCTTAACCAGATAAACAAATTATATGAACTATGGAGTTCAAAATATCCAGTTTGATTCCTCATAAACCACTTAGATAGAGCAATTTTTATTCCATTTTCTAGATTCTAATTTATTTAGTGAATTCCTTGCATCTTACATCTTTTCTACTTTGGCCGGGAATATCCACCCCCACAAAAAAGTAATATTGCTACATATGAAAATATAACAAGATCTCTTTATTTAAAAAGTTTTTTTTCACTTTAAATTTTCCCCACTTGTTTCATTTAGATGAGCCTGTAGCACATAAAATCACCAATTGAGGTATGACTCTTCTTCCTATGCAATCAATTTGACAATCATCTATATTTTGCCAGATAAATTTTCACACATTTGTTTGAACTGAAAGGCAAGTAATAGGCCTTATGCTGTAGCATTTATTTGTGTCTAGCATATTTCACCTTGCAGATGAGAGGTACAAAATACATACTCGCTAAACTAATCCAGTGGAAAACAATATGGAAAAGCAACATTACACATAGTACTTTTCTTATATCAACTCATATAAATCCAACACAATGAATAAGCATCCAAATCGACAATAATGACAGACCACAGGCAATCAGTGGACCCACTCATTTAGTCACATGGAGTATGGAGGTACATGTAATCCCAACAGAGCACGGTGACATGGTACTTCCCTAAAATAAACTGTCCACAGAAGCCAGATTAAAGGTTTTTTGTGTAAAGATGGACACTTGGTCACTTCCATCCTCAAAATCTTTCAGCCAATGTAATGTCTTCTATACATTATGGAATAGAGATATCTGTGGACTTTAATCCAGGACTTGCTGAAGCTTCTGAATAAAAATTTGGCTCCAGAATAATTACTTTGCAGGTCATTCTTTAGGCAAAGATGGAAAAACTCTCTACGTGGGTAAAAAATCCAAAGCTAGCTCTTTGGTTTTTAAAATAGAAAGCAAGTTTTCCCACCATCCTGCCTGGTTATTTGAATTTAATGGATCTCCTTTCAGTCCACAATTTAGACTATTTGTATTTCAGCTGCTTATCAGTGTTCTAAACTTGAACATTTTTGCCACAACTCTCCAGTCTGATAAACAAGCACACCCACCGCTGGCAACAAGGTAAATTGTCAGACTCTTTCTGAAGAATAAATAAGAAAATAACTAGCAAAAGCCTTAAGAAATTAAGAAATAAAGTTTAAGAATTAATAAGCAGGCACCTATGCAAAGATTTAGGTATAGGGATGTTCATTACAACCTTAAAAAGGTAAAAAAATGGAAAGTAATATAACACCCCCAAATAAGAAATCAGTTAAATGCAATATTTCACATGAGATACCATGCAAACACTAAAAATTATGTGATAGGAAAATATAAAAGATATATTGATAGACGGAAAAAATAATATATGTAGTATGAGTCTAGTTAAATTAAAATACTTGTGTATACAGAAAAAAGAATATAAGGCCATTGTTATTAATCTTTTGTTAGTGGTTTAGGGTGATTTTTATTGTATTTTGTGTGCTTGTTTTGTACTTTCTAAACTATCTACAATGGACATAAAATACTTTATAATTACAAAAGTATTTATTTTAAAAGTCTGGCCAAAAAAAAGTCAAAATTTAGAAGAAATATCTAAGGGACACAAATATTATTATTCATTCTGGAAGTTTTTCAATCCTTTTCCCATATCAAGTCAGATAACAAAAATACTGTATATCCTTGTGTATAACATTTTCATTTTTTATCACCTTGCATGAAGCATCACATTCACTTTCTATAGAAGAATTTCAGAGAACTATGACTTAATTTTGCAGTAATGCAATATCCTATGAGGGTTGATTTAGACTCAGTAAAACTTCTACGGAAAATCCTTTCCCCTGGGTGGTTTGCCTCCCTCCCCCCACCAGCTCCTGATGTGCTGGATATTGTCTATTATTAGCAAATAAGAGCTAAATGCTTCCTTTTAACTTTAACCATGTTCAATTACAGCACCCCTTTTTAGTCCCAGTTTGCTGACATAACTGTATTCCCATCCTCTTAATTTTTTGTCTCTTATTCTCTTACTAATTTTCTATTTTAATGATTCCTAATAGGAAACAGATGGCACACTCAGAATTAGGATAAATCCAGAAGAATGTAACAAGGGGACAATGACAAAGAAGGTTGGAATGCCGACAATCACGAGGGAACAGGCAGTAGCTGGGCTGCTTCACCCCCCGAGACCAGAGCCAGAGAAGGCTGTGTGGGGAGGGCCACCTGTCAGGAGCTGGGACCTTTGGTGGAGGACACAGCCAGGCAACACAACTCTGCAGGGCTGGGACCTGGGGAACAGCTCTCCCAACCTCTCTGTCCTCTGTCATCCTCATCTCTAGTCTTCCACTTTGACTGAACCCAATCAGAAGCCAGAGGACAAAGGAGCTTTATACAGGACAACTCCCTGTTCACAGAGCAGGATGGACAGTAGATATGACCCAACGGGTAGATATCTAGCTCAGTAACATTAGTGCCTTTATTAGAAGCTGTTCTGAAGTAAGTGATGTCTATAGTGTAAATAAATAACATGAATCTTTTAGGTGATGTTTGCTTTGGTCACTTATGTGAGAGTTTTTTTTTCTTCCATAGCAGAGCTGCCTACTCGAATTGGCAATAGCTATTTTCTGCTGTGATGCAGTCTTACGTCCTTAGAACATGATGAGCCAAGAAAGTATTCTGGGGTAAACACATTCGTTATCTCCCTCTTAATTGAAATGCCAGGTGGATTTAAAAATAACTGTGATGTCTTCTTTAGGAGGAAGGTCTATTTTCAGTAGGGGCATTGAAATATTACATAATGATCATGTCATATGTTGATATTGCTAAAATGAATTTGTCTGTAATCTTGTTTAATTTCTCTCTTTTCACTATTCATTAAGAAGGGAGTATATATCCTGAGGAGGTTGTATTTCAAAGCCTGAAGTGTCAGGGAGAGTGAAAAGTGAAAAGTAATCAAACCTCAGAGTCATTCAATCATGACTTCCTAGAGCTGAGGTGACTTAAGCAATCATTTAATTCAAACACCTCATTTTACAATTGAGGAGGCAAAATCCCCCAGAGCCTACATATCTTACCCAAGGTCACCCACCTTGTTAGGGCTTCCTTGTTTGGCATATTTCCCTCTATATCTCAAAATCAAAGTACAGTTGTATTTTGCTTGTTCACTAAATTCATTCATTCAACTAATATTTATCAAATGCCTTATATCAGGCACTGCAGGTAATGAAGAAAATGGACAAATGCCCCCTTTTTGTGGGGCTTACATTCTAGAAGAGAAAGAGAAGACAGTCAATAAATAAATGAATAGATGTCAGAGGAATGATAAATGCTAAGAAAAAAATTAAGTAGAGTAAATGGACAGTGACAGGAAAGGAGGATGATATTTGAAGTCTGGTCACTGAGGATGGATGTTTTCTCTGATAAGACGACATCTGAGTGGGACCCTGAATGAAGTGAGAAAGGGAGTTATGCAGCCATCTGGGAGAGGAACCTTCCAGGCAGAGGGAACAGCCAGTGTGAAAGGCTAAGGGGACATGTGCTAGGGTTGTTTGGAGCAAGGTGAGTGAGGGGGAAAGTGGTAGGATATGAGATCCAACAGATATTGAGTGTGATGCAGGGAATGACATAATCTGATGTGACTTTTAAAAGCATCACTCTGACTACTGTGTGGAAAACAGACTGGAAGGGGAGAGTGGGCATGGAAAAGGAGGAGGCAGAGAAATTAATTAGGAGAATAAGAGGTTAATATAATAGCTCTAATTTGAAAGGTATAGCCTTCTACTTATGACAATAGGTAAAGGTGGGGATATAGGGTGTGAGGAGGGAAAAATAGGTGTCAAAGATAATACCAAGGCTTTTTAGATCAAGCACTGGAAGAACAGATTTCCATTTGTGGAGGAAAGGAATATGGAGGAAAGAGGTCTGGAGGGGATAACAAGATTACATTTGGGGTATATTAGATTTGAGGCACTGGGATGTGTGAGTTTGGAGTTCAAGAGAGAAATCTGACCAGAGACATTAATTGGTAATTTTAGTCAGCATATAAATGGCATAAAAGTATATTGGATCGGTTGAGATGGCCTAGAAAGTACACATACTTAGAGCACTGAGGCCCCAGGGCACTTCACAACTTAGAAGGAAGAATGATGAGGAGGATCTGTCCAAGCTTACTGAGGAGAAACCAGTGAGATAAAAGAACAAAGAGAACGTCTTCCTAGAAGCCAAATAACAAGTTTTCCAAACAGGAGGCAGCAATCACTTCCATCTTAATAGTTCAAATAAAGTGAGGACTGAGATCTGACCCCTGGAATTAGCAACATGGAGATCACTGATGACCTTGAAAAAAGCACAGTTTTGCTAGAGTTGAGGGACAAAATGGCTCAAGACAATGGGTGGAAAGACATGGAAACAGTGTATATAGGCTACAGAATGGTGAGATTTTCTTAAGGTGGGTGGTGTGAGGTCAAGGGAGAGTATTTTTAAAAATATAAGTCATAATGGTATATTTGTAGGTTAATAGGAAAGGTCTAGAAGAAAAGGGGGAAACGGTGGTGGGAGTGAGATTGAGTAGGAGAGAGGAAATAAGATTCTATGTTTAAATGAAGGGGCTGGCCTAGATAGGAGCACCGTAAAAGGAGGGAAGGTGGGGAAGGGGTACAGACTCTGACAGGTTGGTAGATGGGGAATTGGGAGACTGGAAATTCTCTTCCTGTGACTTAAGATGTCAATAGGTTAAAAAAAAATCACATCAAAATCATGAATATTTTCTTCAGTCAACTTAGCAAAAGAACACCACCAAGGAAGCAATGAAGCCATTGTGTGTGTGTGTGTGTGTGTGTGTGTGTGTGTGTGTGTGTGTGTGTGTGTGTGTGTGTGTGTGTGTGTTAATCTGTTCATAACGCATGTCTGTACTTGAAACTTCGACAGTAATCAAACTATATTGGTCTAGTTTCTTGTAAAGCCGTAATGGTTCATTAACCCAAGGAGAGAAATCCTAAGAGAAGATTTAGAAGAAGACAGACTGTGTGCACATGTAGAACAGAAAAGAAATACTCCTAGTAAGCAGACTATTAAAGAGATTTTAAGTGATCAGTGACCTATCTGTTTAATAGCGCTGAGTAAACTAGGACAGGACCAAAGCCCTGACAAAGACCCTAAAGCAAATAGTTCGAAACGGAGGTTTCTCAGAATCAATTAATCACAAAATTAACAGCAAACAGCAAGCCCAGTGATGGACAGTACAGCACAGTGTTTAAAATCATGGATGATGGAGTTAGACCTCCCAGGTTCAAATCTGAACTGCACCTCTTAATGGCTATATGACTTTGGGGAAATTATGTTCTCTCTATGTGTCTCTGTTACTTCATTTATAAAATGAAGATCATATTAGTACCCACCCCTTAGGGTTATTAAGAAGATTAAATGAACATAGAGCAGTGCCTTGCACATAGCAAGCATTGTATGGGTTCTGTTAATTAAATCAAATCGCCATGAATAATAATCAAGACCTCGCCAGAAAATACAGCCAAAAATTGACACCTGGAGTTAATTTTTAAGACTTTTCTTTTAAAACTGCCTGCTGGGAAATCTTTTACAGAAAAACAAATACATCTGGCTCTTGATCATCCAGGGTGTTTTTATTTTCTCCATCTGACTTTTTCTTAAAACTGGATCCTGACAAAGAGTAGGAAGATTCCATCATCAGTTTTGCCACTTTTAAAAAAAGAAGTTCTAGTGGAAATTTTCACTTTTAAAGGACAGTGGAAACCAGAAGAGTGAGCTTCTTAGACTACCAACCTACTGCTCTGTCACCTACTGACTCACACACCGAGTGCAGACTACGTTTAGACTCACATTAGAAGGTCGTAATCAGTTAATAAGCTATGTTAATGTTCACTTTTAAATTTTAATAACAAAATAAGGAACATTATGGATATTTTTAAATTATATGATCCTTGATTTCTTTTCTTTTCTCCCATACCACATTCATTTCTTTACTCATTCAAAACTAGAGGATTGGTATTAAGTATTCCGAATATAAAAGTCTGAACCTTCAGTTTATTCTGGAGTCATTTCTACATAAAATACACATTAAGTATCTTCTCCTTTTGACCACCTGAATATCCTGATCATTAATTTAGCTACTAGGTTTCATAGCTCCAACTTTTGGGGGTGTTTCATCAGATTCCCAAACAAAAAGACCAATCAAAAGAAAAACACCCAGTCTAACTTTGCCAGATCACATTTCTAGGAATTAGTAAATGAAAGAACCACAAAACTGAGGGTGGGAAGTTGTTCAGCGGATTGGTCCTCAGCCAGACAGGACTACTTCAGCTCTAGTGGCAGGTGGTTCCTTTGCAAAGATGTTTGTAGTGAGAGTTGTGAGTGGGCAGATGTTAGAGCAGAGGTCAAACTCGTGTTCAGAGGTTCAAGACATGTTTTTAGGGTCCAAAGAACCTATGAGTTTTTATATTCCATGTTCTCCATTCTATAAAAATATAAAAAAGCACTATCAACCAATTTTAGATCATCTGAATGTCACTGCATTACTGAGCACTGCTACAGTGCTTTCTGTTTGTGTTCACAATTCAGTTGGTCCCCAGTGATATATTACATAAACTGACAATATTTATATCTGAAGTCATTTTAGTCTAAGTGGGATCCAGTTAGATCAATCAATTTCTCTCTCCCTCCTTCCGCCTCCCTCCCTCCCTCCCCCCACCACCACATTTACTGCACCTCAAGGTTGAGAAGGAGCAGCATGAGGGAAAAGGACCTGGAAGAAACAGAGGAGCTGGACCAGGAAGTGTCTCTACCAGGAGATGCTTTCCAGGCAGTGATCTGATTTTAAAGGTTCTTCTCCCCACTACCTAAATCCCCAAGATCTATATCACCCTCCCTCTGTAACAGCAGAGCATTCACTGGAAATGAAAGGCAATCAGTCACAAGCATTTAAAGGAAATTGCAGAGGACAGTTCCATATCCTGCAGTTCCTATGGGGCACAAACGCATACAAGAGCAATTAAAGGCCTAAACAAAAGGAAAAAATTAATAGAGAGTTGATGAACCCTACTGGAGTCAGTCAGGGCAGAAAGTTTATACTCTAAGGCCTGAACTTTGACCAATTATGGCAAACTAATAATTTTTATTGGCACAAGAGCATTCACACTGGGAAGCAATCAGACCAGCATGGGCTAGTGTGAGGATAGATGCGCAAACGATGGCTGGATGATATAGGACCAGGAAATAAGAGAAGAGAAGGTCTAGGCACATATAAGGGCAAAGGTACTACCCACCACCTCAAGCTTAGACCACCATCAATACCCACTGAGATGGGCAGGCAAGTCACCCCATAATTGTACATGTGTATGTACACAAATATACACATTTGTATGTTCTATGTATATGTGCATACATATTTAACTTACTACTGTCTACAGTCAGGCTTAATTTAACTAATTACAAACTCCATATTCATTCCATTTTATATTTTCAGTTTTTCTCTATTAACACTTTTATTCTACCTAAAGTTTGAAGTTAAAAGAAATGCTTCTGTATTGTTAGTAAGAGCATCTATTTTTTTTTTTATTTCAGGGGTGTAATTAGGTTTATTTCTTTATTATTAATGGAGGTACTGGAGATTGAACCCAGGACCTTGTGCATGCTAAACAGGCACTCTACCACTGAGCTATAATGTCCCCTCTCAGTAAGAGCTTCTAGTAACTTAACCAAGAATTATATATTTGGGGCAGAGCAGGGATTAAATACATCCCTTTAAAAATATACTAGAAAAGGGCAATTTCTGTTTGAGAGAGGTGACCTCTTAAAATCACAGGAAGGGACAGGGCATTGTATGTGTCACATTAAAGGCACTTGATACATACTTATTGAATAAGTGAAAAAATGAATGACTGGTCAGCTTATTTGGAACTTCAGTGAGCCCTTTGGGATTATACACAATCTTACTGTTAATACCGCTCCCTTACTAGGAGCTGACACAATCATTCTATGTGTGAGGTGGTGGGGAGTGAACAGAGCTCTTCCTGAGCCCACCTGGGTGCTCTGATTCCATGGTCGGGGTAGTAGGCGTACCAGGTGCCGAGTAGTGTTATCAGCCTGCTTCCTGTTGACAGAATTTTTTGGCGGGGGAGAGATGGGGGAGGTATTAGCCTTCTTTCAATTTATTCCCCCTCTGTCCATTTCAGTCTAATCTGGCAGTGTTTCTGACAAAATTTTCTCAAGAACCAAATGGTCTTTGTGGATTTTATGGGATTCACTCCATTAGACAAAAGCAATATGCACAGGTCCTTTTGAAATAAGTCCTTCTCTCTCGGTCTCCTGTTGATGTGGCTGAGAGAAATTGCCCTTAAACTTCCCAGAGGCCCTCTACTTTGAGAATATCTATCAGAAACACCCCTTATCTCATGGAAGGGTCCATTATACGAATGGATACTCTGACCTTTTGATCTTTTCATACTCTCAGCCTTTTCTCTATGCCATGCTGTCATTAATAACCTCTTAACTCTAGAGTCTTTTGCCATATGATAGGTTCAGAGTTTCCCAAAGCATCAAGTCCTGGTTCCTTTCTGTGTAACAGTTCTTTCCTCAATTTCCCTCTCTCCTTTTTGCTATAAGTAGCAAACCAAACCAAACCAAACCCAGGTGGCATCTTCAAAACCTTGGAAGTCTTCTCAGTTCATGACATACAAAGTTTTTTACTTAGGAATGTTTCCCATCTAACTGCAGGACAGAACTGCCTGAGGCTTTCTGCCATCACATAACAGTGATCCTCCTTTCTCCAGTTTCCACCAATATGCCCATTGCTTCTTTCTGAGCCCTCAACAGCCACACCTTAAACCTCCATACTTGTATTAACGGTCTGTTCAAGCCATTCTAGTCTTTTTTCTATGATGCTCCTCAAAATTCTTCCAGCTTCTCCTACTTCCCAATTCCAAAGACACTTCCATATTTTTACGTATTAGTTATAGCAGTATTTCACTTCCAGATACCAAAATTTGTATTAGTTTTTTTTAAACTTGCTGTGTCACAAATTACCACAAATTTAGCAGTTTAAAAAAATACTCACTTACTAGCTCAGCATCTTATAAGTCAGAAGTCCGGCAAGGCATGGCTGGCCTCTCTGCTCATGACATTATGAGGCTGAAATCAATTTGTTGACAAAACTGAATTCTCATCTGGAAGCTATAGAAAAAAGTTGCTTCCAAGCTCATTCCTTTTATTGGCAAAATTCAGTTCCTTACAGTTACAGGACTATAGGTTATAGGGTCCTTTTCCCCTTCTGGCTGTCAGCCAGAGCCATTCTTATCTCCTAGGGGCTACCCACATTCCCTGCCATGTGACCTCTTCAATCTCCAAGCCAAAAATTATATGAGTCACGTACCTTTCATGCTTCTAATCTCTGCCTACCCTCCTGTGACCAGCCAGAGAAAACTCTCTGCTTTTACAGGGCTCACGTGCTTATGTCAAGCCCATTCAAGTAATCTCCCTTTCTAAGGGTGTGTGCATGCCATACAACCTAGTTTGGTATTTATAGTCCTGGTGAGTATATGGGGTACGTATCCCAGGAGGGCAGGAAATCTCAGGGTCCATCATAGAAGCCTCTCTATCACAGGTGTTATTCACTGGCCCCTTTGAGTCCCAACAGTCCTGAAGAAGCAGAGTTTAAAGTCTGGGAATTCTTTTAAAATTAGTATTCTGTGTTTACTTTTTTTTCACTCTTGGCTCTTAAGATCAGTATATTACTAGACTAAGAAATATTGGAGAAGAGATTTCATAATATCACGATAAATTACCCTGATAACCCATAAGTTGCCACACTGAGAGAAAGGTTTTGATCTGAATTGGGAAAGCAGAGAGCTTTTTGTTTCTTCTGAGAAGCAGCACTGTTCCAGCCCTCTAGCCTGCATTCTGTTTATGAGAGACTACCCTCTTTTGTTTTAGACTCGTTCCCCTCTTCCATGGTTATCTGTTGGATGAATATAATTCTGAGTATTTGCCAGGTCATCTGAGGACAAGGGGAAGCACCCAAGTGCCAAGGTTCTACTGAAGCCTGAGTCTATTGGTATTTACTGGTGTGATGTCCTTTGAGGCTAAGACATCACAAAATGATTAATTCCTCCCCAGAAACATCTCTGAGGTAAGGCTGAAGGTCACACGGCCAATGGAGTTATCCTGACTTCTGATAATGTCCCCCACCTCTCATTTGTATAATATGAAGTGGCTTCAATGCTGGATTCAGAATTGGGGAAAATTGGGAGATAACTGTGACATGCTAAATCAAGGAACAGATATGTCTCCTTTCTATGAGATCCTCGCTTAAAATCTCCATTTTGGGAGAGAGGCTGAAACCACCCTTCCCTTGGAGCCCACAGAATGCTAGACATCATGCAGCAAACAAAACCTGCTAAAATGCTGTGATGCAGAGCAATTTGTTTGCTATTCAGGCCATCCGAAGAGCCACATCTAGTGAAAGGGTGGTTCTGGGACCAATATTACTTATCAGGCATTTTGAGGTTCATCTGGCACAGTAATTGTCTTTCTTACAATAGCTCCTAGGGAGAGTTTATGGAAAGGCACCATTTCTTGATTTTATCATGACACTTTCAAAAGAGGAGAGATGCTTCTTAAATATTACCATTATCACCTAACAGCTTATGAATCAAAACTTTCCTTGAGTCTTGAGATAAAACTATGAAAACTGAATATTATATTCAACTAGAGTTTTAAAGCACAGAAGGAAAAAGTGAGCTAATAAATTTATATTTGCAGGGAGCTGGCCAGGATGCCAGAATAAACTTTGACACTGGATACAAATTAAAAGGTCACTCCAGCAAAAAGCCAATATTATTTCCTAAAAAATAAATTCCTGGGAAGAAGAATTAGGATAAAGCTGATCTCTTGTTCAGAAATCCTGGGCGGCAAGGTTTACACATGGCATAGTTTCTCTATCTCTGTTGCTGCTCTCTTATGAGAAGAGAGTCAGGCAAGTGAAACAGCAAATGGAGAGAAACAGAACACCAGTTAACACAGCAACCAGTCTCAAGTCAGGGGAGGTTGCCTGTTGGGGGTTAAGCTTCTATTAAACGCTGAAGAACTAAAATTCATCTCCAACATAGAAAATACAGAGAATCTAGATTTGTGGTTAGCATATATAAAGGTAGTCAGAACTTTGGTCAGTATGTCTGAGTTGACATAGAAATTTCCTTTCCCACTTTAAATTTTGGACAAGCTATCCCAACAACAACTACACACACACACTGCCCCAGTGCTGAAAATAAAGATGGACTCAAAATCAGAGTAGTGAGGGGGAGCCAAGGCCAAGTGGCTCCTGGGGAGAAGTGGACCTGAGATAAGGCCTGAGGGGCTGGTGGCCGGACCTTTAACATTAGCTGTGGGACCTGTGCACAGAGAAGCAGGAACAAAGCTACCTACAAAGAGTAAGACATTATGTAGGGCTTGTCCATACCCCAAATGGGAACTAGATACATCATGACCACCCCCCCAGGGAGTGACATGGTGTCAATTTTCTGCTTGGGACCAGAGGAGGACAAGTTCAAGTGCAGAACCCAGGTGCTGGGTATGAGTGCTGAGTCAGCACCCACTCCAAGCTCACAGCATGGGTCCCAAGTCTCCAAGTTAATATACAAACTAGTTGCAGGCCAGTAACATGCATAGGCCCCTGACCAGAGGCAAACATAAAAGCTCTCTGTGGAGATGTTCTTACTACCAGGTCATAGTTCATAAAGAAAAGCAGAATTCACAAAAATTTCCACAAAACTACAGACACTACAGGCAAAATGTAAAGGCAAATGACCAATGAAAGAAAACATCTGCAACTCACATAACTGACAAAAAGAAATAGTATCCAGTGGGGGAGAGTGTAGCTCAGTGATAGAGTGAGTGCTTAGCATATAAGAAGTCCTGGGTTCAATCCGCAGTCCTTTAAATACATGCATACTTACATACCTAATTACCTTCTCCCTGCCAAAATGAATAAAATTTTAAAAATAAAATGAAATAAACTTCCTTCCTGATCAACAACAAAAAAATAATATCCAGAGCTTATGAAGAACATCTAGAGATTAAATAAAGAAGGCATAGACAAATGGACACAGGAAACATGAATAAGCAATTCAGAGATGAAGAAAACTGTCCAATAAACATGAGATTTTCAATCTCACAAGTGACCAGGAGAATCTAATTTAAAACACTGAGAGACCGTTCTCATTTATTAGATGGGCAAAAGTCAAATAGAATAGTTTTAATATCTTTTAAAGTCAAAAAAATCCTATAAAGTTGGAAACATACAAATCCTACAACTGAGTGGTTCCCATCCCAGGCACACCCTAGAGAACGCTGTGCGTTCATGCCCCAGTCAATATGTACAAGGTGGCTGCTGCAGCACAGTTTCAAGAACAAAATTTAAGAAACTTAAATGTCAACCACTAACAGATGGGATAAATGGTAGCCTAGTTCCACAGTGGAACACTATGTAGACATTAAAAGGAGTAAACTAGGTCTCTGTGCATGAACATGGCTATGTCTCAAAAAGTAAGGCTAAATGAAGAACTAGATGCTACAGAATGATACCGTGTGATAATATTCATGAAAAAAATAAAAGACATAAAATATGTATTTAAATATGTTAAAAAAGCAATAGATGGCCTGAAAGATAGCAATAAAATTTATGCTTGAGATTGCCTTTGGGGCGGTAAGAAGGGAAATTGTACTGAGAAAGTCCTCCAAAGACGACTTCAACTTTATCTATAAAATAAAATGAATCTGAAACAGAATGTAAAATGTTACGTTTCAATGCTAGGTGATGAGTACTGATGTGGTTATTATCAATCCCTGTACTTAAAATTTTTTTTCCAAATGTAAGAATTATTTTTTAAAAGAAAATAAATAAAGTAAAACATATGCCTTGATCCCATACAACTGCAGGAGGTTGACCATGAATTTGGCTTAGAGCTTTATTATTCCTTCTATTACTGTTTGTTTTGTTGTTGTTGTTTTGGTATCAGGTCAAGCCAAATGTCAACAGCTTATCTGCAAGTCATGAAGGTCTCTCATCTTTCAAGATGCCTTTCTCCCATTTCCAGAAATCTTACAGATTGCAGAGAAAACAGCTAGCAATGTCTCTCTATCCTTTCCTGTATAACCAGGCCAATTCTCCAACTCAAATTTAACAATTAAATGCACTTACTTCAGTTCTCAGTACTTGAAACGTATGCATATTTTCGCTGTCTTTGTAAGTTCCCAGAAAGCAGAACTGTATCTAAATCTCTTCAGATGGCACTTTAAATACCACATGCATACAAGTGCTTAAAAATACATTGCTTTGTTTTTCATGGTCGTACTAATTAGAAGAGAGGAAGTACTATGAAAGGGGCCCAGGTAGATGACAAAACCCTAAATACATGTTTTCCACTTCACAACAGAAAATAATTGGCAAATTTTCCCATAGAGATATATCGTTCACATGCGTCATTTGAAACATGATTGATATTTCTATGTGTCTCTCTTGATGGGGACTTGATGAAACCACCCAACTTACTTAGAAGTTAAACCATAAATTACATCTTCTTTACAGCTTAAAAATCGTATAACTTGGGTATGTGTTGTTTTTTCGCACATGCTGACTCTATACCAACTTGCTGACATAAACACACAAAGTAAGCAAAGACAATGACAACTGAAGTATAATAACATGCAGAAAAACTGGCTCATAGCTATATGGTTGGTCATAGCTTAAAGTATCAATTGTGTTCACAAAAGCAAAAACGTATTCATCGAGGACTATGAATTAGTCAGTCATTCTTAGGAGTTTAAGCAGCTCAAAAAGAAAACATTTTTTATATCATGCAGATCAAGTCAATACAGCTGTAAAGGTTAATGGAAGTTCCTTTCATTATATGATGGAATTGATCATGAATTGCCTTTGGTGTATTATTTCCCCAGAAGTCAAAAAAACCTTAAAGAAAAATATTTTTTACTGTAAATTCTATCATTTTTGTGGTGCGAAGAAACAAAATATCTAAATAAATGTCCTATGTATATTTTAAAAACCCCCTCTTCCACAGGTTGCCAGCAACCATTTTAAAGCTGTTAAGAAGTGTTCCGATTAATATTTTGAAGACTGAGAAACAAATGTTCATTCAAACGTAGAAAGAGGAATTTTTATCAGTATGAAAAAAATCAAACAATCTAACAAATAATAAACCAAGAAGTAAATTCTGTAAAGGGCCTTTTGGTATTCCATGAATTGCACTGACCCTGATATAATGTATTTTCCCTATAAGGACATCTTTTGATAGTCATTTGCTGCACAGCAGTCAATCAAAATGCTACCCCAGTACCTCTGGTTTTGCCATGCTCCTACTTAGTACAAGGCTTAACAACAGTCACAAACCCTGTCTTGTCCTTATCTACAGCATCTCTCCTAATCACAAGTACTTGTGCTTGTGCAGGTCAATAAAGTGGATTTTCCTCCATGTCCAAAAATCTTTTGAAGCTCAAATAAACGGAAGCAAGACTCCACCAGCACCTTTTGAATCTTTCCAACAACTGCCTATGAGAATTCCATGCCAAACACGAAGATCAGTCAAAGCTCACTCAGGCAATTAAGCATCCATTCACACATTTACAGCAACTGCAGATTTTATACCTTTTTTTTCTTCTCTTCTCTTTGTAACAATTCCTTCTTCTTCCACAGTTTCTCTTTCTCTTCTTCCTTTTCTCTTCTTCTGACAGAAATTTCCATTTCCAGTCTTGCTACCTCTTCCTGATGGGCTCGCCATTGAAGAACCTGAAATAAATAGAAATTCATTCCAGTGAATGTACACACTCAAGTGATTTCACAGATCACAATGAGAATAGGTTCTGTATCAAGCAGATGTCAAAGATTTTCCATGTACACATTAAAATTCTGCGTGCACATGACTGTGTGATATGTTTGTGATGTGTGCAACAGATGTATCTGTGTTAGGAGAAAAGCACTGAAAAGGAAAAAGTGTTGAAAGAAAAAAAAAACTTGAGAATCACCTTATTCAGAGATTCTTCACTTGGATTCCTCGAGTGAAATCCTAAAGGGACTGTGAACTGATTTCAAAGGATCTGTGAATTCTCACAAATACTGTGTAAAAGTTTTTGTGTTTTTGCACAGGCGTGTTTTTCTGGAACAACAGTTCCAGTTTCTGGTCAACAGTTTTCAAATTTTTCCCAATGATCCTAAGTTCCTAAAATCAGGGGTTTAAGAACCTCTGATATAGTTCATCCTGATTTTATAAAACGAGCCTGAATGAAGATAAAAAAAAAAATTAAAGACATTTAAAAGAACTTTCTGAGTACTGAGAGGTATTACTGGTAGAAGTATAATTGGTACAGCAGTCTAGAGGACACTGGGCAATAAGTAAATATGTATAACACTATGAAATATGCATAATATTTGACCCACAACCCCACTTTGGGGAAGTTATTCAAAGAAGATAATCAACTGGACAAGTGCACAAAAATGTACCCAAGGGAATCTTCACTGCCATGCTGCTTAAACAGAAAAAAATTGGAAGAGTCTAAACGTTTGGCAGCAGGAGATGACTTAAATTAATTATGGTACCTTCATACAATGACTGTCATCAAAAAGGATCTATATTTCCATATTCACCAACACAGAAAATGTTCACACTGTATTATTAGATGCAAAATAGCAGGTGTAAAACCACATTTATAGTATGATCTCATTAATATAAAATATCATCTGTGTACTGCACATAGAAAGCAATTTAGAAGGAGGCTTACTGAAACAATAACATTGTTTATCTCTGAATAGTATCATTTCACGGGATATAAAAAATTTATTTTTAAGAATTTTTGTGCCGATTGATATTTTTACAATAAATATGCATTATCTTTGTAAGCAGTTAAACCAATGAAACTAACAAAATAAAAACATATCTTTATATGTTCCATGTAGACATGTAGCTAACAAAGCACAGAGGAGAGAGACGGAGGGATATGAAGAATTCTTTTTAGAAAAGGACGAAACTAGCATTCTCAGTTTGATGCCTCATTGTCTTATATATTTGATATAAGCTTGACTCATTATAGTACTGTATAAAATGAAAACTGAATATTTAAAATATCCTTAAAATATGATGAATTGATTAGTTAAGTTCTTTTTGCACTTTTATTATTTAAACTTTGTTTTCTAAAATATTTATCAAAATAACCAAGGAAATTCAGACTCTCGGTTTTCAAACATAATTAGGCTTCCCCATCTGCTCCTTGTCTTGGCCATATTTACCTTCTTCTTTGGAATTCCATTCCTAGAATAAGATCATCTGTGCCTTCTGTCCCAATCTTCAGTTTCCAAACTGTTCCTTCCTGTAACCCATCTTCCATCTATAATACACTATATCAAAATCGTGTCCTATCAAGTGTTGCCAGTGATCGCCCTCCTGACTACCCAAAAGATAGTTCTCAGTCCCCCTTTCCTTAACCTCACGTTAGTTCTTAACCCTGTCGACCATCTCTTCACGTTTAAAACTCTTTCCTTCCTAGGCCATACACCGTTCTCTCCCGCTTCTCCACCTGCGGATACTACTCTCTTCCTCCAGCTTCCTGTGCCCACCCTATACCCCTAACCCAACTGTTATCCTTTCTCTTCAACCTCTCCTCTCTCTGTTCATTATTTGATGCGCTCGTCCTCTCGTATGAGTTAGCCTATCACTTCTGTTGGTCTGTCTCTAAAATGTACAGTATCAGCTCGGTATTTCTGTCTGCAACCCCATCCTAACAAATGCTTCAAGGTTTTGCTGTATGCATGTGCACTCAAAACACATTTCCAAAATTAAACTCAGCATCTTTAACTATGCCACAGCCTCACATCAAGCCCTGTATATCTGCCTCTTCTTTCAAGCATCCTGGTTTGGTCTAAGAAACTACAAGTATCTCTGTAGTTTACATTTTTTTGACTATGTACATCTATCAATATGACTAATTCTTTTTTTATTGAAGTATATCTGGTTTACAATGTTGTGTTGATTTCTGGTGTACAGCATAGTGATTCAGTTATATATATACATATATATATAGATTCCTTTTCATATTCTTTTTTATTATAGGCTATTATAAGGTATTGAACATAGCTCCCTGTGCCATACAAGGATTTATCGTATGTGAACTTTTTAATCACGGCCATTCTTATTGGTGTGAGGTGACACCTATTGTAGTTTTGCTTTGTGTTTCTCTGATAATTAGCAATATTGAGCATGTTTTCATGGGCCTATTGGCCATCTGTATGTCTTCATTGGAGAAATGTTTGTTTAGGTCTTCTGCCCATTTTTGGACTGGGTTTTTTTTTTGTTATTGAGTTGTAGGAGCTGTTCTGGAAATCAAGCTCTTGTCAGTTACATCATTTGCAAACATTTTCTCCATTCTGTAGACTGTCTTTTCATTTTATTTATAGTTTCTTTTGCTATGTAAAAGCTTGTAAGTTTAACTGGGTCCCATTTGTTTATTTTCGCTTTTATTTCTATTGCCTGGGTAGACTGCCTTAGGAGAACACTGCTACCATTTATATCATAGAATGTTTTGCCTATGTTCTCTTCCAGGAGGCTTAAGGTGTCTTGTTTTATGTTTAAGTCTTTATGTCATTTTGAGTTTATTTTTGTGTATGGTGTGAGGGAGTGTTCTAACTTCATTGATTTACACACAACTGTCCAGTTTTCCCAATACCGCTTGTCAAAGAGATTGTCTTTTCTCCATTGTATATTCTTGCCTCCTTTGTCAAAATTTAACTGACCATAGGTGAGTGGATTTATTTCTGGGCTCTCTATTCTGTTCCATTAATCCATATGTTTGTTTTTGTGCCAATACCATGCTGTTTTGATTACTGTAGCTCTGTAGTATTGTCTGAAGTCTGGGAGGGTTTTTCCACCAGTTTCATTCTTTTTCTTCAGTACTGCTTTGGCAATTCTTGGTCTTTTGCGATTTCATATAAATTTTACGATCATTTGTTGTAGTTCTGTGAAAAATATCCTGAGCAATTTGATAGGGGTCAGTCAATATGACTAATTCTTTAAATTTTACCTCTGACTTGGACAATCTTATATTTCTCAAGCTCAGATGAGCTTTTACTTAGGACAAATCAATTTCTAGACTACTGAATTTCCCTAGGCCACTTTGCTGTAATTCCCTAGACCACCCAAAGTCTATGTGCCAAATGTAGTTAGAACAATTCTAGAACACTCATGGGGTGATGTCAAGTGCTCTGAATAGGACCTAAAAATTTAGCTTTCTCACATCCAACCAATGCCCCACTTTAACCTACCTAGTGTGTAATCTCTAGGTAGGTTTTTCTCTTGTGACTTTTCTTGACCATTCTTGTTCTTAGCCTCATGTATGATCCAAACTATTCCCCCAACTGAAATCCCCTCAATTTCCCCCTATTTCATAAAATGCTTCTTGGCCCAGCACATGTCCCACATCTTCCATGAAACATTCTCCAACCCACATTCATCTCCCTTTTCTTATTTCACTTATCATATCATAACTGCTTTCTAGTCATTTTGAGCATAAAGTTTTTATTTAAAGCAGAGTCCATGATAATATATGTATTTTATCTTCCCCTTGTACTGTCTAGCACTGTGCTAGCACATCATAGGTACTTAATTAAAAGCTCCCATTTAATTTACCAAAATAAATATTTTTAATGAAACATAATAAATGAAAACAAAAAGATAGCATTAGAGTATACCATTTTGCAACACCTAATGATATAATGAGTCCTTGTTCATGGTCATCAGTTGCTACTAAAAACTTCATTTAACAGCTGATAGGAAATGTTATAATGGATAGATCAGGCTGGCAACAGTTGAAAACACTGAATAATCTTAAACATTGAGAAACAATATCTGTAGAAAACAAGCAGACATTTTGACCTCTTGATGTAAGTATACATCATTCCCATGAGCTATGTTTGCCAAAAAATAAAAAAGAATTGATGAAATCTCTAGACCTGTCTGTCAGGTTACAGAAAATTCAGTCAATGGAGAAACATATTCCAAGAACTCTATAGGAATACCATCAGCAAGACAAATCCGAAAAACTTTCAAGGATCTAACCTATTACAAGGAAAAAAGAAGAAAGGAGACATATGCATTAAAAGAGACTCAAGAAACATCAGCCAAATGCAGTATGTAGCAATATTTGGTTTTTGATTTGAATAAGCCAAATATTTTAAAAATCATGAAACAATTAGAGATATTTCAATATTGATTAGTTAGTTGATGCTATTAAAGAAATACTGTTAAAGTCTTTAGCTATGATCACAGTATGGTTATGCTTTTTTAAGAGTCCTTTTACTTTTAGAGGTACCGACTGAAATATATATGGAAAGATATGATGTTTGGATTTGCTACTGGGCATGTGCAATGGGCATGGGGAAGCAGGCAAGGGTATAGAAGAAACAAATTTGACTAACGCATTGATAATTGTTGAAGCTGAGTGATGATAGACTGTTGTATATGTTCAAATTTTTCCACACCAAAAATTCTGTAAAAACATAAAAATAAACCATAAAATATAGTGTACATCCAAAAAGACTTATATAATAAAATATTGTAGTCTCAAGATTCTCAGACAATGAGACTTGAGACGCACTGAACTAATAAAAAGAAAAATAGTATACATTCAGCCTTTTGGAGCACCATTTCTCAAAGTTACAATAGAAAGAAGTTTGGGGTTTGGAGTTACTCTTCTCATCTTTCGATTTAAGACTAATTTATGGGAATTATCATTGAATGACCTTTGCAAATCTGATGTCATATGATTTAAAGAAGCCATATATGAGCAAAGATCTATAATGGGAGAAGATTTTCTGTTTTCAAAGGCAAGGATAGCAAGAAAATAACCAGACCAATAAAACTAGGCTAACCCAGTTTATTCACCAATTTACCCAGTTTACTGTCCTAGTCATTTCCAAGTCTAAATGATGTTTCTCCTGTTCTCCAGAAAAGATAAGATTGTTATATGTTTTTAAACAGGGCACACACACCATAAATCATGAAACAAATCTAAGTTCGGCAACCAAAAGCCAATGGGTAATAGATGCTAAACTATACACACACACACACACACACACACACATATATGAGAAATGCTAGGACAAAAAATATTCTTGAGCAAGTCAGCATCAGCCTTTAGAAACTATGTTGCTTCCACTTCATATTGGAATCATGAAAATGGTCAGGAAACTTTAGAAGATTGCCTGGAATCAATGTCACAATATCATCTGTAATTGTATCTATACCTCAAAAAAGGTGAAAAGTGAAGGAGAGAAGGTTGCCGAAGCCAGCATTATAATCTAAGTAGCTAGACTTGTGAGATCTTGACAAAAAGACACAGGCTCCGCAGCAATCAGTATCCAGGCAGGAAGGTCCCGGCACTTTTTGGAATGCACAATGGACGCGTCAAAGACTGCTGGGAAAAGAGGGCCATTGAAAAAGTCTGTATCCAGTGGATTCCCACAGTGGCAGCCAAAGGATGTGGATGACTCCCATGTGGAGAGAATGACAAACGATTATGATATTTTCAAGATGCCCAAGAACAAGAAAGCTGGCAGGTGGGCAGAGAAATCAGTATTAGCACAATAGGCTAGAGTACAGAAGACTTCTGAGTGAACAGTGAGCAAAAGGAAGAATAGCCCAGAAGAACATTTTAGTGGCTTTATTTTAAAAGGTTTGGTAATTATGTAGCTTTAAACAGAGCATGTGAACATAACTGTGTAACAATAATAACCATGAAAGAACATTACTAGAGTGGCTGTCAGGAGTGCATTATAAGGAAAACATTATTCAGATTATTAACTACAGGACATTTTTCCAGTTCTTTAGTTAATACTTTGTTTAATATTCCTGCCAAAGGTACTGTCTTTGAATGAAATCTTAACCTAACAGAGAACAAATGAAGTTTAAAATATGTTCATCTGTTGCAAATAATAAATTAAGGATTTATACTGAAAATGGTTACTAGCATTGCATGTAACCATTGCTCTTTGCTCTTAATGTAAAAGTAAAATGGTTCAAGTGAAATTAAAAAAATACATATTATCAGAGTGAATAAAGCACTAGAAAACCAAAAAATGAAACCCATGAAAACTTCAAAGGCAATAATGGAAATTAAGATCAAGGTAACAATTTTACATCAAAGTTGAGAGGTTTGAAAATAATTGTAAGTAGTAATGCAGTATAAAGGGAATGAATATTGAACTTGGTCAGAACACCAGCTTTTTTGTCTTATCTCTTCCACTACATTGTTACTTAGAGCAATGGCTAACCTAGTTTTCTCACATGTTAAAGTGTACGACTGGATCAAGTGACTTCTATAGTTTCTTTAAGGTTTTTTTTTAGCTTAAGTAATCGATTTTATTACTGTCAATTTCATTACTAATTGTAAATGATACCCTATAAGTTCTAATACTCTGATCTATTTTATATTTTCCTTAGATAGAGAGACTGCAACACGGCATGCTCTGCAATTGTCTTCTGTGAGCAAAATGAATTGCAATGAGGAGCATCAGGATTTTATAGGCCTGTTAAATACTAATAGGCAATTAAACATTAACTGTGAATTCCATCAGCCATATTTACAGAAACATTATATCATGTGTGTTGTTTCATATAGAAAAAGTACCATCTGACCAGTGCCTGTAACTAACAATAATAAAACATTAAAAATGCATTTATGAAGGCTTGTTGTGCACCAGGCTTATGCTCTGTAAAGGCATTAAACACACTTCACCTGGCTGACTTCTGCTTATCTTACACAAGCCTAAGCTTAGACATCCTTTGCTCCAGGAAGCCTCCCCTAATTCACCATGTCCAGGTTGAGTGCCTATTCCCTGCTTTCCGAGTACCGTGTCTCTCTCTTCTATTACAGCACGCATTGACATCGAACCTTTTGGATTTGCCTGTACTTGGCTATAAACTTCTTAGGGGCAGGAACAAAATTTGTCTTATTCATAGGCTCTCTCCACTGCCTAGCATGGTGTGAGTAGGCTTCAAGAACTACTTGTTGGTAAATGCAGAGATAAAGCTCTGAAGCTATGCTTGGAAGTTAGATCTACAACGTTTCCCCATCTCCCCACTGGATTGGTCCTTAAAAAGAAAGGTACCCTCACCAGACACACATGCTACCATTTTCCGACTCCTCCATCAGGACTCGTGATCATTGCTTTCCCCGTCCAAACTATTTCCAGGATTCCTAAACTCCACCTCTGCTTGCCTGACAGGGAAAATATCTAGAAAATCTCATCAGGATTTCAACAACAAACTCATATTTCTAGCAATGTTAGAGGATGTGTGCAAAAAGGTGTCAAGCAAATCCCTTTCTGTCTTCTCCTTAAATGTTCCTATCAGCTCCTAAATTCAGTTCAGCTGAGTAAACTTCAAATTTCCATTTTATTAAATCTTTAACAGCCTGATAGTTCCATTAAATTCTTTCCAAATGTCCCACCATTTTTCAGTATTACCTAACTAAGCTTTTTTTTTTTATCTTATGTGTTCCATTTATGTTTAAA
Source organism: Camelus dromedarius (assembly GCF_036321535.1). Lineage (NCBI taxonomy): Eukaryota > Metazoa > Chordata > Mammalia > Artiodactyla > Camelidae > Camelus > Camelus dromedarius. Next base: position 35,912,530 of record NC_087439.1, read on the forward strand.
CCTCACTCATGAAATACAGTACCTGTGATTTTGCATACGTTATTAAAGCCTTCTATTCTCTCCTTGGCATTTTTGCTTAGCAGAAAGATTTGTTTTTTCCTCTTGGTTTCACAATTGTCCTTTGGTTTCTTGGGTGACTTCCTAAGTGCATTTTTTTAATCACCTCTCTTTGATAAGTGCTTTCCATTTTCTGGACTTTTTTTATTAGTCTTTTTCAGAATATCAATGATTATGCACTATTATCTTGACTGTTTCATGTCTTTTTGAATAAAATCTTGCAAAGTTTCATCTAATTGGGTCTTCACCTTAGTGTAAAACAAGATTTGTAGAGGAAGAAACAAACTAAATGTTAATAAGCAGAAAACTATCAACAGATTTTTTTTTCCTAAAGGACAAAATTTATAAACCTATCAGTCTATTTTATTTATGAAGTTGACAAAGCCAAATTGTATAATAGTCAGAAAATGGGGCTAACAGCCAGGAAATCACTTGCCTGCTGGCTATGAGATCTAGGGAACTCATTTCCCATTTCTGGGCCTCCAATCCTCTTTGAAAAATGAAGAGGACTTAACCAGTTTTTCAAACAAAGGGTTACACTCATTAGTGGATAATGAAATAAATTTTTTGGATGGGAACTAGCATTTTTTATGGACGAAAACAACAGAAAATATCAGAGTACATCTCATGTCATTACAATAATGCTGTTTCAAGAAATTTTGTTTTCTGTGTGTGTATGCATGTGTGTGTGTGTGTGTGTGTGTGTGTGTGTGTATTCATTTGTGATATAAAATATAAAATACATGTCTCACTGTAGGTCACAGTGAAAGAAGCTTGAAAACCACAGCAGGAAGTTCTCTGTAATAGCTCCCAATGCTGAGATTCTATGGCTTTGTGATATAAAGACCAAAGCTATTGTGCTGCTGTCATTAAGCCACAATCCATATTCCTCCTGCAATCAACACAGAACCATGATGAGAGAACCCAGGTTTTGAAATCAGAAACCAGAGCTTGAGTCCTACCTCTGAGATGTACTCAAGGTATTCCCTGGGGTACACTGTTTAACCGCCTATAACTTAGGATTAATGTAAAATGGGTAACAATGTCGCATATCTTACAGGATTGCTGTGCAAATACCATCAATGTGCACAAACCAGAAACTCAGGACTCATCTGGACACTGCCTCTCCCTGACACTCCATATTTAACCCATTGCCATGTCCTGTAGACTACCCACATCCCCATCCTACTTCCACCACTCTTGGGGTGAAGTCTAAACTCCCAACCATGGACAACAGCACCTCCAGGACTCAGCCCTGCCTCTGTCTGCAGCACCAACTCATAACCCCGTGCCAATCACAGACTCACCCTCTGTGCTCCAGGAGCCCTGGCTATCTTACAGATCCCTAAACAAGCCACATTTCCTCAAGCCACATGGATGTTGTCCATGCTATTTCCTTTGCTTGGAATTCTCCTCCCCTCCTTTCTGCCTCCCTCATACACTCTTCCAATCAATACTTACTCAGTTCCAAATTTCAGCTCTAGTGTCTGTCAGGAAAGCCTTATATGAGGTAAACCCCACCCCAGTTGCATGCTCCCATAACATTGTTTACTTTGTGTTCAAGGTACTTATCATAGTTTGAAATTAGACATTCAGTCTTGTGATTACATGACCAGTGTCTGTTTCCCCACTAGACAGTGATCTCCATAGGGACAGGGACCATATCTAATTGGCTCACCACTGTATCTTCAGTGCCTTACACACCACCTGACACTTACAGATGCTCAATTAATATGTTTGAATGGGTGAATAAATGAGATAAGAAAGCATAAGTGCTACACAAACGTTTACTACATTCCTGGATTGCTGCGATTGCTTTCCAGTTGACTTTCTTGACTCCAGTGTCACTTTGATTCAACCCATTTGGTAGATATCTGTCTATTGGATTAGTTTTCACGTATTTTTGCTCTCCTGCAGATGATTCTAATAATAATGGCTTTGCATGGCCACCATTTCAAGTGGCTTTTATAGCTATTTACTTATCTGGACATCACCTTGTTCAAAGGAAGACTTAATCTTTTAAGGCATATGTGAACTTTACTCCACACATATGAACTTTTTCACACATATGAATTTCCTATTATTCTCCAGAGCAAACAGACCAGCCCTTCATCTTCCTCCTCCGCCTCTTCCTGTCCTCCCCACTGCTCTACATTCATGCTTATCTCTGTCCTAGGACTTTGCCTGGGAAGCCCTCACTCCTTTTCATCTGTCCTTCAAGGTCATGCAGGGACCCTTCCTAATGAATTCTTTCACCATTTGTCAATCCCACCTCTGGCCTGCATCCATGGACAGTGTCTAAAATAGATGCTATCCAGTCACTCTTTAACCTACCTTGCTTTATTTTCATTTCACTTATCACTATATTAAATTATATTATTACCCTAACAGTTCTCATCAGAGGGAAAATTTTTTTCTTTTTATTGTATCTATATGAAATGATGGAGGTTAACTAAACCTATTTTGTGGTAATCATTTCCAATATGTATAAATCAAACCATCATGCTGTACACCTTAAACTTATACAGTGATGTATGTTAATTATTTCTCAATAAAACAAAAAAATGTATATTTTTGATCAACTGATTTATTTTCTTATCAGAGTTTCTCACTAGACTTTAAACTCCATGATAGCAGGGACTTGGCCTCACTCACTGTTCTAACCCCACACCTGGAACAGGGCCTCACCCAAAGCAGGCATTCAATGACTATTTCTTGGGTGGATGAACAAGTATCTAAAACCCAGATTAGCAACTATATACCTGTTTAGTCTCTAAACCTTGGGTACAGAAGACTACCATTTAGCATGTCACTCCTGAGATTCCATAATTTCAACAGGAAACTTTAAACTGCCCAATCCTTACACACACATCGTACTTCCTTCCATCTCTCCCCTCTCCGTCTCTGCCTCTTTGGCCTTTTATCAACAAGATAGGCTAAAGTCATTAAAGTTTCACATAGCTAGTAGGTCCTGAACTCAGCTTTAAACTGTTCATAAGAAAGGAGGAGGAGTTAGACTGTAAGAGAACAGAAGAGTTCAGGAAACATTAAGACTCTAGAGTACATACCCTGTGAATGAGGGTCTTGAAAAAAATTAGGTTTATATATGCATATAGCTGTCTTCCCCCAGTGGACAGAAGGTACTGACTTATTCACCTTTTTATCTCCCATAGAAATTATCTCAGTGCCTGACACACAGTAAATGTTAAGTGTGTGTTAAACATATTTAGCACTTTATTATCTTTATAAAAAGATTTTATTTATGAACTCATAAAATTCCTGGAAGAAAACATAGCATGTAAGGTCTTAGACATCAGTCCTGGTGATGATTTTTTGGATTTGACCCCAAAGCAAAGGCAACAAAAGCAAAAATAAATAAGCAGAACTACAATAAACTAAAAAGCTTCTGCACAGCAAAGGAAACTATCAATGAAATAAAAAGGCAACCTACTAAGCGGAAGAAAATATTTGCAAATTATAGATCTGATAAGGGGTTAATATCCAAAATATATAAAGAATTCATACAGCTCAATAGAAAAAACAACCTAATTTTAAAAGGGCAGAGGATCTGAATAAACATTTTTCCAAAGAAGACATACAAATGGCCAACAGGTACATAAAAAGGTGCTTAATATCACTAATCATCAGAAAAATGCAAATCTAAACTATGATGAGATGTCACCTTACACCTGTTAGAATGATTATCATCAAAAAGACAAGAATTGACAAGTGTTGGCAAGGACATGGAGAAAAGGGAGCTCTTGTGCACTGTTGGTGGGAATGTGTATTGGTACAGCCACTATGGAAAACAGTACGGAGGCTCCTAAAAAGAAAAAATAGAACTACCATATGCTCCAGCGATTTCACTGCAGGGTATTTATCCAAAGGAAATGAAATCACTATCTTGAAAAGACATCTGCACCCCCAATTTCATCGCACAATTATTTATAATAGCCAAGACATGGAAACAACCTAAGTATCCATCAACAGCTGAATGGATAAAGAAAATGTGATTGTTATATATATATATATAACCAAAAAGGACACACATAATAGAATATTATTCAGCCATAAAAAGAAGGAAATCCTACCATTTGCAACAACATGGGTAGACCTTGAGGAAATTATACTCTGTGAAATAAGTCAGACAAGGACAAATACTGTATGATCTCTTATATGGAGAATCTAAAACAAAAACAAACCAAAAACATGAACTCTTAGATACAGAGAATAGATTGGTTGCCAGAGACAGAGGGGTGCTGGGTGATCAAAATGGGTAAAGGGGGTCAAAAGGTCCAAACTTCTAGGTATAAGATAAATAAGTCCCAGGGATGTAGTGCACAGCATAGTGACTATAGTTAACAGTACTCTGTTGTATATCTGAAAGTTGCAAGAGAGTAAATCTTAAAAGTTCTCATCACAAGAGAAAAAATAGTAATTATGTGTGGTGATAAAAGTTAACTAAACTTACTGTGGTAATCATTTCACACAATATACACATATTTCAAATCATTATGTTGTATAGCTAAAACTAATACAAAATTACATGTCGATTATACCTCAATTTTTTTAAAGGAAAAAATGGTTTTGTTATTAGCCATTTCCACGCATATCCCACTTCCCAACTAGATTATATACTTCTTATATTCTAAAGTCAAGGTTTACACAATTTTTATAATCCATAAAATCTACTACAATGCTGAATTCAAAGAAAGTACTCTATAAAGGTCTTTATTAAAGATACCTATGATCTAGGGGAGAGGGTATAGCTCCAGAGGTAGAGTGCATGCTTAGCATGCATAAGGTCCTGGGTTCAATCCCCAGTACCTCCTCTAAAAATAAATAAACCTAATTACCCCCCCCAAATAAATACATTAAATCAAATCTTATTAAAAAAAAAACACCTTTGATCTCATGAACATCCTTTAAGAAAGCTGAGACACTTTCTGCTGAGCCCTAAGTTTAATTTCAGTATCAGAGATTTTCTATAAAGCCACCAACCCCAGAAATTACTTCACTTTTGATTCTGCAGTTCTGAGCATTCTTATCTTGGGCTGTGGTTAAAAATAAAATACAAATAAAATATCTAGCACATTTGCCTAACAAGGCATTTGTCTAATTAATGCAAGTGAAATAGATTACAGAGAAGAGAATGAGTTATCTAGAATCTTTTCCTGTAATTACAATGGTAAGATGTCTAAAGGGAGAAAGTGGGAGATGTACATTACATAATGCAAATAAGTATTAGTAAACTATTCTTAAGTTTACAAATTTACTCTAGCATAACCAGACATCTCAAAGTTCTGGTATTTTTCCCTTAGAGTTATTATTTTAATGAACAGAACTTCAAGAGAAGTGTTCATAGATCAGTAACCACTGGAACAGTTTTTTCTTTTTATGAGAATAAGGCAATTTTGGAGCTATGAAATGGAGACAACTGCTGAGAACAAAAATTAAGGAAAGTGATTATTGAGTGTGATAAAAAGTGATTACAGTCTATGGATTTCCTAACTCCTAGGACCCAAACAGGAAGCCTTCAATGAGAATATTTTTCTTCCCATCAACTCAGTTCTTTCCAGATAGAGTACAGAATCAACAACAGATAACTTAAAGAACTTGGCAGTACTTTTTATCTCTTCACACAAACTCATTACATCTTACCTATATAGGGGGGCCAAGAAGAGAATTCAAGCAGAGATCACAAGATTAACTGGAAAAAATCATAAAAGAAAGTGATTTCCATTATCACCAGCATAACTCCCTTCACTTAAGATGTTATTCAGCAATAAATATTTCAAACTAGATATGGTACATGTTGCTATATACGTATTGCCTGAATGCCTTCCTGCAGAAAGAACAGTCGGAACATATCAGAAAAGAGAACAGGCAGTATCTTCTTAGGGGGAAAAAGAAAGCAATAGGAAAAAAGGGAGGAGGGGAAGGGAAAAGGTAAAATGAAAAATTAAGGGGCCATTACATCCATGCAAAGGGACCTCACCCAGATTACCCCCCAAAATGCTAGTGGAGGTCACACACATCAATCCCCTGAGCATTCACAAGATGACAAATCCCATTATCTTGAACTTTTTCCAAATAGATACTAAGAAAGAGGCAGGATGCTGGTATTACAATTATGTTTGTGGAGATGGAGAATCTTACTCTTTTCCATAAAGTCTTGGTAGATCTCTGAAATGAATGTTCTGAGCAGATGAACAGTAGAACAGTGTGCATTATTTTGAATTCATTTGCTTTATGTTCAAGATTTAACTGGTTTTGCTTCTAAATGACAACTCTGCTGAAGCTCATTTATACATTCCTCCAACTTCCCCGATCTTCTAAGCACGTACTCTGCATATGGTTCTCAAAGGAATAGCTATGACCCCCTACATAAAGTTCTATACTATTCAGCCAAGGAGACAACTCTGTCCTAATCCATAAAAACATATTAAGTAGAAGATATAAAGCATGATGGTGTGAATCTAATTGCCACTTATGCTAGGAAATTTAGAAATTTGAATTTGATCTTTTAAGTCTATGTTCTACTCCAAGTTTCCTGCTTAAGGATAATTACTCCTAGCTAGGAAAAAGACCCTATCTGTCACAACAGAGCTAACGTAACTGACCAATGATTCTACACATCATTATGTGTGAATGCCTTGGGGATTTCTTACATTTAAAACTATTTTGTCTTTTCACAGGAGTCAGATGAGTTACGGCATTCCAGGTTTCTCATATGTGTGGTTCCTCTGTCATATATATTTCATGGATCACATAGGGAGAGGCTCTAGTCCTTGAATAATACTGTTGTTAGCATGTAAATTGAGACATAGTCTGTGAAATTAGTAAGAAAGTATCTCTAATTTATAATTGAATAAAATCATATTTAAGAGTTGGTGACATGTCAGAATTAACAACACCCATTGTACATCTTCATCGGCTAGCTGGATTCACCTCCTGTTTGTACCTTCCAGTGTTCCCAGGGTTTCCTTTTTGGTTCTTTTCCTTTTACTCAGCCTATTGGGCCCCCAGTACCATGAATGTGCTCACAGCTCCCAAATCGATGGCTCCAGATTCGTATTTTCAACCGCCTAGTGAGGAACCCACAGCCACATAAAAGCAACACATTCAAAGACAGAATCAGCATCTTTCCCTCAGAACCTGTACTCCCTGTCTAGGTTGATGACATCATATATCCCCCAGCTCACCAAGCCAAGAGCCACTCTAGGCTCCTTTCTCTCCATTACCTTTCACATTCTGTCACAAAATTCTCCTTAAGATGTCTAGACTCCTTTCTATCACCTCTGGCTCTAAAGCTACTAAGTTAAGTTAAACTTTCATCATCCTTTTCCTAGGCCTTGAGAAGCAGTAGACCTTGGACTCCCCACTTTCAGATTTACCCCATGTCAATCCATCCTTTATATTATGCCTGACTTATCCTTTTATAATGAACAGTCTGATCCTATTACTCCATGGCCTCAAGCCTTTCAGTGGCTCCCCACTGGCATAAGTTCAAATGTCTGCTGGGGGCAGGCAAGTAGCAAAAGTGAGGAGAGTAAGACACCCAGGTGGTGGCTGGGCGTGGACCCAGGTGGACAGGCACACACTCCACCTCAAGGCACCTAAGGGAGGCAGTTGCTTTTGACCCTAGCCAGCTGTTGTCATACAGAAATGTAGGCTCTGAGTCACCAGATATTCCAGTTTTTCAAGAGATGCTGGAAGTCTGGATATGTATGCACATTTTCCAAAATTTTAACATTGAAAATACATTCACATTCTTAAAAAAAATATGATGCCCTAATTTCATATATAGGCCATCAGTTTTCAACTTCTCATCTACCAGATAAAATTCCAACTCATGCCTACAAGGTCCGCATCATCTGTCAAAGAATAGTCTTTATTTGCCCTCTCTGTACCAAACCATATTCCCTGTACCTTTGGCAAACTACTTGCAGTTTTTCAAACATGTCTGCCGTTTTAGGTCCCCATGGCTTTGAACAGTCTTTCCTATTTCTGGAACACCCTGCTTCCCTACCCGCTTCTTGTTTTAGTAGAAAATTGTTACTCACTTCTCCAGTTAAGACTCAAGCATCTCTTTCTCTGTAAAGCCTTCCCGGATCCAGCCACAATAATTAAGACAATTATCTTTGGTGTAACCACCATATCTAGGACATATACTTCTTATAGCATTAATCTCACTGAATTGAAATTATTTATTTTAAAGTTGCCTCCCCTATCAGACAATGGACCTCTTTCAGGGCAAAGACTTACTTCAGCTTTTCACTTCTATTCTCAGCCCATAGCCTATTAGTCTACACATAATAGTATTAGAACTGAATTGGAGGTAAGTGACTGCACCATTTCCCCCAGTTTATAGCAAAGTATTAACAAGAGGAAAACAGACAGAGATCTTCATTGATGTCTGAAGGAATTTAACTTTGCTTTCACATTAAGATAACAACTTCAGCTTCAACTGAAAAGTGCTCGTAACCTGCCTCTTCTAGGCTGGTCAGTCCTTGATGTGTTATGCCGTGGCTTCAGCCCTGATTACTGTCTCTCAACCCTATAGTTTTCCTTTTTCCACAATTTTATATAAAAGGGATTATACCACATGCAGTCTTTGAGTTTGGCTTCTTTCACTTAGTGTAACACACCTGAGAAGCATCCACGTTGTTGCCTGTACAGAAGCTGACTCTTGCGTTGTTAGAAATATTCTGTTGTATGGATGCACCACAGATGGTTTATCCACTCACTAGCTGTAGGACATTTGGGTTGTTTCCAGTTTTTGGTGATTACAATTAGTCTGTTTATAAACACTTGCTGCAGGTTTTTGTGTCAACGTAAGCTTTCATTTCACTTGGATACGTAGCCAGTAGGATTGGTGAGTCATATGGTTAAGTGTAAGTTTAACTTTATAAGAAATTGTCAAACTGTTTTTCCAAAATGGCTGTTCCATTCTGCATTTCCATCAGCATTTCCTGTTGTTTCACATTCTCACCAGAATTTGATATTGTAAGATTTTTGTTTAGTTAGTTTTTACAGAGAATAGGAGTGACTGAAGCCATTCTGACAAAGTGTAGCAGTATATCATTGTGGTTTCAGTTTGCCTGACCTCTTCTAAATCACTTTTCCTTCACCCTTCCTTAGTAGTTGGTGGACCAGACATCTCTGTGTCCCACCTTATGTCCCCCTGGCCAATCTTCTGACCGCAGCTGTTGTTGTGGCAACCAGCTGCTCACAGGTAGGACCTGAAAGCAACTCAACCTCACCTCATTTTCACCATGTATCTATCACTTTCTGTCCCATGGCTTCTCTGTCCCCACCCAACATGTGAAGTATTTGTTAAAAAAAACCAAAACCTTCTCATTTCTGATACATGTGTAAACCTAGAAATACAAAAAATGTTTACACCCTAATGGGCAACTCTTGACCAATGGTGGATTGAAGCTGGTGAATACATACTCCTTCCCTTGGAAGAATAGTTCCATCCTTTGGGAGAATAGTTCTAAGGCATTTTCTCTATGGCTGCTCATGGGATCCCCAGAGGGAATGAACACAGACCAAACATTATGTTGCCCACAGCAGTGATCAGCAAAATAATATATCCTGGGGGTGGGTATTATTCCCTTCTTCCTTGTTTGACTCTTTCAAAGCCCCTACTTTTCTTCCTTGAAGTCACTTTCCAAAGCCCTTGTCTTGGGCCCTACTTTAGGTGGTATCCAGGCTAAGTCACCTTTGGGAAGTATCTCAGCTCAAAGGGGAGGTAAATAACAGAACAAAGCAGAATCTATGCTGATACTCGCTGTAGGGACACAACACATCTTCTTCCCTCTTTGATGACTGCTATATTTAGGCATGTCTGCAAGCACAAGATAGAAGATTGCAAAGTTATATGACTAAGCTGTTGGACCTTTAATACTTAAATACATGTCTTCAATTAGAACCTTAAGGAGATATATTAAGATAGTATTTTAAGATTTATTGAAAATTATAAAATATTAATGTCAACTTGCTAAACATTAATATTTAAATTTTATTCCCCACGAAAGTAATTTGTAAATTTGTATTACCTTATTTTACTTGCACATCTTGTCACAGAGCCTCATGTGAGTAATATGAAAAACAACGGGGGTGGCTTGCCTAGGTGTAGTCTTCTATGGAAAGGGGGTGTCAACTCTGTACAAGGGCTCACACCAGGTCAGGAGAGAGGACATGAGTGACAGTGACTCTTGTGTCATTTAGGACAGAAGCAAATAACAAAGGAAAGGGCTACATTATTTTATATGAGGAACAGAGTCCTTGATCCTGACAACTCTGGCTACTAAAGCTACACTCAACTGGGTCCGATAAAACTTACCTCTAGGAAATGTCCATAGAGAGAATAATTTGTAGGCAAACTTGGGATCTTGAAAAGGTTTATATTATTATTATCTCATTTGGCAACGGATACCACTTTTTCAGTTGTCCATGCAAAAGTAGCTTTTGTCAGCAAGCAGGAGAAAGCTAGTCTATTCAGAAGGATAGATGTCTCAATTTTCTTGATGACAATGCAAGTCTAACTTGACTCTTTTTAGCATAGATCATTCTGGCATGTATACATTACATGTATGTTTTGATGATATCTTCGGGGACTCTTTGTGTGGGGTTTCTTTTCTTACTGTCGAAGCATCCTTAGTATTTTCATAAAAGGTAAAAGCTGACATGATGGTAAACAGAAGCCACTTATGTGAACTCCTAGAGGATAACCCTGGGTTTTATTCACAGTTTATAGGCTTCATAGATGAATGGTAGAGAAAAAGCTCCTGGGAAAAATGAGCAGTTCACATTGGATGTGACTTCAGACAAAAATGTTCAAGAGAAAATTATACAAATAATTGCTTAGTATTTACAATAATCAAGCACTGTAAACATTTACAACATACTGCCTTTGTGAAACAGATCTATCCTGTTTCAGCATAATCATCACCACCTTCCCTTTTACCAACTACTGGAATTAATGATGCAGATTTTTAAAGTTAATAAGCTATTCTGAGGGTTTTCTGTGTACTCTTCTAAATCTCTCAGATGGTAATTCATCAGCATTTGAGTAGCTTGCAATACATCCATTTTATTATACTGAAAACAGATAAAATGTTGTCTGCTGACTATTTCCATTTAGGGGTAAAACTATTATTTAAAGAACATGCCTTAAAACCAAACATAGTGATTTTGTCATGAATGTAAATTGCTCTTCTCATTTCTCTGTTCCCCTAAACACTTCATGTTGGAAATCTTCAACATCTTACATCCTCTTTGCCTCCCTATAGTAAATTAAGTTATATTAATTCATTATTTGTTTTATTTGATTTTTCTTCTCTATTTCCTCTCCTCCTATCCAAGTTCAAAAGGCTAGGCTGATGCTCAGCTGTTTAATATTGGGATCAATTGTAAGTGAGCTCTGAGAAGACATGAACATTACCTGACAAGCTTAAATATGGCATTCCGGGGGCGGGGGGCATAGCTCAGTGCTAGAGCACATGCTTAGCATGCATGAGGTCATGGATTCAATCCTCAGTACCTCCATTTAAAAAAAAAATAGCATTCCAAAAGGTTTTCATAAGATTAATAAGGGGAATTTCTACAGCACAAAGAGCTGTAGCTCCACTTCAGACTTAGGAATGATCTTGGAACAATCACAGGGACAAGAAGAGCACATGCTAGAGGTAGAGACAAATGCAAATGGGTCCTCAATGCAAGTTGGTCTCCCTGATGGAGGAGAAGGCTTTGGTAATTGCTCTCTACACCTCTGGTTTATGGAAGGTGAAGTATAGTTCTTGGATGAATGAAATAAAGTACCTTTAAACAAAAGTCAAAAAGAAAAAGAGCACAACTACTGCCAATTCTTCAGCAATTCTTATCTTTGTCATAGACAAGAGAAAAGGGAAACTATAATGCCTTAACCGTACATCAGGCATGAAACTCTCCCCGGGCAGGTGGACTCAAACCTTCTGATGAGGCTGTAGAAGCCCCACCCCAGAGAGTAGGACGTGCAGTGCTTGTGCCGGAATGGATGTGTGGCGCTTACTGCAGAGGATGGGGCAGCTGAATGCAAGTCTGATGTGGAAATTAATCTTGCTGGAGTATCCAGTCAAGGTTCAAGGACAGCTTGCCTAGAATCAAGCATACCAACATCCCCCTTCCCTCCACACACGTATTTCCTCTCATTCACTGGGACAGAATGAAACAATAAAATCCAGAGTGTATCTTTTGGACCTTAAAAACTTGTCTCATTATCTGAAGCCCTGGAGACACAAAAGATAGATTAATTTTTCTTCTAATTAAAGGTTATGACTTTGGAAGAGGCTGCAGAATGTGAGAAGGAAGTAGCTGGCTCCAAACAATGCATTAAGAAGATTTGGTTTCTGCACCATAAGCTACGATTCTAGATCAGTGAACTCCTAGAGGAGCATTTTACAAAGATCGGGAAGAAAATGTTGGTAAGGGTCATACAGATCTGACATAGAAGATGCCAAACGAAAAGCAGATGAAGATGAGTAAAAAAGTGTACATTATGTTGACAACAGGCATCATCTAGAGAGAACAACAGTGAAGAAGACATTTGATGATTATCGTAATAAATAACAGGAGATCCCCAATGTCCTCATATCTCTTTAACCTGCAACTACAAATGAAGTCACATTAGCATTTGTGACTGCCTCCTCAGTCCCACTGTAGCCCGTGAGTGTTCTAGGGATTAACAGAGGGTATACTAACAACCACATGTCTGATGGGTATTTATATCTTTCTTAGACAAGAGGGGAGGAGCTTGTACCTTTACTTTGTATCCACTAAGTCTGCAGCTCTTACAGGGACCCTGCTTGAATGTCGTCACTGGTGCTTGCAAAGCTACCAAACTCTAGAGGTGCTAAGCAGTCCTGCATTCCCTCCAGTCCTTAGTGATTCTGGGTTCCTCATAAAAGTGAGTCATGCTCGTCACTGCCTGTTTCAAAGGACTCAGATGCAGTACCATCCCTCCATCATTATCTCTCATTTGTCTCAGGCACCTGAATACCTGAATAGATACATGGCACAAAATTTGAGGAACAATTTAGGTTCGGCAGGATCTACATTGCTCCACTGTACCTCCTGAAAAATATTACAGGTCTACTGGAGAGATTTCAACCTCAGCCACTGACTCTTTCTCAGAGAAGAAAATAGTGTCTTTTCTGCAGCTCCCTGGACCTTGCTATGGGCTCCAAGCCTAAGGTCGCTGGCCTCCATAGTCATGTTCCAGGACAGCAGTTACAGAAGACCCCATGCTAGAATTTATGCAGTCTTACATGAGATGTTAAGATTTTACTGGAATATCCCTAGATGTCACTAGCCTCTCGCTACAAATGAAGTCTAGGATCTGACCATTCAACATGGAATCCATGGACCAGAAGCAAAGGCATCACCTGGGAGCTCATTAGAAGGAAAGTATAATCTCAGATTCTACCCCAGAATGTGCAGATTAAGGAGATCTCCAAGTGATGCATGTTTATACGGAGTATGAGAAGATAATATTATAAACTGTGTCCTAAACTTTGCCATTTTAGAAAATGACATCACTGACAGCAACACTGTTAATGGATCTGAGTTGTGAATGCACACAGATGTATCCACTTGCATCTGCTCTCATCACGGTCACTGTGATTCTACACCTACATGCAAGTGTCTGATCACTGTGTCTTTGGTGGTGCCACACCCAAATGTGGGCACACTGAAATACATATTATTTTATTTTACTTCCTTTTTATATTATTCTTACAGTATTACATTGACTTTATTTTCAAGGCACATGTGGGTTGATTGTAGTTTCTATGGATTTCATTTTGGGAGAGTAAATGAGATACTGTAGAATATTTGTTACAAATAGGGGACTTTGGTCTGAGGACAACGACAACTAGTGCTAAAAGTCATGGGAACCCATTCATGGATTTTCTTTTTACTTTTTTCTATTGAAGTATAGTCAGTTTACAATGTTGTGTCAATTTCTGGTGTACAGCATAATGCTTCAGTCATATATGAACATACATATATTTGTTTTCACATTCTTTGTCACCGTAAGCTACTACGAGATATCGAAATATTGATTTTAAGCAGAGGAGTAACAGGGTCAGAGGCTTTGTTTCAGGTAGATTATTCTGGTGTCTGTTTGGAATACAGATTTAGGGTTACACGGCTGCTGTCGGAGGAACTGATGTGGCTGTAGTCCAGGTGAGTGTCAGGAGTGGTCACAGACCAGAAGAAATACTGGGCAGAGAGGATTCTGAAAAGCAAGGATGAGAGGATTTCAAGAAGAAAGGGGCAAGTCAACAAAGTCAAATGGACTTAGAGGAATTATGTAAATTAGTAGGTAGGTGGCCCCCAAAAGCATGCACAGCTGGGAACAAACAAAGCCAATTCTCTTTGCCTTGGCATGGGTGTTGGAAGGAACTGAACATGGAAAGAAGAAAGAGCAAGAAATGTTTTATTGCTTTTCTCTGAGCAGCATTTTCCCATTTATTCCTACGTCCCTGCAAACGATCCTGTAATCTGTAGGAAATGGCATGGCTAATAAAATTGCAGAATGAACTCTCATCCTAAATCAAATGCCAAATACATCACTTCTGGCAGGCCAATTGTCTGTGACTCAACATCCTTATCTGTGGCATAGAGACAGTAATTTGTCCTCTCTCATAAGATAACTTTGGTGACAGAAAAATATATGTCAAAATATTTTGAAAGTTAAGGACAATAACTAAATTGTGATTGTTGCATTGTTTTGATTTAGACGATATAATACGTTTCCATTCTGAGCATCTGTATGCACAAGTGGGAGTCACACCACTCACTTCTAGGTAGTAATTAGGTTTTTCCTTTCTCAAAAAAGAAAGAACTTTCTGATATTAACACTTCTCTACGGCTTCATACTAGGGAATTTATGTGACAAAGGGGCCTAATAATTCTTTGACTTTTGAAGTCTCTTTTCTCAAACCCCTGTCAATCTCGTTTTATAATCAAAGTATATTCTTTGGAGACCTTTGGTGACAGCTGGAAGTCAGAGTTACAATTGGTTATATTTATTCAAAGTATTCTGTAAAAGAGTCTTGATGGGGAAATTTTAAATTGAAAAAAAATCTCTGGAGAAATGATTATTGCTTTAGAAAAGTGTAAGTAGTCATGACAACTCTGGAAAGACACATCTTATGGTGAGCATTTTGCTGGCAGTGGAAGTTTCAGACAGAATCATCCATGTGTATCATGAGCAGTACTTGTCAGTACCCGAAGAGGTTTATGACCCGAGCATCTATTCAATTCAAAATCAAAGAATTACCATTATACCTATAGATTTCCTGACAGGCTCCCCCCACCTTTTTTTTTTTTTAGAAATAAATGTCTAATTTCTCTTTAAAAAAAAAAAAAAGTAAATTGATTTAGTTAACTAAAAGGTATAAAATGGTGATATTTAGTTATAAATTATCTATCAGACTTACTACTCTAACAAGAGTCTTATCAGGCCAGGGTGGGACACTAGAAGTTTACTAAGTTTGCATTCAAAACTGCCTCATTCTGCCATTGAGTTAACTTTAAGACTGAGCATAACATTTTACGCTAGGTGAGCTGGAACCCCATCCAGACACACAAAACGGCATTTCCATGATCACTCATAAGTACGTCTCTCAGCCATATGAAATACTGTGAACTAAGAAGGTATCCAACATGGTCAGTTATACACAGATAGTCATGGTGTTGGAACCGACCTTGAACAGGCCTCTTAGGTCAGACTAAGCCCTATTATTATAAATGTCACACATTGTTTTCTGGAATATGCATGCTTTGTTAATATGACAAATGGAAAAAGTAGGATGCCTCATGTTCCTTATCAGACTATAAACACAGATTCCAAGCTGTCCAGCTAATACCAGAAATTCACTAACGATGCAAATTCACTACAGAGATACTAAAATTGCATCTTACAAGTGAATAGTAGAATTTTAGAGGGAGATAATTTAGTTTAACACTTTTACAGACAAAGAAATTGAGGCCTGGGGAATATTAAGTAATTTGTCCAAGTCCGCACAGGTAGTGCCAGGGCAGAAACTGGAATTCAAGAAGTTCTCTTAAGAAATAAAATTTGGAGTAATTACAACAGATTGTGGTTTTCAAGTTAATATTGCAAATGTGTTAAGAATATATCATTATTGAAGAATATTCATTATTTTTGATCATTTTTATTGAAGAATATTCCCAGGGCTACTGCATGTGGTTGTGCATGGTGGATGCAGAATACACCTTGGGGGAGTGGTGCCATCTGCAGAAATTAAAGTTAGATAGTACACAACCTGAACGACTGTTCACAGCAGGGTTTGCTGCTTATTTCATGCAAAAAGCCCTTTGGAGGATTTGAGGAGCTACTCTAAAGTGGCCTACATTTCTTTGAGGTAAGGATCAACATTCTTGATACTTAACACTTCATACCTACTAAGAAATGCTCCAAATTAGGCTGACAATTTGTCATAATCAAGGAGAATAATGAGTGACCTACATATATCATTACTATTCTTCTCTCTAACAAGTAAGGAAAATGATAACTAATGTTTATGGAAATGTTCATTAAATGCCAGGGACTGTGCCACGTGATTTACACACGTGGCCTCATTCATACTCACTAGAGCACAGTGAGTTAGGTCTTTTATTTCCTCTGTTTTGTAAATGAGGAAACAGAGGCTCAGAAGGGTTGAGTAACTTGTTCAAAGTTAATGAGCTCATAACCGATCTAGATGAGACATAAACCATAACAATCTGCCTAGTACCTCTGGCCCTATCCACCACACCAGTGTTTGACAAACCTCAGTTACTAAAGTGTCCCCTCATAATCAGATTCACAGATAATCTGTGGATATTAGTATTTTTCTTTAAGTTGACTCACTTTTTAAAAACTTATTAAAGTTATTTGACTGACTATAAAAAAAAAGAATCAACAGACTAGGTACTTCAGACTAAACTTTTGGATGTACAACAAAAAGAATAACTAGCCAAAAAAAAATTTTTTTTAATAATGATAGTAACTTCTTAAAGAGTTAGGAAACCTTCTTAAAGATTGAAAAAAATTAATGGATCAAGTGAGGATTTCCTTTGGGGAATTTGGAAAGCTACTCAAAATCACCCATTCTTTTTTGAAAAACTGGGAGGTGAGCATTTGGGGGGCATTAGCCAATGGGGGAGGAAGAACATGCTTTGAAAAGATAATGGAGGAAACATGGATTCTGAAGGGCTGTACTAGTGGGAGCCTGCTTGTGCTCTAGGGGCATGGGACTAGAAGCAGCTATAGATTTTTAGGGCTGGAGGAACAGAGTGGAGCCTAGCATTCACCAAGAGCAGAGATCTGAGTGAAACAGCCTCTGCTCAGGGCTGGGATCCTGGATAATTTGAGTGACTCAAAAAATCTTCAAGCCTCGATCCTGGGGTTTTAATGCTTTCACATATATGCCAGAAGGATGGAGCATGTTTTCTAGATGGGAATAATATCACCCAGGCATCAAATTATTTCTATCAGCATTTTAAATTCAAGACCTAGCAAATATCCAGCTGGGGGAGGAAGAGCAGTGCTTTGGAAAGATCATAGAGAAAACATGGGTTTTGAAGGCCTGCACCAGTGGGAGCCTGTCTGAGTAAGAACCAGTAAAATCAAAAGGCATTTGAAATTCTGCAAAAATCATCAGAAACAGACTGTAAAACAACTATGCTTCCTATGTTTATAGAGATAAAAAGCTGAGCTTAAAATTTTAAGCTCTATGAATTTAACTATGAACATCTACAAACTATGAATATTGACATTCCAAATTTTGAAAAAGAAGCAAATAGAAATTCTAGAACTGAAAATCAGAATAAACAAAATTAAGAATTCAGTGGTGGGTTTAATTGCAGATTAGTAATAGCTAAAAAAACAATTTATAACCCAAAAGACAAGTTAGAAGAAACCATCCAGAATAAAATACAGAATACAAAATAGAGGGGATATATAGAAAAGAAGGTAAACTCAGAAACAGAAAAAGCATTTAATAATAATAATAATAATAATACTATATTTACATACACATAAATACATACTACCCTTTAGCAAACTAGGAATAGAGAACTTCCTTAGTCTTAAATCTTTCTCTTTGAGATCAGGAACAAGACAAAAATGGCCCTTATCAACACCTCTATTCAATAGTGTATTGGAGATTCTAACCAGTGCAGTAAGGCAAGAAAAATAAATACAAGGTATAAGCAATGGAAAAGAAGAAGCAAAACTGCCATTTATAAATAGTAATATTTGACGCATAGACAACAGAACATAATATAGAGATAAATTATTAGAATAACACTTTATGTATTAATATTAAAATGCTCTAGTTGTTCATAGTTAATATAAATTATATTCTGATGTTCTAGTAATAAGCATTAGATATAATATTTTTAAAGATACTATTTTCAATAGCATCAAAAACACCAAGTACCTGGCAGTCATTTAGTAAAAGAATGTATAGGATCTCTGCAAAGAAACTATATAACTTTAGGAGAGAAATTAAAATTAAGGAAGACCTAAGTAAATTAAAACACACACCATGTTCCTTATTTTGTAATGCTCTCCATTATTGCCAGATTTATCTATATATTCATTACAATCTTAAACAACCCTCAACAGGATTGTTTTTAGATGGTGGTAAACTTTTTTTAAATGTCTATGGCAATGCAAAGGTCCAAGAATTACTAAGACATTTATGAAGAAGAACAAGGTAGGAGGAAATACCCTATCATGAATCAACACTTATTTATAGGATAAAAAATAAAATTGGAACTTTGTTTCATGACATTAAAAAAAAAAATTCCAGGTGGATCACAGACCTAAGTATCAGAGGCAAAAACAATAAAGGCTTTAGAAAGTTAAAAGGAAAATATATTTCTGATTTCAGTGGAAAGGAAAGATTTATTACCCAAAATACAAAAGCGCTAACTGATAAATTCATTATTGAAAAATTTTAAACTTTTCTTAATGGAAAGGTACTACAAAGAAAGTGAAAATAAAAGATACAGAATGAGAAAGCGTACCTGAAACTCATAACCCACAATGAGCTTATACGCAAAATATTTAATGAATGAGTACAAATTGATAAGAAAAAGGCAGACAACCAACTAGGGGGAAAAAAGGACAAATCATCTGAGCAGGAAATTTTACAGCTATCAGACTGATCTTACACGTCAGTCTCCTATTAAAATCCTTCGATGACCCCTCATCACACACCAGCTCCTTGACACTGCACTCAAGGCCCTGCTAGATCCAGCACACACCTTCCTGTCGTTTAGCCCTCCTCTCATTACTCCCTGTCCACAATGTGTGAAGAGGAAACACCAAAATGCTTTTGTGCCCTGACAGGTTGTTTCTGATCTGTGGGAAACGAGCTCATCTATCCCATGTCTGGAGTGTGTTCCCACTTCTCACTTGACCAAGCTAACAAATGCCATCCTTTAGGATTTAGTCCAAATGGTTGCCTCTCCCAGTGCTTATTACTGCTGCCTCCTCCTGTAGGCTGTGTACCCTCCTCTGTGCTCCGATAAGTTTCACACACACCTCCTCTGTGGCACTCACCACACTCCATAACAACTATGTATTTGTATGCCTGTCTCTTCTATTGGGACCTGGGATCCTTGAGGGTATCTCATTCATCTCTGTATGCCTGGTGCCTATCACAGTGCTTGGCACTGTGCTCAAAAAAGATTTGGTGACTGAGTAAATGAATGAGTTATGCTACATACAGAGAAAAATAATTTTTATAACAATCACTAAGTAAATCAGTAACACGCAAACCCTTACGTCACTTGCAAACACTCAGGCATTCAACATATGTCTTTTACAAATTCCATCTTTGATGCAAGTAAAAAATAGGCACAGAGCCCAGAAGAATCACTTTTAACATGTCTCTTATGGTCCTTTCATGCCCAGAAATTTGATTCTCTTTATTATAAATGCCTCGGGCACTAACAGATCATTTTTCTCATTTTTTGTTCAGCTTTATCCCTTCACTAGTCTGCCTCTCTCATCCACAATAAAGAACTTCCAGCAAACCACCATACCAAATGTAACATTCATTATAATGAGACAATATAGGAGAAATTCAATACATCTTATTTTAGACATTTACAAAATGGGGATTTTCTCAAGTGGTCTGCAGTGAAAAAACACTATTGGGAATTTACTGTGTTAGAATCAGCCTGGTAACAAGTACGAAGCGGTCGTTGTGCTCAGAGTACTAAATGCTCCACTATGTAGAAATGCACTCAAATACCATACATATGGAAAGAGAGATTTCCTTCAATAATTAACATATTTAATTTCCCCATTATCACCCAGAAAATTCTGTGAAAATACACGACACATCAAAAAGATGACCTGATCCGCCCATTTGTGACCTGTGAATTCTACCCTTGAAATTCTTTTGACAAAAGATCTCCTGAGCTGTCTGCGTAAGAGCAATGAATCAGGACTAGAGTTTTTCTACCCAATTATCCTCTCATTCACTGTATAAAGCTTCCCCAGTCAAACAAAGCCGGGGTGAGAGGGCCAACTACAAAAGCAGGGCTGCCCTCTGAGCTTCCAGTGGGAGAAAAGTATATATAGAAACCAGAATAAGCTCCGTTGTGATGAAAACTACGGGGCTGGCCTTAAACAGACTTAGATGAGTTAACACCATGAGCTGATTTTAAAACGCAAATTTTTTTAAACCATGAGGAACATCAAAGCCAGATGTGAACAATTTGAAACACAGGTAAACTACCAGACAACATAGATGGGTAACCAAGATTCTTTCCATAACACTTTGTTTTAATAAAATAAATCTCATACAAATACAACCTATTCAAGGGCATACGAAGTTAATACTGGTGCTTATTGAGCATCTATTATGGATTTTAACTGGTGGTAAGCATTATGATACAAATGAATAAAAATGGACCCTCCTCTTCATATGTTTAGAGCCTGGAAATAGACATATAAACAAACATGTACATCAGTTGTAGTAAGTGTAATATGGGAGGTAAGTACAGGGAGAGAAATGTGGGGTGGGGGGAACGACACACTTACCAACTGCATTATATGTAAAAATCAGCTCTCTAGAGAAAGTCACACTGTTAATATAATGATATTTATAATGTAAGAGGGGCCAATACACCTTACCCTTATCTGTAGACTCAGTTGTGCCATAGGAAAGTGCTGATAGCCGTTTCTGACATACAAAAACAGTCATTTGACACATTTTAACCTATGAGTTTCAAAGCAAAATTTCATTTGTTTATTCCACAAATATTTGGTCATCAAAGAGCGAGTGCAGGTAGAAGAGGAACGAAGAGAAGGAAGAGCAGACGGCACCGGTGGGGACTAGGAGAGGCTACGGGCTACAGTCACCACTTAACCAAATCCTTTCTTCCCCGAGTCTCCCCTAAAGCACACCATAGACTCAGCCCTCCTGGAGAGCTGTGCAGCATGAAGGACCCTGGGTTTGTTCTTGTAGGAAAGAGGCCATAGAGACCCTCTGTGGGACTGTCTGGAGCAGAGATGGGGTCTTAGGGAAATAGCTACCCCCAAATCCCTTGCTGGTAACTCACAGTCACAGTAGGCTAATTGTGCCCCTCATTCATTCTCTTCTTCTTTTGTAGTAACGACCGCTTAATCTTGGCTGGACATCAACTACCTAAAATATACTCCATCATTCAGGTACGGCAGCTAAGACTAAGTATTAGTTCACGGGAAGTCAAGTGGACCAGATGGTGTGATTCCTACAGGGCAGTCCCATAACCTTCTCATTCCCTTCTTCCTGCTGCCTGGGGAAGTTCCTCCACTTCCTACAGTTTTGTCTTTGCAAGAGGATCCTATGAATGAAATATAGTATGCAGCCTTTTTTGTGCCTGCCATTTTCCACTTAGGATAATACCTTTGAGATATGTCCATGCTATGGCATGTATCAATAGTTCATTACTTTTTTTGCTAAGTAATCATCCACTGTATACAAGTATCATAGTTTGTTTATCTCTTCCCCAGTTGAGGGCATTTGGCTTGTTTTCAGGTTTAGCAATTACAAATAAAGCTGCTATACAGGTTGACTTACAGTTTTCTGTGTGCACACGTATTTTCATTTTAAATGAGTAAACATCCAGAAGTCGCATTGCTGTATCATGTGGAAAGTGTGTGTTTATTAGTATAAGAAACTGCAATGTTTTACAAAGTGACTGTGTCATTCTCCCATTCCCACCAGCAGTGTGTGACAATTCAAGTTGTTCCACATCTTTGTCAATATTTGGCATGGTCAGATTTTTTTTTTTAGACTTTCTAATAGGTATCTACTTCTATCCTATTGTAGTTTTAATTTGCATTTCACTGATGACTAATGATATTGAGCATCTTTTCCTGTTTTATTTGCCATATAACTTCTTTGGGGACTTTTCAAATATTTTACTCCTTTTTTATTAGGTTATTTGTTTACTTATCATTAATTGTCTTCACGCTGTCTTTCAATAAGCAGAAGTTCTTAATTTTGAGAAAGTCAAAATTGCCACTTTTTTTCTCTTTTAGGGGTAGTGCTTTTGGTGTCGTGTTTAAGAATTTTTTGCCCAACCCTAAGTCATAGAGATTTTCTCCTACGTTGTCTTTCCCTGTTTTTCATAGTGTTCAGTTTACATTTAGGTCAATGATCCATTTTGAGTTAATTTTTGTATAGGTCATAAGGTATGTATCGAGGCTCATTTATTTTTGCATCTGGATATTCAATGGTTCTCATACCATTTGTTCATAAAACTACCCTTTCTCCACAAAATTGACTTTGTATCTTTATTGAAAATCAACTGACCATCAGTGTGTGGGTCTATTTCTGGATTCCCTATTCTGTTAATCAAGACACACACTTTTGTTTTTTGTAGCTATGTATTTATTTTTGATAAGAATTTTTAAAAATACTAGCTTCCTAACTCCAAGTTGTGGCTTCCTCTCTTAAATTACCCAGTCCTTGAAATTATCATTTCCTGCACAAATTCACCATAAAATACGAACATCCCATACAACACATCTTACACGAAGTATTCTCATTTGCAAAACATCTTGTGAGATATTGTTATGACTTGCCACTGAAATACAGGCTCTTATTGTAAAGAACATCAAGAAGTGCAGTCTTTTTTAGACTTTATAAAATAGACCCCAACTAAGACATTTGAAGAGTGGGGCTACTTTGAATATATTACTTGGAACTAATGTAAATTCATCAGGTCCCCAAGCCCTGTGCAATTTCAATTAGCTACCTGCCGAGAGCCACAGGCAGCATCATATAGCTGTACAGAGGAATGCCACCTGCCTCTGTGACCAAACATCACTCTAGTACCAATGCCTATGATTCCTCAAAGCTCTCTTGATTCTGCAGATATTACACCCACGGTTAACCACAGAGAACGTCTCTGTGAACGTCTCCAGCTGCAGAGACTGTAGGGCCCCTGGGCCCATCCAGTACTGCATGAGATTCATTGGTAACTCTGAGTGTGTGGATGGTGCACGGCACAGTTGACCACATCAAGACATTCACGGACAGATGTCCTAAATTGGCATAAACTACTGAATCCCTGCCTTGGTAAACTAAACATACAAATTTTTTCAATTACATTGCTTTTTTTTCTTTTTTGATCAAGGAAGCAGATAATGTGTGGACTGTGAATTCCTAAGAAGAAACCTGCAATGTCTCTCATTACCAAGGAAAACTCCCCTGAGATGATGCCAGAAATATAAACAGAAATAAATGACACTATGGACATTGAAAGATTGTTACTATGTGGTAAAAGCATCCTTTCCGCTCCGTCTAGTCCCACAGGCCATGTGACTGATGGGTAAGGTTTTGTGGTCACCTCTCCCTTTGAGCTGATCTTGTAACGGGAAGTCCTGTGTACCTATAGCAACAATCACAGCTTGAATCAGGTAAGTGGTGGGTCATCACTGGTTCTGAGTCCTGCTCATCTTAACCTGCAGTCTGCACGCGGGCAAGTTAGAAAAGCATAACAGAATCCAGACATCATCTGCATCAGAGTTATTAGTTGTGCATGGCAGAATCTACCCTAGTTAAAGAAGGAAAGCATTTTTTTTAATTGAAATATAGCTGATATACAACGTTGTGTTAATTTCTGGTGTACAGCATAGTGATTCAGTTATACATAGATATATTCCTTTTCATATTCTTTTTCATTATAGGCTATGACAAGATATTGAATATAGTTCCCTGTGCTATACAGTAGGTGCTTATTGTCTATTTTATATATAGTAACTAGTATCTACAAATCTCAAACTATCCCCACTGCCTCCCCTTTCCCCCCCGGTAACTATAAGTTTGTTTCCTATGTCTGTGAGTCTGTCTCTGTTTTGTATATAAGTTCATTTGTGTCCCTTTTTCCCCTTAGATTCCACATATAAGTGATATCATATGGTATTTTTCTTTCTCTTTCAAGAAGGAAAGTATTAATTACAGGGCTTTAGAAAGTTCTCCAAGTCTTCAGAAGGGTCTGAGAAGCAAGCACTAGACTAAGTTTCCAGGAATAACATCCAGAACCACACATCACAGACCTGGTCTGGTAAAGGTCACACTGGCTCTGGCACAACTGGGAAGTTGCTGCCATCACCACTGACCCCAGAACACACTGTCTTTGCTTGTAATCACACCAGCGAGGGGGATCCCCTTGCCACATCTGTCTCTTCACATAACTGCTTCTCCTTATTTTTCATTCCAGTAGTTTGATTATGATGTGCCTCGGAATAATTTTCTTTGTATTTATCCATCTTAAGAGTTTGCTGAATTTCTTGAAAATATAGATTGACGTCATTCATCAAATTTGGTAAGCTCTTGTCTGTTATTTCTTCAATGTTACCTCTATCTCATTTTCTCTCTCCTCTTTCTGGGACTTTAATTATATGTCCATTAAACCTTTTTATTATGTTTCATGTCTTTTATGGTCTCTTCTCTAGTCTGCTTTTCACATTAATATTTTTCTCTTTAGATGCTTCAGTTTGAATATTTTTTATTGCTCTATCTTTAAGTTCATTAATTCTGCCTTCTGATATGTCTGGTATGCTCTTAAGGCACATCCAATGGGCTCTTAATTTCAGGTATTATATCTTGCATTTCTAGAATGCCCACTTGATTCATTTTTATATTCTAATTTGCTGTTCCATATTTGCATACATTTTGTCCATCTTTTCTACCACTTTCTTTCATGTATTAATCATAATTATTTTATAGTTTTTATCTTTTAACTACAATATCTAGATCATTTTTGATGCTGTTTTATTTCTTTATTATCTATCAGTCACCTTTTCCTGTTTCTTTGACTGTTTGGTAATTTTTATTTTGGGCTGAATGTTGTGACGGATCTATTGTACAGGCTCTAGGTTAAATTTTTTTTCTCTAAATGGTGTTGGGTCTTTAGTCTGGAAGGTAGTTAAATTGCCAGAAAATCTCCTGGATTGTGTTGAAGTTTTATTTTTACTTTTGTTTAGGGTAAGTCTGTTTCAGTTTTGTCCATAATCCTCGAGTGCAGCCCACACCCCTAAGGCATGACCTCTTGGGAGTTTTAACTGTCCATAGTGTTCACCAAGATTTCCCCACATTGGCTGGGCTAGGATTCCAATACCTACACCTCCCAAAAACTGTGTGGCTTCCAAAATCTCTATTAAGTTCTCAGTCTTCCAGCAGTTGTTCTCTCTTGGCCTTCTGATGTCTCCTTCTGTGCATTCAGAGCTTATAAGCTGGCAAAGGACTCATGAGATATCCTTATATGTGTTTTAGAGGCTCTTCATCTGCTGTTCCTTCATCTCTGGTACCTTATCCCCCAAATCTTAGGTGCCTTTGCAACCCAAAATCCAATATCTGATTTCTTCACCTGTCAAGACTGTAATTTTCTGCTGAGGTTACATCTCTCTCCATTTTATATTAAAACACGACGTCAGGAAGAAATCCAGACTGAATAGAGGGCTCACTTTCAAAGCTTATCTTATTTCAAGCATCTTATCCATGCACTGGTTTTCCAATGGCTGAAAACATTTTTTAAAATAATATTTTGTTTAGTTTTTATAGTTGTTTACCATGATATCAGTTATTCATTATCACTGGAATTGAAACTCAAAAAACTCTATTTTGAATTAAAGTACCATATACTATCTGATTTGTGAAACCTAAATCTGTTCTCCAACAGCAAAGGAGGCTAAAATCTGTGGAGAAAGGGGATTACAGAAGGAGCAGGTGTATGTTATACCAAGACGAATAAGATGGGGTTGCTGCTTGCAGTCGTGGAGGGGACATAGTTTTTTTCAGTGTTCTAGAGTCACTGGCATGTCAGCGTTATTTATAACGGACTAGAGAGAACCAAGTGTGGATTGAACCTAGCCAGAGACTCAAGGAAGTCTTCCTGCAGCAGATACTTGGGCTGAATCTTGAAGATGAGTGAGACTTAACCAGACAAAGGAAGGTAGGAGAGGCCTTCCAGACAACGCCAGCAACGGCAGGGGCAAAGGCACAGGGCAAGGAAACAAAACCTCGCACAATGCAGCAGCAGAGGAAGCTGGAGAGCGGATTACAAGGAGTTTGGTATTTTTAGATCATAAAGTGGGAGGTGGAGTGTGTTAGGAAAAGAGGCTGGGAAGGGAGCTGGGGTGTGTGTTACTGAGGACCTGGAAAATCAGGCTAGGAAGTTTGCCATTATTGTAAGCAAAGGGGTGCCACTGAGGAGTTGTCATCAGAGGGTGGAGTAACTCCCCTGCAGTTTAGGGGAAACAGAGAAATTCAGGGTGTAAAGCAAAGCCATTAGAAGGCTGCTGCAGTGCTTCAGGAACAATGGCCAGGGTCCCGTGATAGAAAGGAAGGGGGAAATAGTTGAGAGAAAATTTTCCCAAGCTGGTAGGCCACTTGAGGGTGGAAAAAGAGGAAGCTAAGATAAATTTCAAGAAAGAAGTACAAATTTACTAGGGGAAAACAGATTTCTACTTTGGACACTGAGTTTGAGGCATCTGTAGGCTTCTATGTTGGTATAACCAGTATACAGCTGGATAAATGAGGCTCAGAAGAGAGCTGTTCAGAGATGGGAAAAAAGATTTGAGGGTAACTAGCATCTAAAGGTAGGGAAAATCATAAGAGGGATTGGGAGTCAGTGAACTAGAGGGAGAGAAGAGCAAAGAGCAAGGACAGAAACCTGGAGGACCCCAGGGGAGTAGGAGGGGCTGACAATGACAAATTCACAGGCAGACTGAGAATTGCTGTAAGATATGACAAAGTGAATAATTTTTTAGAAGCTGAAGGGTGAAGAATGTCCACAGTGAGTAGTCAACAGTGAGGAAAGAGGCAGAGAGGTTCGGTAGTATCAGGAGGGAAGAGTGGTGACTGGACAAGTTAATATGGAGGTTACTGCTCATCTTGGAAAGAAGAGAGGATTTTAGTGAAATGAAGAGGTCAGAAGTCCTGGAGGAAAAATAATCTAGATTAGTCTTTCAAAAGGATGACTTCAAATGAAAGGGTAGAGAATAGGGACTTCTCAGGAGCTAGAGGATGACTGAGAGGAATACTCCAAAGAGTAAGAGAGAGAAAAAATAAGGAAAGGGGATAATCAGTAGAACCCAGTTTCTAAAGTGGTTCGATGGGTCAGAGTCCCAAACATTAAAGGGAAGGACTGGATATAAACATGTAGGAGATATCACATCCTGCATCTGCAGGAAAGCAAGGGACTAGCAGGAGTCAGAAAGACACAGGGTGAGGGAGGCAGGAATTAGAGGTCCATGTCACACCTCCAAAACTTCATTTTTTTGATGAAGAAAGAAGTGGGTTGTCTCCTGGGAGTTTGGTGGGGAGGGTTTCTGGTGTTAGGGAAGAGTCTTGTGAGGACTGGTGACCCCTTGAAACACTGATAAGAGGAATAGAGAGAATGAGTGAACTAAGGACAAGACTGAGGAGTCTCACGTGGACATTTCATTGTGAGTCCAGATGAAGATGTCGTTTCCTTAGCAGCACTTGGCTACCCAGGAAGGACACAGAGAAAGTCTACCGTGAGACAGATCTGAGAATGAGGTTCCCAGCCATTCCGTAGATAGGTAAGGATGTTAAGGAATCAAGTGCACAGCTAACAGAGTGGTCTAGGCTGGATGCTGGGGAGGGGCTCCTAGTCTAGGAAAATTTAGGGGACCAAAGAGCAGGTTTAGTTGGAGCAGGAGAATGAGAACTCTGCTTTCCTGTGTGCCTCTTGCCCCTCTTGTGAGATGCCTAAGAGCCTCTACTTGCTACGGCAACCATTACTGATAGAAAAATAAAATAAAACAGACAGAGAGAAAGAGAATTCATTATTTCAAAATTCCTTTAACTCTATCCTTCAAGGCACAAATCATCTAAATCATCCCCCCAAAGCCCTTTTAAATTCCAAGACAGAACAAAATTATGGTTAAATGTTTAACTAATGTTTATTATAGCTAGCATGTTGGTTCTAGAAAGGTCAAATTTATGATACAATGAAGTAATATTTTTCACATTCTGTGGGTCTATTTTATAGCACATTGGGGCCCATAGTATAATAAATATCTTCTGTTATTTTGTAAGATCCTTGTAGGCAAAGCTGTGTCAGGCTGAGATAATATTGAATTTCGAGTCAAACGAGCTGGCATGAACCCTAGGCAGGTCAATCTTTCAGGGCTACAGCTTTCCGATTTGTAAAATGAAGAATAGGGATAAAATCTCCAAGTTTCCTTCCAGGTTTGAAAAAAAAAAAAACATGAGCATAATTTAATATTTTTAATTACTACACAATCAATAGGGTTACTCCTTTTCTTTTATATTTTTGATCCTAGCTATTTATTTTCGGTCCTGGCTAATTTATTGAGCCTCAGTTCTTGATTGGGAACACAGACTCCAATGATAACACTGTCTCAGTAGGAAACAGAATCCATTTTACCATAATTCATTTTATGTTCCAATTTCTCCACTCTCTGTGTACATTTGCTCTTTGGAGGTTTCATCTCCAGACGTTCAGAGATAGCTGTTCACCATCTTGTGACCATGGGTCTCTAAGGAGATGCCATATTACATTGCCTCCACTGAACCCAGACCCTGATTTCATGGGTGGGTGCTCTACTGCACCCCCTGCCCATCTTAACTGAGATTTGTCACTAAGGGTAGTATCAGAAAATGGCTACAAAGCATCTATTCGAATGCCTGAGATGTTAAATTCACTCTGCAGAGTATGCCTGAGATATTGGGCAGCATGATGTGTGGGAAATAATCAAAACACAGCATTATTTCTGTCCTCTATTCAGATGTTTCTCCTGTCACTAGATGAAAACTAAGCAGAACCCATGGCTTACTCTTGGGTGAATGTCCCATAGTCATTTTATTTTTGTTATTGTTTTTTGGTGTTTTTTTTTTAATTGAAGTATAGTCAGTTTACAATGTGTCAGTTTCTGGTATACAGCATAATATTTCAGGCATACATATACAAACATACATATATTCCTTTTCATTACAGCTTACTACAAGATATTGAATATAGTTCCCTGTGCTACACAGAAGAAACCTGTTGTTTATCTATTTTATATACAGTAGTTAGTATCTGCAAATCTCTAACTCCCAATTTATCCCTTCCCACCCACTTCCCCCCGATAACCATTAGTTTGTTTTCTGTGTCTGTGCCAGAGTCACTTTAAGTCGAAAAATACAGTCCTGATTCAAAATTAAATTGTCCAGTTCCAAGAGATTAATCAACTCTTCCCTCTTTATTCAAAAGATGACATTTCCTTCATCCCCTAGATGCCTACACCATCAGAGTCCAGGAGTGGAAGGGAAAAGGTGGGGAGAAGTAAAGGGGACGACAGCAGGGTTCCCATTAGACTGCTGACTGACACCCTAGTAAACCTGGCAGGTGCTTAATGCCAATTCTTGGCTTCTTATCAGTTTTGTTCTCTGGACTGCTCCTAGGAAAAGTCCCCTGATATGGACCATACGCATTTTCCTTTAGCTACTTCTCTTCCACCTTTCAGTTTCCCATTTATTGCTGTTCCACCCCACTGTTTTGGGTGGAGCCCAAACCTCTGGCAGGAGCCCTGTTGGGCAAAAATCCTTAGGCAGGATGATTTTGAAAATGACCCCATGCCACTAGCCAATGATTTCTTAAATACGGCACATAAAAGATTGATAGATAGTATTTCATTAGGACCTTCTGGAAAGCTGGAAAGAAGGTCGCTTTCCCATTAACCACAAGAGAAAAACTGAATAGCCTGCAACATCAAAACTTTTCTTGAACCCATCCTAGAGCAGAGGTCACAGGGCAATAAACTAGCCTGAGATTTAAAGAAAGGTCGATGCCTCTAAGAAGAGAGGCAACGTGAGAACTGGCTTACCAGAGGCAGAGCCCCTGGGAAAGATCAGACCATTATAGAAGGGGAAAGAAGGTTGCAGGTAAAACTTTGTGATGATGTGATAGTTACATTTTAACAATTTGCCGCTGCAGGAGAGTGTGAGCTTATGTGTAGAACTCCTGGAAGCCACAGATGCAAGGGGAATTCGCTTTTCTCCACAAATCTCACTGAATGCTCCTAAGAAAGATTGAGGTCAGGGTAAGCAAGCAGAGGAAGCCTCCTATGGTTGTGCAAGTCTAGGGGAGAGGAACAAAGCCCTACAGAACAAAAGCCACTGTGGGCAGGGAGGGATGCAGAGCAGCAAATCCACCAGAACTAAGCGTAGACCCTTTACCGCTGGGGAAAGGGAGCAAAGAAATCCTCCTCTCCTGGGGTAAGAGCAGAGAGTTCTCTCCCTCACAAGAACCATCAGGACCTGAGAGTTTGGAGTTTGTCTGCCATGGGGAGGAGGGCACAGTCACTGGGTAGGTTCTAGCCTCAAGACCCAGGGACATAAGTCCTGCCTAAGCCTGAGGCTGCCCCAGGAAGGCAGAATGCCTCTTCCCCTGCCAGGCTAGCAAGTGGCTAGTAAAAACTCATGCAGGGAAAGGAGTGAGAGTGGCAAGTTTCTCTCTGGGGCACAGGCTCCCAGAGAAAGCCTCAAGCCTATCCTGCCAGAAGCAAAGTCACACTAAATGCCAAAACTGGTGAATGGATGGACTGTGATAAATCCATATCATGGAATACTACTCAGCAATAAAAAGAAAAAACCATTGACCTATACAACAACACAGCTAGGTCTCAAAGGCATTATGATACGTGAAAAAAGCCAGACTCTAAAGAGCACATATGACATGGTTACATTTAAATGGCATTCTAGAACAGGCAAAACATAGGGACAGAGATCAGCACTTGCCAAAGGCTGAAGGTGGGTGAGGTGTTTACCACAAAGAGGCCTGAAGGATTGTTAAAGGTGACAGACCAGTTCTATATCCTGATTGTGGTGGTGGTTACATGTCAGGCATTTGTCAAAACTCACAGAACTGTACACTAAAAAAGGTGATTTCACTGTATATAACTTATATCTCCAAGACATTTAAAAATTAAAAAAAAAACAGAATTGCATTAAAATTAAGAAGTTTTGTTCATCAAAAAACAACATTAAGAGAGTGAAGAGACAAGTTACAGACTAGGGGAAAAGTACAACTTCTATATAGAATATATAAAGAACATACAAATGAATAAGGAAAAAAGCAGACAATGGAATAGAAAAATGGGCAAAAGACATAAGTGAACATTTCACAAGAGAGGATATTCAAATGCCCAATACACGTAAGAAAAGCTGCTCAACAGCTTGATTTTAAACGCAAGTGAAAATCATAGTGAGGTGCCTATACACATCCACCAGATCAGCTGAAATCAAAGATTGGCAATACCAGTGTTGGTGAGGATGTGAAGTAACTGACACTGGTTGCAAATTTGTATAACCTCTTTGGAAAACTATTTGGCAGTTTTTACTACAGCAAAACACACATGAGCCTTATGATCCAGCAATACCACACCCAAGTATTTATCCAATACATACAAGTGCATAAGTCCATTATAAGACATGTTCAAGAATTTTCATAGCACCATTATCATAACAGCAAAAGCCTGGAAGCAGCTCAAATTTCTATCAACAGGAGAACATATAAATAAACTGTGGTGTGTATATATATAATGAAATACTACCCAGCTTCAAGAAGAACAAATAATTGCAACACGCAACAAGGGTGAAACTCACAGATATGATGAGTGAAAGAAGTACAAAGAAGTATATACTGTATGGTTCAATTCATAGAAATTCATGAAGAAGCAAAACTAATCTATGGTGATGAATTCAGATTAGTGGTTATGGGTGGGGCTGGTATGTACTAAGAAGAGGCATGAGGGAGCGTTCTGAGATGTTCTGTATCTTGATCTCAGTGGTATTTCTATGGGGTGGCATACATTTGTAAAACTTTATTCAATAGCACACTTATGTTCTATGCACTCTACTGCATATATGTTTACCTCAATGTAATACAATAAAAAGAAAGTATCACCTATAGCGTAGCTCAAGGGTTAATGATCACATGAGCAAAGTAAGTATAAACAGACTGGAGTATATAAGGACTTATCATGGCCCCTGACCCCTGAGTGTTTCTTATCAGCCACAGATGGAGAAGAAACATGCATTAGTTCTGTAGCCTGTGGTAGATCAGGTTTGATGTGGGTTCTATTGCTTTTGGGTCCCTAACTCATGCAGTGTCAAAAGAAATATCTTTTTGTGTAAAAAAAATGCAGAGCAGACATTTTTCCTGTAGGCATTTTTCACTACAGGAAAAGAGACATTTGTTTTTACATACTATTAATTGCTATAATGCGACATCCACCAGGTTATTTTTTTCCATCAAGAGAATAAAATTTCTCATTGCACCATCATCCTTCTACCATGTTATTTATCAATAAATCAAGATTTGTGCACTTTACAGTATGTATGCTGTACCTTGATACAATTTTTTTGATGGCCTGGCCAACACTCCCAGGGAGGCCAGACCCACGTGGGACCTCAGGACTCAGGCACCCGTGACTTGTCTGGGGGATGCAGTTACTCCCAATGCAGCAGCCACTCTTATTTTCAGTTCTGCCACTGAGGCAGTCAGTCCCTCAGTATTTCCCTGTGAGCGTCAGACACCAGTCATCAAGCCTCCAACGACAGGGAGCCCCTTGCTGAGCCTCTGAGGAAGAAAATCCCACCTGCTCCCCCTCTCACTCTGTTAAGGGCTCACACATAATCCATCAAGCTCTCCCCAATGTACTTCTTCACAAATCCTCTCTCTTCTTCATAACTTGACCCTTTTAAAATTTAAAAAAAATTTTAAAAATTGAAGTATAGTCAGTTTACAATGCTGTGTTAATTTCTGCTGTATAGCATAGGGATTCAGTTATACATATATATATATATATATATATATATCCTTTTCATATTCTTTTTCATTATAGGCTTTTACAAGATATCAAATATAGCTCCCCATGCTATGCAGTAGGTCTTTGTAGTTTATCTATTTTATATATAGTAGTTAGTATCTGCAAATCCTGAACTCCCACCCTCCCCTTTCCCCCCGGTAACCGTAAGTTTATTTTCTGTGTCTGAGTCTGCTTCGGTTTTGTAAATAAGTTCATTTGTGAACTTGACCCCCTTTTATTCATCTTTAATGTGAATGAGAGGTCCATGGGTCTGAACCAGCATCAGACATTTACTTTATAATCATACTCTGCACCTTCATCCAGCACCTCACTCTGGTGTTCAGCATTTGTGGTTGGTATTGGGTACCCTCAATCAAAATGTCAATAATTAACTTCCTGCTATAGTTACTTCAGGTTGAACCATATGAAATTGTTGATTGTTCACAATTTTTGACCTAAACAATTACAACTTCGTATGGTTCAAACTAACAATTTTATTCAAAATAGGCTTTTTAGAGAAATGAGACTTTAGGTTGGAATTGAACGAAAGGGAAGAGTGGACTCTTAAAAGAATACCCAGGCAAATACTGAAATGCATTCTGCAAAGCGTCTCACCTTGGCTTTCAGATCAGCACACACTTCCTGTTGCTTTTTCCTGTCCTTAGCCATCGTGCTTTCCATTTCATGAGCTGCACAGGCCTCGGCGAGTGTCAGCACAGCCTTCTGTATAAAGTCTCTCCTATTCTTATTCCAACTTGCTATCAGGATCCTTCGCTGCTCCTTGGCAAAGCGATACTGGTCACAATATTTCTCATGTTCGACCTGAAAAGACAACAGTTGGTAAAAACTTACTATGACAGTGAGCCTATGATTTATGTCATTGTTACCAAAATGAATAAAATGAATTATAACCAATGATTTTGTAAAATGGGGGACAAACATCGTAATAGCAAATGCAGCCATCAGGACCAGGTACCAGTCCCAGGGTTCTGAGCCCCAGGCTAACTGGTGACTGAGGACTAGTCATTTAACATGTTTAAGTCCTTATATAGGATGGAGTCAGGCCAGGCAGCCCTAAAACAACTTCTGCCTCTGTATGGCAATGATTCTATGAGCAGAAAACATTATCTCCCTCACATATAATTTCAAAAATGTTCCATTTCTAAATCGGATTTGGCATATTAACAATGACTTCAAGTTCTTCAATTAGACGTGCTAATGAACATTAAAAATTGCTACAATAATCCTGAAAACTCCATTTGCCCTTGATTACTGAAACAATCAGATGTCAGGACATCTAACTTGAAGTAACTACTGCAATGACATTAACCCTTCCCATCCCTCACTCCTGAGGGGATGACATTCTAACACAGGTACCAACAGTAACTGCTGGCAATCAATCCCAACCCCAGGAGATCTCAGAGTCTTGAGGAAAAGAACAGAAAGGGAGAGAGCCTGAGAAGTTTGAAAAATCTCTGTCAGTAATCCTGAAATACTTTTTATATAAAGGTGTGTCTCCTGAAATTGAGAGTCAGTGACCTAAATAATTCTTTATTTTGCCAGTATAGGCCTCATCTCTGAATTTGACACATTATTTAACCCCTAAG
This sequence comes from Camelus dromedarius, assembly GCF_036321535.1. Lineage (NCBI taxonomy): Eukaryota > Metazoa > Chordata > Mammalia > Artiodactyla > Camelidae > Camelus > Camelus dromedarius. The sequence continues at coordinate 35,947,612 of NC_087439.1, forward strand.
TGGTATGAGAAAAGAAGCTAGCAAGCAGAATAAGATTGGTCCTACCTAAAATGATAATCTAGGTATGGTTAATTAACTGCATAATGAAACAGGCTATGGCTTCACTTAAACCAAATACCAGATACTAAAATCTCTAAACTTCTTAGCTTTATTCCCCAAAGCCAAGAATATGCTTCAAACCTGTCAAACATTAAGAAAGGAAGTATATGCCATGCAGAAATGATGTCAATCAACCCAAAGCAAGAAGTAAATGTAAAAATCTTTATCACATTAATAGGAGGTAAATACAAAGATCTGTATAGTTAAAAATGACAGCTGGTCACAGAAGCAAATAGAATCAATAGGAATTTTTTTTAAGATTTAATTTAATAAATCAAGACTTGTATAATCTAGAATGAGTTTTTATATAACATGTTTTTTACATAACAGGCATTTGCTATGAAATAAAGGTCAGAATTAAAACAAATAACTGTTGGGTGGTGGGGTGGGAGGGAGAGGACAGGAGAGACTGGTCATACTAGCTTTGTGACCTTCGCATCAGTTTCTTTATCCGAAGAATAAGGATATCATCCTTCTATCATCCACTGTTACGTGTGTTACAGGAGTTCACACATGACTGACATAAGTTCTATACACATGTCAGTATTGTCACTTGCTTGATTTAAAGCAATTACAAACATGAAGAGTGTGTGATAATATTTTATAGCATGGCTCTTTTAAAAGTCAAGAGTCTCTGCATATTTATTTATATATACATTTTAAAGTGAGTTACTGTGAAATTCACTGGTGACATAGTAACTTTTGTTTCCCTGTCTTTGTGGTCTTGTCCATTAAAGAATGAAACCATCATTTCCCAGGCCCTGCTCAGGGAAATTTCAGCCTTGACTCCGAGTTCTGAATTTGGAGCGCTTGTGTTTCAAGCCCATCTAGGGGGACCAAGTGGAATTGTGGAGGAGATGGTATAGGTAAGCACCAGCTCCTAAGGCAAGTGTTGGCTTCCCCATGACTAGAAGGGCTAAGGTGTTGCAGGCTATGTGAATGGTGGATCAGGTACCACACTTACAGGCAAGACCCAGAGATGGCAGAACATCTGAAGTGGGTAGGTGAATATACAGACACCTGGAGGTCAAACACTAGCAGAGCAACCCAGGGGGCCATGCTGAAGCTCTCTGAGGCAAGTAAACTACAGAAGAGTAAATGTTGCTAAAGGGGTCTCTGTCACACCTTATTATGCACCATATAGACTTGAAAAATGGCAGACTTTCATTTTTCAGACTTATTATTTTCTAGAGTGCAGGAAAAAGATAATTTTAGAGCACCATTTAAAGTGTGTGTGCATATGTGTGTGTGTATCACTTAATAATTATCAACCACTAAAACAATTTAACATGTTAGTATATAGGGTCCAGCACTCACTAAATCATGCCTCGATTTGCGAGGAAAATATCTTTGTAACATGTCCAGATACAGAGTCCTTCTGCCACAGAGATCCCCAGGATACTGATCCAAAACAGCTTGGAAAATCCAGTGGTCTTCATCACTTAACTGGAAGTTTCTAGAAATGACAAAAATGTCATAACATACTGTGAAGCAATCATGGAGTTTGAGGGACTTCAAACTGTTTAAGCTGTTAGCAGTGATAATGATTACATAAAATGAAGTCTTTTTTTTTTTAAAAAAGAATACATTATCCAAATTAAATGTCTGCTATAGAAGAGTTTCTAAATTCTAACACAGTGGGTTTTTTCAGTCCTTTATTTGGTCTTGCCATGAGCTCTAGGCATAATTTGAAGTTTGACAACGAAACATATTTTTAAAATATTTATTCTGTCTTGCCTCTAACAACATTTTAAAAATCATGACCAATGAATGAAATAAACAGAGATTGGGAAATAAATTATTAAGCATACATATTAAAAAGGAATTTTGCTAATTCAACAAAGTTCCTATTTCTGGACAGGAGAAAAATACAAATGCAGATAGTAAAATGAACAAGTACACAAAAGAAATGACGGCCTGAGGAAGGCACTGATTTAAGGTTTGACTTTTAAAGTGTCTAAAATTATCTTTTACTTTCCCCTCTAAACTTCTTGATTTGTGGGGATAAGCCTAGATAGTAGTAGTAGAAAGATAACCAATGACATTCAATTTCAGATCACTAACGGAGTCATTTGTAAATAGGATCCTTCCCAATAACATGTCCACCATGCTCCAAAATGCCTTTTTAGTTCAGAACACTCCTAGGCACTGGCCTGGTTTGTGTTCTGTACAAACTACTAGCAAAGCCCTATACAGAGTGAAAAAGTTGCAATGTCAGCTTGAACGCTAGGCTGAATTAATGTCTCTTTATTATTCTAAGTTTATTTGCATATTATTATTCCTGTTGGGATAATCAGATACAGATGCAATCAGAGGGGATATTATTAGCAACAAATATTTCTTTGGTCTAAAATGGAGACTTGCTATTGTTTATTTCTGCGATGTCAATGGTCTTGTGTAAAGTTAATTCTGTAATTTAAAGAATTTTTTTACAAAGTCTTCTATGCCCTTGAAAAGTACTTGACAATTTAAAATAATAAAAACCTCTGTAAACCAATGATACTAATGGGACTTGTACTGTCATCATCCAAGTTACCGTTTCTGTAAAGTATCTCATTATTCTGATAAGGAGCAAGAAAGAAAAAAAATTCTTTTTCAAAGAAGATAACCTGATTCAACAGCTCTATAATAGGAAGAAAAAGTGGGCTGGAAGTGTTCCATCAGGAAGAAGCAAACTCTACAGTTCTTCCATGTGACATAATGATCGAGCGCAGAGAAAGAATTTGAGATGAGTTCATTCATTGAACACACCGCGTGTTTGGGTTCTGTCTAAATCAGTTATGTATGTAGAGACAGCCAAAGGCTTCTGAAAATAAAGCATTTCAAATAGGACTCTTAAGCCTAGAGAAAGGCTTGCCTGAGTGTACTTGGATTTTAAAACACCCTCAAGTCTTCATGGACAGGATCTCAGGTCCTTCCCTCAAGGAACTTGTTCATTCATGATAACATAAATGCATTTTAACAACAGAGTTAGCTACAGAAATTCTCTGTTACTACACAGCAAGCAACCCTCCCCCCCCGCAAAAAAAAAAAATAGACCCAAAGTCCATGTCCTCAGTAATGCTTTTAAACATTCTGTAATCAAAGGGACTTGAATATGGTTTGAATTTCCATCTTTATTTGATTACAAATACAAATGTGTTGGAGTGTTATGTGCTGGGGAGGAGGAAGTGACAGAATCTAGGTCCAATAAGTTCTCTATTCCTTTAAATTGTCATCTAAAGGATGCTGTTGGTGCCGTGCTAGATCACATTGATAAGCTAGAATTGCCGTCATCGAGAGGATGATAATACAGAGATACACTTCCCTCCTCCAGAGAATTGTCCTGGGCCAAATGGGACCTGCCTCATGCAGGAGGCTACTTTCCCACCCACTTTTGAGAGCCAACACCAGCCAATGATTGGCTGACATGGGGGTACAGAAGGCCAGCCCACCTGCCTCAAGATGAAACCAGCTCTGATGCCATTTGTGCTCCAGCCTTTCACTGGGAGAGCAAACTGTAGTCTGTTTCTATTGAGGTCTTCTGCACAGACATTTCCCCTCCTCCATCCTGTTTCTCTCATCATCCTTCTCCTGAGAGCACTGTCCAATAAATCACTTGTTCTTGCGATCCTTGCCTCAGATTTGCTTTTACAGAACCTGACCTGAGACAATCTATGAGCCATTTTACTCATAATTTTCAGAAATAGTTTAAATCCTTTGGTAAATGGTGAAGTACTTCTAAGTTAATTGCTTTGATGATCTCTCATACTGAATTGTAGTATAAGATTGTGGCTATCCTCAAAGAGAAATGCAAGTTGCAAATATTTACAAAAATGCTTTTTAAATAAATGCACACATTAAGTAGTGTACATTGCTATAAATAAATATAGCAGCAGGAGAATTTGTGGCACTCAGTGCATGTTTATACTTTGCATGAATGTATTAATTCGGTCACATTTTAGTGACAACATTAAAACCACTTAAACATATGAAATGATAATATAACATTAAAACTAGATATTTCAAGCCAAGTGTGCCATGAACAATGATCACATCCACTTTGCTCTTACTGATTTTAGAAACCTCGCATCTCAACAGCTTTTTCCAATTACCACAATTACCCAAATTGTAAGGTATTTTTCTAGTATACGTAGGATAAAAATGAAAAACATACTTATAAGAAATGATATATATATAAATACTCACAATATTATTATTTTTAGAGTATTTATAGCAGTTTCCAGAGCCTCCGGCTTAAATTCTGAAGCAAACATTCACATTGGCCATCGTAGTGGCAGAGTCAGACACCTCCATCAGGGTGCTGTTTGTGAGGGAGAAAACACCCACCACTACACACACCGAGCCTTCTGGGTGGGTCTGGATGGATCTGGATGGATCTGAGAGGACTATTCATACGTGATAGCCTCTTCACAATAACGAAGTAGCCATCTCCTATTTAGCATCTAAAATAAAATCAACTTTAATATATCTGAATTTTTAAATTCAAATTTGAATATTTATCTTTTCTAGTCAAACTTTCACCTTTTTTCATAGTAAAAAAAAAAACCTATATAGAATAGCATAATTATAGAAAATAACTAAGGTTAGCTTTTACCTTCCAAAGTTCTTGTTTAACTGCTTTGCTGGTGTTTATGATGATAGAACGAGCTAAATTACAGAGATGTTGAAAAATAACCTGATTACGCATCTACTTTCTGAATTTGAAAAGTGACTGTAATTTTTTTAAAAATTTAAAGACTTTAAAATTATCCTAAACTTTTGCATTTTTAAAAATATCTTTAGACAAAAGATCTTTGGTAGGTCTCTGCAATTTCTGGGGTTTTTTTGGCCCATCCAAAATGCCTAGTTTAAAATGTTTCATAATTTTCATCTTTATAATAGAACATCTTTATAATATAATAAGATTTTACAGTTTCTGGGTTTATTGGACACGAGAGAAAGAAATTTTAGCCTACAGGAGTGGGAGCTATTTACCACTCAGTCCTCACCCACCATCTCCTACTGCCAAATACTGAAGTCCACCAATATCATTTCATCATGATTTCCCAGGATATGAAGCAAAACATGTAATTCAGAAAAGGAGGCTGACAAGGCTGTGAGAATTCATCCAGACCAAGGCCAACTGTCTCCCTAATTCTACCTGTTTGACTCATTACAAAAATCTGAAACTGACTCACAATTAATTTAGCTACCGATTTTCACCATAGTTTAAATCACTTCTCTAGGATTCTGGTTCCATGACATCAAAATACACTGGAGAGGGAGGGGGTGGGCAACCAACGGTGGCAAATAAGACATTTAGAGTAACAGGTCCTTTAACAGCTGAAACAAGTCTATGAAACTAAACACTGTGTAGTCAACCTGGCTGAAAGTCGTTTTATACTTTCTCAGAGTGAAAGGGGCTTTCCAGCAAAGTGGTAATTAGTGCCTCTGGAAGCTAGCTGATGCCACTATCAGCATCTGATGACTGCCTTGACTGTCCACAGTGAATCTGCCCCAAAGAGAAACTCTTATCTCTTCAAGTGTAAGTGTCAGGGGGACACATAGTTTTCCTCCACTGAGAAACAGGACTGCAGTGAGCCACCAGTGGATTAACGTGGATAAAAGATGCTCTGACACAATCTGCTTGTTTGGCTGCAGTAAGTCTGACCCTCTAGAAAATACAACTTGATATCACTTTTCAAAGCTGTCTTTTTAAATCAGACTCTTCCAAACACTGAATCTAATTAGCCTGTTTCCTGAAACTGTCTTCTCGGCTGGCTACCCATCACCCCACCCCAAGCCTATCATCCAAATATAAATCTATCTTTGATTTTCAGCCTGGTTTACAGAGGGTTCCCTGGCCTCAGACTCATATCTGACCAACCGAATCTGCTCCTTAGATCTTGTCTGGGTATGTGCATTGTCTTTCTGGGAGATGCATTCCCACTGTGCAGTCCTCACCTCCAGACTCCCCTGGCTCTGCTCAGTCTGGCTACTAGGTGGGAGCTGACAGCCAGGATAAAGTGGGCTCCCAGGAGTATGGTCAAAATCCACTGAAGTGAAGAATTAACAACAACAACTAGGGGCCCATACGTCAAAGTCAGAACTTGCACCAGCATCCAAAGCCCCCTTCTAAGGGGTGACAGGAAAGTGAAAATACGGCAGAGTTCTGTAAGTGATGACTCCAGAATTTCTTACAAGAGAGTTTAGGGATGGGATCTGATCAGAAGAGGAGGCTGTCATTTATTTGGAAGCTGCAATTGCTATGTTCATAGCAAGTATAGTTTTTATTTAGGTATTTTTAAAGTAGTTTGCATAGAAAGCTCAATTTTTTACTTAGAATGTATATTTTCTGACAGTGGAGTAGCTAGGATGGTGGCAATACATCTAAACTGTCCTTCGTCCCTACCAACATATGCTACTATTTTAAGAGGCAATACAATTCCTAGTGGAAGTTTTGAGATAATGTGATCAAGATAAACCAGCCTGTTAAAAGTAAAATATAATGGCTCAGTCATCCCAAATGCTAGGTTTTAAAGAATTATATTCATCATAAGAAATTTAAGGAAAAGGCAATTGTAGCAGACATTTCCCGTACTCTTGCTCCTGCTCATCAGAATCCTGATTTTATATCAGATCTACTTCCCTCCAAAGGCCCCCCACTTCAGGGAAGGTGAGCCCCATTCCAGCCCCAGGGGTGAATCCTGATTGATCTTAAGCCATTCACAAACATCCATTCTCAAGTCTCCCATTCCTCTGGCCAGTGTTTGATAGAGTCATGGACAAAAGACCCAATTCCGCCCAATGAAATGTGAGACATCTGGGGCAAAGGTTTCCTAGCTCTAAACAAGTCAAAGAAGACGAGGTCCCTTTCTGCTTCTGAGTGCTGAGGTGTGGAACTGCTGCAGTTGTCTGGCAGACGTCATCCACCCTGCAGGAAGGCAGGGCAAGAGAATGCAGAAAAGTAGACCTCACTGTACTTGGACTTCTCTCTTGGACTTGCACTTTGTGTGAAATAAGAAATCACCTTATTACTTATGTTACTTTGACCGGAGGTGGGTATTCTCTTACTTTTGTCCAAAGATATCCTATTTGATAGCTCACTGAAGGGGAGAAAAATAACATTTTTGAATGTAGCATCCTGATATTGCTTTGGAAGGAAAGGACTATGAAGGATGTAGAGATTAAAAAGATAGAAACATAATGTGGCCAGAGACCAGCATCTATAGTAAAACTCAGCTGACTGGGAAAACACCAAAGACTGTTTGTAAGAGCAAAATCCAAAACTAAACAAAAATAGCTCAAACTCAAAAGAACAAAATCAGTTAAGACAATATAATCTGCAAACACATTATTTGCTCTAATTAAAATTAAAAAATCCTTCGATTGAGCCAAAATCTGCCTCCACATTACAATTGTATTCTTCACTTTAGGGGTACAAGAACATTTTTAAGTGCAATAAAGTTGAAGTGAATGGAGTTATTTTATATAGATACTGTGACTCAATTTTCCAGGTTCAAAAGCAAGAAGAGTAGAACTGGGCTACTTCTTTGAGATGAGATGAGGAAAAATTTAATTAACCGTCATGAGGACTTCTGAAATTTTAATTGTCACGTAAAATCACTTATCAACTCAAACCAACTACCAGTAATGATTAAGAAATTGTTAAGACTGAAAATAGAAGAGTGATGGTTCCCTCTCAGTCTGTTAATTTTTTTAGACATTAATAATGTTTAATTTTATGTTCTTTTAGAGGCACTAGTGTGGCAAATAAACATAAACCTGTGAGTGTGGTGATTATTATTTCTTACATTACTGGTTCCCCACAGTCTCAGTTGTAATGATAGGTTTCCTCAAAGGATTCTATTTACCCACAGTCAGACTTCAACATATAAAGAGTAGGGAAAACTTGTTATTAACGATTGATCTGATCTACAAAATAGGCGTTATAATTTCTCCCGTGTCAAAATTTGACAATCCTGTCCATAGAAATTTTAATCTTGTCTCTGCTTATAGCGACACATTTTATTATTTTAATAACAAGTTCTATAGGTATTATCAAGGTTAAAAAATAACATGTATCAATTGTCCTGTACTCAAATCTGTCAAGCTGCTATGTTTCCACTTTCTCCAATCTGATTCACTCAAGCTTAATTTGATTTCACACCCAGCAAAGAACAAACCTCTTGTAAATGACTCTCACTCCATCCTGTAAAATCCTGATTTTTCAGTCTCCTGAAGTATTAAAAAATGAAACCTCGTGCACTGTTACACTGTGTAGTTTTTAGTTGAAACAATTATATCAAGAAGGCAGATGGGGGCTGCAGTGATACTAACAATGCGACTGCTGAATTAGAAATTTATAGCCACTATTCTTAAATATACTTTTCATAAATACATTTAAACAAACATAACATGTAAGTAAATATACAGACAGAATTATTAATTAAGCAAAAGCAAAATCTAAGATGGATTTTGGGGATATCCTGCAGAAATTGGACCTATTTTTTTCTCTTGATAAAATGCATTCCACCATAGCCAAGAGAATTTAAAATATACATTATTCTCACAACAAACCCCAAGTAGGTTGAACAATCACCAAATGTAGCTTTTCATTCAAGATCTTAAAGTAATTAAGTATTTTAAAGGATGTATTTAAAGAGAAAGCTATGAAATGCACATGACAAACAAATAAAATCACAGTCTGCAATTATTACCTCCCCACAAGAAATATAAATTCCAAGGTAAGGTTGGACAATCCATGTGGGACTATGCCAAGAGAAAATGGGAGTTGCAGTGACCCAGGATGTTGCTTGAGTGGGTCATGTAACCCATGTGACTAAGCAAACACGTCAGTTTTCAAATAATTATGCTCCTATTTCTGAGCACGTCTCCCCTTATTAACCACCCTTGACACACAACCAGCCCAGACAAGAAATGTAGAACCCGAGACTGGACATGCCCAGGCACTAAAAGTTCCTGAAAGTTCTGAGACTACATTCTCAGAGAAAAAATGCCACCTGGTAATTAAGGCGTCGACGTTTTAACTTGTTATGACTTCATTAGGTAAGCAAATGTCAGCTGTTTCTTATGCCCCCTTCTCTTTCTTCTATCTCGTGTTAATCAAGCCACAGTCACACATGTAAGTACAGGTTTGTTCAACTACTTTTTTAAAGAAAATCATGTGAGGCCACGCTCTGTGTCTTGAATGCGGGCTTCTGATTCTGGTGTTTATCTATTTCATTTTTTATCTTTTTTACCTTTTTGCCAATTCTGTTGGCAAAACTCACATAAGGACTGTGATAGAGATATGCTATGTAGATCAATATTGAAAAAGAGAGAGAAAGAGAATATGAACAAGACCCTGGTGATACACAACACAGCAATAGCCAATGCCCTTATCAACAAGTCCAAAAGATGAACCAAATGATATAAAGTCCGTTGGTGAAAATATAAATTGTTTCTACTTTTCTGGAAGGGAATAAGGCAATATCCTCAGAAGCCTTAAATTTTTCAAGCCTTTTGACTCAGGAATTTCATTTCTAGGAGTTTCTCTTAAAGGAGTAATCATGGGATTACTCAAAACACAGTGACAAAGTTATTTGTTCCAAAGTTTTTTACAACAAATATCAAAATATGTAATAAATAATTGTCCCAAGCCAGGAAATGGGTTGAATTTGTGTAGTCGAATTACAATCATACTTTGTAGTATCATGCACATAATAAACAATAAGCTATAAAAGAATATTTAATACAGTGACCTAAAACATAGGTTAGTATACATGTATTGAAAAAATAAATAATATTGGATCTGACTCATAAACAGGAAAAACAACAGATATGTGTAGAGTATTTTTTCATTTTTATAAACACAAATACACAAAATGTTACCAAAGGATATCTCTAGGTACTGTAAACTTAGACAAACTTTGTTTTTCTCTTTGCTTGCCTTAATTTATAAAAAACTTTCTCTAATAAATGTCATTGTTTCTGTATTATGAGAAAAAAATAAAAGAAAAAATATAAGGATAATATCTAGACATCTTGTAAGTTACTAATAATTAGGGTAAATCAAAATAATTCAGTTGAAAAAATATAAAACTATTGGGCCTTGGCAATGTATACACAGAGGGACAAAGCTGTTAAATTCATCGTGGATTTCAGTTCAGATCTGTAACTCATAAAATAGTAGAATGATAAATTATGAATCAACATTATAAAATTTAATATACTTATCCGACAATGAAGTAGAAATCACTTGTTATCACTGTAGAGCTTTTGTCACATATTGGCTTCAGATCAGACAATTATGTCTCATCTATATGATTAATTCATCCAAATGTTAGGAAATTAAAGCCACCATCTCATGAGTCTAAAACAAGCAATTAAACTTGTCTTCATGTTACTAATGAAATACAGTCCAAAGAGAATCTAAATAGCATCAAAAATGTGCTGAATAAACAGGTTCAACTGCAGTCAACTTTTTAAAAACATATGTTTTAGTAAAAACCAGTATCTTTCAAAGTTTTGTTGTCCAAGATAGTAGCCACTGGCCACATGTGACTACTCAGCACTTGAAATGTGGTCAGTCCCAATTCAGGTGTGCTGTAGTGTGACAGGCAGAATGTAATATATCTCATTAATACATTTTAAATATTGATTATATGTTGAAATAATATTTTGGAACTATTAAGTTAAAATACACTATGGCATTTTATCTTTTAAAATATTTTAATATGGCTAATTAAAAATTTTAAATTATATATGTGGCTCACACCTGCGGCTCGCATCACACTGTTTTTCAACAGCACTGCTATAGTAAGTAGTCAACTCAGTTTACCAACATCCTGGTACATAGACATGCTTGAAGTGGTGTGGTGTGAGGGAAAACCTTTCTATTCAGGTAGCACAAGAAACTCATTCCTGCTCAGTTGTCTAGTAGTTCAGAAACTGGGGAAATTGCTTACCTATAGCAACAGCTGTCAAATAAATCTGTAAAACAGAGCTTTTAAAATGGGGTATATTGAGGATTCAGATGAAATGTACTTGTCATGTCACCTAATAGGTGTCAATAAATATCAATGGGCTCCTTTTCCCCCTTGAACTTAGATTTTTTTAAATCTGTATTTTTTTGCTTTATAAAATAGAAACAGTGCCATATATATGCCAACATTATTTATAATGTTACCAACTGGGGATAATTATTGTTTATTTGGGTATATAACCTTCCAGTCTTCTTTTCTGTAGCTAAATGGGTGTAATATTTTCAGAGGGAAAAAAAAAAAGAGAATCCATGTTATGCAAACTATTTTGTGGCCTGATTTTTATTTGCATAGCAACTGATTGCAACTACCTGTGTCATTAAAAGTTCATTAATTATTAATGACAGTGTGGTATTCCACTGTGTGGATATATCATAATTGATCAGACGAATCCTCTGTTGGCTGTTTACTCATTTTGAAGATGTTGCTATCACTAAAGAAAGAAAAACAATATTGAGAACCTTTGAAGCCAACTATTTATGTCATTTCTATGATTATTTCCTTTAAGATTATTTCTAAAGTGACAAAGATTATTTACATTTATAAAGATATTTCATGACATATTGCCAGAGTGCCTTCCAAAGGAGTTTATATGCTAATTATGTATAAAAACGCCCATTTCTCCCACTTTGATAAATTTCTTTTGTGTTTTTATCATTTTATAGGTAAAAATGTAAGTATCTTTAAATTTTTCATTGCTCTGATGAATAGCAAGGTTTTCATAAATCTCTGTCATTTGTATTCAGAATTACCACCCAGAGTTCCACAGACGGCCACCATGACATCAGCTCGCCTCCCGCATTGGCACCATGCACTCTGCATCCCCACCTGTGACTGCAGTAGATGAACCATCTGTGCTTATTCCTCTACTTGTGTGCTAAATCCCATTACTGACTGGATCATTCTCATCAGCCTCAAACTTAATAATGTTTGTCCCATTTTAGGCAAAACAAAAGACAAAGCAACAATACAAAAGTCTGGCCCTACTTCCTTGCTAACCTTTGCAAAAGAACTTCTCAAAATAGTTATCTATGCTCACTTGCCTTCAACGCTTTCCTCCCATCCACACAAATCCAACCCAGCCAGGCATTTGCTCTTACTACTTCCATGAAAATGGTCACCGATGACCTCCATGTAGAGACAGCAGTCAACTATCCATCCTATTTTATTTGACTTAGCAGCATCTATTCAGTGAATCGCCCCTCCTCAGCTCGCAGTGCTGACCACTCCCTCTTCCCTTGCCTTCCAGGATAGCACTCTCTTGGTTTCCTTGTCATATCTCACAGAACTTTTCTCAGTGTTCTTTGTTATTACCCCTCTTCTTGCTGACACTGTAAGGCCAGCAGATCCAAGGAATCAGTCTGTACCTTCTCCTTTGTCCCTTCACACACTATTTTGGTGATCACATCCAGTTTCGTGATGATGACTCACAAACATGTATCTGCAACTCAGATCTCTCTCCCAAACTCCAAACTCACAGAACTGACTGTCTTCACAAAATCTCTACTTGGACGTCTTATAGTATCAAACTCAACCGGTCTAAACCCAAACACCTGATTTTCCCCACAGCCAGACTTGCTTTGCTTACAATCTTCCCCATCTCAGTTGATGGTAACTTCATCCTTCCAGTTGCTCAGCCTCAAAACTTTGGACTCTTCTTTTCTTGCTCTTTTTTTCACACATCATATGAAATCTGTCAGCAGATGCTATTGGTTCTCCCTTTAAAATGTGTCCAAAAGCTGACTAGTTCACACACCTCCACCTCCTGATCCAGGCCACCATTATCTTCCACCTGGATTATTCCAATAACTTCCTAAGGGCTCAATCTTTTCTTGCCCCGCCTTTCCTCCATCTTAAGCACAACAACTGCTTAAGTGATCCTGCTAAAATGTACGTTAGGTCTTCTTACTCTGCACACTTCTCTCACACTTCTGCTTCCAGTAGTTTCCTGTTTCACTTGGAATTAAATCAGAAGTTTTAAAAATGGCTACCAGGCTCTAAATGACCCACCCTCACCCTCACTTCTTTGACCACGACTTCGACTCCTCTCCCCATCTATCACTCTGTTCCTGCCATGCCAGCCACTTGCCAGAAATATGCCCATGCAGTAAACACTGGCTAGCACACTTAGATCTCAAATTTCTGCACGGTTAGTCCTCTCACCCGCTTCATGACTTTCCTTCAATGTTGTTAGGCAGTTTAGATAGAAATGAGCACTGGGCAGGGGTAGGGGAAGGGGAAAGGAACAACCCAGAAAATGGCAGAGTGTCTGCATTCAGGAAAAGGGACCCCAGAAATTTTTACTTTCTCTAAATAAGGCCAGTAAAAGAAGCCAGTTAAAATCAAAGCGCTGCAGCTGAGCATGGGAGAGGGCCGTGGTATAACTTGACCCAATGAACCTGCCCAAAAGGGGATGGGCATGCCAGAGCGCAGGGAACCTGAGTGGTCAATCAATCAATCACAAAACCAGGATATAAAAACAGGAAAAACAAAGGAGCAGCACCATTTTTCCTCTCTTGGATTGGCCTGCTCCCAATTCTCAGAGCGTACTTCCACTATCTTTTTTACTTCACTAATAAAAATCTTCCTTATAACACGTTTTCTGTCTCTTGTCAAAAATTCTTTTTTTTTAGGTGACTAGGAACCCAGGTTATTCTTATTTCCCTTTTCTGATAACAATGTCACTCTCTCAACCAGGACTACACCCAAAATTCTCTTCAAAATTGCCATCTGCCCACACCCCCACAACCCCAGCAACTTCCCTTCCACTCTAATCTCTATTTTCTTCATAGCACTTATCACCTTCTAATACACTATTCTGTGTAATTTACTTACATATTGTGTTTATAGTTTGTTGTGTGTCTCCAAGTTGCTTCATGAGTACAGGGAGTTTCGTCTATTTTATGCCAGTAATTGCTCAAAAAATATTTGTTGAAAATATAAATGACAAATCACTTCTTCACCTCTTTTGGTCACTTTTCTCTTCTTGCTGTTCACCAATCTATTAATTTGCAGTGTCTTTATATATTAGAGATTTTAATTTCCTGTGCCTGGTATTTGCCAATACTTCCCATTTGTCATTTAATTTTTAACCTTATTATTATTTTTTTCCTTAGAAACATTCTTTGTTTTTAGACTAGGTTATATATTTGCAGGTTTTAAAATTCAAAAGCTATAATAAAAGGGGGGTTATGATAAAAATTCTCCCTCACACTCACCCCCCCCAGGCATCTAGCTTCCCTCCCCAAAGGCAACAAATGTTATCAATTTTTGCATATTTCTGAGATGTAATTAAGCATATATATGCATGTGTGTATGTGTATGAGCAAGTACACATTTAAGTTTTCCTCTTTTACACAATGTTTACTGTTCATTGTGTACAAGATTTGCTTAACCTTATATCACACCCTAACCCCTACCCTTGGAGAGTGTTCTGTGTCAATGAATGTTAAGTATTTACATTTTTTTAAAATCTGGAAAATAATACATTGTATGGTTGCACAATAATGTATAAAACTAGTCCCTATTGATATTGAGATTCTTTCATCAACCTTTAGCTACTACAATGAGTAACTAAAAATAAATTACTATATATTCAAGTATATAGTTGATCCTTTAACAATATGGCAGGGTGGTGTGAGGAGGGGAGGGTTGGGGGCACTGAAATTTCCCTGCAATCAAAAATCTGATTATAACTTATAGTTGGTCCTTCTAGTACTTGGCTCTTCTGTATCTGAGGTTCTGTGTCTGCAGATTCAACCAACCATGGATCATAGTTACTATAGCATTTACTATTGGAAAAAAAAATGTGTAAGTGGACCCTCTCAGTTCAAACTCGTATTGTTCAAAGGTTAACGGTATTTGTATACCTTATTAAGATATGGAAACTATTGGGACAAGGTGTATATGTGCTTTGAGATTTGATAAATCCTACCAAACTTCTCTCTGCAGAAAAGTTAACATTAATTTAGACTCCCTTTCAGCAGAATATGAAACACCTGTCTTCTTACACCTGTACATCTGTTAGGTTTAGTTGCACATGGCAGACACCCCTTAAATTCTTTCAGCATAAAGAATGTATGGTGGCTAGATAGTAACTGATTTACATTATAATTGGAAGGGCTGGAGGAGCAATTTCCAACACCCAGAAAATCACAGTGCCTCTGTTGTGCTTAGGAAAAGCCCCACCTACCACCTCAGGAAGCTGCAACTGCAGACCAAGATCCACAGGAGCTTAATGAGCGCCCCACTCCCTGTCTCTATCTCCCTTAATTCCAAATCCAAATCGTATTATGCAAACATTCTTGATTGTTAGAACCTAAATCACATCCATTGACTAATCTCTTATGACAACATGATATCATTTACAAAATATTTAATATAAGATAGCAAGAGTCCTCCTTCATGATTGGTTTCCCCACCTCCAGGCTTTCTGGGCTATTTTTGCTTATTTTTTTTCCCATGTAAAACTAAAATTCAGATTAGTATTTTTTTAATCTTGTAAATAATTTTATTGGAATCAGATTAAATTTATAGACTAGAGGTAAATATCTAGAATTGTTGAAACTTCTATTCTAAAATCAAGATACGGCTGGTTCAAGTTTTATGTTCTCAAGTAATGTTTTAAAGTTTTCTTCCTACAGTATAGATCTTTCACATTTCTTGCTAAATGAGCTCTGAGATATTCTATATTTATTGTTGCTGTTGCAAACTATGTTTCCTCATTGGTTATATCTTCTAGATAGCCATTGTTTGCATATATAAAAACATGTTTGGTTGTATTTATAATTTTATATCCAGCCATCTTACTAAATTATCTTATTACTTGTATAGATTTTTCTGGTGAATGCCTTGGATTTTCCAAATAAAATCCCATTATCCAAAAATAAGATAATTTTACCTACTTTGTTCTATGTTTTTTTAATATATGGTTTGTTTGTTTGTTTATTCTTTAATGGCGGTACTGGGGATTGAACCCTGGACCTTGTGCATGCTAATACGCTCTACCACTGAGCTATTTCCCTCCCCTTTCCTTCTACGTCTTATAACTCTAATATATTTCTCATCTCATTTTGTTGCCTAGTATTTACAGGATAACATTAATTAATGGAGGTAATTGCAGATACTCATCACTTACAAAGGTGTTTCCTTCTATTGTTTCCCCATTAAATTTTGAAAGGTTTACATATTTTATAATGGTAAAAAGTATTCATCTATTAATTTTAACATTTTTACATTAAGAATAGATGCTAAAACCTTTAGTGGCATTTTAGTGTCCATAAACATAAGCTGCATTGGATCTCCTTAGATTCATTATTTCAATGTATATGAATATCAACACTGGAGATTCACTAAAATATTTTATTTCATATTTTTGTGTCAATAGATATAAATGACACTGGGCAATAATTTTCTGTGCAATAGTTATCAAGTTTTCTACCAATGTTATGTCTGCTTCATAAACATAACTTAGAAGTTTTTCTTCTTCTATGCTCTGGAACAGTTAAATAGCAATGGAATTATTTATTCTTCTTTATTTATTTTTAAAATTAACCAACTTTATTGTTTAGAGTAGTTTTAGATATACAACAGATTTGAACAGAAAGTACAGAGTTCCCATACACCCCCGTCCCCACACATGTAAAATTTCTCCACTGTCAACATCCTGGACCAGAGTGGTGTATTTGTTGCAATCAATAAACCTAAATCGACATGTGATTATCATGCAAAGTCTATAGTTCCCATTGTGATTTATTCCTGGCTTTGTACATCCTATAGGTTTTGATAAAAGTATAGTATGTATCCACCACTGTAATATTTTACAGATGGTTTCTCTGCTCTAAAAACCTTCTGTGCTCTGCCTATCCATACCTCCCTCTCCCTAACTTGTGGCAACAACTAATTTTCTCGCTGTCTCCATAGTTTTGCCTTTTCTGGAATGTCATAGAGTTGGAATCATACAGAATGTAGCCTTTTCAGATTCTTTTGCTTAGTAATATGCATTTAAGTTTTCTCCATGTCTTTTCATCACTTAATAGCTCATTTCTTTTTGGTGTTGAGTAATATTCCATTGTCTGAATGTACCATGGTTTGTTTTATCCATTTACCCGCTGAAGGGCATCTTGGTTGCTTCCAAGTATTGGCAATAATTGATAAAGCTGCTATAAAATCCACGTGCAGGTTTTTGTGTGGACAAAAGTTTTCAATTACTTTGGGTAATTATCAAGGAGTACAGTTGCTGAAAACTGAATATGATTTGCTTAGATGTAGGGTTTTGTTTTTGTTTTTATTTTTGTTTGGTGTTTGTCTTGCTTCCTGTTCTCTGAACTTCCTGGATTTGTGGTTTGGTGCTGATAGTAATTTGGGGAAATTCTCAGTCTCTGATACTTAAAGTATTTCTTCTGTTCTCTTCTTTCTTCTCCTTCTTGTATTCCCACTACACATATATCTTATACCTTTAGTAGCTGTCTCACAGTTCTTGGACATTTTTTTTCAGTCTTTTTTCTCCTTGCTTTTCAGTTTTGGAAAATTCCATTGCCGTATGCACAGGCTGAGAGATTCTTTCCTCAGCCATGTTCTGTAAACTAATGAGTCCAATGCCAAATAAGGTATTCTTCATTTCTGCCATAGTGTGTTTGATCACCAGCATTTCTTTGATTATTTCTTAGAATTTGCATCTCTCTGCTTACATTATTCCTTTGTCCTTGCATGTCTAATTTTTCCTACAAATCCCTTAGCATATTAATAATCATAGTTTTTTAAAAATTCCTGGTCTGATAATTCCAACATTCCTGCCATATCTGACACTGGTTTTGATGCTTGCTTAGTCTCATCAAATAGTACTTTTTGCCTTTCAGTATGCTTTGTAATTTTCTGTAGTCGTTTAAAGGCACACATGATGTACTGGGTAAAAGGAACTATGGTAAATAGGCCTTTAGTAATACAGTGGTAAGATGTGGGGAGAGGAGAAGCCTTCTATAGTCCTATGATTAGATCTCGGGCTTTTAGGGAGCCTGTGTCCCTGGACTGTGAACTTCACCAATCCTCAGGATTTTCCCTCTCTTTGGTGGGACAGGATGGCTGGAGAGGGCTGGAGGAGGGTAGTTCCCTTCTCTCACATGGAAAGCTAGAGCTGTTGGACTTGGGGATTTTCCTGCCCCCAGATAGGTTAGGGTCTGATAAAGCTAGCAGTTTAGGCTCTGATAAAATAGTTTCCCTGAGGGCAGCCTTTGTTGAGAACATAAAGCTCTGGAGTATTTCAAAATAGTTCACTTTCCTCTTCCCTGGCCAGAGGCAAGAGAGGATTTTTCTCAGATATTCACTGTGAGAACCTGGTAGAACTCCTTGAGGTAAAACAAAAGTCATGGGACCCACATGACTCAGGCCCCCTAGAGTTTTTAACTTTCAGAGTTGTCAGCACACAGCTTCCAGCAATTTGTCAGTTACTGTTTAGGTTTCCCTACCCCAACCTTGATTCCTGTGAAGGTTTCTGCTGATGGGTTTCTTCTCAGGCAATTTGTGATTCTCTGTATCACCTACGTCTCCAATTTTGGGGGCAGTGGTTTGCCCTGTGACATTACCTCTCTGATGTAGTTAAGGACAGTTGTTGATTTTCCAGTTTGTTCAACTTTCTACTCCTTGTTAGAGCAAAGTGACAAATTCTAAGCTCCTTATATGCTGAACCAAAGACTGGAAGTCCATATTGATTCTTTAAAGATTTAAAACTCACCTGAGAAAAATACCCTGTTAGATTTTTTTAAATGTTTATGTCACTGAATTTATTTAAATTTTTTCTTTATGATTTTCACTGCAGGTAACATGTTTTAAAAAGCCATCTTCAAGATTACTTAATACTTGTTTTTATTTTTAGTCTAATTCTTTCATGATTTTTTTCTTCTTCACATTTTAATGTGCCTGGGGTTTACTGAGTCACATGGAATAAGAAAGAGATCTGACCTTATTTTCTAATTGCCTGTTTTTAATGCTATCATATAAATATAATCCAATCTTCCCCTCAGTTAAAAATTTTTACCTTTATAATAAATTAAATTCTTACAGATATTTTCTGTTTTCTGTATTTCTATTTTATTCCACTGATCTGCTACATATTACAGAGATATATAAAACTTTCTAACGTATTTTAATATTAAAATATATGCTTATATTTGGCTGTGTAAGTTTCACCACTCCCCTAACCCCAATTATTCTTCATTTTGAAACTTTGGGTGACTTTACAAGCTTAATCACCCTAATGGATTTTTGGAATAATGTTTAATAATTCTTCAATTGTGACTGTATTAGATTGACAGATTAATTTCGTGAGTCATGGATATTTTGAAATCAAATCAACTACTGTATAAAATTAGGAATTTTATACTCACACTGGTTTAAGGCATTAATATGGACTAATTGCCCTTGAAAATCTAGCAGTGAGGTTGGCTTCCCATGCAGTCAAACAGGGTTCCCAGCTCAGTTTCCCCATGATTATCTGGGCTCTGTCCTTTCCTTGTGCACTGTTTCCTTCATTCACAAGTTAGCTGCCAGCGGCCCATTCGCACAGCTATGGACGTTCTTGATAGATCCACAGGGGAGAAAAGGCACTACCCCTCACAAGGATCTGACAAAAGTTCTGAGCTTTACTCTGATCTGGACCACCCTAAGCTAGTTGCTGTAGCCTGGGGGAATGAGGTTGCTGACTGGTGAATGCTCCCAACCAGGCGTAACTTTGGATCTGGGGATGCAGTCATTCCAACCTAAACTGGCAAGCTGCTACAAAATAGGGGGAATTAAAATAATACTGGGATTAACTATGGTGTCCACTGCCTTTAGCCCAGTGAAAATTTCTTATAATTTAAAAATGTCAGGGGGAGGGTAATAGCTCAATGGTAGAGTGCATGCTTAGCATGCACGAGGTCCTGGGTTCAATCCTCAGTACCTCCATTAAAACAATTGAAAAAATAAAATTAAAATGTCCCAGATTGTTCATCCTTCTTATGGTTTAGCAGTGGGCACCTGCTCACTTGTGCAGGGGTGCACATACAGGTACATAACCTATGTGAATTCTCACAAGGCCAAATAACTAGAATCAAAAACAGAAATCAAAATAAAGGCAGACATTGGCAAACGAGAGTCCAATTAATATTACAATTGAACATACAATTCATTGTGCTCATTGGAACAGTGTATTTACTATTCTATTTATGCATTGTTATATTATTTAATAGCAGTGTATTTATTCAAAATAGCCCATTTACTCTCTTCCTCTTCAATAAAACTGCTTCTGAAATCTCATTCAATTTTATCGATGCTTCATCATTCCCTGCCAGCATGTTTATAAAATAGTCTCTTCAGCGGTTGTTTGCATGTAATTTTCATTTGGTCAGGGTACACACGTATATGTTGCTTCCCCGCAATATTTGAAGCTTTCTCAAAGGCAAGGTCATATTCTAGTCTAGCCTGTCTGTTGAACCCTCTACCAAGGAGCTTAGCAGAGACCACTGTATATTAAGGATTACCCAATAAATATTCATCAAGTGAAACATATCATTAACTACATAAAATTTACTCTGGATAATTATACATGGCCAGCAGACTATTAAACTAGAATTTATGAAACTATATTTCTCCGAAGTAGACTCCTACCTCTCCCATAACAAGCCTCACCACTCTCACCTTCATTGTTTTCACCTTTAATTCAACTCAATTTGCACAATCATTTATTTAGAAGCTGCTATGTGCCAGGATGTGCTAGGTGCTAAGGATACAAATAATGCTAATAAATTACTTTGACTTCAAGGGGTTTACAGCCTAGTCATTTAATATCCCTTCTTAGAATGTCCTCATTACCACCTTCCTGCCTTATCTAATCCTACCCATTCCTCAAACTCCGTAGTGAATTTTACTTCCTCCATCAAGGCTTTCTAAGCTATTTTTTTCTTCAGTATTTCTTCTCTCTGCAGAAATCTTAGTATGTGATGTGTATTCCTCTTATTCACTATTTAATCTTCAGTAATGGCAATGGAGCTATGACTCTCAACTTCTTCTGAGTGGCACAGGGTTGCACAAAGGAGGAGCAGAAACAGAGTTTAGATTAAAATAAAGACAAGATAACTGGCTCTAAAGAATAGATCCGACTTGAAGGGAGCCACCATAGGCTGCTAAGGCAAACTCCTCCACGTTAAGGAGCTGTTAGCCTAGAAACACCACAGTCTCAGCTAGCTTTCCTAGAGAACAAGATACCATCTGGGAGGAGAGGTCACGGGGCAGCCAACTTGCTTTAATAGGACAGAGTCAGATTTATTTTCCTCACAGCCACAATCAGTCTAATTACTAAAAAAACAAAACAAAACAAAACAAACAAAAACCCTCTCTTTCTTGCTTGAAGAATTTTAAAATTTCTTTAACAAGGTTGGGATGGGGAGGGAGAGAGGATGTTTATTTTACAGTTAGAAACAAACTAAGTGCATGGTTAATATTTCACTGTGACTGAGTTTCAATTAAAGTGTAATTAATTCAACAGTCAACTATAAATGATATATTAATGTTTTTCTCCACTTTATTATAAGATAGAAAGAAAGGAAGACAGAGAGGCAGAGAAGGAGGAGGCTCTTAGGAGACCAAAAACGTGTCTGCCCAGGAGGAACACATGACCATTCCCACAGAGCAGTAAGAAAGCAGCTTAGGTCAGGAAAGTCGCAGACTTTACCCGAGATTGCCTTTCCAAGTGTGCTGAGACAAGTAGAAGCTGTCACTGAAGAGTTCAGCTCAAGAAGCTACCAAAGAAAAGAATTACACTTGGTAGGATTTAAGATTTTCCTTGTTATTCATTTCTTAACACTAGTAATTTCACATAGAGGAGCTTCATTCACAAGCAATTCATTAAGAAATATAAGACATACTAATACTCATCACATTTATCTTCTCTGACTTCAAAGGAAGAGCCTTTAACTTCTAATTTACTATAAATGTGTCCCTTCAATAGTTTTCCTGTCTTTTAAATATACATTCTTTAGGAAAAACCTTAAAGTCAATATAATAGAGTAAAAGGCATGTTTTCCTAGAAAATGTTCCCCAGAAACTTCATATATAGAAGACTACATGAAGTAGCCAGTTGATCTGACCCAGGGTGGCATCTTTGGGTTTGTTCATTAAATAAATTTTAATATAGAATTTACACTAGAGAATATGACCCTGCCAAAACTAAATTCTAAATCACTTAACACTATAGTTCTCATTCAGAAGAAGACTGTTATTCTCAGGATTCAATCAAAAGTACATTTTTCTTACTGCTATTTGCAGCAACATGGATGGACTCAGAGAATATCATACTAAGTGAAGTAAGTCAGGGAGAAAAAGGCAAATATTACATAGTATCACTGATAAGTGGAATCTAAAAGCTAATACAAATGAATCTATACATGAAAAAGAGACAGACTCACACACATAGAAAACAAACTTATGGTTACAAAAGGGGAAAGAGAAAGGGGGAGGGATAAATTAGGAGTGTGAGATTAACAGATACAAACTGCTGTACATAAAATAAACAATAAGGATTTACTATATAGCACAGGGAACAATGATATTCAATATCTTATAATACCCTGTAACAAAATATAATCTGAAATACATATATATATATATATATAATATACAACTGAATCACTTTGTTGCGTTGCTGTACAACTGAAACTAATGCAATATTGTAAATCAACTAGACTTCAATTTTTTAAAAGTGCACGTTCTAGAAAGAATTTATACAACATACTTTGTGTTCAGTATAGGACAAAATCACAGTAGATTATAAGTAACATAATTCCATGGGTACAATTTCCATTGTAATCAATTATTAGCACTGATTTGTGAATTCCCACTGGAGAGGAGCATCAATCTTGAAGTGAAAATTCATAGTTATCAAAAATTCATGTTTGAAAACTATTTCTTACTTGTGCAGTAAAGAGATAAATAAGGAGTATTTTTATCAAGTTTCAACCTTATAAAAACCTTTAAAAACATTATTTCAGGGTAACTACTTCGGAGGAAAAAAAACCCCTCTCCATTCAATAAATAGTCAATCTAAACATTTATTGATAGATTGTATTCCAATGACATAGTACCTATAAAAACGGTAAGTCAGAATTATAGTGACCCCTAACAAAAATTAAAATGTGGTGGCAAAAATCTATATAATTCTAGTAGCTTTATCTTACCTGTATACGTCTTCTAACTGCAGATCAAAATCTTGAAGTTTCTTTTGATATTTCTCTGTGAAGCTACAGAACTCATTAAGGATTGAAGATTTCAAATCTGAGTATGGACACTCCAAAGTTTCAAATTCCATGGGCAGTTCACTAAGTAGGTTAATTCCTTCTTCTGAAGAATGATCTAGTATCTGAAAAAAATATATATATATATGATTGTTCTATTTACTGTAAATGACAAACTGATAAATTACTATCTGTATCACACTTACTTGCACACTCCATTCTGAAAGATTATTTTCTATTTTCTGTTGCTCTAGACTGAGTCTTTCAAAGACAGCTTTTAATTGTTTCTTCACGGAGTCAACCTAGAGGACATTTAGAACAAGTAGTATGCAAATTATTCTGATTTAGCCAATATTTATATTTAATGTCACAGGAATTTTTCACAAAAGCCAATAAGTGATGACAAATTAGATAAGGGAAAGCCCCTTTGAGGACCTATGAAAGAGGGTTCAAGAGATGCCTTAACCAGGCAGTTATCATCAAAGGAGCCTTAAAGGGGCTTCCAGACACATAACCCAAGAATGGGCTCAGTCATAGCCACTCTGCACCCACATTTGGATTTTGTCTGTGATCAGACAGAGAGCTTATCAGATTGCCTGTACTTCAATCACCCCCTCCTTTCTTTGCATCCTTGCCTCTAATCCCCAGCTGTGCAAGGATTTTTAATTATTCGTGAAAGCAATATGACAACACTACAGAATAACTGAAAAAATAGAGTAAGAAAAATCACCTAAAACTCTACACCTAGTGAAACTATGATAACGAAGCTTATGCTCTAGTTGAGGGAGGTAGTCAATAAACTAATTTTAAAAGTAAGAAAGTATCCAGAGGAGGTAAGTGATGTAAAAACTGGGGGAGGTAATGGCGAGTGACTGTGGCTTCTCTCATGTGGCTGATCAGGACAGGCCTCTCAGAAAAGAGGACATTTAAGCTAAGACCTGAATGATAAAAAGAGCCATCAGTGGGACAGCCAGTGCAAAAGCCTTGAGACAGGAAGGAGTCGGGTTTATATGAGGAACTGGAAGAAGGCCAGCAGCAGTGAGACAAGGTTGAGTAGGAAAAGGAGAGTGTCAGTTAGGGGATGAGACTGAAGAGGTAGAGAGGGGGCTGGATGTACAGGGAGGAATTGTGGGTGAGCAGGAGCCCAGAGATTTACCAGGGAGATGACCTGATCCCCCTCCCCTAAGGCTGGATCTCAAAATACACTGGTGGATGGAGGGGCAAGAATGAAAGCAGAGAGACAAGTTATAAGGTCACTGTAACATTCCAGGTGAGAAGTGAGCATGCTTGCAGATTCAGGGATATGTTTCAGATACCAAGTAGACAGAATTTGCTGTATCTTCTATTTCAATACACCAGACATATGTGTTTCTTTTTTTCTTTTTTTTTTTTAACATTTTTTATTGATTTATAATTATTTTACACTGTTGTTTCAAATTCCAGTCTAGAGCACAACAGACATATGTGTTTCTTATCTCAAATTGTTCCAATGGGGATAAAAATAAAATATTACATTATTAAAAGTAAAGGTAAGGGGGTGAGGATATAGCTAAGTGGTAGAGTGCATGCTTAGCATGCACAAGGTCCTGGGTTCAACCCCCAGTACCTCCAGATAAATAAATAAATACCTAATTATCTCCACTATCCCCCAAAATACAAAGTAAAGGTAATACACTGACCTCTTCTAGTACTTTCACAGAGTTAAACTCACTCTGTGAGTGTGAACACTGTGAAATGGGATGCAGTCTGTATTTTAGATCTTCTCTCAATTGCTGAATAGGATGTATCACATTTTCAAGATATATGCACCATTGTTCTGCTAACTCTCGTTCTATGGTGAAACAAAATTAAATCAAAGCAACACATTATTAAGCTTCTTCAAGAACAGGTCATCGGGATGCAGATTTATTTTGGGATTCCTTTAGAAAAAAGACAAACAGCAGTTAATATTAAAAAAACATGAAGTGGGAGGGTATAGGTCAAATGGTAGAGTGCATGCTTAGCATACACAAGGACCTGGGTTCAATCCCCAGGACTCCTCTAAAGACGAATAAACTTCATTAACACACACACACACACACACACAAACCACCATGAAATGAGTGACCCACTTTTTTTTTTCTCTTAATATATATTTTTACTGAAGAATAGTCAGTTTACAATTTGTTTCAATTTCTGATGTACTGCATAATGCTTCAGTCATACATGAACATACATTTATTCATTTTCATACTCTTTTCCACCATAAGTTACCACAAGATATTGAATATAGTTCCCTGTGCTATACAGTATGAACTTGTTATTTACCTATTTTATATACAGTAGTTAGTATCTACAAATCTTGAACTCCCAATTTATCCCTGCCCACCCCCTTTACTCCCCTGATAACCTTAAGTTTGTTTTCTTTGTCTGTGAGTCTGTTTCTGTTTTGTAAACAAGTTCATTTGTCTCTTTTTTTTTTGATTCCATATAAGTGATATCTATGGTATTTTTCTGGTTTGATCATTTTCCTTTGTATTAGCTTGGCTTCTTTTGATTTTTGTGACTTTATTGCATGTTTTTGATTTGTGGTTACCCTATTTTTCAGGTGTATCAACCCCTTACTATATCTGTTTGCTTTAGACTGGTAGTCATGTAGGCTCAAACACATCCCAAAAAGAATGAAGGAAAAAGAAAAAAAAGAAGAGAGCGACCAAAAAATCTGTATTTTCTTGCTCCCATCTCCTACCTTTTATGATTTTGATGTCCTTTTTTTTTTTTTAAACATCTTCATGTTTATTCTCTTGCAACTCATTGTAGTTATCGCATTTCCAGTTATGGTTTTCTTGTGTTAATAGTTTCCTGCTTCTTTTCTATTTAGAGTAGATCTTTCAATATTTCTTTTAGGATAGGTTTAGTATTGCTTGATTCTTTTAGTTCTTGGTTGTCTGTGAAATTCTTTACCTCTCCTACTCTAAAGGATAGTCTTGCCAGATAAGAGTACCATAGGCTAAAGCTTTTTCTAATTCAGGACTGAAAATATCTTGCCACTTCCTTCTGGCTAGCAGTGTTTGTGTAGAGAAATCAGCTGGGGGGGTCCCTTGTAACTAACTCTTTGTTTTTCTCTTACTGTCTTTAGAATCATTTCTTTATCTTTAACTTTGGCCCTGTGTCTTGGCTGTTATCCCTTTGACTGAGGGTGTGGTTGGTGTGATGATCAGAGCCTGCCCTAATTGTTGTTGTGGAGTGGGACCTCTTTTTTTGTTCTGTGGTTGTCACAGCCTTGACAGGGGCCAGGTCTGCTCCCCCGTTGCTGGAATAGAGGCTTCTAGACCCACTTCTGAGCTTTGGTGTGTGGTAGGCAGGGTTGGAGAGCTTTAGCTGAGAAGAATCGCTAAGCATACCTCTGCAGGAGATGTCCACTGGGAGGTGCCCTCTGTGGTATTGTCTGTCACTTGTTATGTGGGCTTACACAGTACTCTGCTGACACTGCTGTTGTCCCCGCCTGAGCTGTGGGAATGTTGGCCACCCGCTCTGGTGTCCCCCAGGTTCTGGGCCCCAGGAACCACCAGCACATACCTGCCAATGTTGGGTGCTAGGGCCAGCTGTGGCGAGCGTGCAGTCACACACCTGAGTCCGTGGTGTGCCACAGTGTCGGCGCAGACCCCAGCCCCGCCTCTACGTAAGGCAAGGTACACTGGCCTGCTGTAAAAACCTTTACTCACCCCGGCTGTGCGCCAGAACTCCGCTCACTGCCTGTTCCTCCCAGGGGCACAGGTCCACAAAGGGCCAGAGAGAGTAAATTCACCCTCTCAGTCCAGCCTGTGAAGCTGCAGGGCCGCTGGGTATGGATTCAGCTTTTAGCTCCACCGCAGCTCTGACTGACCCGCACCTCTCTTCTCGCGAGAACACACCAAGGATGGTACCAAACAGAGAAAGCGGCTGTGGCGGGGCTGCGGCGCGGCTGCGTTGCACCCCCTCCCCCCACCACGCACACCAGCAGTGGAGGTTTTTTTATGGGGGTCCCAGGCAGTTCTGTTCCACACACATGCCCAGCCAGAGCTCATACCGCCCTCTAGTCCCCTGAGGCTGCCTCTGTGCAGTGGGCCCCAGCCCTCTCCCTGGGCTCATGACAGATCTCCAGGAGCCAGCCCTGGCTCGTCCCTGACAGCTCGCGTCTAGGGCTGGGGATCGCAGAGACCTTCTGTGCCAGTTTCCGTTCTGTCTGCCAAGTGGCTGCCACTTTCTCCTCTGAGCCTCAGAAGCTCTGCTTCTGTCCCCACTGATCTCCCAGCTGGAGAGGACGTCCCAGCATGAGGGTGCCTTTCTTTCTTTGCCGCTCCCTCCCTGCAGGACCCATCCCACACTGATTTTTAATTTTTTCTTTTTTTCTCTTAGCGGATTTTGTGAGAATCCTCCTGTATTTCAAAGCAAGAGGCACTCTGCCAGAGTTCAGTAGGTGTTCTGTGCGATTCATTGGGTTTGTAGATGTAATTCTTGGTGTATTTGTGGGAGAGGGTGAGCTCTGAGTCTCTCTATTTTGACATTTTGGCATGGTCCCAAGTGGCCTACTTTTAGCTTCAAAATGAAACTCGCCTTTAAATATAGGATTAAAAAAAAACTTACCAAAATTCAAAAGGTCAGAAAGACATTCATTTCCAATGTTCTCTTCATTGAGAAAGGATTTTATTTCACATTCCATTTTACATCTGAAATAGACATCTCAATCAGTTCTTCTACATCATAAACATATATATAGGTTTAAAAAATAACTAGCAGTAGAAACACTCAATTAAATATTTTTTCACCTGTTCATTAATTCAGATCATATACTAAATTCCTAACATGGATTAGGTGCATGCAGGACACTGAGACAGAAGCTTGGGTGAATACTCCAGGAAAAGTAATAGTCTGTGCAAGGCAATAGTGTGGTACATTATCACATCGTATCAGGTGGAGTGAGCTCATAGCTTTGGGAAGCCACTGAGGGCTTTAATTAAGCTGACCATTTCAGAAAGATTTCTAGGGCAGCAGGATAGAGGATGGGCTGGAAGGAGGGGTGACCAACAAAGATGGAAGATGAAGAGGAGGGGATAGGCAAACCTGGACCGATAAGGAGGCTATTTATAAAGTTCAGATACAATGAGGTCCTGAACCAGGAAAATGGGAGTAAAAGCATATATTTGTATACACCAAAAAAGTGATAAATCTCAATAATCCTTTCCTATATCATTTAAATATAGTCATTTTTGAGTAAAACTATAACCAACGCTCAATGGACATCTAAAAATATTGTAGTCTATCCCTGATTTATGGCAGAGTTAATGAAGTCATGAAAGAGTTTTGATATTATAATTGTTAAAATACAATGTTAAAAATGGTATAAAATAAGAAAATAGCAACAATTACCACACTTTAACACAATGATTATTTTCATTTCTGCATGTTTCTAGCCCTTGTCTACATGCGTGAATATTTTAAATAGTTGTAATTATGGCATATTTACCATCTTATATTGGGTCTTTGTAAATAATATTTTAAGATAGTTCTAAATAATTTTCATAATTATTTATTTCAGTGGCTGCAGAATATTCTATTTTATATATGTGCCATCATCTTCTAGGACAATTTACATCCATGGGACAGGGTTTTGTTATGTATAAAGGAGGGGTGCTGTAGTAGATGACACTTCACTGTCAATTTTTCTAGCATATAGTTTTTGTCAGAAGTATTTTTAGGATCACATTTGAAACTGTTACATGGAGAACGGGTGCATAATAGTCGAGTAAATCCAGAAGCTATTTCATAATGGGCTATTCTAAACAAAAACATAGCACTTACAAACCATCTAGCTCAGCCCCCTTATATTTCCTCCAACAGGAGAAGTGGTTTTGTTCATATAGGAGATCAACCTGCTACTGTGCAGGTGATAATTCTAGTAAGTTCCATCCTGGCTTCCTAGGTTAACAACCTGAGCCATCAGACAAGACCAGCCCCTTTCTCTAATTGTCCTAATTGCCTAACAAAATCCAGAAGCAAGTACTACAAGACTCTGGGACTAGCCTGTAAATGCAGGCTAACATTTCCCAAGTTGTTTTCTACAAAACAGAAATGTCAATAAGATACTAGGAAAAAGTGGAAAATGGTGACTTAAACAAAATCAGACACGTTTCCATAGAGCAAGATTTCTCAGAAACTTGATTATGCCAAAGTGCATTGAGGTTCTCCAACAAGGAGATGAAATTTAAAGTATTTTCCTAATTTATAGGACCATGAAATTCATTATTCTCCATGGAGTATCTTGAAGAATATTTCCGGATTTTTTTAGGATATAATTTAGGTAATATAGATAAAAACTCGGTGGACTCAAGAGCATTAAGTTGATAACTTTGGGGAAGAGAACTCTGCCTGTTCACCACTGACACGCTAGACTTGGTTCCAGGTGTTCACCAAGTTGGAACTCTGCAGCACATACAGCTGCTCCACATCTGAAGAAGGGCCACAGGTAAGCCAAATTTCCAAGTCCAAATCTGCCAATTTAAGTCCCTCCTAATGCTATTTAGCCTGTCCTCTGGTACCACCGAATATGACAGTACTACAAAAACCCTCCTGAGTTTTTGTGTGATCGTTTGCCTAGATGACATATTAATCTACTTCCTAGATATGCCCAGTTGCAATGCAATCACCTACAAGGTAAACCAGCCTGGTGAGGACCATTTTGAGCTCTCAGGAGTCTATTTCCAGGACAGGTCCTCATCCTTCCAGGATGCTGCCAAAGTTCTAGGTGTAGTAGAATCAGTCTCCTCAGAAAATCAAAAATTACCCAGAGCTTCCTGTGATCTCTAGGGTAACCACTTTGTTACCGATTTTGGAAGAACAGGTGAAACATGGGGTGCTGGAGAATGGAATGTCAGAATCCATTTATAGAAACAATACGCAAAGGGCCATGGATCATGAAAGGAAGAACAAGAGAGGATGTTAAAGTTTCTTCAGTGGAACTAACAGCCAGATCTGCAGAAAATTAGGGCACTGGAGCTGGCTTAAGTCCAAACCATCCTTCCAACAAGGAAGGAACTCAGCAGATCAGACAGCTTGGTAACTCAGACGCAGCTTCAGCTATTTGATCTGATCTGCTTCTCCCTACAACCCACCCCCTCCCCGGAATTTGGATCCACATCTCTCTTGAAAGTGTATCCCAAGCTATGCACCACAGAGGGCAGAGAAGGAAATCTCACAACTGTTGGCTAAGAAATGAACTTAGAGGGAATTCTCAGGTGGCCTGAGTCACACAGTATGAATACTGGTCTCAAATTCATCTTTAAAGACAACTTTTCAGACAACATTTAATTGTTGTTGGTAAAACCCCATGATATCCTCTCTGTGAAGGTGATACTTTCAAAATAATGCTTTAGAACTAAAATTGTGAGCAAGAGATCACATATATTTCTAACAGAAACTATAGTAAAAGTCGTAAGGCTTACAAATAGACAACTCATACTTTATTATTCAAAGGTTCTTATTAAAATAGTAATTGTAATTCTTTACCACATGGCCAATATAAATAACTTCCTCCTTAACCTCGAAAACAATTATTCTGAAACAAGGGAGCAAGTGTTCCTGGGAAAGTATATCAAGGTCTTCAAGGGGTGTAGTTTGTGCAAGTATATTAATAGTAAATATAATTTTATAAATTTAAATATTAAATTCTATAAATTTAAATATAAAATGTAATTTTATATTTTGATGTCAATTGTCTAGTCTTCTTAGTATAGATTTCCAAGAATTGAAGTTTGACAAATTTTTTTTTTTTTCCTAGCGGGCTAGACCAAGTAGATCTCAGGTAATGTGAATGGAACTCTGTGGAAAAAAAAAAAGAAACTGCTCGGCTCCGAGGTCAAAGAGCACAGGAGGTAAAGGCAAGTGATTCAATACCACCGCCACATAAACTAGCTTATTTACCATATGCAAATAAATTTAATCATCTGAACCTCAAAATTCTCATGTGTAAAATGGGGCTAATGATGAAACCTACCCTGTAGGGTTGTTGTAAGGATTAAATGAAATTAAGCATGTAAAGTACGTAACATATTCCCCAGCATATAGTAAATTGCCTAGCAAAAGTCAGATGTCACTGTGGGCCCTTACCTTCTGGGACCTGAGATTCTCAAATGAAGTCTCTTATGGAATATTTTACTTTTATTCTTTTATTAAAAGGGAATGTAGATTTTAAAGGTTGAGAGACACTGATAGAGCTTAAACTGATTTTATGGTGGTCCCTAAATTCTTCAAAAATCTAGCCATTTCTCGAACTTTCCTATCATGAATAGTTTTTACTTTACTGAACACACGTTGGAATTAGCCTACATTCTAGAATAACACAGAAAATTATCTTGGAATCCTTTTTTTGCCCAATTTTCAGCCGTACAGGTTTCAAGACATGAAGGTTCTTCCTACTTGAATGTCCCTTACTTCCATCGTCTTTGTGCCATTCCAGGTCAGCCAAAAGAACTACTTTCTATAATGATATGTATGTGCCTCTTCTATCTAGCCCAAGAACAGCTTATACACATGGTAAGAGATGTGTGCAACAGGCAAGATAAAAAACTTCCCCCAGTGTCTTTACATTTAAGCTGCATCAGTGAGCAAGTTAATTAAAACTTCCTAATGGCTTTCCTTTTTCTCATGTTTCAAGTTACACAAATTTTCAAAAAGATTTTTTCAACATTCTCTCTGTAAAATGTGACATTTTGAGGGAGAAGATGGGCCTGATTTGTTTTTATAACAGCAGTAGGAATGACAAAGTCTAAAATTTTATTTTTTCTTTAAGTTATACAATGATGTAAAACCATTTCCAATCATTGGCCTTTTACATCACAAGTAGGCGTCCCTTGCCAGAACAGGAAACTCCTATCAATATGAAAAGCACCAATGCCAAAAGTAAGGTTAATGGTATTTAGAAATTTAATTTGGAATGAGACCAAAAAACTGTCTAGTTTATATAAAATACAGCTTACAAATGTACATTTCAAAAAGAGTACTCTATAAATACCACCATCATTAAAGTAATATATTTGCCTCAAGGAAACATATCTGCCTTCTCTTTCTGTCTCGACCTTTGAAAAGAAATTTATATCTCAAAGATTACAGTTGAAATCAAGTGTAGAATCATTATTCCTGTCTTAATTCATCTTGAAGTGACTGATGGAAACAACAGAAAAAGTCAAAAATCCAAGTTGAACAAGTTAGTCATGATACAGCTGCATCTAGAAATCCTTCAACTTGAGTCCCTTCGTTCATTTGTTCATTCGTTTGCTGAAAGCACCTACCTATTTCCATGTATCCTACATAAAGATGAATATGATGGGGTGCTTGCCCCTGAGAAGTTTATCACTTCATAGGGAAGACAAATATACAGATAAAACACCATAATCCAATGTGCTAAGTACAATATAAACAAATACAAGTATGAATGGGAGGGTAGAAGAGTGAGTGATTCACAGATAGAGAAGATTATCTCTTCTTTTCCCTAAGGAAGGGAAAAGCCATGTTAATATATTCACTGGATTCCAGATTAAATTGAGGAAATGAAAGGATTTTAATTTGACTGGCATTCAACTGTAACTTTAAATTTTGATTATCATGGCTTAATTCACAGGGAAAGTTACAGAATATCTACTTAGATAAGTGAAACTTGTACGTGTTCTTACTGAGATTTCCATCACTTCTTACCTGACTTCATTTAGTCTTTGGTGTTCCTGCCACCACACTTGCTTGTGTTGCTTTATTAGTGTTTGTTCTTTAGATATCTTTGAAGTCTGCACTGCTTTTCTGATCTAGATTTAGGGGAATGAAAAGGAGCAATTTCAATGTTTTTACATGTATTTTTCTCAATAGAAATGTTTAGTCTGTATTTTCTAAGTTAAAAACCTATTTTTTTCCACCCTATTACTGCATGTTTTAACACTAACACCTTTCTAGGGAAAGGTGAAGTAATTCTATTTTCCATACATACAATAAATAACACCTTAATTCATCCAGCCCCAGAAAATTTTGCAAGAGTGTTCCACATATTTTCTTGCCTTTTTATGCATCTTCCCTGCCAGGCATCATTATTTCCATTTTATGAGGACCCTGAAGTTAAGAGAGGTTAAAAGACTTGGTGACGATCATCAAGCTCACAAACATCAGAATCACACAGAACCTTGGTGTTCAGGTTGGTTTTATGTGATCCTTCAGCACAGGGTGGGGAAAGGTCATTAGATAAGTTATTAGGAAGCCTGGCTTTAGTCCCACTTCAGCACCTGCTAGAAATGTGACCTTAAACAGTGCGTACAATTTTAATCTTTCAACTCCACGACTCTGTAAATGAATTTTTTTTATTTTAGGCAAATATTTATATGAAGGTACTAAGCAAAGAAATAGTGCAAAAATCAAGTAACTCTGAAACCCAAATTTACAACTAAATTTAAATTTTCTCTCAATTTTATGACTTTTAAAAAATATAGTACATAATTCATATTTTCGGGGTTTACTGATAAGCTGTGTCAGGCCTAGGTCTGTTTGCCATAAGATCCAATCTTGGTCAGCTCCCTGATCTGCTCCACATGGGAGACTAGCCTGTATTTCTCAGACACCCCTATCAACCAGCTTCCAGCTGGGTTCAGCCAGACGGAGACACTGGTAGTGGGAGATGGAGGGGAAGGAGGGAAGAAGCCAAAAGAGTACTCCTCCCACCTTCTCTACTGTCAGAGAGGTCTCCACCAGTGTCTGCATCCTCTCTATCGCTCCATTTCTTGACAATTCTACTATGGTTCCAACTATCCCTAGGTAACCTCAGCCTATGGGATGTGCTACACCCTTGCTCCTCCTAAATGTCCCTCTTACCCAGGCATAGCAATGACTCCCTGCTATTATAATTCCTGTATTGGTCCATAGTCCTCTGGCTTCTCAGCTCCATCATCTGTATAACTATTTCCTGTATTAAAGACCCTTCTGCTCTAAATCCCTAAGTGGCGTCTGTCTCCTGGTTAGACTCTGACGGACACTCATGTGTATGCTGAACTTGTGTATTACACATTCATACTTTTAAACATCTATAAAAGTGCTAAACCCAAATCAGAAACTTGATGAAATACGCATATTTTATATTTTCTCTGCTACTAGAATACTTAGTACCCTGAAAGCTTTAACAGATCAATACCGAAGATGTAAAAACTTCAGAAGTCCTAAAAAGACTCTTTACAATGCATGCTATTTCTAGCTGTCATTCACTGATTACTTTAACCTTGAGTTTATCTTTCTGCTGTGCTGGTTACTGATTCAGAATTAGAGGTGTAAGAAAACAAAATAACCTAAACATTACTTTAAAAAAGCACAAAGTCAAAGTCAAATCTTTGCTTA
The DNA here is from genome assembly GCF_036321535.1 of Camelus dromedarius. NCBI lineage: Eukaryota > Metazoa > Chordata > Mammalia > Artiodactyla > Camelidae > Camelus > Camelus dromedarius. The sequence goes on from NC_087439.1 coordinate 35,982,380, forward strand.
AGAGTGCTTCAATTATGAAATTTAGGAGAAAAGTACATTTAAATCAGAACAGGACACTGCAGGAAAACATTCAGCAATCTATGTTTCACTAAAAAAAAAAGTACATACAAAGTGTTTCTAAAAAAAGACACTCTAGTGTTTGCTTTAAGAATGCACAAAACTCATCCTATTTGCCATTGACAGTCTCTGAAGTTTGTTGCAGCAGGCACAACTTTTAAAATTAGATTTTTTTGATATATTTGGTTTATATTGTACAAAAAAATTAAAACATATTGGTGAAAGATGTAGACACATTTTTATAGCTTAAAAAAAGAAAATCAATGCTTCTGCCTTTGGGCCCAGGGAAAGACCAATTAAGTAGACAACGAAAGTCAAAATAAAACTACTGTTTCTCACTAGATACTTCCTATATTTTGCAGAACATAGTGATTTTTTGTAAATTCCCTCGTTGACCCTCCTTCTACCCTCAGGCCAAAAATAAAGAAAAATAATCTTAAAAGAACAAGAAGATTTAAAGTTGTATCTTTATCAATAGAGTGATTTCTAGGTGATTCCAGTTCATTTTGCTTAACAATAGACATTTGAAATCAGTATTTAAGGTGGATGACCATTTATGCAGAATACTGATGAATTAAAAATAACAAAAATAATACATTCATAGAAGAATCAGAAACTGGAGGTTTCCTATGAAGTTTATTATGATGATTTATTATGAGGTGCCTTGAAATGCCATGAAAGCCTTTTGGACCAGATAATCCATCTTTAGATATAAACAACAACAATTAATAGACAATTTAAGTGTTGGTTACATGTACACATGTCAAAATTATTGAGATGTACACTTAAGATTTATGTGCTTTACTATGTGTAAGTTATACCTCAGTAAAGAACTGTCAACATAAAGGTTTTTTTTAATTACACTAAGATGCAATTCCTCATCTATCAGGTTGGTAAAAACTCAAATGTTTAACAAGACACTGTGTAAGGCTATAGGGAAATACGCTCTTTTTTTATGTTGTTAGTGGAAATACAAAATGATGCAACACCCCCCCAACCTAGCAAACTTACTTATAGAAATCTATCTAGTGAGAGGGTATAGCTCAGTGGTAGAGTGTGTGCTTAGCATGCATGAAGTCGTGGGTTTAATCCCTGGTACCTCCATTAGGAATAAATAAATACCTAATTACCTCCCCTCCACCAAAACAAAACAAAACAAAACAAATAAGCAAAATGAAATCTATCTGAAAACTATATTGGCAAAAGTATAAAAAGATAAATGAACAAAGCTATTCACTGCAGCACTATTTGTACTAGAAAAAGACAAGCACACGAATTCCTTCAATAAGTGTTCTTGCCAAAATAAATTGAACTTGAATCTTATCAAGTCTCTGGATATAACTACCAATTTACTGGAAATACAAGAAACAGAAAAACATGTTAAATGACATCACCAGGATGTCATCAGCAAAATCCAAACTGTAAGAAACTGTAAAGGACAAATACTACAATTCAAAAAACAAATTATAAGAATATAAGAGGATGGAGGAGGAAACCTAAAAAATAAAAATCAATTGTAGTATATGAATATTATTTAGATACCAATTTGAATAAATTGTAAGAAACACTTTGGAGACAATCAGAGAAATTTAACAATGACTGATTATTAAGAAATTATTAACATTTTGATAGTAATGGCATTATAGGGTTCGGGGTTTTGTAGCCCTAGTGTTTTAGAGATACATGCTGAAATATTTATGGTGAATATTATGATGTCTGAGATTTGCTTCCAAATAATCTGGTGCAGAAGGAAATTGTAGGTGGGAGTACAGAGGAAACAATGGCCAAGAGCTGTTCATGGTTAAAACTGGATAATGTTACATGGAGATTAATGATACCATCACTCTAATTTTGCATATTCTTGCAATTTTCCATAATATAACATTTAAAAAAAAGAATTAGTACATGGAATACTTGAGTTGGACAAGAAGAAATAATCATTCTTGCTAAGTAAAGAAATTCAAATAAAAATAATTGTAAAGATCTCTTTTATACTTTAATTGGTAATGAACAGTTAACATATAATGTACCAAAAATTGGTCTCAGTTTTCAGTTCGAATCTACTATCTGGCTTCAGGTTCAATCTTAGCCTCTGAAGGACTAGATCATTCAATGCTCACATCAGTTATCTTATCTGACATCCCAGAACTTGTGCATGATCAATAACACAGCAATTACACAGGTGACCATCACATTTAATTAGTATAACAATACCAGTAATAAAAATCAGACAAGTCTTCTGAATGTATTGTTTATTAAAAATACTTGTGAATTTCTTTTCAAATAGAGCTAAGTATTCTAGATATAATTTGAAGCAAAAATCTTCTTATGTGCTTTAAATGTTAACATTCTATCATTCAGCTTAGCTATGTTTACATTTAATATTGCCACAATATATGCTATAATAATTAACAATGACTGTTAAAGCTGTTAATTTCATGTGCAAAAAATGAGCACATTTAGTTAGTAAAATAAATAGGGAATTGATTGATAATTCATACAAATATTGAGAGAATGTGTTAACTATATAGCATTAAGAAGACTAAAATACTATTTTTAGCCAGCACATATTTTATAAAAAGGTAAACAGTAATATAAGAAAGGATAATAGAGACAAAATTATCATAATTCTAGTTGGTATAGGCTGTTTGATATATTAGAATTCCTAATATTAAACAAAATGAACTATAAGAATATTTAATTTTCAGCTATCTAATCCCATTTAAGCCATGAGTCTTTCAAGAAAAAGTCCTATTTGAGAATTGTTCATATCTTACAAGAATAATTTAAAAGTGAAATGTCAACTTACTATCTTTAAATTAAATGAGGGGAGGGTGTAGCTCAGTGGTATAGTGCATGCCTAGCATGCACAAAGTCCTGGGTTCAATCCCCAGCACCTCCATTAAAAATAAATAAATAAATAAAATATAAATAAATTAAATGAGAAAGGAAGCCTCCAAAATTCATGAAAGCAACATTCCCAAAACATCTTCCTTAATCCAGATACAGTAAAAAATGAAAATTGTATAAAGAAAAGACATTGAAAGAAAATGATGAGGTATCCAGGACACGTTTCGTTCTCACTGACTGAAATTCAAAACAACAGATACTACAAAAATGCTTTAAAAGTACAATCCTTTATTATTATGAACCAATGGAGACTAAAAACGGAAGCAAAAAGCTTGTCAAAATGATTGCTATAGACTGTAAACCACTTTCAGTAGTTGAACGCTAGACATTTTTTGAGATTTGCCATGCTATGAATCCCAGGTACCAAGTTATTTCCAGAAAATATACAATGAAAAAGCTTCTTCATGAATTATACTCCATGAACAAAAAGGTTATTGATGTTATTTAAAATGTCAGTTGAGAATGATCATCTGTTTAACCTCACAAATGTATCACACAGTGACCAGAGAAGCAATATAGTAGCTGACAGTGCTGAGAAATTATCATTCCTGCATTTAATGTCAAACTTTAAAAACCACATTAATAATTTAAAATCTTAAATGTTTATTCTTTGATAGCAATTCTATCATCAAAGAGAAATTCACTTTGACCAAATACTGATTTTAACATTCAGTGATTCCATACTCATCCAAAATATGCATTTGGATAGATGAATAGATGGATGGACAGAAAGACAGACAGCTGAACAAAAAGATACATAGAGAGAGACAATATTAGCAATATACATATATGAATATATACACACAGTGGACTCCTGAACACACGGGTTTGAACTGCATGGGTCCACTTAATACATGCATTTTTTTTTTCACTAAATACTGCGGTACTGCATGATCCACAGTTGGTTGAATCTGAGGTTGCAGAACCGCAGGTATGGAGGAACCTCGGGTTCAAAGGGCCAATTAGGAGGGCTGACTGTAAGTTATACACAGATTTTCTTCCAGCAGATGGTCTGCACTCTAACCCCCAACATTGTTCAAGAGTCAACTGTACATATTCCAGTGCTGGAAAGGGTGTAGACAAAATGTTTGTGGTGATATTTTTATCACAATGATACTTTAAGAAAGATCTAAAAAACATTTATATTTTTTAGCCCAGACATCCCAATCATGAGAATTTATTTGCAAAAGGTGTCTATGCATAAACATATTTATGGAAGCATGATTTCCAATATTACAAGATTGGAAAAAATCTAAATATGCAAAAATCAGGACGGGATAAGGTATACATCTTTTTCTATTTAGAGTACTCATCACTCCTGTTTTTGTTTGGCTAATTATTATTGGCCTTGGGATCCCAATTCTAATGTCACTTTGTCAGAAAAAGCTTCCCACCCAATTAGGATCAAGTCCTGTTACTGTACATGAGACACTATTTTTAAATTGGAGCTTATACTTAATATAATTGTATTTCAGGGCTTATTTGATAAACACTGACTTCCCTCCCCATCTCCTGCAAACAGTACACCCCATGAGAGTAAGTGCTATAGTTTGCTCACCATTGTATCTTCAAGGCACATAATAAATATTTGTTATATGTCTATGCATGTATAGATCGTGTATATACAATGGATCAGCATAGAAGTCAGAAATATGAAAATAGTTTTATTATGATAATTATATAAGTGATTTTCTCATAAAATTTCCCAGAAAACACACACACACACACACACACACACACACACACACAGAGCTACTAACCTTTAGCTCTGTAGAGGCAGAAGCTAATTTTTTTGCTTCAGTTAATGCATACAATTGTTGATAATCTACTGGTTTATACTTGATGCTTCTTATTCCATTTTTCATATGGAATACCAGATTATCTGTTTTTCATTAAAAACAGAAAATGATGAAGAAACAGTATTGTGTTATTGAAAGTCAAAATAGAGTTATGGCAACATACTGACTGCCTGTCTTATTTTTAAAGATTTTTAAACAAATATGAGAAGTAACATATTATGACATTCATAGTATATTTGAACCTCTATCTCTGGAAATTTAAAAAATATTATCACTATATTCTTGCAAAAATTACTTCTAAAAGGGCATGAAAGGAAATACTTCTATTTTAAGTTAGTATATTGAGAATTTTAGAAAATATATTATCAAGATACAAAGTGTGACCATTCTTTTTATTTAAAAAGTGTTAGTCATCAAATGTGAATATTTAAGTATCACACTATTATAAATCAAGAGAAATAAATAGAATTTTTAAAATCATAGCTACATTTTTAACTTAGAAAAACTGAAATAGTTTTCAAATAAATTTTTTAAAAGGTTGAGACTTAAAGCTAAAAAATTTAATAGGCCAAATAACATTAAAATGATATAAAATGTTTGGGCAGGCATTCTCCATCCAAATATATAAAATGTCCTTAACATGATATTAACTTGATAGGAACTATTTTGATAAAGTAACATGATATTAACTATTTTGACAAAATAAAATAGAGGATACTATAAAGCCAAGAAGCATGAAATACAATAACCCAAGTGCAACAAGCAAAAAATGTACTTTTGCCTCCATGAAAAATTAACCTGTGCCCTGTAAAGCAATTGAGATTTAGTAAGTATATCATGGGTCACATGACTATAAGAAGGTTCCAAACAATTTTAGGACGAGCGCAATGAAGGAAAGAATGATTGTCCTGACCATTGTAAGGGAACTGGAGAAATCTTCAATGTGACCAAAAGATGAACCTTCTATTATTAAAACTTTGAAAATCAACATTTCAATTTTATATCATGCATAATCCACTATAAATCATAAAACAGGCTTAGAAGTAGAAAAATACCTGAGCTGTCATTCCTCTGAATTGTCATGAAGGGTCGGTCTGTTTTATTCATGTTTTCCGTATCTATCAAAGAAACAAAGACAGCTAAAATTTCATAATGTTATCCTTAAAACTGTTTTAAAGATATGTTCATTGTAGTGGTTTTTAAAATAAAGCCCAGGTCTAGGTGCCATAACTCTTTGTATTTTATTAAAATGTGTTTCTCCTTGCTCGTAGAAGCCTCCTTCTGTTAGTTTTTTCCCTTTGTGCTTTTCCTGGTCTTGGTCTCTTCTTCCATCTCTTACCTCTTGGTCCTCCTTTCTTGTGATAACCAATTATAAAGGTTTTTTTTTTACTTTTTAAGTAATATATTATAACTTTCTGTATTTTCTTTTGAAATCTTTTATTGTCACTTTGGTTAAGTGTATAAGTTTTGTTCCATAGTGACCTCTGATCCTATTTGACCAAGTGTTTTAAAACATTTTTGATATTTTTGACAAATTTCCCAAAGATTTCAAATTCTAATTGAAGTCTGTTTGACTGCTAGCTAACTTTGAGGTTTTCTAAAGGCTCCTGAGATATCTCAGAGACAGAAGTATTAAACTAATTACACCTATTCAGTATGTTAAATGATATGGGAAGCATTGTCAAATGAGTGGTAATAAATCTTCCTAGGTTATATTGTATGGGAAATGTTATTAATATAAATGTTCTAGAAATTATATGAAATTTCTAAAAGTTGAATATATCCTGCAAAAATGTTATCAGTTACAATTGTAGTAATTATCTTAAAATGTATGCCATAGCAATAACCAAGTTTGTCAATTGCATTGTAATCAGATTTTTAATTATCCCTTTTCTTTTAAATTGAAGTATAGTCAGTTTACAATGTTGTGTTAATTTCTAGTGTACAGCACAGTGATTCAGTTATACATTCCTTTTCATATTCTTCTTCATTATAGGCTATTACAAGGAATTGAGTATAGTTCCCTGTGCTATATAGTTAGACCGTATTATTTAATCTATCTTATATACAGTAGTTAGTAGCTGTAAATCCTGAACTCCCAATTTATCCCTCCACCCCCTAACCATGACTTTTTAAATCTTTTGTCATTTATAGACAGTTATTGTTTTGATCCAATGCTTTTGCAAAAAATGCTTCATCTTCAAGACTCATAGAAAGGACTTTTTGACAAGTACAGGTGTCATAAATTTTAGATCATACCACTGAACTGGGTAGGAAATTAAAGAAGTAAAATGGAAATCCTGACGACTTCATGAAGCTATTAACGGAAGATTAAGATCAAGGATTTGTCACCTATTAGGACTCAGAAGATGGAACATGGAACATGGTTATAATTTTTTTTAGTTTTTTTGTCTGAAATATTACTGGGTTTTTAATTTGTATGTTCCAGACATAAGGAAACCCTTTCCCTCAAGCTAACTATGACTTATAGTAGTTTGGTAAACTATACCTTCATAAATAGAGTTGAAACATTTATCTTTTCTCTCTACCTGATCCCTCCAGAGACTGGAAACCTTAGGTTCCCAGAAGCCTTTTCAGGTGAATAAGGCTGAAAAAACATTTAAATATAAAGTTAATTTTAACATATGTGATAGAGAATCTAAACTTTAAAAAATTCATAACCTCAACTAGTCTCTTTGGGGTAGGTAAACAATCAAGACTTCTCTAGAGATGAGAAAAAACAGCAAAGAGATCATTTATGTAACAAGGCAATCTTTTTACAGTGTTAAAAGTTTGTATTCTTCTCCTTCCTAAGAAAATCTCTTTTAATACACCAAAGAAGAAAATGTTGGGGAGGAGGGTATAGCTCAGTGGTAGAGTGCGCGCTTAGCATGCCCGAGTTCCTGGGTTCAATCCCCATTAAAAAACAATAATAATAAGTAAATAAACCTAATTACCTCCCTCCAAAAAATTAAAAAAATAAATAAATAAAAACAGAAAATGTCAGTTTACTTAGGCTTAAAATTGCACAACATATTAATAGTTTGTTAATTCTAAATTGCTTAACTGTGTAGATGTATAGATTAGCCAATTACCTCATGAGGGTAGATTTTAAAAGACGATGAGGATTCTGCTAGACCACACAGTGTGAGAACAATACTGAATCTGAAGAAATATCTTGGATGTAGCATCAAATTATAGCTTTTTTCAAATGAAAGATCTCATGACATTTTAAGCATTAGTTAAACCACTATGCCCAATGTCCCACTTACACAGTATTTTTCCAACCTGCCGTATTCTCTTTCAAATTCTAAGTACAATGGCACATTTACTTCCATTTTGAAACTTTATGCACTGTTGTTAGCATAGGGGAAAATTATTGTTCTGGAAAAATAAATGGAACCAAAAGATAAACTATTAGAGCTAATAAAAACAGCTACATAAAGTGCTCAGTTACATAATAAACATCTCATAATCAATTCTAACATAATGGGGTAAGTTCTCATTCAACAGAGCAACCAAAACAAAATAAACATAAACAAAATATATAAGCATAAACTGTACAAGAAGTTTGTAGGATTCATTTTCTAAAAGAGTACAACAATTTGGTAAAGGAAACAGAGCTTGAATAGAGAGAGAAACAATTCTGTGTACCAAATATTTAATAGTGGCAATTTGAGGGTAGGAGGATTATATTTGATTTTGATTTCTTTTTGTTACTTGAGCATATTTTCTAAATTTTTGTTTTTTTATAAGAAAAAGGAAAACATATTAAAAAAATACTAAGCAGGGGCAATAGTTATTTCACTATATATTGGGATAAATGCTACCACAGTTTTCATATTCTACCAGTTAAAAAAGAAACTGAATTTCATCACACCAAGGATCCTTTAAAATGTGAACTTGTACACAGGAGTAAAATTTTCCACTCTAACATTGAATTAACATTTCTTACTACTCTTTTCTTATTAAAAGACAGGATATACTAAGTACATTTGTAGAATTTTATAAAAGTTGGAAAAGCTAGCATTAAAATATTTACAAGGTCATTTTTTAATTCTCTCTGGGGAATAAATATATTAAACTATTTTTTTCAATTATGAAAGTACTGGTTAAATAATATCAAAATGTATAGACAACTATGAGGTAAAAATCAGAATTTCCAGGCTACTTGGCCCTAATACTCCACTTGGATTTAGCCCTGGTAGTCATTTTTAATGTTTTATTTTATATTCTTCTGAAGATTTTTTATGCACATACAAGTGCATATCCAATTTTTATGCAAATGCAATCATGATATATGTACAGTTCTACAAGCTGCTTTTCATTTAATAACTTCTCTTTCTATATCATTTTGTGTGCCCATGTTTATATATACGTGTATCTTTAGTGGTTGCTAAATGACACATATGTATATGATATATATGTTATTATCATTATTAATATATATTATTTAACCAGTACAAGAATCCGAAAAAGAAAATTCCAAAAATATTCTGCCCTTTTATTGCAAAACAAAATCTTTAAAATCCCTGCCGTTTTCGTAATTCTTATAAATTTTTTAATGAAGCAAATTCTACACAGTCCACCTTTATGAATTTTGCTATTTATAAAAATCCATAATAGCTCAAAAAGGACAGTTTAAATCAATCTCACTATTGAAAAGGATTCAAATACAAATCTACTAATCCCATATGCATTTCAGTCTGGGGAGCAGACTCAAGCAGAAAGAAAAGAATTAACCAAGGCAAGGGACCTAGAAGTTTCTGGGGACTTGAGAATTCCACAGAGAGTGGAGGTGAATTCAGTGGAGCCTCTCACGCCCTTACTCCCGCTATGTCCTCAAATCTATTTCAATCATTTTAAAAGCCCAGAAGAAAATGCATATATACCTAGTTTAAAGCAGTACATAGTTTAAAAAAAAAAAAAGTAGGGGGTGTGGGGTGGAATTTCCAGACACTGAGGTGGTGGGGTGGGGATTAGATGAATTCACACAGCTCACAATGATAGTCTCAGAAATCTGACCAGAAGCTGTGACTGGCAATTCCAAGTTTTGGCAAAACAACTGGGGAAATTTAGTAATTATTTATAAAGAAATACTATTCTGTCCCCAATGTTCTTCCAAATGTGGAACCCATAAGAGATAAAAGTGATCCTCTGCTAGGAAAAGACTCACCACTTGTCCTGCTTACTTGAGTTGCCATTTTGGACCTGCTGAAACTGAAGACTTTATCAGCTTTCTTCTGACACAATTTGGGAACCCACTTTCTCATCCTACACACCTGGAGTTGAAGTTAGAGGCTTCTCTGCTTCCTCCTGGCCCCTTTTACTGCTAAACTCTTCATTCATAGACAGGTATCATATAATTCACCCCTGCAAATCATTTGTACAGATTTTCACAATACCCTTTTATTTGTTTTCCTAGACCCAGGATGAGTGATGTCTCAGAATCCTACGTATTTCTGATCTAACAAATGGTTTCCTATTGCTTTCCAGGACAAGGTTCAAACTCTGCATAGTTGACAAGGACCTTTTACAGCTCTTGCCTATTTAGCCCATTCTTTCCCCATTATACCATAAGCACACTACTCTGCATTCCCAAACCACTTGCAAATCCCTGACCACACAATATGTGTGGAGGGCAGAACAATGGCTCCCCGAAGATTGCCACATCCCAATCCACAAAACCTTTGAATACATTATATGGTGAGGGAGAATTAAGGTTGCAGCTAATCAGCTGATTTTATCTGTGGAAAGTACTTGGGATTACCCAGGTGGGCCTGATGTAACCACAAATCTTCCTTTTAAGAGGAAGGCAGAAGAGTCATAGAGAAGGAGATGTGAGGACAGAAGCAGAGGTCAGAGAGAAGAAAGATTTGAAGATGCTACCCTGCTGGCTTTGAAAGGGGAGGGCTGGGACCACGACCCAAGGAATGCAGGCTATCTCTAGAAGCTGGAAAAGGCAAGGAAATAAATTCTCCCATAGAGCCTCTAGAAGGTATGCAGCCCTGTTGAAAACTTGATTTCAACCCAATGAGACCTATTAGGGACATCCAACCTCTGGAATTGTAAGACAATAAATCTGTGTTATTTAAGCCATGAATTTTTTATTTGCAATTGGTTATTTAGCAGTGGGAAACTGACAATGCTTTTTCACACTTCCCTGCCTTTGCACATGCTGTTACCTGTGTGGGGGATGCCTTCCCAGCCCTGGCTTCTTCTGGCCAATGCCTACCTATTTTTCAGTCTCATTTTAAGCATCCCACAGGAGCCTCACCTAATCCAGGTGACGATTTTTTTCCTCTCTTGTGTTGCTATTGTACTTTGTGTATATCCCTTCTGATGCAGTTATTCATTTGTCCAATGGTTACTGAACATCTATCACAGACTAAGGGATATAGATTTACTCAGTTTCTACTTCATCTGAAGTAGCCCCTTCCCCCCTCAATCACTCTTTATCCTCTCATTCGAATTCTTTTCCTTCATAGCACTTCTCACTATAAGGCACTATGTATTTATTAGTTTATTTACTTATTGCTCAATTCTACAACTAGGATGTATGAAAGCAAGGCCTTTGGCTGATCATCTCAGTTTCTCCAAAGTGCCTAAAATAGTGCTGACATATTAGACACTCAATATATATTTGCTGAAAAAGCATCAAGTGATTTTATTTTCAGATCATAGTCCTGTCCCTAAAGCTTGGTGTTTGAGGCAAACACATAGTTTTCACCTCCTCTTCTCCAATTTTTAAAAAAATCTAGGCTCACCTGTATGAGATAAATTATTATAAAGAACAAACTCCAAACCAAAATGGGCAGTGGATTGAGGTATACATCAAGAAGTAAGGAAAAAGAAAAACTCCCATGTTATCCCAGTGAATCTCAGCACTGACTGCAAATTCATGTTAACTACAGTTGCAGGTGCCCCTTGACCAGCTATTCAGCTGCCAGTCACAGCATACAACCCCCATCCCCAACACGCAGAAACCTGGGCAATGTCTCTATTTACTAGTAATCAAAGGATGTCTCTGCCATTTTGGTATCCAAGAGCTTGAGGGTAAGAAGGACATTCTTTGCATAGTAGACACACATTATCTGGTCTTTCTTACCTCCAACATATATTAAGTGAAAAAAGCAAGTTGCACTATGATACATACCATATGATACCACTACATAAACAAGCTCAGACACAAAAGAATGCTGTACAACCGCCCTGCCAGCTCTCTTTCTCTTTCCAAAGGGAAAAATCTACAGGTTATAAAAACAGACCAAACTAAAGAGGATACTGTAGCTATCAGTTAGTTTTAAAGGGGACTTTAGTTCCATCCGTAATGAAATCTTGGTTTGTGTGTTTTTTTTGTTTTTTTGTTTTTTCACAAAAAGAACATACACATGTGTATGTTAAGAGTAATAATTAAGAGTAATAAATATTACCCCAAAAGGTCTTACTCCCTAAATAATTATATTACCTATTATAGAATTAATGTGATTATATTCAAGTTTCTAAGTGATTATCCTGTGGGTTCTGTTGGTGAGAACCCCACAGCCTGGCCACCAGATCACACTCACCTCTGAGCCTGCCACACTTGGACAAGTCCTGGAGCACCTCGACCCTACCAACTTGCAACAACCCAGTGGCACCCAGCCTGAAATATCCAGTTAACATTATCTGTAGTTTTGGATATAATTCAATAATTGTTACACAAATTTGTTGTGCCTTGTATAAGAAATTTCTTTTGACATCTTCTTTAACAAGGTGAAACACAGCACTCTTTCTCTTGATTAATGATCACAAATGCATTGCTCTTTCTTCTGATCCTAAGCTTGTTCATTAAGAGAAAAGTGCCAACATCAAGCTCACAAGCCAGGTTACAGGTTACAAAATTCCAACAACTAAATGGAATTTTGAGGTGGCTTTTCACTATTACTGCTGAGGAAATGCTATTGTCTGACATTTAGAAGTGTGGCAGACACAGCTAGGTGCCAATATCCACTCTCCCTGTTTTCCTTCCTAATAGAACCCAATTTTGTTCAGGGTTAAAGCACTGGCTTTCCTTGATACCCCTGAGGCTACCCAAGTGACCATGTGACGAAGTTCTAGTCAATGAGATACAAGCCCAAGTCTGCTGGGAATTTGAGGACAAGATCTGCTTTTTCCTATGGGCACTGCCCCTTCTCCCCTGTCCTTCCTCCTTTATTCCTGCCTGGAATGTGGATGTGAAACGAGGTATGGGGCGGCCATCTATGACTGTGTAGTGAGTATCACGATGAAAGATACACACTAACTATTGCAGAAAGCAAAGCCAAAGGGAGCCTGGGACACTGTTGATATCAAGAATCTGCTGTACCTGCTGTGGATGACGTCTCTCTAGACATGGTATGAGAAAAGCAGACAAGTCATCCACAGCGGGTACAGTATAAAAATCCTTCTAGAAAAGCACCCATCAATACAAGCACAGGATAAAATACTAAAAACTATTGCTGCCGTTGCTCTTCAATGGTAGCATGGGAAAATTACAGTTAGCAAAACTTCCTATTTTAAATCCCCAGTAGAGTTTCTTTTGCAGTTTCAACATAGCTGAGTGAGACTAGGTAAAAAGATGTGTAGGTGGTTCTGGAGGGGGAAAGAAAAAAGTCCTTGAAAACTTAATTCCACTATCAAAAAGTAAAACAGACAAATGTGTCTGTGGGTTTTCAACACTCCAAAATAAATCGTTTTTGCACAAAGGATGAATTATGTGAGAAATTTTCTTTTAAATGCTACACAAAAGCACTTTAAAAAATTTTAAAGAAAAATAGCAATCCACCACTCTTTAACCACAAAGACTATAAAACTGTTAAATGACGGCGCCTGGAATGTGGTAGCACTAATACACTTTGAATAAATGAAGTAATACAGGGTAAGAAATATTCATTCATTTTTGTGTTATTGCCAGTTAAAGATCTCTAGGCTAAGCTGTGAAGAAACAAAGCATTAAAGGATTAAAGGAGTTAAGATAAAGTTTAGAGGAAAGGATAGAAAGAGTGAGGACAAAGAAAATCTGACAGAACAAAAGAGATAAAAAAGAAGATTGTGTTTATTTACTTCTTACTTCCTCTTTCCACTTCCTTCAGATTTGGGTCCAAGAAAAAGACATCCTCCCTCCCAGAAAGGCCACAAACTCACAGTTTAGATCAGCTGCACTGAAGTGGCTACAAGCCTTACTGCAGAGGCAGCAGGGCAGGCAATTCTGAACCATCAAAGGTGGGCCCTAAGGCATGTCTGGGTGAGATTTCCATTGACAAGACACAGAACTAACAGGCTGAGCAGCTCTGCTCTGGAAAAGAGGGAGGAGTTTCTGATGTGGGGAGAGGGGCTGGATGGGGAGGGTGTAGAGAGAGATGTCAAACAGCCTTTTCCTGTGTCAATTTCTGTTTCAACCCAGTCCTTCACACAGAAAAGGAAAGGGAAATTCTCTACTATCCCTTAGTTCATGTTCTCTTTCCACAGGGATCCTATTCTCTGAACAATAACTGGAAATTCCTTATACGGAAAAATCTCAAGAATATCCTACGAAAGCTGGGGAGGCAAAAAAAAAAAAATTCTTTTTTAAGTTTCTTTCCCTTAGAGAAAGAGGGAAGGAAGAGTTCTGGGGGGTCAGTGGCGGGAGGTGGTGAGAGAAACAAGCTGATGGTGTAACACAAGGACAAACAGTAAGAATTATGCTGTATAGGATTTTCCACTTGGCTCTAACAGTACTATCAAAATACATTGTTTCAAAATATAATGGTCAATAATATATGAAATAGTTGACTACTATTTATCAGTGGTCATCAAAAACACGAGATACATAAGATACCCATGCAATGGGAGGTTTTAAAAAGGTAGTACTAAAGAGAACACTATATTAGACCAACAAAATTGGTTCGTTTAAAATACAATTGAAATCAAAACTGCACATCCTCAAAACTAAGGTGTACCTTAACTCCAGAGCAGTGTTGGGCTTTGGAGTAAGGCTACAGTAGACTGACTTCCAATGCTACCACTTACAAACCATAGGATTCTCAGCGAATTATTTAAATGGTGGAAAAGATGTAATACTGTAAGGATGTCAACTCCTCGAAATTGATTTATACACTCTCAGTTGCAATCCTAGATTTTTTTGTGTGTATATGAAAATTGGCAAGCTGATTTATTAATGTGTATAGAAATGCAAAGGACAAAGAATAGCCAAGGAATCTTGAAGAAGAGAACAAAGCTGGACAGAGCTGGAGGATTTACAGCATGGTATAATAAGATCCACTATGAAGTTGTAGTAATTAAGACAGCATGTTATTGGAGCAAGAATGGATAAACAAGGCAATGAACAATATAGAGTCAAGAAACAGATCCACACATTATGGTCAGCTGATTTATGACAGAGGTGAGTCACACTGCTGTGCAGTGTGCAAAAATACAGTCTTCAATAAATGGTCCTGGGTCAATTGGATGTCCATATGGAAAAAATGAATCTTGACCGCCTCCCAACAGTCACAAAAATCAACTCCAGATGTATTAAAGATCTAAATGCGAAAGATAAAAAATGAGGCTTTTAACAGAACACATAGGAGAACATACTTGTGACCTTGGAATTGGCAAAGATTTCTTAAACAATTCAGCAAAAATAGCTAATCATAAGTGGAAAACGTATTAAGTTGGGAAATACTAAAATTAAGAACTTCTGCTCATCCAAAGACTCCACTCAGGGAGTTAAAAGGCAACCCCAAAAGTAGGAAAATATATCTGCAATACATACATTCAACAAAGATTGGTATTCAGGATATACATCTATTTTAAAACACATAGAAATTAATAAGTCAGAGACAGACAACACAATAGAAAACGGGGCAGAAGACCTGAATAGACACTCCACACACACAAAAACGATAACTAAAAGGCCAACATACATTCTAAAAAGGCTCAACTTTATTCATCAGGAAAATCCTTTAAAACCAAAATGCAGTATCTCTATAAACACACTAGGGTGGCTAAAATGAAAAAGACAGAAAATACCAAATATTGGTAAGAAGATGGAGCAACCAGAGCATTCATACACAGCTAGTAGGAGAGTAAATTGGTACAACTGCTTTAGAAAACTTACCAGCAGTTCAGTTATATGACACAGACAATCTACTCCTACATATATCCGACAGAAATGCACACGGATTTATTCACCAGGAGATACCTATGAGAATGTTCATAGCAGCACCATTCCTGGTAGCCCCAAACTAGAAGCTGCCTGAATGTCTACCAGGGGGTGAATAAATAAATTGTGGTCCTTCTGTCTGGAACATTTTCTCAGTCTTTTCTTGGTTTTCATGATTGTGACACTTTTGAAGATTACAGGCCAGTTATTTTGTCCAATGTCCCTCTACCTGGGTTTGTCTCATTTTCTTCATGATTAGACTCAGGTTTTGCAACTTTGGCAGGAATATCACAGAAGTGATTCGTGTTCTACTCACTGCATCCTATCACTTGATTTCCATCTGTCCATTACTGATGATGTTCACTCTGAACACTTAATTAAGGAAGCATCTGCCAAGTTTCTCCCTTAGAGTTACTTTTTTCCCCCACTTGTAATTTGTAAGTATTTTGCGGACAGTTGCTTCGAAATGCTGTAGATAGCTCATTCCTCATTAAACAATTAATTCATGTGTATATGTATTTGTTTATACTATCTGTGGAGATTCATTTTATTCAGTGGGTTACAATCTGCTATTATAATTATTTATTTTGATACTCCAATTATCCTCACTTTGGCAGTAGAAACCTCTTCAAGCTGGCTTTTGTGTCCTACTTAAAGAAAACAAAAAAACCAACCATTCCTATCTTTTAGCTCACAGTTCTGTAGGTCAGAAGTCTGCATGGCATGGCTGGATTCTTTGCTCAGGGCATGACAAGCCTGAAATCAACACATCAACCATGCTGAATTTTTCTAAAGAGGCTTTGGGGGAAAATCTGCTTGCAAGATCATTCTTATCATTGGCTGAATTCATATGCTTGCAGCTATAGGACTGAGGTCCCCATTCCTTGACTTGTTGTCAGCCAGGGGCCACTCTCAGCAACTTAACGCTTGCATTCCTTGCCATGGGATGCCCTCCATTTTCAAGACCACCAGAGATAATCACTCTCATGTTAAATCCCTCCCGTGCTTTGAGTCTCTTTGACTTCCTCTGTCTCTGACCTCTCAACTCAAATTTGAAGATCTTATGTGGGAAGATCAGGCCCACTAGATATTCTCCCAATTATAAGATCAACTGATCTGGGACTTTAATTACCTCTGCAGAATTCCTCCTGCCATATAAAATAACACAGTCACAGAAGCACTATCTCCTGACATACACTTGGGAACTACATAAGGTGCTTTTGCTGGGGAGCAGGGCTTCTCATGGGCCATTTTAGAATTCTGCCTATGCATACGTAAAGTGCTAGAACCGTGCCTGGCACATTATAAACACTATACATGCATTAGCTATTATGATTATTGCTCATCTGGCAAATTCACAGAAATTTAAAAAATAGCAATGACACAGGAATGATGAGAGTGTAGTGAAATGACACTTCCATGTACCATCAAAGAAATACAAATTTATAAAAGCTTCTGGAGATTGGTTTGGCAACGTGTATCGAAAGCTTAGTATTCACACTTCTAGGAATTCATCCTAAGGACACAGTCAGAGGCATACCCAAAGATATATGAAAGAAGGCATTAATTATAGTATGTTTACAATAATAAATATGTAAAAAGAAACCAAAATCTCCTTTTAAGGGTTTGATTAAATAATATGGCATAGCTATTCAATGGAATACTATGTAGTCTTAAAAACAAAAATAATAAATAAACATAAAAATATAAGGAGGCATATTCATGTTACAAGTGAAAGAATTACAGGTTACCAAATTGCCTGTGTAGCCTTACCCAGTTTTCATCCAAACACCAAATGGACTCCTACTTTTCTCTTTGTCTCCTGAGCTGGGTAACAGTTAAGTTTGGCATGGCAAGATAGATCTTAGCCTTCTCACATTGCTGTTAGTTAAACAAGGCTTCTGGCAACTCCCTAGGGGAGCCCCGGCATCCTCCCCAGAGTATGAGGGTCACGTGAAAGGGGAGAAAGCACTCCCTGACACCACTTGTCTAGTCGTGCCGTTTGCCAAAACAAGGGCGTCCTGCAGAGGAAGGCTCTGCGTCCTCTCCCCTGGCGCTCTGTGCTGCCGTCTTCCCCAAGGCCTTCCTGCAAGTGCAGAAAGTGTGGCCTGGCCTTTCATCTCTAACGCGTAGCCCCGCTTTATGCTAAACTGCTTAAATTACACTTTCACTTAAGATTTTAGACTATGGTTTTCGGTTGGTTTTAGCTATAATGAGAGGTATCCCAGGGTAAAATATATGTATTAATTGAGAAGGGGGATGACAGACGTTAACAATCATTGAGAGCACCTATAGTGCACTTTAAAATAGCTACTATTTGTCCCTTTTACAGGTGGGAGAACTGAAGTTCAGACGGGTTAAATGACTTGTACAAGGATGCACATTTAGGAAGTGGTAAAAATAGGTTAAGGATGTACACTTAGGAAGTAGTAAAAATAGGTTTTGAAGCAATTGGTTTTACCCTTTTTATGATACCAGTGAGATTATATATATACAAAAAAATTTCAAAAGTGTCCCAATAGATCTTAATAATTAGCCTAACTTAAGACCTACAGCAGTGCACATGCCTGCTTTCCTATACATGAAGGCAAATTAGCTACAAGCTATGTGATTACAGAGCAGATTGATTTTTTTCTCCTAAGCTATTTTCATTTCAGCCTTTCAGACTTCAACTTTCAAATTAACCGATGTGCTTTTAACCGGAAGATCCAGACATCACCACAGGTTCAGGTTGAAACAATTCTTCTCACTGTTCTTTCAACTCAGGGAGAGACATTCTATAGTTTTTGGAATAGCACTTTTCCATAGATTCAAAAACCAAGGATAATTTCTTCTTTCTCTTGCTATTCCCTGACACAATTCTTGAGAAAAGTGAATGCCTAGGCCCCCAAAGTCACCAACTATCCATTTCTTCTTCAAGGACTTTCTCTCCTATCCTTCCCAGACTCCTTCCCCATGCTGCCCTCTGTGCCACTGCATAGACACGCCTCCCCCTCCAGCTGAGTTTCAAAACCTCATATCAGGCTGTCCCTCCATGTATATTCACACTCTCCTCATCCTGGTTGGGCTCTGGCACACTGTGCTGGGTCACTCCCAGTCATAGGTGCCTCCCCCACCATTTCATTTGAGTTCTGACACCCATCTCAGGCTGCTCCTCCATGTGGGTGCAGGTCTTACCCTGGTTGGTCTCTGACTCTAGTGCAAGTCAACCCTCCCAAATGAATCCTCTCCTTTCTTTTTGGGTTCCAGTACCAGGCTCTGGGCCACCATGTTTCCCTCTCCCTTCCAGTGGAAAGAGCAGCCCTGTTCTGCCCCATCTAATGGCTTTAGGACTGATTGTTCAAGAAGGAAAGAGAAAGAAGAGAAAACTGGGTAGAAGATACATTGTCTTCCTCCTAAACAGATAATGCACCTCAACAGAAATTCTCTATTTTATTGCTATCATGATTTAACTGTTTTCTGTTGAAGACTCTCAAAATATTTGATACATAAGTTAATTTCATCTATAAGTAGACATACTCTTAAAATAGGGACCAGTCAATATTTCCTGAAACCTTTTTAGTCTAAGAAATTGATATCTATGTCCATTAAATTTGAAATTGATTACTTTTTAATGATCATAAATATGGGTAACCAGTGATAAAGGAAGGGAACAGTACCCAGTATGCCAACCAGGGAAGAAAAATATCATACCACTCAAGCTCGCGAGCCCTGGGGCTGGAATGTTAGGTTCCAAACTCAGCTTTGAGGCCTTTGCTAAGTTCCTTAACGTCTTTGTGCCTCAATCTTCCCATTTGTAAAATGAAGATAATAATGGTACTTCTTAGAGTCATGAGGAGATAATTTACAAAGATTTCTTAGAAGAGGATCTAACATCAAAAATATCATCAGGAAATATTAGTTATTAATGTTATGACCAGTTTCTCACAGATGCCAGAAATTGTGTCCATAGACTGTGATTCTTAGACCCTGATTTGAGAAACAATATATTAAAATGTAGACTCTGTCACTTAGGTGATCACTTGGCACTAATGTCATCATAAATCCATGAACACAAAACTAGGTACCAAAATTATATGAATGGATTTAAGAGGATATGTTTATATTCTTCCTTAAAATTGTGTTTGAAATAAAAACATAAAATGTAAATTCTCATAGAGAACTTACAAATCTCCTAGCATGTGTTAGCAGTCTCCAGAGTGAGAATAACTCCTTATAACACAATAATATATTTTCATTCTCTCTACAACTTGAGGTAGTATAAAGAAAGACTAAACAGTCTTTTACTGAATTTGATTTTAGCTTAAATAGGCATGCTTTCTTTCAATTATTCTAAATAAGAATAACCTAGAACAACAACAACAGCAAAAAGAATAACCTGGAAGAAAAGAAAGTTTATTCATGATGGAATTCATGTTCATCAACTGCAGATCATGAGAAGATTATGATAAAGTTAACTGAGTAGATCCTAGATCAACTCCAGTTTTCAACCCACATTCCCCTAAGGGCTAGATCAGTACTCTTTCAAAAGCTCTTATCCACATCTTCATAAACTAATTAAAGTAAAACTTCCTTTTTCTTCATTTTTAAATAATTTCACCATACAGCTAAATGAAGAATGCTCTGTAGGACCACCACTTTACCTGTTTAGATCCATCCTGCCCTCTGACTCAATTGGTAATTATTTTCTCAAGATTTAACAAGTTTCCAAGACAAGTTTCTCACATTTTCTGAATTCAGCACATAAGTTTAAGTAGAATAGGGAAGATGAAATGTTCTGCTCTAAAAATGGGCTGGCACCTCCTTTGGTCATAGAGAAATAATGTCATTGTCAAACATGACCCGGGTTAAGGTCCTGTTGGTAGAGAAGGAGCCTTAATTGACTATTCAGAAAGAGAGCAGAAAGACTACATTGATCATGCTTTCATATGTATGTACCTTGTTACTAACCAAGGTCATTTCTTAGCACTTATTTCAGAGAAAATTCTAGTTGTCTGATGATTTAAGGTGTCCCATTTTATTTTTTTTAAAAAGTTATTTTAAGAACTTCTATCCTATTTACACGCTGCTTGGGACTATAGTAGACATAAAATAA
The DNA here is from genome assembly GCF_036321535.1 of Camelus dromedarius. Classification (NCBI taxonomy): domain Eukaryota; kingdom Metazoa; phylum Chordata; class Mammalia; order Artiodactyla; family Camelidae; genus Camelus; species Camelus dromedarius. The sequence goes on from NC_087439.1 coordinate 36,003,405, forward strand.
CTGCCTTTTGTCCTTAAGTGAAAAACGTTTTAAAAGCACCAGAAAGATTTAATACAGCTATGGTTTATGTCATTTTGAAATTCACACATTACATGCCTTAATTCCTCCCAGACAGAAGGTTGGAAGGGGACTGACTCCCTGGGCAGGGAGTTTTCACTCAAGACAAGAGGAGAGAAGAACCAAAAGGCATATCAAGCACACGGAACAGGGAATCTAAGGGCCAGATGTGCCTGGAGGAGAGTTATTAATGGGGAAAGACTGGGCAGGGAGACCCAAGTTCAGAATGAGGGAAATGAAGCTGAAGAAAAGCAAATGAGGCTAAAAGCAGGAGTGTAAGAAGAGAGGAGTGGAATTGCAAATTAATTACTTAGAGTAAAAAAAATGTTCAAAATCTTTTCAATAGCCAAATTCTTTCATAAACAAAATTCCTTCTCCAAGATTTTAAACTGAAGGCCAAAGGAAGCTTGCAGTCAGTCTTTACCCAGTGACTAAAGTTCTAAGATATAAAGCTTAACAGCTGTCACAAACCATGTTTCCCACTAAAAGAAACTGGTCTGCGGTGAGCATGCATGAAGCCAGCGTGCTGAGAGATGGAGGGTGTGAATTTTTCTGAGGCCAAGGCTGAATCCTGCCTTTCCCTCAGCTTCATTTGTCCCACCTTAGTTGGTATTCCTGAGCCTATAATTTTTAATTTTACTTAAGCTAGATTGCATTGTAACTATGAATCCTGAACAAATACATTCAAGCAACGTAAAGATTTGGCAGGAAGTCACTTACTGTTTGCAGAGCCCCTGAGCATCTCCACAAAGCACCAAGGTTCCCCAGATGAGAGACTGAAAGCTACTACCCTAACTAATAGCTATTATTTGAGACTTGTCTTTATGAGCAGATGTGTGCTGGGGTCAGAGATGAATTTACACCTACTTCATTCATTCACTTGACACATCAGACTCTTATCATGTGCTAGGCACGGCACTAGACACAGGGCTACAACAGTGGATATAAGAGACATGCTCCCTGTCTTCATGGCGCATGCTGTCCAATGGCCTGCTGTGCTCACGGGCAGTGACGACAGAAGGCCACCTCTCCTTGTTATTGATGGCTGCTACTCTTTCATAATAACGCAATGAAAAATGTTAGTGCTTAAAATGAACATTCTATATTTATCATGAACATTTAATTAAACAATCAATATCATTTGTGAAATGCCTAAATCACGAGTCCTAAGAGATACTAGGTCAGCTTATACCTACCATAAAATCTTAGAGAACATTTAATCAAGATGACATGGATGAATTAAGCATTTGCTACCAAAGTAATGAGGCTTTGTTTTATACTACTAGTTATTGATCTTGTTTGGCTCCTTTAAAATATTGGGGCAAATGATGTCTTTCTTTTACTTCTGAAAGGTAATTGTTAGCCCATATGCCTTTCCTTAGCGTTTAATGTAATTATTTATGAATAGAAATGATTAAAGGATCCCTCTATTAGGAAGCCAGACCTTCCAAGGATAACCAATCCTTAGACAGTAAAACAACGGAATCCAAAAGTGAGACCTGTAGCTGCAGTAGCATGACATGATTTGTAAGACTTTCGCTGCTACGCCAAAGGAGGCGGCCTGGGCTTGCAGGGTTATGGAAGTACACCTGTAAGCATTTACCAGAAATACCACTGGGGCTGTGACCACACTAGGGATTCAGGTGAGCATTTCAAGGTTCCACAAAGTTTCCACAGTAACAGAGGCACTATGGAAGGTGTGAGAGGACAAGAGCTGGGTGAGGATCTGAGCCGGGGGATGCAGTTTTAGGGTGAAATCATAGGGAGGTGGATCCCCAGTTCTTCCCTGAACTCTCTCCATCAGACAGGAAGCAATGACCTCACCAGACAGATTCACAATGCAGGATCATCATGTAATCAGACATAAATCCACTTCCTGCATCTGAGTCAAGATGATTCTTTCATTTTGGTTCATCACCCCTAGTTTTGGGTTGCATCGGGTACCAGCTTAAAACAGAAAAAAAAAAAATTACTTCCATTTCTCTGCAGAGCATTCACTTTTCTACAGTGGTTCTTCCATTGATTTATCCACTCACTCAGTATTTACTGAGCACATACTACATTCCAGTCACTGTACTAGGTGCTGGAACTGCAAAGATGAAGATGACACAGTCTCCATCCTCCAAAAGCGCTAAGCATATCGTGTCTAAACTCACGGAAGTGGTCTCTAAACTGTTGTATTACATACTTCTAGTAAGTGTTTTAGTGTGTTCTGTCAGTAATGGATATTTACTATTTGCAACTTATTATAATCATTATAGACTTCTATTCTTGTATTCCTTTCATCTCATACCTCAGGGCAAAATAAACCCTTAGGATAATGTTCCTAGGTAGCAAGAGTTGATGTAAATCTATACTTTAAATGATCTTAATTATTTTAAATCTTCTGTAAAATGCAATCAGTTTGCTATTGCTATTGTCTTTACCTACAGTGGGTCTGATGGCGGGATCTCCAGGTATTACTGCACACAACCCTGTGCTGTCCCGCTGCTGAGTAAGCCCTCACAGAGGGATGGAGGAGTCACTTCTGGCTTTTTCTCATCATTCATTGTGCCTAAATTACAAATCTCATCTAGAATCCAGGGATGTTTGCAGAAACACATTTAAGGCACTTGTCCATTTTATGAAGGTTAGCTTTGGTTAAGAAAAAAGTTAATGTAATCAGTCGATCCTCTTAAAACTAGAAAAAAAGTAATTATAAGGTTTCATAATGTGCTGAGTATGACAAATGAATGAGAGCAAACTTGGTACAATGGGGGACTGAGTGAAGGAAGTGCCATGCATTAAAGATTAGAACCACTTACTTTATTTCCTTAGATTTGAAGTAGAATATCTAACACTGCCTTCCTGTACCTTCCTGTATAGGATTGACCTGTGCTCCATTTAGAAAAACACTAGTCTGCAGAGTAAGACAAAGAGCCTGACATTAGAGGTATCAGAGCACAGAGGGCACACAGCCTCGTTTCTCTAGAGGTGGGAGGCAGAGGTGGAGAAAGGGCGGGCAGGTGATGTGCAAGGCGAGGCTTACAGTAGGCTGATTTCATTACGTGTAGGGGAAGAGAAGGTTTTAGAAGACGCAGCTATTTAAGCTAGTGGGGCACAGAAGCAGAACGTGTTTGGAGTAGCACGAGCAAGCCATTCAGGGTGGTGGAAGTTTAGGGGGCCAAGTGGGCAGCCTTAGATACAGACAGAGAAATAATAGATGAGAAGGAGACTGGCAGAAATCTGCTGGTGCCAAGAGCAGTGATGGCTTCAATTTAGAAAAGGAAAGCCAAAATTAAAGAGATGAGCTGACGGGAGAGCAGATCACAGAGGTGGATAGATTTTTAAAGAGAAATCATTGAGGAGCATGTCATATTAAAAGACACTGCTGTAGAGCAGCTTTCTTGGGAGCTAAATAAATGGCTCTTAATGCTAAGAATATCACAGAGAATGGAGCAGTTACCCATAAAAGTCTTTCCTAGTACCAGATATCTGTGGCTTAGACGAATGGAATAATTACATCCCAAATCAGATTTTAAAGAATACAATGACCATTTTGCTTAATGGCCAAAGATCTTTCTAAATTCCTAGCCTCTGATATTCTGTTATTTGTAACCTCTTACTCTTCAATACTTCTAAGGGACTCTGGAGATGGACCCGTAAGAAAAGTGTAGGTTCAAAGAGCTGAGTCCATGTCATTGAACCTTATCCCACTTACAATCACTGGCCACTGGTTTTGAGTTTATCTGCCAAAAATGAAGCTTGGCTACTCTACATTAATATATGCATACATTCAAACACTACCCCTCTTATACCAAATCATTACACTGTACACCTTAAATATCTTACAATTTTATTTGTTAATTATGCCTTGATAAAGCTGGAAAAAATACTACTCCTCTACTCCTGGAAAATCCAAACTTTTGCAGAAAGACAATATACTATACTTAAGGCAGCACAACATTACCACTGACAAATAATTAGGGAACTGAGTCAAGGACCTCGAGTTGCATCTGACCCACAATGAAAGAATAAAAACTGTTCATAACTGCTTTCCAAAATGAAAGAAAACGGGAAGAAAGTAGAACTATTCTGGGATTGCCAAAAAGTTGAGAGAAAGAGGATTCACGTTGCAAGGAAGCCTGAGCAAATTCTACAAGGGCTGGTGCACTAAACATTAAGGGGATGTTTGGGGCAAAGTTGTTTAATAAATAAGAATCAGTGCTAAGGCTTAGGAGATGCCAGGGAACTCTTAGCATGGAATCTCCCTGAATTCTTCCAACCTCTTCTCACTCTCACTTGCAGAAGGCAAAAAAAGAGATCTGAGGGAAGCCCACACTCTTGGGCTTCAGAAGTGGGAGAGAAAGACCAAAGAGGACTTCACCCCCTCCACTGCTCCCTTTCATGTGCCCTATGCCCTCAGTAGGGCCTCTCTGCTTGAGGCAATTCTAGATTTTACCTCACAAAAGCAGTAAAACTTGCCCACTGTATTCTTACCAGACCCTGACAGCTAAGAATTTTTTCATTCATTCTGCTTCAATAACAAAACTCTGTTGTTTGTTCTCCTTCTACAATGTGTTATCTCATTATAAAAAATTCAACAATACATAAAAAGTCCATCATAATCCTATCCCTTGGAAACAGCCTTTTTGTGGTGATTTCTTCAGCTTTCTTTCATTATTCATTGGGTCTGTTCCTTAATTCTGAACAACAAAAAAATTAATTTTTTAAAAGATTTTATTTTTATCTTAGAAGTATATAAGATGTTCAAAATCTATTCAAAGCACAAATGCTGCATTCTTGTATTATAAATATAATAGGATACAAAGCACCAAGCAATAATATAGCCTTGCCTATTTGAGGGGATAGCTCTAGCCAAAAAGTAGAAGTGGCTGACAGACTTGTGTATCTACTGTCCTGCTTCTGAGACAACCAGAAAGCTGCCTGTGACCTGGGGGGTGGCCTGATGGTGGCCCATACTTCCAAATGGCCCCTTCTTCCTTGCCGCCCTAGGGAAATTCCCATGATCTCAGCTAGTTGTTGGAAAGATGTAATCTGATTCACTTCAGGTTAATGTGCGAATGAAGAAAAGATTGCTTAAGCAGGGACCTTTCCAGGAGTATGTTTGTTAAAGCAAAAGCAACTCAAAAGGCTAGAATTTCAGTCTGGGTGATAAAGTGAAATGGGAGAATTTCTGCTAGTGTCTGAAGATCATTTTGATTAGAGGAACTATCCCCCATTGAAACTGAAAATCACAAAAACGTGGAAAGCCTGTCCCCGCCTACGAGAGTTCTAGCATAATGCTAATCTCATTGCAATATTACACTGTATAAAGGCAGGAGACTGGAGGAGGAAGACCATGGGCGTTGGAATAATGCACCTGTGAATTCAGCCCTGCCCCTTACCAGAGGAGTGCCTTTGACCAGATGTTTTGGTGGGTTTTTAAATTTTTTTTTTATTTATTTTTGGGGGGGAGGTAATTAAGTTTATTTATTTAGAGGAGGTACTGGGGATTGAACCCAGTGCATGCTAAGTGTGTGCTCCAGCACTTGAGCTATACCCTCCCTGCCCTGTTGCTGTTTTTGTCATTCAGCCTCTCAAATGGCTTTCCTCACCCATTAAGCAGGGTCACTACGGGAATTTAAATGAATACAATAGCATATATGAAGTGCATGACACACAATAGGTACTCAAGAATAGGAGGTATTGTTTCTTTCAGATTTCTGCAGTCTTCTGTTAAGCAACAGTTAATGGAGTGGTGAAGGATGGTTCTACTACTGGCTGATGGGGACCAATACACCTCTCCCACGGTGTCGTTACTGGAATGGTTAGAATGCTGTAAAATGTTTTCCTGAGAGAGGTTCGAAACCAGGCAAAATTTGGTACCCAGACAGAATTACTTTACCCTTCACAGTGCTTAATTTATTTTTTCTAATTGGAGTTAGTCAGCATTTATAATTAGAAATATGACATCAAATCCCTATTTCCATAATCTTTTAAAGAAGTGTATTCCCTCACGAGAGCAACTGCAGGAGTAAGCCACAGCTAGCTTTTGTGGGGGAGAACATAAGATCTCCAGGAGGCCACAGTCCTCACCGTGCCCTAAAGTCCCCCAACACTGGGGAAGACCATCACTTACCGTTCAGCAACCAGCTTGCATTGTTGTCGACTTGCTACCTCAGGGCTCTCTCTACTACTTTTCATTTCCAGCCTGGCTCCCATGGTCATTTGAGTCAGTGACCTCTGCCACAAGGGCAAATTAATACATTTCACAATATACAGCAGTATGTTTCAGTTCTGAAATCAGATAATTTGGGTTTGAATACTGATTCTCCAGATTACTAGTTTGGGGACCTCAGGCAAAGTACTTCACCTCTCAGAGTCTCAGTTTCTTCAATCCTACCAGAGAAATAGTAACTGATTCATCTCCCAGGGTTGTGGTGAGGTCTGAATGATGTAATGCACATAAAGAACTTTTCATCATACCCAGCCAGGGGCAGTAAACGTTAACCACTACAACGAAGGGGAGGAGGATGATGGCAGTGATTGCTGCTGCTGCTGCAACTGTCACTACCACTACTCTGAGTAGTACCAGCACCATTACTTACTACTGTTATGTAGTGGAGAAGGATAAAAACATTTATGGGCTTCCTTCATTCTCATTTCTGCTTTCTCAAGCAGGAAATGGAAATTCATTTGAAAAGCCCTAGGGAACTCGGAGCTTTTTAATAGTGGGAAAGAGCAGTTTCTATCTGCGGCTGCACAGGAGCCCAGTGAGATCGGCTGCAGGATGAAGTGAAAGTTTCCAATCTCAAAGGCAGCAAGACCACTGGTAAGCCAGACCCACACTCAAATCCAGGTGTAGAAGGCAGGACTCTGTCTCAAAATCCCAGCAGGAAACATGTTTTAGATAAACCGACCCAGCCGAAAGAACCACAGTGGGGAGAAGACAGGCTCTCTAAAGACTTGAAGCTAGAAAACTTCAGAGGGACAAAGGAGATATCCAACAAGTTAATAGTCATGCAGGGAAGACAAGCCTTTCTCTCTGGGAATGAGGTGCTGGCAGAACAAGTAGGGAGAGGGCGGGAATGCGGGCAGGATGGAGGAAATGGAGTACAAACTGCGGTCAGAGTAGACAAGCCCCGACCTCCGCTAGAAAACCCAAGACAAGACCAGAAGGGAAGGGAGATCACGCAGACAGGGAGAATTCCACCAAGTGTGACGGCACTCGGTCTGAAGTGATTTCTCCTTCGGGCTCCCACAAAGTGGAGGAACACAGCCGGGTTGTGCACCGAATGCACTCAGCAGCCCCAAGGCAGAAGGTTCATCACCAACACAACAACTAACATCCATCTTTTACAAAGTATTTTCCTGTTTATCATTTGATCCCAGACTAGCTCTACTAAGTGAAATTCTCCTATTTTACAGATGAATAGAGAAGAGATTAAATCAATTGCTTAGAGGCACAAACCCAGTAAATGGTGAAGATTGCTAGAGCTTAATTCTTTTGAAACCCATTACTTTGCACTACTCACTGCACCGTCTTCAGAAACCATTTTATTCACCATGTGGTTTCCAAGTTTGTTTTTTCCCTTTATAATTTTCCTGCTTGGTTTCAGGAAGTTCTTTTTTATTGTTTGTTTCTTGGTTTTTTTTTTTTAATTTAAGCAATTTTATTTTTTAATTTTATTTTTTATTAAAGTATAGTTGATTTACAATGTTAGTTTCAGGTATACAGCAAAGCAATTCAGTTATACAGACATACATGTATTTTTTTCTTTTCAGAATCTTTTCCATTATATGTTATTACAAGAAATTGAACATAGTTCCCTGTGCTATACAGGAGGTCCTTGTTTGTTTCTTGTTTTTAATGCAGATAAGCCTTGGTTGAACACAGAAGAAAAAGATCAAGGAAAATATATGTCAAATCCTGGAACAGTATAGCTAAAGAAATTAGTTTCCTTGGGGTGTCAAGCATGGTGTCCCCAATAGTCCCACCTACAGACCAGAGTAACCCAATTTCCCCATCACTACCTTAACCCTCGGACCACTAGAGTCGGGGATTATGATGTGGTAACATTTCCATCGGGGACTTATAGTAACTTCATCCAAAATGTCTTCATCCTCCCAATGGATAGTTTAATCTTGTATTATTCTAGTAGAATGAAGGATTATAGTCAAGAAGAGACTGTGAAAAGTTGTAGAAAAATGTAACTCAAAGGAATATTCTCTGCCAGGATTTGGAACTTGCCTGTTTAGATAGTAAGACTTTGCCAAGAACTTTCCAGTTAATACTAAGCTTTCAACACTGATTAGAAAGTAAAATGGACTATCTCAAACTAGAGGAATTTTTTTTTCAGTTCTGTGATTCTGCTTTCAGACATTTTTCCAGAGCTGAGAATAGAACATATCTATAAGGCTCACAGTCCAATGAACTAAACAATGTAGCTTCTTCATTTTTAAAATGGTCTGTTTTGAAATGAATAAATCTTAACACCTCATTAAGCTAAGAAAAGAAACAAAAGGAAAGAAATAGTCTCTTTGGCCAGGAAAAAACTGAGATAGGTTTGAAGATACAGAAGCTGAAGTTACTTGGAAGGCTGCCAGAGTAAACTGAATCAATTGATTCAATTTTTTTGATTCAATTTTTTTAATCAAACAAAACCCACCACAAATCTTTTTCCTTTTTATCTGACCGAGAGTCTGTGTTTTGAAGTTATACAGACAAAATGCCTATCAAACCCAATGACATATAAAAGATTCACAGGGGATGTTGGTATTTCATAAGATAGAGATTTAAGAATCTAGTGTGTAAGTCTGTAAGACTGGGCTCTCAAACAAGTGTGCATGCACAGACACACACACGTACGCACATATAGACATACGCACACCTTTTCTCCAGAAGGCACAAAGGTACTCATTTCAACCATTGGGGAAAGCCCCTGCAAAACATATAAAGTATCTCTTATATCATCCATTAAAGTGTGTATTTTTAGAGCTACTGACCTTTATGTGGACTAAACAATAAAGCTGTTCACAAACCTGGCACAGAGCAGCTTTTCCAAACTGAAACAATGAACCGCTGTCCCTAATGAACCCGTCACACTAAACAATTAAAATGGCATCTAGCAAAAAATTTATAAAGCCATTGTAATATGACAACATCAGGATTATTGGTCCTGTCTCAAGAAAAAAAATCATTTTTTTGCTTTGGCATTTATGTAAAAAAACAAAACCAAAATAAATAAATGATTTATTTATTTATCAGAGGAATGGACTGAATAAATTAAAGGCAATCAAAAGAAACTCAGTGGTACCCAGCTCCCCGAGCTGCTGCCAAGCTACCCTGGGCACTGGTGGCCACAAACAGGTTCTAGTAACACAGTCTTAGTAACAAACAGTCCCTGTGTGGATCCAACAGACCTGAATTCAAGTCTTAGTTCCTCAGTTACTAGTTGCATGAGCATGGGTAAATTACTTAACCTCTAAGCTTCCAGTCTCTTTTGTAATATAAATATTATAATGCTAGTCGCCTAAGAGAAGTTAGGCTGTATGCAGTTATAAATGAAATTATATGTAAAGAGTTTAGTACAGTGCCCAGTATAGAGCAGATACCCCCAAAAGTTAGTCAATATTATCATCAAGAAATCTCATAGTTACAGTTGAGACAGGAGGGAAGGGGGCAGGGCACAACCATTAAAAGAATGATGCAACTAGGCCCAAGATGACAGATTTCACTTCCAGTAGACCTTGAGCCTCATGGCACACCCACTGGTGCCACGACAGTTCCAAGGCAGACCATAAAGGACAAAAAGTGGTCAGTGACCCAATTCCTGGAAGTCCTTGCCCCTTCCCTAACACAGTTGGAATAATCTTCCCACTTGTTAGCATATGAAATTACCGAGCTCATAAAAACTAACCATTCCCCCACCTCGTGGTGGTTCTCCCTTCTGAGTGAGATGGACCGCCCTCTGTCTATGGAGTGTGTATCTCCCTGAATAAACTTGCTTTCACTTTACCATGCCTTGAATTCTTTCCTTCAGGAGACAAGAACTTATACTCTAGTAAGAGTGACCACATAATTTCTTATCCAATCAAAGGCACTTTTGAGGTTGAAAGGGAGTTCTATTAGCAATATGGTGGCAGGGATGGAAGGTCAATCTAATCATTGTCTGTGAAGCATAATACACTGGGGACCAAGAACAAGGTTTTAGTGATAAGCAAAATGAAATACAAATCGTATTAGCAAACAAGGATGCCAAGCTACCCTTGAATGGAAATATTAGCAATGAGGAAGAGCTCAAGTTAATTGAAAATTTCTAGTTTTGAAATCAATTAGTTGATATGATCACACCAGAAACAACTGTTAACGTCAAAATTGTTTCAGCATTCTAAATTTAAACATGTCAAGCTCATTTGCATCACTTTACACAAGACCTTGAAATTAAGAGTTTTAAAAATCTACATTTATCATAAAACATCCTTAACCATTTCTTAGATATATATACACTTTCCCATGTGGTGTTTTCAGTATAGCTTTTAGCTAGAAATTCAACTAATTTTAAAATTATGTAAGAAATAGCACAGTAGTTATCTAAATCATCAAACCAGGAAGGCAGTAACCGGGACAGTGCGTCAGAATATTCCAGTCACTAAAGGGGATCAGCCTTCCTCTCTGACATCCATAACTCAAGCATTGTGTCTCCAGCAAATTAACCAATCCTGAAAATTGTAAACATGCAATCAATGAACACTTATTTAAAATCATCTTGTTAACTTTGATAACTCTATGGAGATCTTGTGAATGTGTATATAGATAATTTCATCAATCCTCTTTGCAAAGATAAGGTAAGTTACTAACTGACAAATGAATCAGTAGTAAGATTAAAAGGGCATTTTGGGGAATATATCTGGAGGGAACTCTAATTAGAAAAGATATATGTACCCCAATGATCATAGCAGCACTATTTACAATAGCCAAGACATGGAAAAAACCTAAATGTCCATTGACAGATGACTTGATAAGTTGTGGTATACATATATACCCACAATGGAATAATACTCATCCATAAAAAATAAAATAATGCCAAATAAAATAATAAAATAAAAACAATTACAGCAACATGGATGGACCTGAGATCATCATTCTAAATGAAGTGAGCCACAAATAGAAATAAAAATACCATATGATTTCACTTATATCTGTAATCTAAAAACAAAAAAAAGGGACACAAATGAACTTATTTACAAAACAGACTCACAGACATAGTAAACAAACTTACAGTTACCAGGCAGGCAAGGGGATAGGAAGGGATAAATTGGGTGTTCAAGAGTTGCAGATACTACATACTGAACATAAAATAGATGAACAGTGAGTTTATACTGTATAGCACTGGGAACTCTATGCAATATCTTACAGTAACCTATAATGAAAAAGAATATGAAAACGAATATATATATATGTATACGTATGACTGAAACATTATGCTGTACACCAGACATTGACACAACATTGTAAACTGACTATACTTCAATTAAGGGGGGGAGCTTATGGATAGAATTTTAAATTTTTTCCTTTTTTCTGAAAGAAAGGGCAAAAGCCAAAAATGCCTGTTTGTTTTCTTGTATTTTCATCAAGAAACATAGAAAAGAATAATAAGAATTTACCAAAAAATGGTAATATATGTATGAATATGGTGACTTCTAAAACTATTTCTGTGATTATTTGTGAAAACATGAAAATTATAGCTAGCTTATGGATGTGAGAACAATCTGGCTGAAACATCTGCCTCCTTGCTGACTGCCAGGATGGGTCTCTGTGATGTGGCTGCTGGACCAGCACTCCTTCCTCCATCATCTCAATCTCCGTCTCCCTGAAACCTGCCTGCTCTGTGACCTTGCTGCCCAGATTCACATCTACTTGGATAGTTTGAATCCTACAAAAAAAAAAAAAAGTTACAATAATTTAGAAGCTCTGGCTTGTAAGAGACCTTCAAAATCTTTACACAGATCCAAAGGCTCTCCCTAACCTCTCTACTACCCTGGATGGAGCCTAAGCAGAAATTGAATTCTTCGCAATGGAGCTAACACATAGGGTTAGGCAGGGAGTTCACTGCACAAGGAGGTCTGGCAGTGGAGAGAGATGGGGCTGAAATCTCAACTGTGCTCTGCTTGCTAAGCCACATGCCGTGGTGTGGGGTTGCATCTGTCTGTTTCTAATTCACACAGTGTCCGGGGGGCTAGTGTGAACCCTGAGTCACGTTTGGCCTACAGGTAAGAGACTGGCCCTTCTGCATTCTCTGATATTCTTCCCCTCACAGTGAGGCAGGAAACAGTACAATATACACTCTCAGGAAATCATTTTAAAGGACAACACTCTCGACATTACAGTTGGGTAGGCAGATAACGTTTCCAGTGTTACCAATGAGCCCAGTTTGGTCTAGATTACCACAAGTGTGCTTTCTTTCCTGAATTTCTCTCTCTTCTGTCTCTGTTTTCTTCTCTGTCTCATTTCTCTCTTCCCTCTCTTCCTCACTGGATATTTCTCATTCAACTCTTCCCATCCCCCGAACTCATCCCTAAGACCTTGAAGTAAACAAGATTCTTTCTGCCCGAGTTTTTGATACAATGCTCAAATTTGGCTTGAAACAGTTCTCTTTGAAGCCATCTGCCACCCAAGCTGTTTGCATCCTTCCCTGAATTCCCATTTCTAAAACATGGGAGGAATCAAGGAAGCTTCATCTGTATTCACCCCTCTGACTCCAGGCTGCCCCCTGTTTCTTATCACCAGCTCCGGTTCCCTTGGCTCCTTCCTGAGGCATCTTCTTTCTTTCATTACATCTCTGTCAGGAGTCATCCAGGCTCAAGGCCATGGTCCCTCTGTTATTCCACCAACAAACTGTCAACTTTCTGCTCTTTTCATAAATAGCATCCCCCACATCCATAGTTGTATCAAAATACACGTGTTTTCTTTTTTTTTTTTTAAGATATATTAAGCAAAAAAAGTACAATGACAATATATGTCCTATTCAACTGGAAAGAGAGATACATAGAGTCAGGATACTGACACAGTTATTAAACTTTTGGTTGTATAGCATCTGATAGAAAAAAAAATTAAGGATAATGACATCTACATATAGAGCCAAATTAAAAATAAAAGGGGCTCCAACTGAAGAATGTTTCTCAAACTGGCCCATGGTTGGAGTCCATTATCATATGTCAGGGTTAGTAGAAAACTTGTAATTATATGCAAAAAATTTTTGTGTTAACCTTCCTGGTGAGAAATTACACAGATTTCATCAACTTCTCAGGGGGAATCTTTGACCCAGATAAGCTTAAAAATTGAAGAAGAGTCAGTGACTGAAATATCAAAAGAAACTCACTGTAAGTAATTGATAAAAGTCATCTAATATTTAGCCTTTTTAAGTGCAAATATTAAATTCTATGTGTAAATATTAAAATGATCTCATCATTGCTGGGAGTATATTATGGGATCAGGTAAGTTTTTCCAGACCACTTAAATCGCTTCATACACGATCCAGAAAATGTGAAGCTATTCTTTAAAGTAGCATTTCCTAAATGCTTCTCTGATGATGTGAATCACTTGGGATGCTGATATTCTAAAAAGAAAGAGTCCTGGCTCCCACTCCACAAATACCGAATGAGAAATTTTTTTACTACTTTTTGTTTAAGATTTTTTTTTTTTTTAGAGCAGTGTTAGTGTTAGGTTCAGAGCAAACTTAAGAGAAAAGCACAAAGATCCCCCATATACCCGCCCTGCACCACACATGCATAGATAGCCATTATTAACATCCCCCACCAGAGTGGTCCCTTCGTTACTATTACTAAAACCACATTGATGATTATCACCCAAAGTCCATAGTTTATATTAAGATTCACTCTTGGTGTTGTACATTCTACGGGTCTGGACAAATGTATAATGACATGTATCTATCATTATAGTATCAAACAGAGTAGTTTCACTGCCCACTAAAACCTCTGTGGTCCACCTATTCACCCTTTGCCCCTAGAAACAAGTGTCACTGATGAGTCTTACCAGTAGGAAGCATTTTATGAAAAATTTCCCCAAGTTGCTATTAATTAATACCCTTGTTCATCACACAAAAAATGAATGGACTAACAAAAGGAAAGCCAGAAACCCATGCCCTAATTTTTAAGAAAGTATCATCTCTTAAAATTAGAGTCCGTTTCTTGCAAAATTTTGAATACAAAGAAATGATTAATAAACTATACTTTAAAAACATTTTGGCCTTTATAGCAATGCAACAAGTATTAAAATTAATTTTGTAATACATCTGTAGCCAGGTAGGTACAAAGATTTTTCTATTCAAACAATTTTTTCAAACCAGGTACAATACACCTACTGAAAATATTTGGAGAGCTTCACGCATGTGAGTCTAGGAATCTGATGAATTATTATGCCTAAAGTATTAAGAAATTATTCAAGGAATCTTAGCATAAAAAGCAATATGTTAAAAGCAGCAGCAGGGGGGTCAAGTATTCTCTCTCAGACACATGATTCCATTAAACTAATAGCTTTTTCACAAAAGGAATGATTTTCTAATGTATTAAAAATCACCCCAGGGAGATTATTTAGAATGGTCATTCTAATGGGCTAGCCCAGCTAGCTTACTCCACAGCATCAACTTTAATAAAAACATACTGGGAGGAAATTTCTTTTTAATTTTAAGTATTTAATTTTTTAATTAATGTAATCAATTCAATCCCACAAATATTTGTTTAGTATCTACTATAAGCCTGGCTCTAGGCTAGCTTCTAAGGATAAAGTAAGCAATGAGTAAGGCACAATTCCTCCCCTTAAGAAGCCATCCTGTTTTAAATTTTTAAAAATATTTTCCCCTGATTTTAAAAATTTGGGGTAAATTAAATCAAGGGTTGTCAAACTTTCTATAAGAAGTCAGATAATAAATATTCTGTTTTGTGAATCATACAGTCTCTGTTATAACTATTCAATTCCACTGTGTAGCATGAAAGTCACCACAGACAATATTTAATGTAAAAAGCATGGTTACAATATAACTTTATTTACACAGTCAGATTTGGTTCTTAGGCTACAGTTTGCCAACCACTGGACTAAATAATTTGTGAATGCTTATTTAACTTTTTAAATGTTCATTTGAAAAGTTTCTCATATCTGCTTTACTAAAAATGATTGATAGGACCAGGAATACCAGGAATAATTAAAAGTAGGTATACTAAGGAAATAGGGAATTAAAGAATTACAGGGAAAAAATAGGCTGAAAGAAATTAAGGAAGTTGTTAGAGGAAGAAAGGCAGCATCACCCAAACAGAAAGTGGTTTATCAAGAGCGGTCAAGCTCTATAGAGCAACTCTGAAAACTTTAAAACCTTTGTGCAACAATAGCAGTAATAACAATATACTGTAGAATAATTTACTTCCATGCAAAATCACCTTTATAGCTCTAACTTGCTTTAAAAAGCAGATGTGTCTAAGAATTGAACATAAAATCAAAATGTAATGTAAAAACATTTTTTTAATGAAAAATACAAATAAGCATAAAGAAAAAAATTATCGCCTCAAATACTACCAACCCAGAGACACTGCTTTTTCACTGAATAATTTTCAAATGTGTGAAAATAGCTGACTCTTCCAAGGGTCCTGCAGCTTGAAGGATCAGAGCTACATCCATTCATTCACGTTCTAAGTTCACATTTTCGATGGCTGCAGTGATCAGAGCCCAAGAGTCTGCCACCGCAGGGACAGCGTGTGCCAGGCACTATGTGAGGAGCTTTCTGGAGACCATCTCACTGAATCCACCCCAGGAGGCAGGTACTATTATTCTGTCCATGTTAGAGATGAGGAATCTGAGGTACAGACAGGGAAATTAATGGGTGCTCAAGCAGCCAATCAGTGGTAGAATCAAAGTAAGAACCCAGGAATTCTGTCTCCATCATCTGCGCTCTGAACCTTCAGTGCTTCCCCTAAGAAAAATAAGTGTGTGAACACCCGATCAGGTTACTCTGCCATCAGTATTCTGACACTACTTGCTTTCACTGTGGTAAATGTAAATATAAAAAAAAAATGAATGTTTCTACCACTTATGAAGAAATAATGGAAACAATGCCACAATTTTCAATGGTTTGGTGAATAAGTCCTTTTATTACCTTTCGGTAATGAATTTGTTAGTGAAAGACTTTGGTTTCTGAGGGCTACAATTTAACCACTCAGGCATTAGAACAGTCAGTGGTTCTGAACTTTGAGGGGGACTCAAAGCTGTTGCAAATATGACAAAAGCCACAGAAACTTTCCCCAAAGGAATGCACACAAGTATGGTGTGATGGCCCTGGAAGTACCCTTCTCTAATCGCCATCCAGAGAACTCCTGCTAGGAGCAGAGTTGATGGACAGCCCCAGCTACTGCACCCTTGGATCTAGGCCAGTGTTCACAGCAAAACCTCACTTCCCCTGGGGCTGCTTCGAACCGGTAACTGAGCATAGCAGGGATACTAGTGCCAGTGCTTTTCTGCCCGACACAGAATGCTTCCAATGAGCAACTTGTCCTGGGGACTCCCCACCAGCCGGGCTGAGCCTTTCTTGGAACTGCTCTGCATTCTGAGACTTTCTACCCAATCCTTCTTTCCCTTTCTCCCTTCACAGATGTCAGTCTTGCATTGTGGGCTCATTGCTGTTTATTCCTGCTCCCTCTCTTTTATTTTCCACGGGGATTTCTCCATAAATTGAGCTTATCTAATCCTGTCTGGATGTCTGTTTCTTGACCCAAAAAGATATTCACAAGTATGTACAATGCTGTGCACCTTTCAGAGGGTTGGCAGAACCTCAAAGTCCATTTGCGGATCCCTTAGGATATAAGAACACCAGGTTAAGAACCTAAGCAGATGGTACAATGAAAGTGAAATGAAAGATACTAAGCCAACATCTTTATAATTCTGCTTTAATAGTTATAAGAATTTGGTCAATGATTTAAAAAACATGTATAATCCAAATCTAAATCAATTAACTACATCTAAACACTGGTATATATTATTGGTAACAATGAATCATAGTTACTTATTTTTCTTAAAAAATCTAATGGAAAATAGGAGAGCCATAGAAATGCCATAAATTTAAAAAAATTTTTAATGTTTTCTTAAAAACTGTTTTCTGGAAAGAGCATTAGACCATGCAATACTGAAACCTGAGCTCAAATCCAACCCTTGTCCAAGCTTGCTGAGTTACCTCCTACAAGTCACTCAACTTTTCTGAGCTAAAATTCCCTTATCTGTAAAATGAAGGGGTTGAACTAGGTAATTTTCAAGGAACTTTTAAATTCTTAAAATTTCATGATAATATATGTTTCTCTCTGTGGTGCTAGGGAAATAAAGCTATTTCTAAAGCAAATATAGTAATATCACTAATGTTTTTTCAGAGGAAACTGATCATAACTTTAAGTATATTTAAAATCCTCAAGATCTGACCCTTGCCTCCTTTTCTGGACATACACACTATGTTCTAGCAACATCTTCTTTCTGTTCCTGGTACCTCCCAAGGTCATTCCTGCCTCTAGCTCTGTTGCATCTGTCTGGAAAGTAGTTCTTAGAGCTTTTCAAATGGCTGGCTCCTTCTCATAGTTCAGGTCCTGGCTGAGACATCACCTCCACCGAAAGACCTAATGTTCATTCTGTCCAAATTACTACCCCCTCCAACATTCCCCAACCCTCTATCAGGATATCCTGTATATCTTCTCATCAGCAGTTATTACTGTTTCATTGTTTGGTTGTCCATTCCTCCCCACTAGAATAGAATCTCTATGGGGCAAACATTTCATCTGTCTTGTGTATCACTGTCTCCCTAGAATGATGCCTGGCATGGAGGAAGCATTTAATAAATGCTTGTGACGTGAAAAAAGGAGTTAGCAAATGAATAGATGTACCCTATGAGAAAACATAACATCTTAACTTTTAGACGAGTGAAAGGAGCTATAAAAATTTTTCCTATTCAATTTTTTTCAGGGTTCCATAGAACCAGACTATAAACTTGTATTGTTTTTCACAATTAAAGAACATAATAACCCAAATGTAAGCTACAAGCAGCATTAGTTTTAGCTTTGGGCTGGGTTTTTCTGGGGAAGGTCAATAGAATTGTATGGTGATCAATACCAAGATCATGTTCTAACTCATTGAGCAAAAAGGCTTAAATCATTTAGCTTTTAATATTTGGAAACAAGCAAGTATCAAAATAATTCTATTGATTCTCAAAGAATTGAAAGTCACAAGGCCTAATAATAAAGTCATGAAATAGCTCTAAGAAAATTTAATTACTGTAGAAAGGTTACATTAAGAATGAGTCATAGACATTTAAAGAAACCATTTTTTCCCTTCACTTAATTTGATGCCATAAAGTCCAAGGAACAGACAGATTTGAAGTGAACTCTCAGTTTTCCATGGTAGAATCAGGATTGTAGTAGAAAGGGTAAAGTTTCTGGAACTTCATAAATCCTGGCTCTGGTACTTACTAACTATGGCTTTGGGTAATTCATGTAATTTCTGTGGGCCTCAATTTTTAATCTGTAACATAGGATTAGTAATACATGTTAGTTTTGACTTATGTAAATATTCATGAAACCATCACTGCACACAATCAAAACACTGAACATAAACATGACCCCTAAAACTTTTCTCATGTACTTTTTTTTTAAGGGTACAGTTAATATTTTATTGTCACTTATCAGATGGCAGTCAGGTATATAGTTTTCATACTTGATCTTTCCTTTTTGTAAATAATAATTTTTAAAAAACTACAAGTTTTAAATAGCCAATGGCTGGTCATGTCTTCAGAAAACATGATCAGATTAATTCATTAATGGTGGCTTCATGTTTTTCCTTATTAGCTCCAGAAAATTCATCCACCTTTTGCCCCTTTTTAAAAAACTGGAAGGCTGGCATGCATTTGACTTCACACTCTGAAGTAACGTCCTGATAGTCATAGACATCTACTTTAAGGAACACCACTGTGGAATAGTTTTCAGAGAGAGAATGAAAGAAAGGCTTGATCATTTTGCAAAGCCCACACCATGTAGTTGAGAAGTCGACTACTACCAGTTTATCTCCTGCACTGTTCAAGGATTCCTGAAAAGCATACTTGCTCTTGACCTGCTTCACCATTTTGGCTGCTGGGGTCTGACGAAACGACAGAAGCGGATCTGAGGCGCTTCACAGAGCTCTCTCTCATGTACTTTTTCATCACTCCCTTCTGTCTCTGCACTTCTGATCTCCTTTCTGTCAACATAGATTAGTTTGCATTTTTCTAGCGATTTATGTAAATACAATCATATGGCATGTATTGTTTAGAATGTATCTCTTTCATTCAGGATAGTTATATTGGTTTTCATCTATGTAGATGTGTTTATCAATAATTCCTTCTTCGTTTCACTAGGTGGAACTCCATCGTACGTATATACATCTATCTGTTTATATATTCAACTGTTGATAAATTTTGGGGTTGTTAACACAAACAAGATACTTTTAGGTGACCCATGGGTCAAAGTAGAAATCACAAAGGAAATTAGGAAATATTTTGAACTGAAATGAAATGAATGAAATGAAAATGAAAATACATCACAATTTGTGGGATACAGTTCAAGCAGTGCTTTCACAGGAAAAGCGATAGCATGAACTTCTCATATTCAGGAAACAGAAAAAAAGAGAGGAGTCAACTATATAACCATATAAATAAAATCAACTGTATAAACTTTTACTTTAACAAGCTAGAAAACAAAAGAGCAAATTAAACCTGGAGCAAGTATAGAAAAAATTTAAAAATAAGAGAAGAAATTAATGAATAGAACAGGAGTAGCAAATATGTTCCTTAAAAGGCCAGGGAGTAAATATGGTTTGCAGACCACAGGGCCTCTGTGGCAACTACTCAGCTTTGACAATTCCAAATCAGCATTGTTCTGGTATCTTCACACGTATAAATAAGGAGAGAAAAATAAAATGCAGCGTTTGGAAAGGAGAACTAACACTGTATTTATTCAAAGACAGCAAACTGTGTGTGCCCATAAAAAATACTAACGGATCTCTAAAAATTTTTTTAAAGTTACTGAAAATAATATGAGAGTTTAGCAGAGTCACAGGATACCAGGACAATACATAATATTCTATTGTATTTCTACCCGCTGGCAATGAACATTTGGAAAAAGAAATAAGAAATACCTCATTTACAATAGCATGAAAACTATGAAATCCTTAGGGATCATAACAATATACATTCAAGATCTCTACATTAAAAACTACAAAATATCCAATCAACTTCCCAATTTTTTTTTTAACAAAAATTGACAAGCTGGTTTTAAAATTTATCCAGAAAGGCAAAAGGCTTATAATAGCCAAAATACTTTTTTTTCTCATCAGCGTTTTCTTTTTTCTCTTTAATTGAAGTATAGTCAGTTTACAATGTTGTGTCCCAAAATACTTTTGAAAAAGAATAACAGAGTTAAAGAACTTACACTATCTCATTTCAAGACTTACTATAAAAGGTGTAGTTATCAAGACAATATAGTATTATGTAAGGATAGACATATAATCAAAGAAACAGAACAGAGTCTAGAAATAGAATGCACAAATATGGTCAATTGTTTAAACTGTAGTTAAATATACATAACATAAAATTTACCATTTTAGCCATGCTTAGGTGTATAGTTCAGTGGCATTAAGTAGATTCACATTGTGGCACAACTATCACCACTATCCATCTTCATAACTTTTCCATCTTCCCAAACTGTAACACTGTACCCATTAAACACTAACTCCTCATTGTCCTCTGCTCCCAGCCTTTAGAAAACACCATTCTACTTCCCATTTCTTTAAATTTAACTATTCTAGGTACCTTATATAAGTGGAATTTGTTCTTTTGTGACTGATACATTTCACTTAGCATGTCTTTAAACTTAATCCATGTTGTAATATTTATCAGCATTTCCCTCCTTTTCAAGGCTGAATAATATTCCACTGTGTGTATATACCACATTTTGTTTATTCATTTATCAATGAACACTCGGGTTGCTCCTACCTTTGGCTATTATAAATAATGCTTCTGTGAAAATAGGTGTACAAATATGTTTGGCTCTCTGTTTTCAACTCTTTGGGGCATATACCCAGAAACAGAATTGCTGGATCATATATATGGTAATTCTATATTTAATTTTTTGAGAAAGTGACATACTGTTTTCCACAGCACCTGCACTATTTTATATTCCCACCAGTAGTGCATAAGGATTCCAACTTCTCCACATCCTTGTCAACACTTGCTACTTTCTGATGTGTTTGTTTTTTGCTTTGTTTTGTTGTGTTTTTAATAATAGCTATTCTCATGGATGTGAAGTGATTTTTTTTTACTTTTTTAATTGAAGTATAGTCAGCTTACAATGTTGTCTCAATTGCTGGCATACAGCACAATACTTCAGTCACTGTGTTTTTATGTTAGGTTGATTTTGACAACTGTATGCTGATATTCACAAATACACGCCGACAATTCAATGAGGAAAGGCTGGTCTTTTTAAGAAACGATGCTAGTTACCTATTGTAAATAAACAAATGTCAAAACTTATCTCATACCATACATAAAAATTAACATGACAAGTAAAATTATAAACCTTCTAGAAGAAAACACTGGAGAAAAATCTTCGTCAATCTGGAGTATGTAAAGATTTCTCAGATAAGACAGTAAAACACAAATTCTAAAAAAAAATTGACACAGTGAACTTTATCAAAATGAAAACTTTTGCTCTTCAAAAGACACTTTCAGAAACTTAAATGTAAACAAAACACTAGGAGAAAATATGTGATACATTCATCTGACAAAGAACTTATATCCAGAATACATAAAGAAGTTAGATGTCAATAGTGAGAAAACAACCCAATTTAAAAAGGCAAATTATTTGAACAGATGCTTTACAAAAGATATACACATATCCAATAAGCACATGAAAAAATGTTTAACATCTTTAGTTACCAGGGAAATTCTAATTTAAACCATACTAAAATACCACCACATACACATTAGAATGGCAAAAATTAAAATACAGTTGAACCTTGAACAACACAGGAGTTAGGGGCACCAACCCTCCGTGTGGTTGAAAATTCACGTGTAACTTAGAGCTGGCCCTGCAAGTTTTCCCATCTGCAGATTTATCCAACTGTAGATAGTATAGTACTGTAGTACATACTGTTGAAAAAAATCCATGTACAGGTGGTTCCTTTTAAAACCTGTGCTGTTCAATCGTCAACTGTATTGACAATACCAAGTATTGACAGGAATGTGGAGCAACTGGAACTTGATACATTGCTGTTGGAAGTGGAAAATGGTATAGCTACTTTGGAAAACTGGCATTTTCTTAAATAGCTAAACGTGAAACTATCAAAGGGCCCCAGCAACTTCAAGAGAAACAAAACATGCTTCTACAAAGACTTCTATACAAATGTTCATAGCAGCTTACTCAAAATAACCAAAAACTGAAATAATTCAAATGTCTATCAACAGATAGATGAATACACAAATTATAGTATATACATATAATAGAATACTATTCAACAGTAAAAGTGAACAAATGATACACACAATATGTCTGAATCTCCACTCTACTGAATGAAAGTAGTCAGACACAAAAGACTACATGTTGTATGATTTCATTCATGTGAAATAAATCTAAAATGACAAAAAGCAGATCAAGAGTTGCCTGGAAAGGGGCAGTGAGGGAAATTTCTGAAGTGATGGAAATGATTCTGTTCATGCTTACATGGGTGATTGATCTGTCAATACTCATCAAACTATTCTCTTAAAATAGGTATACGTTTTATGTAAGTTATAATTCAATGACGTTGCTTTTAAAATAACAGCTCATTTCCATCCTAATGTTCAATATTAAAAGATAGAGAAAATAGTAAATAGGAAAAAAGATAAACACTTATCAGGAAACTGGATAATTTGGAAATTAGAAATTCAATTCTAAGTCTCTCGTGAATATGAAGCTTATAAGGGTGGACTCTAGAAGCAGAATACTGATCATAGCCTTCCTAACAGGTGTGAGATGATGGCTCATTGTGGTTTTGATTTGCATTTTCCTCATGATTAGTGATGTTGAGCATCTTTTCATGTACCTGTTGGCCATATGTATGTCTTCTTTGGAAAAATGTCGATTCCATTCATCTGCCCATTTTTTAATTGGACCATTGTTTCTTTGTTATTGAGTTATATATCAATTTCTTACATAATCATGCAATATGTGACTTTTTCTCTTACGTTAGTAATTGAAATAAAATATGCAGAAGATGTTTTATTAAAAAGCAAATTATTTGCTATGTAACATCCTATGGATTGGGAATTTTTATTCCCTCTTTTGTTGATACATTTCTTTTTGAGCTTCAAACACACTATTTATGATCTGCAAAAGTACATGTAGTAAGAAACCGTTTGTCAATATTGTTTAATATTGTATTTTCTTTTCATCCTAGAAGAGTGTGAGGAAGAGTAAAATATTCATTGATTTATCCAGATTCAATATCTCCTACATTCACCAGGTATTTACAATATTATAATTTTCTAAACACTATAGAATTTTGGCTTCTTAACAGTCAAAATCTTTTCTTGTGCTTTTAGTGTTTATGTGACATTTGTTATGCTTGCTCTATAGAACATTCGGTATAATGAGACTCCTAAATCAACCTAAATTAGCACGCCCTCCCCCTTTAAAAAAATCATAGGGTTAAATACTGAGGTGTAAAATATGCTTTGCACAGAAATTAGAACCTTGTTAGATTTGGCTGCCTTTTCCTTATTAAAAGAGTTGTTATATATTAAAAACCTGCTTTGATGAAGAATAGAAAAAAAAAACCCATTATCAAAAACAAAGACTTGTTAAAGGTAGTATCAAAAATAAATAATTAGCTTTTATTCAATGAATGGCTAAATCTATTTTGTGGTTTGAAAGAGCTAAGCACAGATTGCTTCCCTTAGACTGTTAGCAAAGAAATGTTTTCATCAATTAACACTCTTTGCTAAGAACAGTTTTTTCCAGTGCTATTTCTCAAATACAGTATTACAATAAATAGGTGTACCCAAAGGACAATTCCTGGGCTTTTTTCTTTGATGTCTGAAGAGTACAATAATTATGGCATGCCTGTTCTGAATTATGGGAGAAAACAAAAAAATCACATTTCAAACAGATAATTTACTTGCCATAGGTAGCCATTCCTGCAAATTAAATGAGAGGTACTCCCCCACAAATCATGCCAGTCCTCCTTTTCATCATGCTGTTGTCCAACATTTACATTCCAGGAGGATGGAAGCAGAGAATACAGAGTCGTTGCAAAAGGCCAAGAACTATAAGGACACACCATTCCACTCACCCGGGGCTCTTCCCCTGCCTCAGATTTACCCTTTCCTCTTGCACCCTATGCTGACATCATTACCATTTTATGAGGGTCTGTGTAGTGGGACGCAATAATCACCAACATTTATTGAGCAATTTCTCCTAGCCAGGCACTACCCTGAGAGCTTTATCTGTTTTGATTCGTTAAATCCTCAAAATAATGCTCAGTAACACCATTGTTCCTATATTGCAGAGTTGGAAACTGAGGTCGAACGTCATACAGCTGCTGAGTGGCAGAGACCAGACGCAGATCCAGGCAGTCTGGCTCCAGAGCCCATGGACCTAACCTCTCTGTTCTGCTCCCTCTCAGTGAATGGAGACCACTCCCGGGTGGTGGTGCTCCTCTGCACTCAGACAAGTGGACCTCTGTCATGCTTTTTTAAATTGAAGTATAGTTAACTTACAATGTTGTGTTGGTTTCTGGTGTACAGCAAAATGATTCATTTATATACATTCTTGTTCATTTTGTTTTTCATTATAGATTATTATAAATGATTGAATATAGCTTCGTGTGCTCAACAACCCAATCAAAAACTGAGCAGAAGACCTAAACACTCATTTCTCCAATGAAGACATACAGATGGCCAATAGACACATGAAAAGATGCTCAATATCTCTCCTTATCAGCTGCAAATCAAAACTACAATGAGGCATCACTTCACACCGGTCAGAATGGCCATCATTGAAAAGTCCACGAACGATAAATGCTTTGTTTAGTAAAAGGCTCCCTTGTTAAGGTAAGAGTAAGGTCTCAGATGGAAAGAAAGGAAAGCAAGATAGAAGTGGGAGTTAAGGGAAGAGATGGATCTGAACAAGGAAAAAGAAGTCTATTCAAAAATAGTTCATGGAAAAAAAGAAAAAGAGGGTGGTGGAAATAGACCTAAGGGCTACAGCAAAGTGATAAACATTTTCAGTAAATTTATTTCAAAAGAAAACACAGCCATGATTTAGAATGAGATCATACAGTATGTCTTTTTATACATGAATTAACATAAGCCCGGAAAAGATATTAGTCTGACTAATACATTTTACAGATCAGTAAACACAGGGCCAGAGAGATTAAATGCTTTGTCCAAGCCTTAAAGAAGCAGGTTGCACAGGCAAGGCTAGAACCCAACCAGATCTCCTGACTTTGAGCTCAGTGCTCTTCCACCAACTATATCAAACACAACTTGTCAGCTTTTAAAACACAAAAGTGGTTGTCAGTAGGTTTTGACTCAATTTCAAGAACATAAAAATAATTACAGTGTATACATATTAGAGATTAAATACAAAATCCCTTAAGTTATCTTCTCAATAGTCAAATAATATTATAAGGGAATAGTACAGATAAAGTAGTCATTTATAAATGCAAGAAAGAACTCTTGGTATAAATGCACATTTTTTTTCTCTAATCGTCTTTCCCTATAAACATTTTAAAATTGACATTATTTTTGTTTTGGAAAATTAGTCACAGACAAATAGTATATAGTAAACACAGTAAAAAGTCTAAATCGTATTAATTTCTTCTTTATTAGAGACTGTTATGGTTGGAATTCAGAGGAATCTTAGGCTAGGAGTTATACAGCCAGTTTTAATGCTAGCTTGTAATTTCTAAGGTTCTTTCCAGCTCTAAAATTCTATAATTTTAGAAAACTGATAATTGAAATAAACAGTGGATTAAAATATTAAATTTAAGATTTGACCAATGAAATTAGGATATACCACCAAACATAAGCCTATAAGAAAATTGTTTATAGTTACGTCAAAAAAGAGATTTGGGGGACAGGGTATAGCTCAGTGACACAGTGCATGCTTGGCATGCATGAGGTCCTGGGTTCAATACCTAGTACCTCCATTAAAAAAAAAATCAAATAAATAAAGCTAATTACCTCCCCCTCCACAAAGAAAAGAAAAAAAAAGAAATATATAGCAAGTTCATAAAATGCTAATGATTATGCTATCTATGGTATTTTAGACTATTTTAGTTAATAAAGAAATGTTAACAAGTGTTAATGTTAACAAACAGAAGGAAGGATGCACAAAGGAAAGTTGATGTAAAGTAGAAATGAGGAGGCTTTTTCTGAGATAAACTCTCAGATGCCAAAGACCCTTGTGTTTATGGTCAGACGTAGGTATAATAGCATACTCATACTAAAAGTTCAGAAGTCCACACATTTTATATTTTTTAAGTTTAAAAGTTAGTTATTACTGTTTGTGAGAATGGAGAAGTATATTAAGCCTCATTTTCATAGATGTGGGGCAGAGGCAGTGGAAAAATAAGTAACATTTCCAAGGCCAATAAATCACTGCAAACCTAGGATTTTGAAATCAGGTTTTCTCTTGAGCATACAAATGTATTAATTCTGTGTGGGTGGAATTTTTTTCTTTTCTCAAATTATCTACAGCAATTTCCTTTGCTTTCTTCCCATTGTGCTGTTATTTATGTCTCACTGTCACACCACTTGGATGTATCAAGAGAATACTCATCTCAATACTGCTGAAGACCTCACTGACCTCTCTCAAGTCAGATCACAATAATGATTAGCATCTCTGATGAAGTTGGACACTTAAATGAGATTTATTGGAGACAAATGATCTAAGTGATCTTCCAGACCAAAGGAAAAAAAAAATTTAGATGAGAACACAGCCTTCCAAAAACTTATTTCTACTACTGGGGGGGAGACAGAAAAGAAAAACAAACAAACAAAAAATCCAAAACCAAAAAAAACCAACAACAACAACAAAAAACAAAACAGGAAGGGAAGGGAAATAGGAAGGGAAAAAATGTATACTTTAAAGATATTCTATTAAAGCTGAAGTCTCCAAACATTCTCTATCACACACCACTATTACTAAGCATTTCTTTTGTAACTAAGCATTTTTTAGCACATACTTGTAAAATTGTTATAGATTCTTCAAGTATAAAGTTGTACTAAAATGTTGTAAATTGTAAAACACAAATATAGAGAAATCCATAAATACAAATAAGGTATAGTATTGATAATTTTAGTAAATTTTACTGAGAGTTATGTGATAGAAAATGTTGCATTACTTGAAAATGGTGGTTTCATAGCTGATCATAGTGGGCTCAATGTCTGTCAGTTAATTCCCATACTTGGCTTCAAGGACTATAATAGTTAAATAGACACCACAAAGAGATATGGAAGGAGTGCAAAATTGGCCTCATGTACTCAATTATGATACTCAAATTTCAGCTTTATCCACTTATTGTACAAAGGTTGTAACTTAGTATTTTTCTCTAGTAATTTTCTGACTTCTCTGGTATCAATCAGCTTTCCTTGCAAAGCTTTTTTTTTTCCCTCCTTTAATGTTTAACAAATGAGATCTAAATTCACCAAAATGCCATTTGGAAGATTTTCAATCATCTTAAAAAATGTTTCCAAATTTACTAAGTGTTCATATATGAGACTTTAAAAGTGATGTACTTATGCCATTTTAAAAAGTTTGTATTTTTAATAGCTTTATTGAGATCTAGTTGACATTTAATAAAAATACATCCATTATAAATGTAAAATGCAATTATTTTTATTAAATGTATAATTGTGCAATCATCACCACCTTGTAGTTCTAGAACATTTCCATCACCTGGAAAAGTTTTGTCATAACCACTTGCATTCAGTCTTCCCATCGCAGCCCAGCCCAAGGTAATCACTGATCTGCTTTCTGTCTCTATTTTTTTCCCCCTTTTTTTGAAGTTTCATGTAGATAGTATCATACAACATAATGGCTTTTTGTGGCCAGCTTTTATCCTCTTAGCATAATATGTCAGAGGTTTATCCATGTTGTAACATATATCAGTAGTTCATTATTTTTACTGTTAAGTAGTATTCCATTGTGCAGCATTTTATCTAATCACTAGTTGATAGACATTTGGATTATTTCAGTTTTTTTCCTATTACAAATGATACTTTAATAATTCATATAAAAATCTTTGGACTTTTTATCTCTTTTGAGTAGAGTTCTAGAATTATAATTTCCGGGTCATATAGTAAGTTTATATTTATATTTTTAAGAAATGGTCAAACAGTTTTCCAAAGTGGTTATACCAACCAGCAATTTATGACAGGTACAGTTTATACACATCCTTGTCATCATCACTTGGTAATGTCAATCTTTTGCCTTATACTTTTTCCAGTAGTTGAGTAGTGGTATCATATTGTGGTTTTAATGTGAGTTTCCCTAATGATTAATGGTGTTGAGCATCTTTTCATTTGATAATTAACCATTTATATAACTTTTTGGTGAAGTAGCTATTCAAATATTTCACCCAGTTTTAAAATGTATTTGTTTGCTTTCTTATTTTTGCTGTTTAGAAGTTCTTTATATATTCTAGACGTAAGTCCTTTACCAGATTATGCTTTACAAATATTTTTTCCTAGACTGGGGCTTGACTTTTCATTTTCTTATTGATGTCTCTTGAAGAACAAAACTATTTTTTATGAAGTCCATTTTATTAATTTCTTTTATGGACCATGATGCAGTGTCATATCTAAGAAATTCTTGCCTAAAGCAGGGTCACAGAGATTTTGCACTAAGTTTTCTTCGAGAAGTCTTATAATTTTAGTTCTTAAAGAACTAACAATTTTTATAGAAGTTTTATAATTTTAGTTCTTAGGTCTATGATGTATATTTAGTTATTTTTACATATGGTATGAAGTAAGAGTATAAGTTCATTATTTTGCACGTGAATGTCTAATTTGATGTTCTTTTTCCTATGTTTGTTCATTTTAAGACTGGTTTGTAATTTCTGCAAAAAGTGTTAGCTGGGATTTTAATAGGGATCACATTGAATCTATAATCAGAGGTCTTATATTTCTTTTTAAAAATTTATTCCTAAGTATTATATTCTTTTTCATGTTATCTTAAAGGGAATTGTTTTAAGTTCATTCTCATTTTCATTTTCAATTTGCTAGTTCTTAGCATAAAATATTAAATTTGTTTTTGTCTTACATATTATGACTTTGCTAAATAATCACTTCTAGTATTACTTTTTTTTGGTATATTCTTTAGGATTTTCATGTATAGGATCATGTCATCTATGAATAAAGACAGCTTTAACTTTTCCTTTCCAATTTACATGATTTTAAATCATTTTTCTTTCCTATTACAATGGCTAAAACCTCCAGTAAAATGTTGAACAGAAGAGATGAGAGTGGGCATCATTTTATTCTAAATCTCAGGGGGAAATCATTCAACCTTTTACCATAAATAGGACGTTAGCTGTAGATTTTTCATAGATGTACTTTATCACATTGAGGAAGCTTCCTTTTACTGCTAGTTTTTAAGCATTTTTATTACGAATGGGTGTTGGATCTTGTTAACTGCTTTTTTGCATCCATTTTCATCTTTATTTTTTTCTTACTTAAAAAATTTATTAAGCTACAGAAAAAAATACGACAGTTCTTGACTTCTGGTCCCTGACAAGATGATAGACTAGCAGGTGCTATTGACTTGCTCCCCCAGGTCAATTCCAGGGATGCCCAGAAGCTGTAACCAACTGTAGAAGCCCTGTGATGACAGTTAGCTGACTTACTGTGTAAAGGAAACAGTGGCCCGAGATGGAAAAGACTGGCTGCCACGGTCAGAGAACAGGATAGGGGGAGAGCTCTTGCTCTTATTTTTTTCTCCCCTGCTGCTCTGATCAGCTTATTGCCACCTCTGTGAAGCAAAGAGCTCTGGAGTTAAGAAAAATATTGAGGTCATTATTTCCCCAGAATTTAATTTAGGAGAACTTCAAATCTAATATTTTAAACAGCATTTCAGTGTGATGATCGTTTGATGTTCTAGGGTTGGCACTGAGTCAAGAACTGCTTTTCAAGTAGAGATTGCTGACTTGCCAGGTCCCTGCATCTGTCTGACAGCCTTCTCTTGCTTTGGGCTTCATTCAATGGTGGTGGCCATATGGGTTCTGTCAGTAAGTAGCATGCTTCCAATATAGGTTCATTTATGAGGACTGCCACATTCATTTTTGACAGAGAGTTTTACTAGATAAAGAAATCTTGATTTATAGGTTTTTTTTTCTTTCAGAATCTTGAATACGTCTTTCCCTTGCCCTCTGGTTTCCCTTGTTTCTGATGAGAAGTCAGCTATTAATTTTATTGTGGTTCCCTTGTATGTGATGAGTTGTTATTTTCTTTTTGCTTCAAAACTTTTTCTTTTTTTCTCCTTTTTCAGTTTTATTACGTAGAATTATTACAGTTTGACTGCATATACACACTATATTGCATGTAAATACATATATTCAGTATACTGCACATTTAAAACTTTCTTTTCTTTATCTTTCAGCAATCTATGATTAGTACCTAGCATGGCTCTCCTTATGTTTACTAGGGATTTAATATGTTTCTTGGACTGTAGATTAAAATTTTTACAAAATTTGGGAAGTTTTAGGCCATTGCTTCTTCAAATATTTTTTATATATCCTTCTATCCTTCCTTTTCTTCTTTTACTCACAGCTGTCACATAAGTTTCTGAGGCTCAGTTCATTTTTTTTTTTCTCAATCTTTTAAAATTTCTGTTTTTCAGATTGGATATTTTTTGATGCTCTAAAATTTCCATTTGGTTCTTTTTTCACAATGTCTGTTTCTCTATTGAGAGTCCCCATTTGTTGAGTCATTTTTTCTTTAAGTTTCTAAGCATATTTATAGGAGCTATTTTGGATTAGCTGTCGACTACATTCAACAAGTGGGCCCACTCAGCATGTCTACTGGCTGCATATTTTCCTGAATTTGGGTCACACTTTTCCGGTTTTTTTTTTTTTTTTTTTTGTGCATATTTCAATTTTTTGTTGAACACTAGGGATTTTACATAAAACACTAACAATTTTGGATGGAGTCTGGTTTTCCTTCTGAGATGTTTCATTAAAACAATAATTACTAGAACTTAAACTTCAGAACTTGTTTCTCCTGAGTAATGGGGCTACTGATGTCTCTGATAAATTTTCCTATCACATTTTTATTATTTAGCCTGGTTCCTAAAAAATTAGTATAAATGTTTCTTGAAAGTAGTATAAATAAATGTATAAAATAAATATAAATTTGAGTATTTTCTTCCTATACCAATGGTGTGGTAAAATGACTCGTTGGGAGTATAAGGCTTTGAGGTTGGGGAGTGGGTAGTAATAGACATCGTAGTAAATAAAGTTCCTTTACTCAAACTAGGCTGGCAATATTTCGAAGTAGACAGATCATTCATTTTCTGTCTTTGTTCTTTAGAAATTTTTAGACTGTTGCTCTTCATAGACCAATAAAATGGTCATAATATATGTTTTGTTTTATTGGAAATAATTGCATACTATTTTAGTGTAACCTTTTGATTGTAAGGAACAAAGACTCCCTAAAGGCAAACCAGGGAAAGGATGGGTTAGAGTGAATACAAGTAATGGATCATTTTTAAAAAAACTTTTTGGGGGTAGGTAATTAAGTTTATTTATTTATTTTTCGGAGGAGGTACTGGGGATTGAACCCAGAACCGTATGCATGCTAAGTGTGTGCTCTACCACTTGAGCTATACCCTCCCCCTGTAATGGAGCTCTTGAAGAGAGGGATATCTGCACTCCCATGTTTGCTGAAGCATTATTCCCAATAACCAAGATCTGGAAATAACCTGAAAGTCCATCAGCAGATGAATGGATAAAAAAGATGTTGTATATACATACAATGAGATATTATTCAACCATGAGAAAGGTAGATAGCCTGCCATTTGTAATATCACAGATGGACCTTAAACAAATTTTGCTAAGTGAGATAAGTCAGAGAAAGAAAGACGAGTACTATACGATGTCACTTATACGTGGGATCTAAAAAGGTCAAACGTGAAAATCAGGGTCAAATGGTGGTTACAAAGGGAGGGGTAGAGAAATATGACTGATGTTGTTTAAGGCTATAAATTTGCAACAGGTGGCAAATAAGCCATAGAGCTCTAACATACAGCATAATTAAAAGAGACAGCAATATTGTACTATAATTATGTAATGTGATAACTATTGCTGCAATGGCAAATGTATTACAATACATAAATGTATCAGAGTAACACATTGTATACCTTAAATTAACACAATATTATATGTCAAATATATTTAATTAAAAAAATCTCATGGAACAATAAAAAATGAAGGATATTCTGTCATCATGGGTAGAATAAGAACCCAGAAAACATGAGGACCAAGGCAGTGTTCTCTCTGGCTCACTTGTTCTCTCAATTCCAAATTTCCAGGGGAAAAAATCTGATTGGCAGTATCACAGATTATGGGTCAACAGTCAGCCAATGGATTGACTACTTTTGAATCAGGTCCCCACCAGGGCTGATTCCATGGCCAGATGCAAGGTCATGAGGCATGCAGGACTGCTTACTTCAAGGGCTGTGGATACAAATACTTAGAAACATGTACCTACCAGATGTTTGATGCCTTTCTGATTTTATGAAATGGATAAATCTGCATGATTCTACCGTGTTCCAAAAGAAAGAGCAACCTGGATGCTTCAGACGGAAAAAATGTAGGCAACCCATACTTAAACTGCTTGACAAAACTGAGTTTCAAATGCTTTCCCCAATATACTGAATTGTACGGCGTTACCTCTGAATTGATAACTTCATGCCAAAGCACATGCAGCCAGTTCTCACCCACGTTCCCTCTCTCCGAGGAGCAGAGATGGGTCCTGCTGGAGAGGAGATCTGAGGCCTTTCTCTTAGGAGGCTACCTGGCAGAAACCTCTCCTCTGCTCTGCCATACATTACCTCACTTTCCACACTGAGCCTCTAGTCCCATCTTTTTCCAATTATCTCCCAACATTACTGATTCCAATTTTTCATTGTTAGAAGTCAAATTCTTCCAAAGACTAAAAGAAGGATTAATAAATGTTGGCTGTTCTTAGTGTGTAAGGCCCTTGAGTAGTCCAAGGCACTATGGAGGCTACAGTCAGGACCATGACATGTACCTGATCCTCTAGGAGAGAAGGCTCAGACACAAATAGCTATGCCACAGGGGTGGAAAGTGTTAAGTCCACAATAATACGCTAAAGCAGAAATCATCCTCTTCAGAGGAAGGATCAGGAAATTTTCAGAAAAGGCTTTACAGGTAACTATTTGGCTTTGCCTCTAAAGACAGGGGAGGATTTGCATATTCAGAGAATGGGCTGGAGATGGGATACAGCCAATTCAGCAATCCTGAGTAGAACTATTATTAATCCCTAGCATGCTCTCTCAGGACAAATTTATTCCATTGCTGTCTTTCCCTCATTTGCCACCTGCCTCTGTCTTAACATTCCTTTAAAACAGACACACAAACAAACAAACAAACAAAAACAACGCCTTCCCCACCTCCTCTGGCCTCCACACACTATCAGTTAGTGTGCTTTGTGAAATTCTTATCTTCACTGCGCCTGCTTTCTGCATGGGCATTCAAGAATGGCAAAAGAGACAGTGTTCCTGCTTCTCCCTTTTCCTTGCTATCTCTGCTATTCTTTATGAGGAATTAACTGTTAGTCATTGTGGACTAAGATGAAAATGACAAACATTGGAAAGTTACAAAGTTTTCATAATCATGAAAGGTTCAGGTTGACTTATTTCTGAGTTGGTCATTTAAAAGGTCCCTTGGATTTCTGCAGTTTAGTTTTGTGCTGGAGGATGGCGTTCAACAAATTTTCTATCCTTGTCCTAGGACCCACAGTCAGCTGAAGCAGAGGCCCTTCTTCCTCTTTTTCCCAGGAGTTACACCCACCAAGGTGGTATGGTTAACAGGTTAAATGCTTCCTTTTCTCAAGTAAGTCATTTGCATTTCTATGGACCCTCAAGGTGGGAGACAATGGTTTCTACCCTCCTCAGGAAATCTGGAATGGAGGCATTGAAATTTATGAGTAAAGGGCACTTTGGTAGAGGAGAATTTTATTGGCAAAATGAGTTAGAATTTTGAGGAGAGAGAGCCTCAGATTCATTTCATTTGTATTTAAGGGCCAGAACATTGGAGGTGAAAAAATAGAAACCTCAAGAAATTCCCTTCATATTGTCTCTTGGTGAAAAGAAAAGCCAATAGATGGAGATGGAGTTAGAATAGAAGGAAGGTGGTTTTTGCCAAAGGTCAGATATTTGTAAGATGTAGGAAAAAAAATTTGGAGGAAAGGATGTAACACATGATCTAAAAGAGCAATTATAATCAAAGGAGGAAAATTCTGGAGTGGGAGGATGGCCAGTGTTTAGGAGCACAAGTGGAGTGTGAGCTTAGAACAGAAGGCTGGCACCCTTCTCAGCCAGGACTGAAGGAAGTGATGAAGTGTGAAAAGTGAGACTGAGGTTTAGGAAAGTTAAGTTGAGAAGCCTTATGGTGGATGCCTCAGTCTGGTAGGCAAGATCATTTGCAAAATAGGAAGAAGACCAAGTACAGTGAAGGCTGGAAGAGAGCAGAAACAGGACAGATTTGGGAGAAGTGCCATCAATAGTGTCCTTGGATAAGTGTCCTGGATAATTACCCTCCTGAGGAAGAAAGGAATTTAGAGAATCAGTGAAGACCTAGCCAAGCCTGGACAGCATAAACTTCTAGTGGAACAAAGTGATTTCTTTA
This sequence comes from Camelus dromedarius, assembly GCF_036321535.1. Taxonomy (NCBI): domain Eukaryota; kingdom Metazoa; phylum Chordata; class Mammalia; order Artiodactyla; family Camelidae; genus Camelus; species Camelus dromedarius. Next base: position 36,038,428 of record NC_087439.1, read on the forward strand.
TCCAGCAACGCTTAGAGTTGTGCAGGAGCAAGTTCAAAAGAAACGTTTCAACGGAATATAGGAATTACAATAATAATAATAATAATAATAATAATAATAATAATAATAATAATAATAATAAATAATAATAATAATAATATTGAATGACATTTTAAAGGACATTATTCTTAGTGGATCTTAGTAACATTTTAATCATTACAAACATGAAATACACAATGTTAAAATACTCCTCAATCGTGATCTGAGAAAAATGCAAAAAGAAAAGATTCCTGGGTAAAAAAAAAAAAAATCAATTAGTTCTTGTTCTTACCATGCTAGCCTAAGAAAAGAAAAAAGAAGTATCAATGTTTTACTTTCCATTGGGCACATCTTCCATTTATTATTGTTACAAAATTTTTTTTAAACTGTCATTGGTATTTTGTTAGTACATTAAAAATGAGTCTTATTTACAAAAATTTGCATTTTACCTTTTCTGTTCTCCTATAAACAAACACAAAGGAGAGGAAGAGGGCAGAAATTGAAAGCATGATGAGCTAACTTCCATGATGGCAAGGCATGAAACAGCACTCCAGGGCCCCTGCTGATTTCTCCCCAGTTATGGAAGTATTTAGGGGAACACTCATTTGTTCAGCCGTTTTGTTCCACAGTCCAACCCTGCATAGAATTATCAACTAAGTTCAAAAGTTACCACAAATTGTAGAGATGTTTTTCTAATCAAGATACCATATTAACAATTCTTACTTATTTTTGTAATTTTCAATTACAGTAAGGTAAAAATCAATAGCAAATATTATCCAACTCAAAATTCAGGACATAGTAGTTAGACATATGTAGCTTGCACATGCATTAACTTGTTTTTCTCAAAAAAATACTTCTAATTTCCAAAATCCTATTAACTTTTTCACACAATATGGTTCCTCCAACTTGAAGGGCAGTAACATAAAAATAGTCTTCCTACTAAAGGGATTAGTATAAAGATGGCAAAATCACCAAAAAGAAGGAACAAAGAGTATCAGTGGCTATATCATAAGAGCAATATAAGGTTTAAAAGCTGAATATTTTCATTAAGTCCTGCTTTAATAGCTAGTATCTAAATACGAAAGTTATTTACACAAAATTGGTACTGACAAACTAGCACAAAGTGACTTTAAATTAAAGCAAAGCACTTGTAATTAAAGCTCAAGATTTCTGCGTGTATTGATTCCATGCCTCAGTTCATTTCTTTATCAGACTTAGAGATAAACTAGAAAATATCCAGAAAACAAAATCCTTCAACTGTAATCTATTTCCTTACTCTCTTCTTAAGTCCCAGAAGACATGAAGGATCAGCTCTATCACCTGTGTCTTCCCCACCTTGTAAACTCTTAGGGGAAAGAACATGCACCTGTCAAAATCACAGCGCAGAATGCACACACAGATGGCTGTTTAATAAATCCCTCAATGGAGAGACTAGAGGTTTGCTTTGGGAAGCAGGAAACACGTTATCTCATGTATTGACTCGATGACATCATCAAACAATACGTTAACCTGTTTCCCCACTAAAATATCATCCGAAGGAAATCGTCTTTGAGTCTCCTTTAACTCCTTTAAGTCTTTAGACTCAAATTTTTGAGGCAAAATTCGCCTCAGGGAAGGGGGAGTGGTTGAGAAGAACAAGCAGAATTCATATGGATCACTGACGTCAGAAAGAAGCAATGATTTAAGGGATGGGTGTAAACTCACCTGAAGAAGCAGAAGCTGCACACATGTCAGAGGTCAAAGGGCAGAGGCTCAGGGACTCCTCAGTCGCAGGAAAAGTGAAACGCCCACTCCCAGGCTCTCAAGGATTCGTATAAGGGCTCAGCTGTTCTGCCTTTGACGCGAGGAACAAACCCTATCATGCATAGCTGGGGTTGACAGGAAGGCAGAGCAAAAGCTGCCTCAGATTTCAGAGCCAGCCCTCGGGAATCCCCTAGTTGTTCTTTCCCCCACTCCTCCCGCTCCCAAAGCCAGAGATACCTTCTACCTCATTCCCCACCTTCTTCAGGCCCTCTCCCGCTTAACAGCATCGGTCTCTATGGCGACCTGAAACCTCAGTTCCCATTGGTCCGTTCAATATGAGGGCCGGGCCAATGGGGAGGGCCAGCCTTCTCCTTTCGACCAATGGGGTTGGCAGGGAGCAGGTCCGGAGACGGCGGCGTGCTGACGTTCCCGGGAGCCCGGGGCTGACTGGGCAGGAGGGCTGGCGGCTGGGCGGGCGGCGGCGGCGGCCTCTGGGCAGTAGAGGGGGCTCCGGGGCTGAGTCCGCGTTGACGCTGGCCGCGGAGGCGGCACCATGGGCAAGGGGTAGAGGGGCAAGTTGGCCACCGCCGCCGCCGGGGGTGGTGGGAGAGCCGCTTCGGGGTAGGGGGCGGGTGGGGGAGGGAGGGGCGGGCAGCTGCTCGGCCGCGGCACTTTTTTAATTTTTTCGAGTGTCGCAGCGGCGACCCCTCGGCGCCTATGTTCCTGATCCCCGGAGCGACGACGGCCGCTGCCTAACCTGGAAAGTAAGTATGCGGGCTAGCGGGAGGGCGCGGAGACTCCTGCCCTCGAGACCCCGGGCCGTCACCCCGTCGTGCCGGAGCCGGGACATGCCTGTGAGGGGGGCGGGGGTGAGGGGTGGGGGACAGGCGCCTCTCTCCCGTTACCCGGTCCCCACCGCCTCGCGGCCGCCTCGGCTTTCCTGCCCCGCCTCGTGTTCCTGCCCGCACTCGCCTGCCTGCTCCCCTCCCCCCCGGCAGGCGCACAAGTTTCACCCTCCATTTGCTTTTCCCGACGATTACTCTCCCCAAGTCTCCCCTTCATGCCGCGCACGACCCCTCCCCACGTTGGCCTTTTCGGATCCAGGGCCCCAAGCCCCAAACTTAGGCGCCACTCCGAGCCCTCCTGGAGGTCTGCTCGGAGGCTTCCCTGCTCCTGCCCGCCTTGGCACGCAGCCTCGCGCCCCCAACACCACTTGGCGCCCGCCTTCCCCAGCCCTCGGGGCTGTCCGTCCGTCCGTCCCTCCAGCCCCAACTCCTGCATCTTGTCCCCCTCCCCTTCCTCCCACGTTCCTTCTGTCTATACTGTCTTGCGTTTGCCCTCTGAGTCCCGCGCTTGGTGCCGGTCGTGCCCATCCTCCTCTGTCCAGTGCGCCCCTCTCCTCGCGGCGTATCCTCACGCTCCACCCCACTGGCTCTCCAGCCCCAAGCTTCCCTGGCCGCCCTCTTGCGCTGCCGCTTCCTTCTCTCCCTGCCAGGAGTTGAAGAGGAGCTGCGGCACTCCCCAGGCGAATTGGGTGTCCCTGCCCACCGCTGGGGGCTGCCCAGGACTCTCTCCTTTTCCCCCTACCCGGGAAGCGAGGGGGTGAGCGGCTGGGCCGAGATTTGGCTGCGTGTTGGCTGAGTGCGACAGAGAGCGCGGGCAGTGGAGGCGCCGCCGCGGCCGTGGCCTCGCGGGGCGCAGCAATAAGCAGGTGTGTGTGTCCGCGGGGGACGCGCACCGCGGGCTCCTCGGCTGGCGACAGATTGTGCAGGAATGCGAGGAATGCACCAGGGGCATAGTCCACACGGCCCGCCGCGGCAGAACTAGCGCCTTCCCGGCCCAGCTCTCGCCGCGCTGCCAGAGGTCACCGGAGCATCTTCGGAGCTGGTGAGCCTAGCTCCACTCGTCTCCTCCCTTTGCATTTCTCCATGCGGCAGAGAGGGCGGCGGAGGGGAAGCGCGGCAGTTCTGTCGGGTTTCAGCTAGCCTTTCGTCTGGGATTTTGCTGCATTGGTCTCCAGGACCGTGAATTTCGGACCGATGGCGGTGTAGCCAAGGTTATTGATCATTGCACAAGGTTCTTGGCAAGTTTGGTTCGCGAGGTTTGAATGGTGCCTGGTTTTTACTATGGTTTTCTGAAAACCTGCAAGAAAGGGTGCCGAAGGTTCTTAGAGTAATGAGCTTGCAACCAGCGTATTTTAGCTCTATCAAAAAAAAAAAAAATGCCTGTTAATGCTCATATACGGGGATATACTGCAAGAGAGAACTTGAATGCATCACTTTGCTGTCGTAAGAATTGTAATTTTTTTTTCTCGCATACTGGGCTGTGTTTAGACCTCTTATAATACATAATGAATAGAAACAGAGAAGCAGTGTTTGGTCAGCGATGGGACAGATAGAACTGTCTGGTACAGTTAAATTCGGGGCGTGTCAGTTACCATTGGAAGTTACATGGGTACTACAAGATCATTTATATTTCACGATGTAATTTATTAGTTGAGGTCCCGGTTCTTTTGTTGTTGTTGTTGTTACTGAGTTTGACTAGGAAATAAAAATATAGCCCTACAACTTTTAAAGAATGGTAATTATGTATAAAATAAAAAATGATTAGTATACATTTTTGGTCAAATTTTATTTTCCTTAACGCAGGAAAGCAAATTTTTGACAGAAGGTTCTTTTCTAGAATTGGGCCTTAGATTCTCTTATTTTAAAAGGTGAAGCAGAAGACTGCTTCTTTTGAATGCAATGTATTACTATAGAAAGTATCTTCATTTCTGTTGTCTGTGAAACAGTGGAAATGGTAATGTGAAAATGAGAACAACTGATATCCAAAATATGTGTTTCTGGTTGTGGAAAAGCATACTGTGTGTACATTTATTTGAAACAATTTGCTTTGGAGGTTGAATTTACTATAAGCCTCTCCGTACTTGGATATTTTGTATCAGATTCAGAAAGATAATAAGTTGATTGTCCAGCTGTCTTTCAACACTTACTGGGTAGGGATCAAGGGCATTGAAAAGTATAAAATGAGAGCCTTTTACTTAGTTAAGGACTCGAAGGAAAGGAAAAATAGAAAAGGGAAAAACTTTGTGCTGGGAAAGGTTGTATCTTTTGCTGCTGCATTCTTTTTCATGTTCATAATAAGTAGACCTTCCAATTTAGAGATTTTAGCTCTAAATTAGAGTTAGTAACACTGTGTTAGATATTGGGAAGTGTTTGGAGATGCCAACAGGAAACATTATGTAACACTATTCTCACAGCAGAATTTAACACGTGCTTATTTGATTTGATGTGAAGATTAGAAAGTAAAAGCACATTTAGTTTGCTACATTAGAAATTGAGATAACCCATTCAAGTATATAGAGAATGTATATATGTGTGTGTGTGTGTGACTGGCTGTGCAGTTTTTTGTGCTTCAAGTAAAAGTTGGCTTTCAGTTGGAAAAATACTCTGTTTGTTATAGATATTTGAAGAGAGGAAGTTTTAAAACTAGTGATTGTTCACAATAAAATAAACTGTTTTGACTAAAGTACATTCCCTCCCCCAACCTCCGTTATTATATAAGGAGGTGCTGCATTTCATGTCTTACTATGTTATATGGAAGATTCTAAATTGGATGGCGAGTGTCCATTTATCTTAATTCTTACCTATACTGCTTTTGGAGGGAGATAGAGGAGCAGGGTAGTGATGGAAAGCATAAGAGAAGGTAAGCAGAAAGTAGGAGCAGCTGGCATTCATCCAAGAGGGGAAGAAGGAAAAAAAGGATCTTGCTGCATTTACAAACCGAATAAACCAAAACTGATTCTGTGAGTAGTTCTGATATAATTTGAATTTAAAGAAACTACTACCAAACTCAGTTTAATAAAAACTTTAGCAATTGTATGACCTTGAGTATTTGGATTGTCTATGTTAAGTCAGAATTGCAGTTTTCTTTTCTATACGAAATGGGAAAGTAATTAATTTAAAACTTTTAAATTCACTTAATTTTAAAAAGTCCAATTATTGCCAGTTTTCAGACTGAGTTATTTCTTTGCTGTTGACAGGGGTTGATTTAAATAGAGAATTTTCATACCCTGGATGATGCTGATCATTTGTTAAGTCCAATGCCTCAAATTACTGCTTTGAAATATGAAAGTATTTTGAGAATGCTGTGTAATCTAATGGTTTTTTCTATTTCAATCAAGAGGTATGTCCCTAATTTGCTTAATTCTGAAATGGACATTATTCCTTCGTTTTTAACTGGAAGATGAAGTGGAGGTTATTCTAGAGCTTAAACATTCATGGCATTGTATGTCACTTGGGGAAGCTGCCTTCACACCTTCAGTGTACTGGGAGATAATTCCTCAATGTGTTAAATGGTTTTATAGTGCCTTTCCTGCACTGAAGGGGGAAGAGGAATCTGATTCATAACACCAAAGGACTGGGTAAGTTAGGAAAGTTAAGTAACTGTTTCATGCCCGGATTATAACTACAAATAGCTGCAAACAGAGAGACAGAGGTAGACAAAGTAAAACTTTAAGTATACCTGGATATAAAGCTTTTATACTGCCAGCAAGTGATGATAACAGTCAGCAAGTCAGTTTGATGCCCTGCAATAAAAAATAACAGGCTTCTTTTAGGGTAAGGGGATCAAGACCCTAAGTCACAAACAGCAGTAATTCGTATGCTTGCTGGTTTCACTTGAGAAGTTGTACAGCATTCAAAAGTTGCTCCCATTGTCACTTCAGTAATTCAATGGAATTATCTTCACCATTTGGAGGCTATGTTACCATAATTAACTTGGGTATGTTACATGATGGTGAACTTTAATTCAACTTAGAATGCTATAGATATTCCATTTGTCATTGGTCTAAGTTGTTTTTTTCCTTTTGTAATTTAAATTTACTTTTCTTTGAGGTACCGATAAACGTTGGCTGCATCGCTGATTTCATTATTCATAGTCTTGATAATATTACAGTTTATTATGACTCATATATAGTGATTCATTGCAGGTGATAAAATGTCATTGGAGATTGGATAATAAATTTTTAATACTATAAAATATATAAATTAAAATATGAAAGTTTGAATTATTTTGTCATGTCATTGTGAAACATTTTTTATGAACTGGGTGATGCCTGCTGATTGGTTAGATGCTAGTCCCTGTGGGCAGATATTATATCATATGGCCCTCACAAAGTCCAGAACCCACAAATAAAGGGTGGGGAGGGAGGGGGCCAGGGGAACCAATGGCCCTTTTTCTTCATCAGCCAAGGCATGTTTAACTTTACGGTTAATGTAATATTAAATATGAATTTGGTGAGTTCCAGATATCCAACAGCATTTATTCTACTCTTCCTTAATCTGAATTTCTTCCCCTTTCCTCACCCCAACCCGCAGCACACACCACCACCACCACTGCTGTGTCTGTCGACTTGGAGAGGCAGAGAAAGCCCCTTTTGAGGGGCTATTTGCCTAGAATATAGAAGTTGGTGCCTAGTGTTCCAGATTGAATTTAGAGTGGATGTGAGGTTTCATCATAAAAATGATGTTGTATATGAAAGTTAGGTAAATGTGAGGTTGAAGAGGGGCTCTCAGGGTACTGTGCAGACTTTGGGGGCCTGGCCAGCTCTTAGCATACAGTTTTTCATGGACACCCACAACCCATTTACAAATAAACTTTTAAAACACTGGATAGGTGGTGTCTGAAATTCTGGTCCTCTATAAGCTGTCTCTTAAATTGAAAACATGAGAAGGAGGTAAAAAGCACCCTAAACTAGAAATTAGGAGATCTGCCATTAAACCTTATGACCTTGACAGACCATTTGGTATTTGGGTTACAGCTTCTTCCTTTTAAAGTTGCAGGGTTTGGATTGCATTGATCTAAGATGTATTTTCGCCCAAGGTTCCCAAAGTTCTGAGAGTCCTTCTGGTTTTTTTGGGGGGGGGTAGTTGTTTGTTTGTTTAAGGAATAAGAAAGTTTCATAAGCATTTGTGTATATAGTCAGGCCCGTTTTCCCTCCTACCCCAAATCATAGCAACAAGGAAGTTAAGTTTCTCTTTTGAGACTTTTGAATCTCCCTCATGTTCATCTTAGGTGTTTTTGTTTGTTTGTTTTCTTTAACAGTATAATTTTGGGAAGTTGGAGGAGGGGAATAAAGCATGCAGTGTGTTTAAGATCTCTGCCTATTCTCACCCCAGTTCAAGGTGAACCGTGGTAGTTTAGGCCAGGGAAAGTCTTTGGGATTTCACGTTCATACTGAGTGAAGCCCATGAGAAGTGTCATTACAAGGCAGTGATGTGTCATAGTTATCAGCCAGAGTGTCATGGTTCAGTTCTGGCTCTTCTATTCACTAGGCATGTAACTTGGTAAATTATATAATCTCTCTGGATGTCATTGTGCTCATCTGTAAAAGAGAATGACAAAAGTGTTCATTTTGTATGGTTGTTGTGAAGACTAAATGAATTACTACATGTAAAGCACTTACAATGGGGCCTGGCTTAGGGCCAGCACTTAATACATTTAAGTCATTTTTATTCTTACATTGTGGTACTTAATGATGCTTTCTGTAGTATCTTCTATATGCCAGGCAAATTTTTGGTTTGTTTTCTGTGATCCTAGTCAGTATGATTATGAATCTAAGTAGGATATTTCAGGGAAGAAATGAACTACTGATGAAAAATTGCTGTGACCTTGATAGTTTGTAAGAGGTTGCCTTTAAAGAAGATAATCCAGCAGAATAAATCAACTACGGGCCTTTTCAAAATAGGGAAGTTAGACCTTCCTTAGGCAGGCGATACTTAGAGCATGTAAACAACACTGACCAACATGTATAGGAGGTTTGGGTAAACACATCTTAATGAACTGTTATGTTTAAAAGATAAAGACTAATAGTATTATATTACAGGAGCCAAAGTAGAGACACTTGCAAAATGTAAAACATACCTTTTAAATATGTATACAGCCATTGTATTTGTCATTCTAAGCGGCTGTGTCTTTGCTAGTCAATACACAAAGGAAGTGTTAGTGTTAGTCACTTATGAACTAAAATGCACCTTGTAAATGAACTCTTTAGGCTGCCTTTTCTGTCTGAAATTCACACTTGAAATTGGCAGGACACTGCCAAAGCAAGACTAGAATAAAAGTTCAGAAGATACTTGATGTAAACCAACAGACAGTGGTTTAATAGATATAGAGTCTGTAGTCCTAGACCTGACCGTTCAGCTAAGCAGGTGTGTGTCCCATGAGCAAGTCCCTTAACTCCTCTGGGCTCTGGTTTTCTCATCTTACAAAATGAAGGGGTTGGGCTAGATGCTCTCTAGAGTCCTTCTAGTACTTATATTTCACAACTCTTAGCACAGCAAGTGTTCTCATCCTGTTATATTTTTTTTCCTTAGCAAGAATGTACTGGCCTCTCCTTAAGAACTTATTACAATTTACCCTCTGGGGTAAGGGGAGAAAATTGAAGTTGTACACCTGAAATGCTCAGCTCCTAAAAACATGGCTGTTGCAGCCAAATATTTGGCCCCATATTGGCTGAGTTAGTGGCTACCTTCTTGGACTCATTTGTTAACAGTCAGTCTGCTGTGCACATTTGAGGCTTAAATGTGCCTTGTTGAAACTAAATTTTGTTGAAACTAAATTTTCCAGTAGTTGGATAGAAATTGAAGGAGAATTTAATTTAGGATGTGGTTAGATGAGACTAGTCTTGTTAAAATGAGAAAGACCCGCATACCGTTTGCTTTGGTTTGATTTGTCCTCAAAGGTTTGATCTGTCCTCAAAGAAATTAAACAATTGAGACAGAGTTATTCTTCTGGAAACTAATTTCCATAAACACTCTATGTTCATAGAATCTCACTGATCCGTATCTTGTTATAGAATACAGGTACTTTTATTTAACTGTAAATTTTTGCATATAGACAGCCTATCAGTGTTCAGAAGTCATGGTGTTTTTCAGCAGGATGATATTTTACTTAGATTAGTGCTCTTGGATCTGTGCTTTAAAAAAAAAACAATTAAAAAAATCCAGTGAAGAGATTTTCTCCTTGCTCTCTTCCACAAAAGGGGAAAAATCCTTATAGAACTTACATGTGTATACTTCCATATACAGTAGTTTTAAAATAATTGAGACCGGCTGTGTCCCTATGCTAATTCAAAAGGTACATTATTTTCAAAAAGGAGAATCAGTTATACAACTAATGTATGCAGTATTGATTGAATTCTTGGTGTCATGATCAGAGTAAATACTTGGAACAGGCTCTTAAGTTTCTATACCTTCAAGAGAATTATAAACACTCATATAAAATGGACACCAATATTAACCACTTTGCAGTGAAGTGCATCATATTGTCTGACACCTGCACCCTGGATTGAATGGGAAACAAGGGCTGATCTAGTGAGAGGTAACTTCTTACTCCCAAGTACCACCAGGGGTCCAGGTGAGGGGACTGAATACAAGTAGTGCTTCAGATATTTGCTGGAGTCCTACTGTTAGTGAAGACTTGTGTTCTGCTTTAGATCCCTCTTATTTAAAAAGATACATGATTCATGTTGTTTGCATTTAGTCAACGTTCATTTGTCCCCTGCTCTGTATCATACTCTGTGCTAGGCCTCATGGCCAAAAAGTGCTTTTTCCCTAGGGAGTTTAATAGTCTGTGTTCGGTTCAATATTCAGAGTCTTCATCTTTGAGGAACCTGTGATTAATTTTACAATCGAGTTGGGAAAGATAAGACACATGAACTGGAAAAAACTGTCCTAGAAAACTTTGGTATATAAAGAAACATACTAAATTGTTCTGTAAGTGTAAAGGATGAGCTGCAAAATGATTTTGTATTAGCTAGGTTTTAGCTAAACCTACTTTCTGGCTGTGTGTTATGTGATTCATTACTAGAATCTGGATAGACAGCCACATTAACCACTGTCTGGCTTGCTTTGGAAAAAGCCTGCATCCAAAACAGTGTTCTCCACCAATAATGAGATAGTGATTTCAGAAAAGATTTTAATCATAAACTTGATTATTATGTTTATGTTTCTTGAAATACTTTATCTCATAGCCCATGTGGAATAATTGATCACAATGAAAATGCATTATTTATCAAGAACCATAATTTATGCCTTAAGACCTGCCATTTTGAGTACCTTCTTATTTTCATTTTCACATAGCAGTACTTTGGTTTATTGTGTTTTTCTTTATTCTTTGTGAAATTTGTGTCCCTTTATAGGTCCAAGCTTATTATCTATTATTGAAAATATTCCCATTTGTTGTTATGAATAAACAGAAGGATGTTTTGAAAATCTCTTGTGACATCTGCTAGAATAAATGGTCTCATTGAATCTTACCTTGAATCTCAGACTGATGCACTAATGGGAATTTTCCGCTTATTGTCAATTTGTCAATGACTGAATAAGCAGTAAAGTCACTTTTTAAAAAACCACCAGAAAAGGAATCAGCCAAATTGGACTTTCACAAGAACTGCTATTATTTTGAGATCTGTGATAAGCAACTCAACTGTTAAAGTCTAACTCAGACTGTCCACAGATGAAAAATATGTGTCAGTCTGAAATCTTTGGCCAGTACGTTGGCAGGTGTCAGTCTTCCAAAATATTGTTTCTGAGTCACTTGATCAGATGTCTAAATACAATATTCCATAGAAGCAGCATTAATCCATAAATCCACCATCCTAAGATGTAATTGGAGTATATCAGTTCCGTGTTCCCATGGTCCTCCTACTTCCCTGAGCTACTTGACAGCAGAGACCTTGTCTTTTTGCATGTCTTAATCTTGACCTCTTAGTCTTTCTAGTACCTTAGTTGAATGAATGGGTTTCTAATTCCAATCTTGGAATACTTTCACCTGCTACTCTTGGATAAACTTCTCTCTACCTAATGCCAGCCCTCTCTCATTTTGTAAACTACTTTTAAACTGTTTGATCTTAGACCCTCAAAACTACTTATCATGCATGTTTCAATGGAAAAACTGCATTCTGCCTTACTACCTTTGTAATACAACTTGCTAGATAAATAATTCTTTATATCAAATTCCTTATTAAAAGCATGAATTAGAAATTTTTAAAGAGATTGATTCATATTCATTATTGCCTGGATTATAACTATGGTAAGATGAGTTTACATAGGGTACTGTTTCTGAAACTATTAATATGTAGCTATGAAGCACCAAGACCAGCTTAACCAGGCTTTAGCAGTATGACACTGAGCAAACTTTGTGTCCTTGCCTTTTGTGAATTAGTAGTATCTTTGGTATATTCAGCTAATAAATTGGGGTAAAAAGTAGATGCAATTTTAAGCACATGAAGTTTTTTAAAGGAAAAAGTTACTAAAATAATACAAGTATAATTAGCACTATAAAATTACATAAACATTAAAAGTCATAAAACAAAGTTTCACACCTTGTTTTGACCTAATGTGTGCAGCAGACCTTTAATTTGGTTTTAACAGTGTTATTAGAAATACTCTTAAACATTTTGGTGGTTCATCCCCCAACCTCAAGTAATCACTGTGATAAAATTTAAATAAATTATAATTTTAAACAGTTAAAATTTTAATTGAAGTATAGTCAGTTACGTGTTAATTTCTGATATACAGCATAATGTCGCAGTCATTCATATATATACACATATATTCATTTTCATATTCTTTTTCATTAAAGGTTATTATAAGATACTGAATATAGTTTCCTGTGCTATACAGAAGAAATTGGTTTTTTATCTATTTTTTATATATAGTCATTAGCATTTGCAAATCTCAAACTCCCAAATTTATCCCTTTTCCCCTGGTAGCCATAAAATTGTTTACTATGTCTGCAAGTATGTTTCTGTTTTCTAGATGAGTTCATTAGTGTCCTCTTTTTTCTTTTTTTAGATTCCACATATGAGTGATAGCGTACAGTATTTTTCTTTCTCTTTCTGGCTTACTTCACTTAGAATGACATCTCCAGGTCAATCCATGTTGCTGCAAATGGCATTCTTTTATTCTTTTTTATGGCTGAGTAGTATTCCATTGTATAAATATACCATGACTTTTTTATGCAGTCATCTGTCGATGGACATTTAGGTTGCTTCCAAGTCTTGGCTATTGTGTATAGTGTCTATAGTGCTGCTATGAACATTGGAGTGAATAAACAATTAAATTTTTAATTATGAGGTAATTATAAAGTCACATGCAGTTGTAAGAAATAATACACAATCCTGTGTACCCTTTACCCATTTCCCCACAATGGTAACATCTTGCAGAACTATAGTACAGTATCACCACCTGGATATTGACATTGATGTGATCACGATACAGAGTATTTCCGTCACTCCAAGGGTCCCTCGTGTTGCCCTTTTACAGTCACCCCCCCCCACTTCTCTTCTATCTCACCCCTCCTTAATCTCTAGCAACCACTAGTTGTCCTCTTTCTATATATTATATATTAAAGAATTATATCCAGTTCTATAAATTCTATAATTTTGTCATTTTAAGAATTTATATAAATGTAATACAGTGTGTAACTTTGGAGTTTTTTGTTGCTTCTATTCGTGTAATTTTTTAGCAATTCATGCAGGTTGTTACATGTATCAGTGTCCTCATCTGTTTTATTGCTGAGTAGTATTTCATAATAAAGACATACCATAGTTTGTTTAGCCATTCGCACTTTGAAGGATATCTGAATTATTTTCAATTTACAAAGCTACTAGAAATATCTGTGTACATGTTTTTGTGTTATCATAAGTTTACATTTGTCTGGGGGAAATGTCCAGGAATGCAATTAATTACTTGGTTAAATTATAATTTTTAAAGCTCCCTTTCTATATTATACAGTGAAATACATATGACCTCAGTAATTTAAAAGTTAGGTATATAGCTTTGGTAAACTACAAAAACTTGCCTGTAAAATCAAGTCTTGTATCTTTTATTACCAAGTGTTTTACAAATACTGCCTCCTATGAGTTTATCTTGTTTTTCACAAAGCTTTATCATTGATTTTATTTTTTTATTTAAGTATAGCAAATGGACAATATTATATACATTACAAGTAAACAATATAGTGATTCCCAATTTTTAAAGGTTATACTCCATTTAGTTATTACAAAATATTGTCAATATTCCTTGTGTTACATAATATATCATTGTAGCTTATTTTATACATAATAATTACTTTGTCCCTCTTTGTCCCCAGCCCTATATCGCCCCTTCCCACTGGCTCTGGAGAACTAGTTTGTTCTATATCTGTGAGTCTGCTGCTTTTATGTTACATTCACTAGTTGTGTTTTTTAGTTTCCACATATAAGTGATACCATATAGTTTTTGTCTCTCTCTGTCTGACTCATTTCACTTAGCATAATGCCCTCCATTCACATTGCTACAGATAGCAAAATCTCATTCTTTTCTTTTATGGCTGAGTAGTATTCCATATATATACACACATATTACATATACACGCACACCATAGCTTCTTTATCCATTCATCTGTTGATAGACACTTAGGTTGCTTCTATATCCTTAGCAGTTGTAAATGATGCTGTTTTGAATTTTAAGCCCATCATTGATTTTAAATGGAATTCATTAAGTTGCTTTGTAGCTTGAGTTCAGGGTTTGTTTTTTTCTGTTCTGTTTTGTTTTAGACAGCAGATGTATTTAATTTCCAGTAACAATACTGTGTTTTAAAATGTGATTTTTAATATTTGTTCTTTCAGAATTTCACCTCTGTATGATGTAAACAATTGTAGGTAATATTCTTGCAAAAAAAAATGTTTATTGGGTACCATGCTAACAGGCAAACTGGGGATGTAAAATAAAGACAGTATCCTTGTATGCCATTGGAATCGATCCAGTTGTCAGGTGGAAGCCAACAAGCATACCTGAAACTTTTAAAGGCAAGGAGTCTTCTTTCTTTCCTAGAAGAGAAGACATTTTCCAAAGCACAATTTTCTCATCCTCCATCCTCAATTTTCCCCCTGCTTTTTGCATGATTGTTCCATGCAATTTAAGCCAGAGAAAAATGGTGGAATTGTATCTGGTCTACATAAAATTATCACGATTGATAATTTGATTTATTTTTAATAATACCCTTTCTACCTTGAATGTCAGATGTTTCTTTTCATAGTTAAAATGGCATCAGGTCATTTAACTAGTTTTTTACTTTTTCCTGTATTGCTTATATTTATTCTAAGATTTTTATCGATGCTTTTAGCATTCACAGTCTTCTGAAATCATAGCTGAGAAGACAAGTGATGACTATAATTATTCCAAAACGTAGCTTATACGGTAACATTCTTCTTCAGTGCTGTGTTTTTAAGGATTTGATCCTTTCTCTATATTTGAATGATATAATCAGCACCCTTTAGTTTCACAGAAATGTGATCTTCCCAACAGATTGTATATTCCTCAAGGCTTTTCTGTGCACTAGTATTCCCTTCTCTGCCTGGCAATCCTGTGGGGTTTTTTCTTCAAAGTCTGACTTAACAACCCTTCCATGGTGAAGCCTTCTTTGCCCTTCTCTCTGGATGTAAACCTTCCCACCTCTGCTTCTTAGCACTTTGCATGTAACTCTGCCACAAATATATGTCACACTGTGTTTGAATTGTTTCTGTGTCTATGTTTCTGGCTAAGTTGTGAGTGCTGTCCAGGTGAGAACTGCGTCACAGCTATCACTGTAACTCTCATCTAGCGATGTGCCTGACATGCATTAAGCACCAGATGCCTGCTTTGGGTGAATGAATAATGAAATACTTGGTTTATAACCACAGTCGTCCCTCTCCCCTCTAACCCTCGATGACTCCCGATTATTTACCCTGCAGGATGGCTTCAGACTCCAGCCTGCCTACCATTGAAGGCCCTTCACAAGCGACCCTAATTACTCTCCTTCCTGAACCTTCCACATCAGAAAAACCAGTTTCTACTCACTGTTGCCTACCTCCCTGCGCTCTCTGTTTAACTCTTCACAGTCCTCCAAGACCTAGTTCACGTCCCTCCTCGTGTGTGTGATCCTCCAGGAACACTGGCTGACAGTCATCTCTCCTTCTCCAAATGTCTTTACTTGTTCTCTGCCTTTTAATGATAACCTTCCCGTGGTGGTCTTTCTGTTGTTGTGTTGGGCTGTTAATGTCTACTGGTTAACTTTTCTCTTGTCTCTTTCCTCCAAGTTGATTGTAGATCTTGAGGAAGAGTCCTTGTATGTACCTTTGCTATCTGCCAGGTGACACATTTCAAGTAGAGGTCGTCTCTGTTGGTAGTGTTGTCAGGCAGGGTAAGGCTCTAATTTAGGTATACTGAGATATGTACGAAAAGACAGCCTCTTGCGTCTTTCATTAGTAGTTATTTGCGAAGCACCTAGTTTGTGCCAGTCTTTGGTATATGTTCAGGTATTTTGGAGACCTCAGTTTTAAAATAAGCTACATCAAAATGAAGTTTTGATGGTTTGGTTTTAAAGACCCCCTTTGCCAAGTAAGCTGTAATAAGTGAGGTTTTGATTCTTTAAGTATTGTCTTTTATTTTTATGTAATACTGTCCCATGTTGAAAAGAGTGAACCCTGAGGCTGAGAAAACAAAGAAAATTGTATATCTTGAAATTTTTATTTTAACAATGAAAAGATTATATGTTTCTGAAACTGCAGAATTGTGATGTCCAATCTGGTAGCCACTGACCACATGGCTATTTATATTTTTAAATTAAAAATTCAGTTTCTTATCCTCACTGGTTACATTTTAAGTACTGAATAGCCACATGGGGCAAGTGGCTATAGTAATAGGCAGATACAGAACATTTTTGTCATTGTAGGAAGTTCTTTTGGATCTGGCATAGAGAGTAGCTGGGACCAGTTATAAGTAAAATAATAAAATTGTAAATGCTTTTAGAGTAACAAAACAAAATTAAATAGTTTACAATTTCCAAAGCACTTCTATTAGTATTCATAATAACTGTAAAAATAGTTGATATGCTACCTTCATTTCACTAGCAAGCAAAGTGTAAGAGAGTCTCAGGAGTAAGAGTCAGTTACTCTTAAAGGGTATTAAACTGTAAGTTCAATCTGTGGTTCACTTCTTCACACTGAAACATAATAGTTATTTAGTACTTTGTTAATATTTAATTACTGAAGTATGGAAAGTGTTTGATGCACGTGAATGTGTGATCTTACTTTTTTCTTCACTTAGAATACCAAGTTTAAAAAAAATTCTGTTGGGCTTATCTTTTGAAATTTTCAATGGAATTCAGGGAATTGTGGCCCATACCATTTATTATGGATGCCCAGCGCCAGGTGTGGGAAGGGCTGTGGAAATGATGCGGAGAAGGCCTACTCCCTTTGTCATGGCCAACACTCAGGACATTCCCTCTTGGAAGTGATGTTATAGTAGCAGTTGAGCCTCAGAGATCCCAGAAGTATCTTACCTGACTGCAGAAAGGCTCAGTTGCCTTCGTGGGTGTAGCAGCCTCATGTTCACCAGAGCCTTTTCCTCTCCCGTGTTCCGTCTACCTGCTCAGGCCTGTAGGGGAGGCAGAGGAGTAAAAGGCAGAGTGCTTGTCCTCAGAAAGCTTGTATTAACGCTTTTCCATGATTCTGGGATAACAGAAGGAAAATGATTGCTTTGAAAACCTTTGGTTTGTCATTTTACTTTGAAAATTAATTTAAAAAATCACTTGAAACACATAGAGGCGTGGGTGTGCAAAGTAAGTTAAACCATGTGCAAAATAGAATTCACTGAGTATGTATAGAGAGTGTCACTTTTCTTTGTAATCCCAGGAAAACCAAAGCACAGTCCCCTCCCTCCCCTTAGTTTTTCTTTTAATGCCAGTCTATGACACAGAGATTTCATCTGATTTTTAAATTTCCGTAAACTAGCTTCAGAGCAAAAAAAAAAAAAAATCCTGACATACAATTTGAGTTACTTTAAATGGAGATAGCTTAACATTTCTTATTTTTAATATTTAACATGCTACAAATCTCTGCTGTGTCCTATGGTCTTATTTTTCACTGCTTGAGAAGCTGGTGGTTGACCCTCCTCATAGGGGAAGTTCAGTCTGTACCCAGTGTGCAGGCCCCTTCTCTGCCTCTGCCTCACTTTGCTGTAGATACATTAGAACTGGTAGTCGGTCTGAAGACACTTTTTCATTCACCCTTTTTGGATTCACTTTAATTTTCAGTTGTGTGCTGAGCTTCTTAAAGCTTTCTGGAGCAGAGAAAGAGCTGGGGAAGAATACATCTTCACCCTGTTGAAGCCTGGGCTATCTGTAGAATGAGACTGAGTAACTTAAGCATGTTTAATTTTTCAATAATCAGAAATGTTTAAATGCCTTTGTTAAGTTTAATGCAATAATAAAATGGAATTACTTTTCAATGACTAGAGCTGCTTTTCTTCGAAATAATGCTTACTTCAATAAATGGCAGTTAATAGAAGAAGGGAATTATCCTGATTTTGTAACTGTGAATAAGATTGGAGAAATATTAAAACAGGTATTCACTGATATTTAGGTTGGAAACTACTGCTTATGTCAAATCACCTAGAAGAGATGAATCTTACTTTCGGTTGTGTCTTCTCATATGTGTGACGGGCTTCTGTTACTGCAGTGATGTGCACAATTTAAAATAAAGCACAGTTTTTCGTGTCAGCACTTGAATGCTTTTTTTTTTTTTTTTTGACAATGAGCAAAATGTTAGACATTTCACTGTGAATAGCTCTCATGATCCAGAAAATTCGAGCAGACAATTTAATTGTTCTTGACTGTAAAAATTAAATCTGATACTAAATTTAATCCAGGAATCTATTCATGTAGGATTTTCCCCCTTATTTCAAACAAAAATTAAACTTGCATGTCTAAGCAACTACATTGATGTAACATTCAGAAGAAAATTCATGCTAAGTGACTTATAACCCAGCCTCCTTACTCCCTGATCATTATTAATCCTGTAATTTGACTTTCCTCACTCCGTCCATAATCATGTTCGCGTCTTCATCTTTAAAACTTTCCTTCCACCAAAGTCCCCACTTGGGCGAAGATTTTCTCTCCTTCACCTCCAAGGCCCTGAAAGAGTCTCTACGCTGGGTGACTCCATAGTGTTTGTTGAGAAGGTGGCCTGGCTGGAGGTGGGACCAGGGGCTTGAAGCTGTGTTTATGACAAGGATGCTACTTTTAAGTTAGACTGCTCAGAAAATAGCGACTTCATTATACTGACAGATTTCCAGCTACAGGGGGCTTTCACCAGTGTCCTAAGGAAGACAGGGGTTTTTGCCGTGCCCTCAGCAGGCTTTAAAGCTTTTGTTCTATAGTGGAGACAGGAGAGATCCAGGTGGGATTTCCTGCCTTTCCCAGAGCAGCTGCTGTTCCCTTCCCCAAGGCCTGCACCTCGTGGGAGGCAATCTCCACCTCTGGCCAGTCTTTAATGGTGGCACCTGGTGGTGGTGGTGGGGTGTCCATGTAGAAAAACCTGATTGTGGGTTCACCTCCTGTCTGTGGCCCTGCAGGGTTCTTCATTCTCTTGCTTGTCCACATTCAGCCTTTACCAATTTGCTAAAAACTCTAGCTCATTTCTTCTTACCAGCATTCAGCATAATTGCCCCAGGTAAGCAAGCCCATCCTTGGAGGTGCCTCTCTTTTCTTAATTTCAGGTCATTTGGTTATACAGAGGTTTCGGCTCTCTGATGAGTTGAAAAAAATTGTGAGTTGGCAGATTGTGTGGTGTTATTGTGGCTGTCATCAGGGTGAGATCTCTGCTCTTTCTTCCTTTGTCCTGGAAAGAAATGTTATATGCATTTACAGCTGCTTTGAAGACGCTAATCTTTCCACTTCAAAAGTCAAGAACTTTTAAAATCTTTTTATTAGCGCTTTTTTATTTTTCAATAACCTGTCTATGTGCTGTCACCCCACTAGACTATACATTGGAAGTCATGAAACTGCCTGGCACAGAGCAAGTGCTCAGTGCTTGTAGGCATTGTAGTTGGCATTTTGATCTGAGTGAGGGCGCTTTCTTACGATACTTAATGTGGCAGCAGCGTATTCTGTTTGCGCCTTGCCCGCATCCTGTGGCACTCTGTCAGCTCATTGTCTTCTGACCCAACAGCGTCCTACTGCAGGCCCCTGGGAGTTTCAGCCTGAAGGCTTTCTCTGCCACCAGTTGGGTCAGGTCAGAAGTTCCAGGAGGTAATCACCCTTAGGAACAGCCCCCAGCCTTTAACTCATAGGAGCTAGACCAGTAGCCCAGCTTCTTGGCCCCTTAGTTGAGGCATCCCTGAGGCCTGTCCTCTGCAAGCTCCTCAGGCCCCCAGCGGCAGGAGGTCCTTTTGCTCAGAGCAGTGACATACTCACTAATGCACCGCTGTTCACTTCCTTCCCTGGCCGACCTTAGTGTCTACCTCCTGGGTCAGTTACTTACACTCCAGTCCTTGTCTTGGGTCTGCTTCTGGGAAATTGCAACTCAAAACAGTTAAAATTCACATAAATATTGAGACATTTGAAGTTGTTCTATGCATTAGGAACAGCCTACAAAATCAGGGAGATTTGAGTGTATGCAGTTGGGTCTTTTTTGGTTTGTTTTTTGTTTTTTGTTTGAGAAGATTTATAGCTTTCAACAGATTTTTCAAACAGTTCTTTGCTTCTCCCCTCCAAAGAAGATAATTCCAATAAAGGGAAAGAAACACCTCCTTTCCCCTCTTTTAGCTTAAGACTTTAGAGCAGTTCTTTCCCTTTCAGAGGACTTTTTAACTGAGTCTTTTTAGATGTGATCAGGAAATCACTGGGGCATTGTAGATACACATGAGGTCATATCTCACTAACTGGATTTTAAAGATAGGACTTCAGGTTTAACTTTATGTTACTGATTATCATCCACATGCACAGCAAAAATGTACTGTGGTGTCACATTATACCATGCCTTCCCTCATTTTGAATTGGGAGCTCATCTGAGGGTTTGAGTTAAAATAGCATTAGTTTTGGGTTAGAGAACCGCTGTTTTAAATATAGGAAAATTCACTTTTAAAATAGTTTTTTTTCCCAGTTATGAATGTGATACATACTGTTATAGAAAAATCTTTAAATGCAGAAAACCACAAAAGAAGAAACCTACCTATATTTACCTGTGTCCAGAGGTGAACTGCTGTTAGTATTTTGTTGTAAATAGTCAATTTTCTTTTTAAATGTATGACTATGTTAAGGCTAAGCCACAGATATCATGATCACACTTATTCGAGGATAACACTGCTGATGAAGTTTATGTTTATAGAATCACTAAATGTAGCCCCTTCCTTTTACAGGTGAGAACCTGAGGTCTGGAGAGGTGATCTCCCAGGCCCATGTGCATGCCTGGCTCAGGAGGTGTAGTGTTTCCTCCATGGTTGTGTCTGTGTGTATCTGCAGCCTGCTCATCCTTCGTGGAAATATTCTTTGCAGGCTGGGCCTTCCGGATCCCAGTGGGTCCCTCCTTTGATGGATGCCAGATTGTTCTCTGCAGCGTTCACCTCTGCTTCACTTTAAGGTAGTCAGTTTGTTGCTCCAGTGGTCACCTTGACTTAGGTCACTGTGGAGGAGTTACGTGGGAGACTTGACTTCTGGCTGGGTGGCAGGAAAGAGTGACAGGTGTGCAGCAACTTTAGAGTCTGTTACTGATATCATTTTTGTCATCCAGTCTCCAAGGTAGATTTAAGTCTTGAAGCTGAAAAACAGTGAGACCTAAGTTATAGGCTGAGGCTTAAAGTAGATACCATGTTCATATTCCCAAATTATCAGCCAGATCGTAAAGTATATGTTGATCTCACTGAGAGATAACATCTTTTTCTGTCATTTCACAGATTTTGTGTTTGAATTTAGGTTTTAGGTTGTATGAGTTCTTTTTAATCTTTGTATAGTAGTTGCTGCTTTATGGTTTTAAATTTGAGGAAGTGCTAACACACACACACACACACACACACGCTATGGAATCCAGATATAGCCCCAGATTTGACATTCAAGTGTTTTCCAAAAAATGGAATCAAACTTCTGCACATTCAAAATGTACCTTTTTCTAAAAAGTAAATACAAGGTACACACTTTTCCTGAATGACTCAAATGTTCAATGTGAGATGAGTCAAATCATTGATCCCTGAATCACTCATTCTCACTGTGTCACCAAGACATTCCAATGGCCCCCGCTATCTATTCTTGGATTTAGTATCTTGATGAAATGGCCTAGCCCAGGAAAATCTTTCTGTTTCATGTTAAATAGCTGGCCTCGGTACTTGAAGCTTTGGTCTAGTGGTGCGTTGTGATGTTGACAAGTAAATATGAGAAGCTAAACCAAGGATACTATTGAACAAAATCTTAGGCCCTGAAAGAAATTGGTGCAGTGGCCATGGGTGACACACTAAAGAAATTTGCATCAGGATTGGTCTTCTATTGATATAGTCCAGTTTGTTTCTTGCTTCAAGTATCATGTCC
This sequence comes from Camelus dromedarius, assembly GCF_036321535.1. NCBI lineage: Eukaryota > Metazoa > Chordata > Mammalia > Artiodactyla > Camelidae > Camelus > Camelus dromedarius. Next base: position 36,060,574 of record NC_087439.1, read on the forward strand.
TATGGTCCTTTAATTTAAATCTAGGAAACTTGGAAGGGGTGGAGAAGGCCTATTCATGCTACCTAGCTGGTCAGTTTGAAAATAATCTCTTTAGAGGCACAGTCACACCCTGCCGTGATAGTGTTAGTGGGATACAAAAAATGCAGTCCTGTGGAAGGCGGAGGTGAATCACTGCAAGGTTAGTGACATCACCAAACCAAGTCTGCCTACAAAGTTCGCCAGCCACCAGCTCCAGAGTTTGACTGTGAGTATGTTTTGAATTTTTTGTGTGTGAATTCACATTATCCAAATTTGTGTAGCTGTGAGGCACTTTTTGCTGTAATTTGTTCAATACATAAAGCCTTTCCTTCATCAGTACCAGACTTGTTCCTCTCCTGAATTTGTTGGTGACTAGAAACAAATCCAGGATAGGAACCAGTTGGTATCCTTTAGTCATTTCATCAAAGTAAAGCAGTAAAACCATCATCAGTAATGAACAGAAATCGTTAAGTGCTGATTAGGTATCTCTGATATGAGAACACTGGCAATGGCCACCAAATCTTATGTCTGGAGTCTGAACCTGACCTCTTGGTTTAGCCAGAAACTGCTTCAGACCCTTCAGTGTCTGCGTGCACGTTGCTGTGCCTGATGGGGAAGACATCCGGGAGCTCAGTGTATTCTGTAAGCTCTTCATCCACAGTTTACCTCCATTGTGTGCACCGAGGACAGGAAGAAAACTTGCCGACAGCAGTAGATGGTGGCCCAACTGTTTCAAGGCTAAGGAAACTTTCTCAGAACTGCAGGTCCAGTAGGATTGCATGTCAGCATCCTGGGCAGGGTATCATGTTTCCCATTAGCTAATTTAGATGAGAATTCAGGACTTTATAATCCCCTCCCTCCCCTGCAAAAATATTTAAAAAGAGGAAATGATCTAGGCCAGCTCAGCTGGAGGTGTGCTTTTTATAAATAAGGAATTGGAAGAAAACCTTGCCAAAGTGAATGAACTACTTCACTGCAGCAGAAGTATCAGCTCCTGTGTCACCTGAAATATTAATTATGGCCTCATTTCTCTGGAAGCCAAGCGACAAGGGACAAACCCTGTAAAGAGAAGTGAAGTATCAGTCTTACAGCAAGGTTTCCTTGAATTCTACCACATTGATCAACTGGGATTAGGCTGAAGTTCAATTTTCTGGTAACAATTCCCTGATTTTAAAGATGGCTAAAAATATAATTCTGTTATGCAAAGCACAAAAACTTGCGAAATTCTACCAAAGGGCACACAGAAGATTTATGAGGTGCTAGTAATATTTTATTTTTAATTGTGAGTGGTAGGGATATAAATATTCATTTTATTGTAATATTGATTTTTAAATTCTACAAATATATTAAGCTCCCTTTTTCGTGTCTGATGTATTAGACATTTTTAAAAAGGAAAACCAAAATACTAAACAAAAAGAATAGTGACAGATAATGGATAATAAGATGGCTTGCTGTGTGTATAAAACATTTCACTTGAGAAACAAATGGCTAAAGCCCCATGCCGGGTAAGCTGTAGGGAGTGGCTTCTGAGGTTTGCAAACAAATGCATTGATAACTATAATAATACGTCGTATATATGTAACTGATAAGCCAAGGACAAAGTTTATATTCTCAGCTCTTGTATTCTAGGGAGAAATTTCTGGTTCAGGCTAAAAACATTTTTCGTATTCTAAAATAGACTGGCAAAGGTTAGAGATCTTAAATATGCAGTTTTGTTTTTGAAAGGGTGTGGTTTGAAGTTTAACCTCATGTTAGCTACAAGATGTGAGGTTGTTAAATAAAGAGGAATTTTAGCATTGTCTCATATCATAAAGACATAATTGTTACTTAGGTTATTTATTATTTTCTTTTTTACTTAAGGAAGCATTCAGTAAATTTCTGTGCCTTAAAAGTAATCCCATTATGTTGTATGTTTTGTTTCTCCCATTCAGTGAGTTAGAATATTGTAAGATGAGATGCGCACAAGTAGATGACTTGCTATGATTTTGATTTTCAAAGTTTAATAAACACTTTGGACTATGCTGACAGTATATGTGGCTTTTTAGTTCTTTGTGCTGGAAGATGCACAATTTAGAAGTGTTGTACTAAGTGCTAATCAAGATAGATGGACTCGTCAGCAAGCATTTTCATCTGCCTACTGTCCACCTTGGCAGTATGTCATTTTTCTATTAAATAGCTTTATAAATATGTTTGATTGAATCACCTAGCTTATTAGTAATGGCTTAAACCAGGATCAACATGGTGAAGTACAAACAAAATATTAATTAGCTACATAATATTTTGGTAGTTGTCCAAAAACATAATCTGAAGTATAATGGCAAAGGGTGTCAAGAAGGCCAAATTTCTAGTTATAAGAGAAATGAGTCATGAGCATGTAGTGTACAGCATGGTAACTGTAGTTAATGCCATACTGCATATTTGAAAGTTGCTGAAAGTGTAGAACTTCTAAAAGTTCTTATCACAAGAAAAAATTTTAACCATGTGTGGTGATGGATGTTAATTAGACTTCTTGTGGTGGTCATATCTCAGTAAGTACAAATACTGCCTCACGCCTGAAACTAATATAATGTTGTATGTCAATTATACCTCAATAAAAAAACATAATCTGAACTTTTGGGGTAAATAGAAGCTGGTGATCACTAATGATGATGAAACTTTGTTTAGGGTTTTTATGGACTATTTTAAAGGTAGAAACGTACAGAGAATAATGTAATGCACACCCATGAAACTATCCTTCAAACTTAAGAAACCTTGTTTTGCCACATTTGCTTAAGGTTTCTGAAGTTGGTGTTTATCCTTTTTCTTATGTGTTTATTTTACTACATATGTAAATTTATATAAATGTGGGCTTTTATACTGAAAATCTTTGTTATGGTTGTATGATTTCCTGTCATTCCCCCCCCACACACCCCCGCAGCCCACTGCACTTATGAGTTTGTAAATTCCACCCCTGAAGTACTTTGAAGGAAGGGGATTCGTTCCTGTTTCTTTTCTAGGCTGGGCTGCTACATTAGCATTCTCCAGGTTTTTCTTGTTTTTTTCTGTTAATGGGAGTTACTTAAGCAGCATTATTATTTTTTTCAGCCTTTTTAGCTCTCAGACAATGTAGATGTTAAATATTAACCAACTTTTAAATGCAGCATAAATTTTAAATTTTATCTTTCCTTGATATATTCCTATTTAAGCTTCCATAGGTAGTTTGACATTTTTGTACTTAAAATGAGAATCCTGATATATCTATCACTTTAGGAAAGTACTAAACTAGTAGCAACCATATTAAGGGAAAAAAATTGTCTTCTGTATCTTATTTCACTAAGCATAATACCCTCTAGGTCCATACATGTTGTCACAAATGATGGAATTTCTTTTTTATGCCTGAGTAATATTCCATAGTGTGTACATACATACGTACGTACGTATACACATACATACACACTGCACCTTTATCCACTCATCTGTTGGTGGATACTTGAGTTGCTTTCTTACTTGCCTTATTCTACCCCAGTTTCTGTTTGTATTTTCAGGGAGAGAAATTTCAGCTCATTTTTCATGTTTACATGACTTAATATTTAAATCCAAGGTTTGCCTATAACTTTGCTACTCAGTTTTGCTTTGGCTCTAAGCAACAGCTAGGGCTGCCCATGTTGCTTAAATCTTCTTCTCTCAGATCTCTTTGTCATCTCAGGAGGATGTCAGAAAGAGAAGAGGAACCCAGTCTTAAACTTTAGCTCAGAAACTGCTGTTGCTTCATGGGGACAGCCAAATGCAGAATTCTCCTTCATTCACCAGAAATCAGTTAAACCTCTGAGCTGACGCTGACTTCTGAGTAGAAAAGAATCTAGAGATACAGGAGAATTCTGTTTCTATTGTTTAATTGTTTCTATGTCTGTGAGCCTGTTTCTGGTTTGTAAATCAGTTCATTTGTATAATATTTTTAAATCCCACATATAAGTAATATCATATGATATTTATCTTTCTCTGACTTCACTTCATATGATAATCTCTATGTCCATGGCTTCTAGTGACATTATTTCATTATTTGTATGGCTGAAAATGGAATACAGTATTCTGTTGTATTTATATACCACATTTTCTTTATCCATTCATCTGTCAATGGACATTTAGGTTGCTTCCATGTCTTGACTATTGTAAATAGTGCTGCTATGAACATTGAGGGTGCGTGTATCTTTTTAATTAGGGTCTTCTCAGGATATATGCCCAGGAGTGGGATTGCTGGATCATATGATAAATCTAATTTTAGTTTTTTGAGGAAACTCTGTACTGTTCTTCATAGTGGCTACACCAATTTGCATTCCCACCAACAGTGTGGGAGGGTTCCTTTTTCTCTACACCCTCTCCAGCATTTATTATTTGTAGAGTTTCTTGATGATGGCCATTATGACTGGTGTGAGGCAGTACTTCATTGTAGTTTTGATTTTTATTTCTTGAATAATTAGTGATTTTTTTTTTTAATGGAGGTACTGCGGATTGAAACCAGTACCTTGTGCATGCTAAGCATGTGCGTTACCACTGAGCTATACCCCTCCCCCACTTCTGCCTATTTTTTGATTGGGTTGTTTGTTTTTTGATATTAAATTGCATGAGCTGTTCGTACATTTTGGAAATTAATCCCTTGTTGGTCATATTGTTTGCAAATGTATCTCCTATTCTGTAGGTTGTCTTTTCATTTTGTTTATGGTTTTCTTTGCTGTGCAAAAGCTTCTAAGTTTAATTAGGTGCCATTTGTTTATATTTGGTTTTATTTCCATTATTGTAGGAGACAGATCCAGAAAATATTGCTACAATTTATGTCAAAGAGTACTCTGCCTATGTTTTCCTTGAGGAATTTTATAGTATCCAGCCTTACATTTAAGTTTTTAATCCATTTTGGGTTTATTTTTGTATATGGTGTTAGAGAATGTTTTAATTTCATTCTTTTATATGTAGCTGTCCAGTTTTCCTAGCATCACTTATTGAAGAGACTGTCTTTTCTCCATCATGTATTCTTACCTCCTTTGTCCTAGATTAATTGACCACAAGTGTGTGGGTTTATTTCTGGGCTTTCTGTCCTGTTCCATTCATCCATGTGTCTGTTTTTTTGTGCCTGTACCATACTGTTTTGATTACTGTAGCTTTGTAGTATAGTCTGAAGTCAGGGAGCATGATTCTTCCAGCTCTGTCCACCCCCGCCCCCTGCATTGTTTTGGTTATTTGGGGTCTTTTGTGTTTCCCTACAAGTTTTAACAAATTTTGTACCAGTTCTGTGAAAAATGCCATTGGTAATTTGATAGGGATTGCATTGAATCTGTATATTGCCTTGGGTAGTATGGCCATTTTAACAATATTGATTCTTCCAATTCAATAACATAGTATATCTGTCCATGTGTTTGTGTTGTCTTCAGTTTCTTTCATCAGTGTCTTACAGTTTTCCAAGTATATTTTTCTTTTGTCTCCTGAGGTAGGTTTATTTCTAAGTATTTTATTATTGTTGGTGTGATGGTATGTAGGATTGTTTCCTTAATTTCTTTCTCTGATATTTCCTTGTTAGTGTATGGAAATGCAACAGATTTCTGTGTATTAAGTTTGCATCCTGCAACTTTACCGAGTTAATGATGAGCTCTAGCATTTTTCTAGTAGTGTCTTTTGGATTTTCTATGTACAGTATCATGTCATCTGTAAATAGTGACAGTTTTTCTTCTTTTTTTCCAATTTGGATTCTTTTTATTTCTTTTTCTTCCCTGATCACTGTGGCTAGGACTTCCAAAACTATATTGAGTAGAAGTGGTGAGAGTGGGCATCTTTGTCTTGTTCTTGATGTTAGAGGAAATGCTTTCAGCTTTTCACCATTGAGTATGTTAGCTGTGGGTTTGTCATATATGGCCTTTATTATCTTGAGGTGTGTTCCCTCCCTGCCCACCTTCTGGTGAGTTTTTGTCATAAATGGATGTTGAATTAGAGAAAGAACAAAACACACCCAAGATATTTAAAGAACAATTATATAAACAGGAAATTAACATAATTTTAAAACCAAATAATGAAGTGCTTTTAAAAATTGATATATAGTTTACACACCAATTCAGTGGATTTTAGTACATTTACAGAGTTAGGCAATCACCATCACATCTAATTCCAAAACATTTTCATCACCCTCCAAATAAACCCCATACCTGTTAAGCAGTCATTCCCCATTTCCTTTTCCCCCAGCCCCTGGGAACCACTACTTTACTCTCTCTATGGATTTGCCTATTCTGAACATTTCATATACATAGAATCACACAATATGTATACTTCTGTATCAGGCATCTTTTACGTAGCATAGTGTTTTTAAGATTCACCCAAATTGTAGCACAAATCAGTATTTCATTCCTTTTTATGACTGAATAATATTTTGTTGTTTGGACAGACCTTTTTTTGCTTATCTGTTCATCAGCTGATGGACATTTGGGTTGTTTTTATTTTTTGGCTATCAAGAAAATGCTGCTTTGAACATTCATGTGTGTTTTTATGTAAACTAAAGTTTTCAGTTCTGGGTAAGACCTAAGAGTGGAATTGCTGAGTCGTACGATAACTCTATGTTTAGTTTTTTGAGAAACTTCCAAACTGTGTCTAAAGCCGCTGTAGTGTTTTACTTTCCCACCAGCAGTGGGTGAGGGTGTGATGCTCTATAGTCTCATAGACTCCTGGTATTGTCTGTCTTTAATTTAGGCTTTCCTGATGGGTATAGAGTGATAGCTCATTATAGTTTTGATTTACATTTCCCTAATGATTAAAGACATCTGAGCATATTTTCATGTGCTTATTGGTAATTTGTATATCTTTGGAAAAACATCTATGCATGTCCTTGCCCATTTTTTGATTGGCTTATTTCAAATGCTTTTATTACAAGTATTATGATTACTTCTGGGGAAAAGAAAATTTTGTAGGAATGAATGATGATGTCTGAGGAAAATACATGTGGAGAATTGACTACCACATAACACATTAAAAACATTTGATTATACAAATGAACATTACCCACTCACTTGTATTATTGAAGTGGCGTCAAATTGGTTTATAGCTTTAGTGTCAGATTTTAAAACATTATTATTAGAATTGGAAGCTTTTATTCATTCTTGAATTTTTCCCTTCTAAAGACCTCTTCTCTTTATACATGCCTAAATTCTTTAAAAATGTAGAGGGGTACCTGTCTGCATAATAAAGCTGATCATATTTTGCTATAGTTTGCAGGTGAAAAAAATAAATATTAGAAAATGTTTAAAAATATGATGTTTTATTCTATTCTACTTAGAGTAAGATTGATCAAGTTTGTAGATTTGTTAACTAGGGTCTGTCATGCCTTAATTGTCTATCTATCTATGAGCCACATTTAGCTGTGTAAGTTTAAATTTAAATTAATTAAAATTAAAAACTCAGTTCTTCAGTCACACTTGCCACATTTTAAGTCCTCGTTGGCCACACACAGGACAGCACAAATGTACAACATTTCCATTGTCACTGGAAGTTTGATTGGGTGGTGCTGGCCTAGAATTACTTTGTTCAGTTGTCCTCAAGTGCCAGATCTTTAAAAAGAGAAAAAAAAAAAAGTGCCATTTAATTAGTTGCTTCCGTACTTACATGACCTGCCATTATTCTGAGATAGACTCAAAGCCTGACCATGATCTGCAAGGCCTTGTGTGACGTGCCTTCTTCTCTAAGCAGAAGTTCTAAACTGGCACCCTGGCCTGTACAGAAGTCCAGATTTCTAGCTTCTCTTAAAATAATAGTCATTGTTTATTCAGTGCTTACTACATGGAAGGAACTATTCTATGCATTTTATGTGAATTAGTTCATTTAATTCTCACAGCAACCCAAAAAGCTAGGTATTAATTATTAGCTCTACTTTACAGAAGAGAACATAGAAATACTTAGCAGTGAACTATGTCATCTAGGAATACACAGCTAAGAAGTGACAGAGATGGGGTTTCAGTCCAGGACGTTTAATCCTAGACCCCATGCTCAGAACAACTTGCTCTGCTGTTTGGGTTCTATGAAGGAGATATGTGTCCTTTCCCCCTTGACCGTTTTCTTTTTAGAGCTCATTCCAAGCATCTGATGTGTGCTTGGTGGTCAGTATATATTTGTTGAGGGAATAAATGAAAGTGATTTGATGTGACCCATCACTAAGGTTGGACGTGAGACCAGGATCTTTTATAAGCGAAAATATTTAATCCTTTAATTCATTATCTTCTATAAAATAAAGGAATGATACTGAAATTTCTATAAAGCATGTTGGATTCTAATGCAAAAAAATGTGTAACTTTATAATGGCCAAAAATTTGTTTTTGTAGTTTTGTTTTGATCAGAGTGTGAGAATAGGTATTAATTTGCTTATTTTCAGTAATACCCATCCATAATGTCAATAATTAAAATACATTAGCATATGTAGTCTGATTAAGGTTAGTAGCTTGTTGATTTATTTAAAACTTTTAAACAGCATTTATATTTTGTTACAAAAGGAAAATACTGATTTGAGCCACATTGAATTGTTTTTATATCTAATTAAATCTGTAATCATTAATGGTGGAATTTAAACTAAAAGCATTACAAAAATGGAATTTGATAAGAATAATTGTATTTTTTGGCTTCTAATTTGTAGTCATAGTAAAGTTATTTTGGAGATACTTGGCAGCTCAGTTTCTAAATTTTTACTTTTGTCATGGGCTATAATTAAGCTAGTTTCTTCCTATTTAAATATGTTAGATATAAGAAAATTTTATTATATTAAGTTGTGTGAAGTATGGAGACATTATTAATTGTGTCATAAAAAGTAGAATGTTTTTTCCCTTGTGGTTTTTATTAAAGTAATAAATTATGGTGAAATCAAGAAATTTTAACAGAATGTGACTGAACATTTTCTATTGTCCTAATGGAGTTTTTTTGAAAGCTAGTAGTTTAGTGGCCATGTAGAGCTGAGTTTTAGGTGAAACTGAAGACTTAAAGCAAAAAGGTTTGAATGACTGAGATCCATAGGACCTACAGGCCTTGCCCAGCTTTTCGAGCAGTGGTTCAGCTCACTGAGAGTTACCGGGGGCGGGGGGGTCAGGTAAAGGATGGGGTTTAGAACAAAGTGGGCCATATTCCAAATCCAGCCTTTCTCGGCTAAACCATAAGGCAGAGAATAAAGCATAATGAATTAGTATCTGCTGCATGGCAAACTGAATTTGGGAAGCAATCTAGAAAGATACTTGAAAAGATGTACCGTTTGTATCACTGACAGCATACCATCGTCCTGAAGTATGGAATAACGGTGATTGAAAGTCATTCTGTTTTGCTTTAGATGGTCCCTCCTGAGTGTGAAAAACTCGAGGCTGGATCATAGACAATGTGTGAGTGCATTGACAATCTTTGTAGGTTGAGTAAGGCTATTTGGACACTGATCATTTCAGTCATAGCTCTGCATGCAAAGAATGGTTTATTGTCAGAATGGTGGTAATATTTTAAACACAAAAATATCTTCCATATAACTTGTATGTAACTCCATAGTCATATACCTGTTTCCAGCCCTATGATACATTCCTTAGGAAATGTTACAGCAACATTCTTATATTCGGTGTAACTGTAAACAGGGGTGGGACAGAGAGCACAGAGAATTGGCCAGAACTTATATCACACAGTGATTCAGCCAGTAGTGGTGGTTCCAGCATTAGCCTGGCAGCTTTGTGTAAACATTAAAAACAATTGCAAGTGACATAGTGGTGCCTTCAGGCCATAAATAGGACATTTTAAACCTGCACAGGGCCTTTTTAAAAATTGCATTTGTATAAAGCATACAGTGGGTCTGTATATTTTCTCTTTTACTAGTTGTCTTCACCATAATCTTTCAAAGTATACACTCTTTATCATTGCGTATGTTTTACTCACCAGGAAAGACTAAAAAAAATCTGTGACTTGCCTAGGATCCTGCAACTAGTAAGTAGTAAAATCGAAATTCAAACCCTAATTTTCTGATGTGAAAAGAAAGGGCCTCTGTTTGATCGTGCTACTTCTGAGTTAATGTGGGCAATGTCCTATGTACAAGGTACCCATGGATTTAGAGTTTTGGTTTGTGCAGGTATTATGTTTATATAATTATTCAAGTTAAAGTTTGATAGGCTTGTGCTGAAAGAACTTGAACATTAGAATAGTTTCTGCAAATACTGTTCTGCACTTCTTTTCTGTATGCATTTTGATTGCCAGGTAAGGGCATTGTATGACCGACCCACTGCCAGGCACAATCTTGGCTCACAGGGACTCAGTGTTGTTGAATGAATGAGTGGAAAACAAAGATTTGGCAGATGTTTGTGTCTTGTAAATGTAGTGATGAAATGTAACGTGTGAAATAAATTAAGTAGAAAACTCCTGAGACGTGCCTAAATCATAAATGAAAAGGTTGATTTGTTTCTTCAGTTAGGGAGTTATTCACTTCTGAATTCATTCCACAGGATGAGATCTAGGTAGGCCCTCCACTTTTTTTCAGTTTCTACCCTCTATTCCCACAAATTTATGCCTGCCACCTACTAAGTCATTCCTAACTGTTGTCTGTGTATAGTAGCAGATTTCTACAAGCATCATTACAAGTCAGATTTCACGTGCTCGTGAAACCAGATTATAAAAATATTTTTGAGGGAGAGGTATAAGATACAGATAGAGTATAAACTTGCAAAATGTCTAAAAGCTTAATTTAACACATGCTTGTTGAACTTACTAGTGCTCTGGACATCCTCCTCTTCAGCCCTACTAGACTTCCTTTACCTCCTCAGCACTTCCTTCATCTCCTTCAGAGATGGCTCTTCATTTAGTCTTATTCTGACAACCGATGCTTTTCCAGAGATGGTGCCTTGCTAAATTCGAGTATGTACCACGTGCTCTTTCCTTAATTTTTGTTATCTGCACCACTTATATTGTTCCACCACTTCTGAATAATATGAGGAAGACTTCACAGAGAAGGGATCATCCCTGACCCTGTCTTGACTCTGATGCTCACTGTCTCACATCCAGGTATCCAGGTTTCCCATATATGGTGGAATATGGTAGACAGCTTTTCAGAGACCCTCCAGTGGTCCCTCCTTCCTGGAATTCATACCTTTTGTGCCAGTCCTTTCCCTCAAACATGGTCTGAATTCACTGTTTGCTTCTAATTAATAAAATATTCCTTAAGATGGTGGAATGTCACTTCTAAGAATAGCAGTATTAACAGTATTGTGACTCTTGATAGCTTTGTGGTGAAAAAACTTAGAATCTGCTTCTAGGGGAAAGGATGAGGCCTGTGCTGTTTAAAAAGAGCTGTTCAGAAGGGATGTGGAAACAGGAACAGGTAAGCCAGGCACTATCCTTCAAAAGATAGCTTGTCTCCTGTTGACTGTGTGTGTGGCTTTGGAGAAGGCATTATGTATCTCTCTGAGCCCTTATTTTCTCCTCTCTGCAATGGCTGGGGTTGGACTTGAGGATTTTGATAAATCTCTTCAGTTCACACTCTCTACATCCAGGAATCTAATGTTTTGCTTTTTGATAAGGATGTTTAATTTACAACAAAAACAAAAAAATCCCATCCAGGTAGAGTGAAGTTAAGTTTTTCCTTCAGGAACCTCATGCTGTAGGTATGAAATTGCAGTACCATCTTAAATCTTCTGATATTATTTCACTGGATGTTAGCTTATCTGGGCTTCTCTTTTCTGAGTTACTATTTACAGTAGCTTCCTAGACTTATACTTTTTATAGTTATAAAGGTAGTTTTAATGTGGTCCCACACTATCTTAATCTTTTTGAGTTTGTGTTCCTGACAAATCAAAAAGGTCCAAACGTTACTTGCTAGGGGAAAACGATATGTGTCCCTTTCTCTACACTGCATGTGTTTTGTTCCTCCTGTGGAGTTGGCCTGAAACCATCTTCTGTGCTCTGAAATGTTCCTGGTATCTAATAATGGCACTCAGAATACTGATGGGGGTTCTGCTGACCCTGTGGCCTCCTGCCTTAGCTGGATGCAGGCAGATGGTTTTTTGCCATGAGTTCTCTTTTCCCAGCCCCTTCCCACTCAGGTCTTCAAGACTTATTAACCCTTTCTTTTCAGTGTCAGAGTATCAGAAACTAAATTCTACTCACTGCATTTAAGCCCATTTGGTTGACAAAATTTTCTTGCCATTGGGAATCAGTGGAAATAATTTTTAAGGCTGTGTTTGTCAAATAAGACAAACATATATATTGTAAAAATATAATTATGTCCAGCAGAACATTAACAAGATGAAGTAGGAGGACATTAAGGTGAGGGGCGCCTGGGTTCCTCAGGTTTGGCTTGCACGCAGAGGAGCTCTAAATCACTGTCACAGCTCTCCCGCACCCCACTCCCGCCTCCTTTGAGAAAGTACCTAATAGTGGGAATCGTTTTTCTTCAACTGTTGGTCTTTATTAAGGATTAACAATTAGGAGAAGTCTCAAATTGTGTTTTTAAATAGATGCATTAGAAATACTAGATCAAACATTTGGGTTTACTTAAAATATTTTCTGTCAGCTTAAGGGTGCGCAAATCACGCATACAAGATGGCACCCACTTAGGGTTTGTGGAGAGTGGAACTGGGATATTTGTAGCCAAAATGTGTGAATTTAGCTTATGAGCAGTTATTGTGCCTCCAGATTGGCTGGTGCACTGTGCACACACCAGTGCAAGGGGACCTAGGGAATCAGCTGTCCACCTGTTTTTCCTGCTAGGCCTCTGGTACCTCTGTGATAACAGATCTAGTTACCTAATCAATTAAAAAAACTCTTTGGAGGGAAAGCAAATGTGATATCTGCAACGAAAAATGTTTACTAGAAGTTTTTGAGGGGGTTAAAACATACATAAGTGAAGTCTATGAATTTTTGTGTACTTTCAAAAAATCCTATAACAAATTTCCACTTATAATAGCTGTTTTTAAAAATTGCTTTTCGGTTTAAATGGTGATAATAGCTGATTCGTCATGGATGAAGTTTGGAAGTGGGAAGTAGCAAGTTGGAGTAAGGAGGTCCTTTTCTGGAGGAGGAAGTGCAGATAGCAGTGCTCCTTTAGAAGGCGGTGCAGGGCACAGCTTTAAACATCCGTCTAAACTGTCTTGAGGAGGTTTTCAGCAGTGAACACTCTAGAAGACTGACAAAACTGCTGTTCTCACTTCTGTTTTTTCTCCCTACTTTGTTCACATTGCTAATCTTTATTTTGTAGAAAGTTTCTAGTTGGACTTCAGTTAGGGTTGAGTTGTTTGTCCATCTCGGTTGGTGGCACTTTTTCATCATTGGTCTGGGTCAGGCCCGTGTTTATTTATTAATTCCTTGTCACCATCCCCTTCATATACCCTCGCCCATTACCATGGGCACTATTCTAATGTGGTTAGTGTGTTTCTTTGTTTGTATGTACATTCGTGTAATGTATATTTTGTATTATGTAAATTGTTACATAAATGGTAGTATTCTCCATCAGTTAATATTTTCACTCAGCAGTTTAAAGATCTGTCCCTGGTCCCATGTGAATATTAGCTTGTTGATACTGACTACAGCTGAGTTTTTATGATGCACGTTCATCCAATTTTGCCTCTCCAGTCCTGTGATGTGGGTCCAGATTGCTTCTACCTCCCCACCATCACAAAGTGGGCTGCATGTCCCTTGGAATTTGTGTGACAGTTTTTTGGGAACTACATCTAGGACTACAGTTGTTGGGTCATAGACTGTGAGTGCATTCAATTTGCATATGTGATACACGGTGGTTTCTAGAATGGCTACATCCACCTATGTAGCCCCAACACCCCACCAACACTTAGCTGGTACAGCTTTCTAATTTTTGCCAGGGTGTCAGGTATAAAATATCTTACCTTGTATTTCTCTGACTACATGTGAACTTCACCATTTCTTCATCTGCTTGTTACTGTTTTTGGAGAGAGTTTCCTCTTCTGTAAATTTTTTGCATACAGCTTTTGCCCATCTTTCTGTTGGGATTCCCATCTTATGTTGATTTGAGGGGCATTCTCATACTCTCATGTTCTGGATAAATGCCTTTATTGGGCGTTGCAAAAAATCTTCTGATCTCTCATCTGCCTATAAACTTTATCCTTGGAAAAGACACCCTTAAAATATGCTTTCAGAAAGTTTGTTTTGTTTTGTTTTTGCCTTATGGCTTGTAGGTGTTTAAGTCCTTCCCTGTCCCTAGGTTTTAAAGATGTTTTTCCAATGTTTTCTTCTTTTAATTTTAATAGTTTTACTTTTCACAGTCTGGCTTTCTTCCATCTGGAGTTCCCTTGGTGTCATACTGCCCTGATTCAAAGTCTTCAAGTGGCCTAAGTTGCCTACAGGGTGATGCTGGAGCATCCAGAGGCATGTGAAGCCCCTCAAGGTCTGTCTCACACCTTTCCTCCTGTTAGATGTGCCTGCAGTGTGCACCTTACTCACCTTGGTATTCCAGGTGCACAGAATTTGATGTTGTCTAAAAACACCCCCGACAGAAAAGTGAGCATTGTGACATAATTGAAAAGGTATTTTTCCAACGTAAATCATTTTAAAGCCTAGAAAGAGGTAGTCCTTTTACTAATTTTTTAATAGAAGTACTTCTGTTTAAATGGCATAGGTAGTGCCTTCTCATTGCTTCAAAAGTCAAACAGTAGAAATGTGCAAAATAGGAAATGAAAAATTTTAAACTCCAACCCTTTCATACTATTTTTTTCCTCCTTATTGTACATATAATTATTTGAGTAGAGGCTTGGAGAGGGATGTCAGAAATCCCAATGCCCAGGCCATGTTCTGGACCAGGTAAACCAGAATCACTGAGGGCTGAGACCTAGGTACTGGGATTTTTAATAGCTCCCTAAGTGATTCTAATAGGCAACCAATGTTAGAAATACTAAGTCTTACAATGCCTTAAAAAATAAAAAATGGGTCATATCAAACGTATTGTCCAGCGTCTTGCTTTTTTCCCCAAGTACTTGCTATGTGAGATTTAAAAAGCCTACCTTTGATTTAAAGTTCAACTATAATGAAAAACTCTATTTATTTTGAAAATATCCAGCATGCCAGCTCTGTTAAGCAACTTGATTAGCATTATAGAATAATTTAATTAAAGTGGTTAAGTATTCTTGGAAATAATGGTAACTTTTGACTTACATGTTAGTGATAGTATAAAGTTCTTCCCTGTTTATATTAGGATTCAAGGTTTGTCAAAATCCATAATATTCATTCGACCAGAGTCCTCATGGGTACTTTGTTTTCATTGTGCCAAATGACAGAATATAGTCAAGTATTTATTCTTTTGTAACCAAGGTTTGTAAAAATTAGAAGTCAAAAAAATGAATTTACTCAAAGTAAAACTGCCTTTTTTATTTTCACCCGGGAAATCATCTCATTTCTAATCTTCAATCACTTCCTCTCCTCTGGCTTTCTTCTCCTTAAACATCTTTCTCCCCAGATGTTAACAACAGCCAGAAACCTTCACCTCCTGAGAGCTGGCCTGCGCTCCCTGCTGCCTTTCAGTCCAGTACCCGATACAGTGATGCTACAGTGATGCTGCCTCCTCTTCCGCTGTCCCTGCTCAGCTCCCCCAGCCCTGCTTTTCCTCCCCACACCACGCTTGCTCTGCTGGGGAACATACTCTTGATGTCTTCCCAGCAGCATTTGGTCCACTGACTCCTTAGTGAAATTTCTTTTCCTCCTTGACTGTTAAGATACTGTCTTTTTCTGTCTCCTTTTATCTGACTTCTGTTTCTTAGGTTTCATTTCCAACGGACACTTTCTTCATGCTTTCTTTAAGTTACCATTTTTCTTTCTTATAAAAGTGTTATATGTGTTCATGGTAGAAAATGTGGAATAATAAAAAAAAAAAGATAGACTGTCCAAAGTATCATCACTTAGAAACAGCATTTTGGATGTTTTGATTTTTTATGAAAAATGAGATCGTGCTACATATGCAGTCTTTACACATAGCCTTCATTTCCTCCCTTCCCAGTCATAACATCTTTTCCAAACTATTTCAGTATTGGTTAGTTTCAGCTTTTAAAAATTCTTTTAAATTAATATGCATATGAAGTCAAATAATACTAAAAGGCATGTAATAAATTACAGTTGTACCCTTGTCTCATTTTTCCCCCAGAGGCATACAGTTTTAATTATGTTAGCTGTTTTTTCTGATATTTATCTCTTTATTTCTCAGTAACATGGTTGTAATATTTCTTAAGTCATCAATATTAGACATTATATATTTACTTCTTATTATTTTGTAAGTGAAAATTTTTGCCTTGAATCTCTTTCCTTTCTTTCCATTTTCCTAGTATGGATTTTCACAGTCTTTAAAAATGAAATTACTATTAATTGTTTGCATTATTTTGACTATGTAAATATCATTCACCAATGAGCCAAGTAGTCTTTTGTCTTTCTTTTTGTATTTATCCTCCAGTGGAAATACTTACCTCATTTTCCCATTTCCTAATTTTGTTTTGATCTATGGCTGAATCTTCCCACACCCTCTTTCAGCCTCTTAGTACCATTTTCCATGTAATGGTCAATCTAGCAGATAATAGCATTTTGTTGTTTTCTTATGACTCGCCCTCCCGGGACCAGCCCTCTGCCTTCTTGCTCTAGATGGGGCTGGTTGCTCTCTAGGGCTGCTTCGTAATGTCATTGCTCCTGACTAACCCTCATCAAGAGACTGAAGGAATCCCTGATGCCTCTGGCATGTCAGGAGATAAATTCAATGATACAGTGATGCTAGCAAATTTGGGCATTTGAGAAGGTCTCAGAGAGTCTCTAGTCCCTGCTGGTGTCACGCACTTGCTGCTGACTGAGCAGGATGAGCTTGGCATCCTAGTCTGTGTGTGCCTGCTCATTTGTTGACACTCTGTCTTAGGAATATTGATCTAGGTCTGACCATTGGTTTCCTCTCTTTCCTCTCCAGCCCTATGTAGATCCCTTCTCTCAATCTTTTACTCTCCTGTGTGATTGTTGATTGCACTGCTAACTTTTTTTTTTTTTTTTTTTTTTTTTTGGTCTTTTGGGAAGAAGGGAATGGAATCCAGGGGTGCAGGATCCATTTAAAACAAGACTGACATTTTCCAACTTCAGGAAGTAGGCAGACTCTTACCAGTATAAAAATTGGATCATTTTCTTTTTAAAATTTAGGAACTTCAGATGTTTCACTGATGAAGAGGGAAAAGCTGTCTGCACTTAGCATATTTCTCATTATACAACTCCAGATAGTCATCTGTTACATTACTGTGGCATTTTGCTCTGTTTTCAGCACTCTGGGACAAGAGGTTATATGTTCTCTTTATGTGCATTCTGAAAATCATGTCACTGCAGCACTAAAATTGTTTTTTTAGATTGTGGAGTGGGAAATGAGTTCTGTTTAAAACAAAACAAAAAAAGACTTCATAGTAGCAAAAAAAAAAAAAAATGACCTTTATGCAGTCTTACCTGAAGTTCAGTTGAAATATCAACTGTGCCCAAGATATGCTGTGAACTAGGAAGTTACTTGCAATAGTGTGAATAAGTAACTTAAAAATACCTTAGTTATTTAAAAGTAGATGAGCAAATTATGAACCTGATATGTCTTAAGTTAACATTAAGAATGATTTATTTTGGAATAAAATATTTGAATGAGGTAATCACAGATAGTATAAACACTTTAAAATATGATCGTAAATTACTTTCATTATTATTTTTATTTAGATTTTTAATATGAAAATTTCTAAACAAACTGCAAAGACTTCTGAGGTACTAAAAATGCATTTAATATTTCTTTTAATTCATAAGAGTTATGATATTTTAAAACCAATTTAAAGTTTTAGTTTTGCTATTTGCTTGTCCTGTAAATTTGAGCAAATACTTCAACTACTTTGAACTTATTTCCTCTATTTCCTTATCAATGAAGTCAGGATAATTCCTACCTCTAGATTTTTTTTTTAATTCAATGGCCATTCTGTTTTTTTTTAAGTTCTGCCTTTTTAGTAATGAAACTATTGAAACAACATGGAGCCACTTTTTCGTTTTCTGACAAAGACTGGAAAAAAAGAGAGCCTCGTACAGATGAAGGCCAGTGAGACCAGCTCACAGTGCCACAACTCTTCTAGAGAGGAAGTTGGCCCTAGGCATCAACAGCTGTAAAAAATCCAGAAGGTAGATTTGGTTCACAACTATTTTTTTGATTTACAGTGTTGTGTTAGTTTCTGGTTGGTCCATGACTTCTAATGTACTATAAGATAATCACTCAAGTGGACAAAGACTGTTTCCTGCTGAGTTGTTTAGTGTATTAAAAATCACTTAATGTCTAAACATTAAGCTAATATTTCATACAATATACTTCTATGTAGCCAATAAAGGTACTCATGTTAAAAAAAGAGGTGTATGTACGTATTTTTGACCTTTTGGTAAGTGGATAGCAGTTTAAACATTTTTTTTTAATGATTATAGTGATATGCTAACTTTTGCTATTCTGGGTTACATTTGCGTTTATACATTTTTGAGAGCCCTTTCTTTTTGGCTTATGGCCTAGTTTATAGCTCTGAATTCTCTTCCCTTTTGCCTCTTTTCCTACTCTTTCGTTCCTTTGCTTTTGTTTGCCCAGAGCTGGATATAAATCACGTGGAGAAAATAAATACTGGTTGAGAAGTTATCTTTAAAAAAAAATCATCTTTCAGTTCTTTATAAAGTGTGGCTGTAGAAAATGGTCTACCATTTTTTCGTGGAAACTTACTGGGTGGTGGTTAAGAGCTTAGGAGTCAGGTAGACCTGGGCTTGAATCCAGGCTGTCACCTGTTTGCTGTGTGACCTTACGCAAGTTATTTAACTTCACTGGCTTCTGTATTCTCAACAGTGAAACAGGGATAATGTGTAACTCAATTTTGCCTTGAAGATTAAGTGATATAATGTTTGTAAAGTGCTCAGCACTGACTCATAAGAAGTATTCAGTAGATGATTGCATCAACTTTTCAATGATGAGGTAGAGGCCAGACCTTATTTCAAATACTGTCAGTGTTTAAAATCCCAGTAAATGTTGCCTACTCAGTGTATCATCAAAAACCAAAAAAACAAAACAAATCAACAAAACAGAAATGTGGGATAGAACTCAAAAGTTTTATCTGATATTTGGGAAGTATTATAAACTTCAGTACAGAGTGTGGCAGAAAGAGGATGAGGAAAGGATTATGGGAGGGTGGAAAAAACAAGTCTTAGCTCCTAAGTAAATGAAAAATATAAATGATGAATAGACGACTGCCTTGAGGCAATTGGAGGATGGGCAGCAAAGGGGGAGGGGATGCTAAACTGTACAGTTCTGCACATCTTAAGTGAATGTGGATATGAAGATGATTTGAAATGGACAGAAAAAACCTATCCAGATACAAAAACACTTTTACTGTCGTCGACATTCTCATGATGGACTCTGTACATTGGTACTTTGTCTCAGAACTCTAGCGTATTGTTAGTTTCACGTAGTGTTCAGAAATGTTAATTGTGTTGTGAAAAGCAATTTTGTTTCTTGGGCTTCTTTCAGCATCACTTTAGTAGTAAAAATCACTGGGAATCTAGTTTATTGTGCTGATGTTGGTATGTAGCCATCTTCCCTAGGATGTTTCTTCTAATATCTGGGGATTCTGCAGTGTTGAGCCATGGACGGAAGTTGGGAGGGCACACAGCCTGAGGTTGTTCCAGAATTCCTCCTCTCTGCTCTGCTCCTCTATGCATTCCTGCTCCTTTTGTTCAGACAGTGCTGTTGCTTCTGTAACATCAGTGGGAAGGTTGTGAGTGGTTTTTTCCTTTGACGTTGGGAGATTTTGGGGGATTCTGTGCTTCTCCTGACCAGGCGTGGCTTTCTCCGGCACTGCTGGTGACAGTGACATCATAGCCTGTGGCCACAGAAGAGAGCAGAGTTCCCTGCCTCACCCAAGCTTTCAGTACTCCTGAATCCAAAATAAGTGTGGAAGCTTGCGCAGTAAGAACAGTAAAACACCCCACATGAAAAAGGCTGCCGTCACGGTGCCCCCAGGGGTCCAAAATAGCAATTACTTTGGATTCCCTGCATATTTGAGCTGTTTACTAAGGTGGCTAGATGCATAAGACCAAATGACCCATTGGGCTCTTATTTAATTTAAAAAATGGACCCCTTTTGCACCAGCACTGTAGATGTGAACATCTCCTCCTTGGGCACAACTGCCAACCCCAGTGGGCAGTGTTCCAGTGGGGCCCCCACCTGAACCCGCAGCCTTTCTGCTGAGCCCCTGCCCCAGCCCGAACCCGCTGTCAGTGAAGCGTGCCAGTCACACACCGCACTCAGTTTCCCAGCTTGTCCTTACTCCTTGTGACCCACTGTGTCTCCAGCTCTAGAGAAACTGTACTACCACCGAGATTTGGCTGGGTAACATTTAGCATCTGTCTGCATTTAAGTCAGAATAGCAGAGGCCAGCTTTCTGATAATCCTAAAGGTAAATTGGCCACACGTCCACTGGCTTGGAGAAAAATTTGTGGTTGTGTGGTGGCTGAGCAGAGCACCACTGACACTACTGCAGTTTGAAAGCTGGGTGGCCTGGCTCAATGACAGCACGTTCTAAATCTTGCCGTTGTCTTAGTACTTCTTCATCCACTTGCTTAAAAATGAGGTCAATTATTTCTGGGAAAAAAAACTTGGTAATACTTGCACCAATTTAAAAATGCCCTTGTCTATAGATTTGTCTAACACTTGAATAAAATGAGGGATATTGGAGAACAAAGAAGTGTAGGGAGTCAGGGCTTAGAGAGCAGGACACACGAATTGATCGAAGTCTCACCTCCCTAGACTTGAATTTGCAATTTCTGATTTTATTATTATGCAGTAACATGTATCAGAAAGTGAGATGGGACTCCCCCAGAAATGTCAGAAAGCTCTGATTATTGTACTAACACTAGAGAAAGCAGTCATGAAAATCACCTTCAGTAGTAAGCTGTTGGCACCTTTATGGACAGTCTGTAAGGTACTTTAGGATATTTTAGATTCATGGATAATCAGGGCAGACTAATCTTGCATGTTTGTTTCCTAATTGCTCTATTTTTAGCACTCCCATCATTTCTCTTTCCACTGGAACAGCAGATCACAGTGGAGCGCACACACCCAAGCACAGTGGCAAGTGCGAAGGCCCCAGTCAGCTCAGTGGCTTCCGTAGAGAAAGCAATCATCCCGATAACTGCCAGTAATGACAACCTTGTTGATTACACCAAAGTCTATTATTAAGCATGCAGGAATTTTCGTTTTTGCCTTACAAGTATGTTTTTGTTCTTTGGTAAACATGCGTAATAGCAAAAAGTAAAGATAACTTATCCTTATTGAAACTTGAGTTCTATAAAGAAAAGACACAAAAGCCTTCCCTTTTTATAGATATTTTGTCTCCCTGAGCAACAGAAAGTGCAGTCCTTATTTAACTCAATGGCAATGCTATGAGAAAAATATAAGCCTGCAGATGGTAATGGCCTTTATTTTTTCCACGGAGGTACCTCCGAATCAGAGTCAAGGCTTAACTTCAACCCTGGGCCCGTGACGGCAGGTGTGAGATAGAGCCCGCTCTCCTGTGTTGTTGGCCCAGGGTCCCTCTGAACTGTGGAGCTGCTCTTGTCGGGTTGCCCACTTTAGGGCTTGAACCTGGACTGAGCAAAAGCCTCTGGTAGCTGATGAAGCTGTGGTTCCAGATTAGGTCCTTGCTGTTTTTCTGCTCGTCTTCCCCATCAGAGTGACCCACCAGGTCTGCAAACCCCATATGTCCAAACTGAGCTCCTATCCTTGGCTCTTCCTCTCCTTTTCCCAAGTTTCATGAATGGTACCAGACATCAAACCATAGCTCGTCTTTGACTTCTTTCCTTCCTCTGCCCTCATGTTCAGTCAGTTACCAAGTCTTACTGACTTACATGTTTGATTGACTTACTTCTGTAATATTTCTCAAACCTATCTTTTAAGCTCAATGCCCACTTCATTTTTCCTCCTACCTGAACTGTTGGGATAGCTCCCAACAAGGCTGCTTTTAACTAGGAGCCATCTTGTAGAGTTCTCACTTTGTCTGGGACTTCAGAAACCGAGGAACATTGACCATGAGTGCTCAACCTGGGCGCAGGTGGGTTTTAGATTGAGCGCAGGGACAACAAGCATCTTCAGAACTTCCTAAGGAGGGCCCTGGCTCCGTGGCTCTCCCTGGGGCAGGCTTCCCTACTCTGCTGCCTCCTGGGCCCTGGCCTCAATTGGGCTGTTTGACTTCTGAGATGTGTTACCAAAAAGGCTATCATTACCAATGATAACCTCTCACTTAATAAAATATAACAAAAAGAACCACAACAGAATTCCTAATGTTTATTGTTGCCTTTCAACTCTGCCTTTTTGGCCCTTTTGGGTATCCACTGATGTCGCCTGAAGGAACCATTTTATTTCTAATTGCTACGTGCCAGGTTGTTTTATGTGCTTCTGCTTCTCAGCGTTCCACAGATGCCACATTACTCAAAGCTATGGTTTAGTACATCTTCACAGATTTCTCCCTCCGTGCTCTACACAGCCTCCCTGCTTGAGGTTCTTCGGTAGCAGCTGCCTGCACACCCTGCCGACATCTATCCACAGCACATGCCTAGCCAACTGAGCTAAACTGGAGTGAGCATGGCTTCAGTTCCCGTGAACTGGCTGTGCTCCAGGACTCTGCCACTCCAGTCTTACCATCTGATGTTAAGTGTTTTGTTGAAAAGGCAGATTTAAACACTTCAGTGAGAGCAGAACCAAGTTTCATAGCTCTGTGAAAGGCGCATGATTATTATTTCAGTCTCTCTAAAGTGTGTTGGTTTTGATTCATTTTCGTACTATCTTCTCAGCACATGCACAGTGTCACCACCCAGTTGTTTACTTAGGGAAGGTTTTCTTGCCCAAAGCAGGTTGTGACCTTGATCTTCCCTTGTACTTTTCAGTCCATGGTATCTTTAAGACTACACGGTCATGTCTCATCACTCAGGGGCTTTCCCAGATCTGCACTTCAGAAGCATGGTCGTTGGCCTTCGGCAGCTACTGGAAATGTTTGTAAAGCACGTTGGATCATGCTTACGGTCTCACTCCAGTTTTCTGAGGGCTGGAAGCACTCAGCGAAGTAAAATAAAGGGGAAGCCATTATCTGACTTTGCTTCACTTCATTCATGACTATCCACATGGATTTAAGACTATGATCCTGAAACCTCAAGACCTTAGTGAGTACATAAGAGCAGGCATATTTTAGGAACTGGAATAATCCAGGTTGGCTGTTGATGTAAACTTAGCAGATATCATGATGATAGTTCCTGGAAATAAGGTACTGGACACATTAGTGACTTCCAGGTCCATTAGAACCCAGATTCCTGCCTTTGTAGCTGAGGGTCCATAAGAACTCTGGTTCTAGTCTCTTCTGAGATTGTTATCTTCCTTTCCTATTGTGGGGCTCCCAGAAAAAGCTTTCAGAGAAGCTAGATCTCTCATTCTCAAACCAGTGCCCTGGGCTGGAAACCTTAGTTTCAGTCATCTCTGAAGTCCCTTTGAGCTTTAAAATTCTGTATAAAAAAAAAAATTCTGCCTCACCTTCATTCTTGCTGCTGCTCTTTCCCTGACATCTCGCCTGTCTCCTGGTCCCACCTGGTCTGCAGTTGAAGTGTCTTCTCATCATCCCTCACCTTCCCTGTGTATCAGTTGTTTCTAGCAGAACTCCTGCCACCCCCGGACTTCTCTCTGGTCCCTTGGCCTAGCTAGTCCCCTGTCAAACAGAAAGCATCTCCAAGGCACTGCTACTCTTTAGAGAAATACCCAAATGAACCTGGTGCAGTTGGAGACAAAAGGTAGTTCGCAAAATTAGCTCACACGCTAATAGGTGCTGCCTGTGATACAGAATGTTTGTTTACATGTGCTATAGCCTCCATAGTGTGTTAGAGACGGTTTTGGTAAGAATAAAAGTTAGACATTCATAAAGCAAAGAATAGTAAGCTCCCTCTGTTTTAAAATAAACTTTTGGCACAAATCCTTGAGACTTTCGGCTCTGTGTCTTCTATTTATATATTTAAGAATGCTATGGGAATTCTTGGTAAGATGTGCTAAAGACATGAGACCCATCCTGTACCTCTCTTAGCTTTGCTTTCCACATCTGTTTTGCATAAATCCAGTTAGAACCTCCCTCGTAGGAATTCTTTAGCCTAATTAAAACTTTGAGCTGTAACACATGTGAAGGAATTGGAAGAGCTCCTATAAGTGACATTTGTCAGATGATAGAAGCAATATCCAAATTGTTAGCTGTGCTTGCTGCGCTTCTGATAGTTCATAGATGCATGTCAACTCACGTAGAAGATATGTCGGAAGGAATTTCAGTGCTGCTTTATCTTTGTTTCATATTTAATTTAATTGGTAGCTGATTAAGAAAGACTGCAGCATAAATTCTCTTGATTCTCCTGTTACCTCTAATTTCCTCCCTCTCCGAGGGTTCAAAAATATTTTGATAACTTATAAACAGCTATTTCACTGGCCGACTAAGGGAACTTGGTGATTAAAATGAAATCCCATAAGTAGTTTTATAAAGGGAAGCATAATTTTGTAAAATGAATTTATATTCTTGTATAAAACTTAATATTTTATCAAATCATATTTTCTTAGTAGGGATACACCTCTAATTTTTAAAATTATGCTTTGGAAAATTAAGATCTTACATATCTTTGAAATTTGGTACATTCCAAATATTTTAAACACCTCCTATTTTTTAATTGGAAATTTTAGCAGCTGAGCAAAGTCCATGCCATTCCTTTACCCAGAACGATTTTTCATTTCAAGCCCAATAAATGAAATATTTTTGAGTTAACTATTGACATTCTAGAGGTACAGGATTATTCCTATAGTTAAGAAATTGTGATCTTTAACATTTTTATTATAAACTTTTCTGTAAGTATAAACCCAAATTCTGTCTTCATCTTTGTGTGTACAGTCATGAATGCCCTCAGTTTCATTCTGTCGCTTTGGAGATTCTCAGTCTTTAGTGTGTATCCAGAGGGCTTGTCGAGAACAGACTGCTGTACCCTACTCCCAGAGTCTCTGATTCAGCAGGTCTGTGGTGTTGCTGGTCCTACTGGACCACACTTTCACAACCACTGGGTAGGAATTCTAGTAAGTAATCATCTACTGGGATTTCCAAATATAATGAGTTTGAGGAACAGGAGAACATAGGAAAGGTAAGAACAATTTACTAGAGTTTTTATGGCTCCCAGAGTTACAGTTAAGTTACTTTTTAGCCATATGCCCTTTCTTGCTGTTCTCAGGATATTGCATTTTCCTTATTTTGATTTAAATGTATATAGTACTGACAGTGTGGCTGGTATTACTTGGTAAATGACCAAATGTACGTTTGCCAATTTTCGTTAATAATCGGTGAATGGAGCATTGCAATGACTTTTATACTGTTAACTTTGCATCAGTGTTAGGACCTCAATATAGATAGGTTTCTATAAAGCACATGTCCAGAGCCAGGTTTCTATAAAGGGGACGTCCCATAAATGTTGAAATGAGCAAATGAACATAGCAGTTTGTCTTCCCCCAACATCCTGGACTTACTCTTTGAAAACTGGGCTGATCCAGCTTTGAATAACTGAAAGTTGTCTGGTTTGTCACTTCGCTGTTTTTGCCATCTTTGATTCTCATGCTTGTATTCCTGAGGGATGGTTATCTCACTCAAAATTCTACTGTCAAGAGTGGGAAACAAGTTTAACATAAAATCAAGCCTTCACTTTTCTCTTACTCGTTAGTAATAATTATTTACTTGAATAGGTAATATTAACTTCTTAAAGAAGCTCCTTTGTGATGATTTGGGTTCATTATTCAGGCCGGTCTTTTGATCTTCTAAATATATATTTTCAAAAATTTTCTTAACCTGGAATGTAAGTATATGGCAAGTTAGATATTATTTTTCCATGCCTCTTACATATTTCCAATTCTTTATCATCACATTCTAACCAAGTTTATTATGATAGTTCCCAAAATGTTGAATACATTAAATATCCATATAATGTTATATTTTCCAGTACATTACTTCAGTGCAATTTCAGTGATGTTTCAGCTTAGTTTTTAATGACTCTCCTGTCGATTATGACAGATTGAGTCACTGTAGACTGCCAAACTACCTGCTCATATCAAGGGTTGACAGAGATGCTGCTTCCATACAGGAAAACGGACAGGGGAGCTTACTGGTGTCTTCAGGTGGAAAGTAAGAGAAATTTCCATCCTGTTCTGGTTCTGATGCCATCATCTCATGGACTCCAGCTTATGAGACATTTCTGTACAGCTCCTGCTTACTTCATGAGGATATAAGAAAGGTACTCTGTAAACGCGACAGCCTTAGGAAGGTGATGAACTCAGCGGTGGGCGTGTGCAGAGTCTTTGAGTGTCTGCAAGGACACCCTGTTGATGGCCAGGAAACGTGAGAATTGAAACTGAGCTCAGGGCACCAAAATCGTATTTTTAGTGGTTAGCCTAGAAGTGATCATCAGAGCCTTAAGATATCACTCCCCACCACGTAGATCTGCTAGGAAAGCCAGACACCTTAGGAACTCCTGGAGCTTAGGATGAATCAGGAATCAGAAAATTGAACTTGAGTCATGACCCAGGCTTCGCTGAGGCCCAGGTTCTTCCTCTGCACTCTGCTGCCTGCTGCCAGCTGTTGCTGTTGATAAACTAGTGAACAAAGTCTGTACTCATGTAGCTTAGATTTGAGACAAGGAGGGAATGAGATCAGGTGGGTAGAAGTGTTAAGATGAAAAAAGCTGGGTAGGTGAGGGGAAAGGAGTGAGGGCCCTGGAATGCCTGGGAGAGGGTGGTGGTGAGTGGTGAGGTCAGGCTCAAGGTCATGAAGGTCTCAGATGAGGTAACTCAGTGGTGTGAGGTTAGGGACAAAGAGCTAGAAGGGGGGAATGTCAGGGCCTGGACCAGCAAGTCCAGGGCCAGTTGGAGGAAGAGGCAGTGTCGCCGTTCCTGCAGTGCACGTGCCGGGCAGGGGCCCTGAAACGTGGTTGTGGCCTACCTCTGCAGTACTCAGGGGGCACAGCCTTCACCTGTGAGTTAGAGCTGGCCTCATAATGAAACATTACAACATTTGGAAACAGCAAGCCTGAGCTTTTCTCCTCAAAGCTATACTGTGAGAGTTGAATTTTAAAAAGGTTGTATATTATGAAGAAAGGACTTTTGCGTTGAATGCTAACAGGCATGTGTTTCTTCTGGCATTGTATTGCTTTGGTTGCACACTGCAGTTGAAGGAAGCTGCCTTGCAAACCCATTAGCAAGACTGTGGGCAAGTTGTGTCCCGGCCCTGAGCCTTTATGTTAAGTGATTTTCCTCAGGGAACTTCTGGCTGTTTGTGGTCCAGGAGAGGAAGAAGGTCCTGGAGGAGTAGCTCCTGCTTTTCTTTTTCTTTCTTTCTTTTTCAAGTATTGGTATTGCTCTCAAATTTATTTAGAAAAAAAGGTTAAAACAAGGAATTTGGAAAACCACTCAACTAGATAATCATCAAGGCCCATCTTGTTTCTCAAGTTCTGTGAAACTACTGTTTTTATTAGTCCTCAAGTATATTTTGCTACCACATCATTTAGCCACAAAAATGTTGAGATTTGTGTTGGTGACCTTAGACGTTTATGACAGAAGAGCTTCTTGCCTTGCAATGTACTTGGTACAAGAGCATCTTTAGCAATAAAGAGTTTTTACTGTGTTTAATACTGTTTGTTTTGTGATTACTTTTGAAATCTGATTAAGAATTGACACAATTTTCTCTTCAGAATTTTTACTTATGTCTATTTATTTTTAATCTTTTGGTGAAACTTTATGAATTAGAATATTCTAAAACGCTGAAGAAAATTGGAAACAGTTAGAGTAGAACTTTCCCCTATTTCCTCTGACTAAAATGCTTATGTGCAATGTTGCCAGGACGTTCCTATAGCTGTAATTTCACCATGTGTACTTTTAGGAGGGATGAAGCAGTCAACTGCTGGTTAAAATATTTTATTTCTGACTAGCAAAGATAAATCCAAAGTGGTTAGGTTAATAAGAGAACTGCTAAGTGCCTTCTAAAAGTGCCGTATTTAGTTTATGGTCATCCTTCGTGACTGCACTCATGTTTGGAGGACATAGTCTTGTGAGATGCTGCTACTGCTTTGTCTCTCATGGATAACAGTATGGAATTCTGGAAAGTCAGGGGTGGGAAACAGCTGAGCGATTCCCCTGGTTAGCCTAAAGCCTGTTCCATCCAGCCATAGACTGTTTCGTTCTTCCTGTTGCTTTGAAGGCCAAGGTGGCATGTCCATGACGTGGGATGTTCTGTATTCTATACACTTAGCACGATCTGTATATTTTGCAGTGGTGCAGATACATTGATCCATAAGTGACTGATATCCCATGCTGAGTCGGAATGCATGAGTTCAAGTCTAGAGAGAGACCCGTGTGTTTCTCAGTGTTTCTCTGTGACTGATCATTGTAAAGGCAGGAGGATGAGTTTATACTGTTACTGGAGTGGCTTTGTTGTGATGTAATTTCAGGAGCTGCTCATGGCAGCTGTTAGTCGAACGTAAATTGAAAGCCAGCTGGTTTAGGTATCTCCGTGGTGAAGATCAAGAGAGTGCTTTGAAACCGGGACTTGGTTATGGCAACATGAGACTATCCCAGCTAACAAACTCTCGAATGTGTTTCATCTGACGCTTCCCCAGCTCCATCCCTTGCTTCACCTGCTCCATTTGAAAAATGCTACTTTCTTGGGGGGTTGAGTTGCTGGTCTTGACAGGGGACAGACTTTTGGCTTCTTGGTTAGTTCAGTATTTTTCAGTTCTTTTGTGATCATCAGATTATTGAAGTTAACGTTGATGTCTTGCTCAGACTTCTTTTGTCTCTCTCACAGATAGCAGAAGAGTAGTGGAAATACATTCTGTTAAGCCATTGTTGAGAAAGTGATGTCTGGGGTTGGGGTCCTTAGAATTTCTTGAATGTAGACTGCCACTAGGAAGAACTCTCTAAACCTTTGTTGCCAGTTGAATGCAGCGTAATGTGAACCTAGTGCCCTCCGTGGTGAGCTTTTGTCCACAATGAAATGTTCCTGGACCCATCCCCAGGAGTAGACTTCTTCTACCTCTGCTTGTTGTGGCTCTGCCACAGAGTAGCTGCTCCCTTTCTCCTTTGATAGGTGTGTCCAATTTTCCCCACCCAAAGAGCATCTTATCCTTTAGACATTCCATATAAGACATTGAAAATAGAAAGGAAGATGCCAATGAGGGAAAGTAAGAAACCACTTTGTGTCCTAGGCAAGTCCTCATTCCCACTGACAATTCTTGCATGTGTTTTATAATAGTTTATAAATGATATATAGGTAGAAAATTGATACTGAGAGCTCCAGCTGCTCTCAGAGTAGTAGGGAAGTAACTCAGAAAGATGAGAGAATTGTTGAACTATAAAATGAGCAGATTGCCTGTTCAGTGCCTTTTTCTATCCCATCAAAGTGCCAGTTTGCATTACCTTCACCAAAACATTAAATTAAATGTCTTATTTATCATGGTGCCTCTAATGTTCAAAATTCTGTATGTTGCTGTCATTCTTATGAGTTCTGAGGGTATGTACTTCTATGTGGACAGATGGTACTTACGACACAGCCTTTATAACTTTAGTGGGCTGGAATGGGTATCAAATTTTTATATTCACATTATTACCTTAATTGTAGAGAGATTCTGGGGTGGCTGTGGAAAGTTGTCTGACATGTGTTCTCTTTGTACTGCCAGGGTTCTAAATATTTATCAGTCATTACTTATTTAGAGTCTGTAATGTCATACTTTATTGGTAAATGTTCCACCTTTCAGAGGGCATTAGGTAGGTTTTCTGCAGTATCTAGGAGACTTGAACATACCTCTGTCAGCCTATCAGTGAATTTATAAAGGCAGATTAATAAAAATTAATAAAAACAAGTCTTCCCTCCCCCCCAAAATTAAAATGACATGAAAATGCATGCAGGGCACAATATTTTAAACTCAAAATTTCATGCTTATTTTTTGAGATCTGATTATGTCACATTAATTTAGATTCTGATAGATACATGAATTTGTAATCAATTCATTTTGATAGACTGAGGTTATCTTTATACTGTTAATAATGACGTATTAAGCTAAAAATTAAAAGTGAAAAAATTTTGAGAGATGTAAACATAATCACTAAATGCTGCTTTTGATCTGTTCATTAAATCAAGACACAGATCTATATTTTTATTAGCAGCAATAAAAATGTGTCTTTAAAGTATGGAATAATCCATCTAGTCCTTTTATTTTCCTGCCCATTTAATCAGAACAGGTTGGTGTTTCAATATATTGAAACATAACCAAGACTTTGATAACAGCTTTCTAGATTACTATGGGATTCATAGCTCTAATTTATAGAGCCTCATTAAAAGTACATTTTAATTATACAGTAGATCTGTAACGGAGGATTTCAAAATACCAGCATGACCACATCGTGACATTGGTTTTGTTATCTCCTGCTAATGGAATGTAGCTTCCTTGACTTGTGGTTATTTTCCTAAGTTCTTCCTTCAAGAAAGTCAGAATCCTCACCTTAAAAGAAATGAGTTATTTAACTAGTAAAATTGAAAATGAAATCTGACTCTTTCTGACATTTTTAGTGCCAACTACTGAACAAAAGACTTCTTTAGAGAAGCTGTTTATTCAGTAGTTCTTTGACTATGAGCCATCTAATATATTAAACATTTTTCAGTAAGTGCAGCAGGAGAGTGCCAGTTTTTGTTTTCAGCTCCTCACAAAGCAAAATCTATTCTTTCAGCAGGCACTGTGTGCACTGCCTCAGCACATGTGTTAGGCACCAAAGAAAACACAGACATCTAAGACAAGAGTCCTGGTTTCAATAAACTTAAGTCTAAATAGATGAGGGAACATTTATAGAGCAGATACAAGTGGGTGGAAATGAGCACTGTGTACTGGGTAAGACTTTAACTAGATTAGTTGGAGCAGAGAGGTGAGTCATCCAAAAATAAAAAATAAAAAAAGACATTTCCAGGCACGTACAAAGTATGTGTGTAGCAGGAAGAAATGGCTTGGTGAAGCGAAGGCAGTGAGCCCGGTTCTACACTTGCTCATGGAGTTTAAATGACAGGAGGTGTCGTGGCTACGCTCAGGGAGCAGCAGAAAGCACAGGGCTGGAGCTCTGGGAGGGAGAGGAGGGGCTGATTCCACTCATACTGCCTCAAGCAGCAGATCGAAGGCATGGAAACAGCACCATTCAGAGAGGCTGTGTTGAGAGGGAACTCCTGCTTACAGGGATGCCCACAGTTTGGGGACAAGCAGATACAGAGGGGCTTCTTCCATATTTCCCCCTGACTGTTGCCTCTGGTTTCTGGAGTGATCTGTGTGGCTCTATCTGCTTCCATGTCTCCATTCTTCATCCTTCAAAGGACTGCTCAACTCCTGTTGTTCCCAAAGTGGTCAAGGAAGACTTCCATGAGCCTGAGTGAATGGAGGAAGGAAAGAAATGTAGAGGAGAGGGGACAAAGGTCTAGAAATCCCAGTTAGAGTCCACAACTGTGATACCAGTCTTCATGGAGCCTTTTCTCAAATCCTTTAAACTAACGATTTTTATTTTCCATACATGTTGTATAACGTTGATCAAAAGTGTGCTTTTTGGTTAATTTGAGACATACAAATTTGAATGCTAAAACTTCCAGGTACTTCAAAACAAATAAATGTTCTACCATTTGGAAGAGGAGATTTTGCTGTAACTTAGAAAAATTTAATCTGTTTATTTGATGAATAACATTTGCTTGGTTAACTGTGTTACCTGAATTTCCTTCTGGAAAGCAGTGATACGTTTTATTTGAGAGAGGAAGATATGTATAGATAGACAGATGGACACACTGAGACCAGTTAGGAAGATGTTTTCAGGGTGAAACATTTCTGTTTTCCAATTTTAGTTTTGTTCGAGCTTTCCTATAGAAAACATTTACCTTTCCTCTGTGACATGCCATTTAAATTTTACACATGAAATAACATATGTAAACACAAGCTAGTCATAATCTATACCTACTCTGAATCAGTCCCATTGGGTGTTTAATAAAGAAATCCCAAGTCAAGCATATTTAGTCATAAAAATGGGTAGTATTAAAGTCAATAGAAATAGTATGGCATGAATTATATCTTAAATTTTTTTTTAATGTTATAATAATACCTTGTCTGGAGAGAAGTTTTTCAGGTTTCTTGTTGCAAATTGGAAGACAGTTCTGTACTTTTGTATGCATTTGTGCTTCTGGGGTGACCAGACTAGAAATACACAAATACTTTGAATTTTGATGAGGATGGGCTTTATTTTAAAGTGTATGAAATAGGGATAATTGCCTAAGTGCTTTCTGTATGTCACCTGTGGAATACTGAACCACGTTTTCCTGGTTCTTGGTTCTGAAATTGTTTGCACTTAAGATGATAAAATGCACTGGTTTTAGAAAGCAAAATTTTAAAAACAGATTTTAGACATAAATAATAGCCTAGAATTAAGGCATTGTTCTGCAGAAGTTGATATAAACCAGTGAACGTTGAAAGAATCGAGTTTAGTTGCCGTGTGTATGGTGGTGGCACCACGCACGTGCACGGCAGGTGTGTAGCCGTGGTAGAGACTGTGGATGGGGACACGGAGAACCTTCCCAGGCATCTCTGTAAGTACGAGCTGTTTTCATCATGTTCTAGAGTGACTAATAGACATGTTACTCATGGCGATTAACCTTTTCATTTCTGTGGGTTCTGTGTTAACCTCTTCTTAGATTTCTGAAGTTAAGTGAATAACTCTGTGGTTGTCTTGGGTAGAGACCAGGTCTCCCCCAAACCCCGTCAAAGAGCTTTGAAGTCCCTGTAGTCCTGAGCCTGTCCTCAGTTCTGCAATTCTAGGAGCTGGGGCTCGTCTATAAACCAGAGCACTCATTTATTAGGTCATTAATTCATAATCGCTGAAATGTCCATGGTTGCCCAACAGGCTTCTCCCTTTTGGCATCTGGGTAACTGTTGCAGTGGTGAACCTAGCATCCTGTCAAAGGCTACTCTAAGCTGATACCGTTTAGTTTTTACCTTCTCCTCCTCTTCCTTAGCCCTGTTTTCTAACTCCAGGTCACACAACCACCTTCACCGGCTGGGGGTACCTGATTCAGTTGCACTCTGCCTCAACTCTCACCATCATATTAGGCA
Organism: Camelus dromedarius; assembly: GCF_036321535.1. Classification (NCBI taxonomy): domain Eukaryota; kingdom Metazoa; phylum Chordata; class Mammalia; order Artiodactyla; family Camelidae; genus Camelus; species Camelus dromedarius. The sequence continues at coordinate 36,093,802 of NC_087439.1, forward strand.
ACGGTAAGGCCTGGTAGACAATCCATGCTTTTTCTGCCTTCACGGTTCCTTCACCTTCTCATCTCCAGAGTTCTCTCTCTCTCTTTCTTCTCCTCCTCCTCCCCACCTAATTTTAGACTGTTGGCGTTTTCTGAACACAACACATGGTGATGTTTTATAGCTCTGTCTTTGTAGTAACTCTCATCTTCCCTGACATCCCTCCTACTGTGGCATGTTTTATGATCTTCACTGTTGCATTTATCACACTGTTTTTATTCCTTTCTTTCCTGTTAGACTGTGAACTCCTTCAGCATCTTGATGGTTCTGAAATCTAACGCTGCTTGGCATGTAAATGGTTTTTTTGATGAAAATGCTGATATATTGTCATTCTTTCCCTCACTTTGTTTCATTCCTTCCCTGAACAAACTCTGTTGCACACTACTAGGTTTTAGGCCCTTTTTTTTTGGTGCTGAGACTACAGTGCTGATTCAGCTGAAAACAGTCCCTGCTCTCACTGGATCTAGAGTGTATGCTCGGGGGATGCAGAACAGTGAGTAGGAAATTCAGTATAGTCCACTGCATGCTCCATCTGTGCTCAGCAAAATGCTAGAAGCTTTGTGATTTTTTCATGTGCTTTCTTCAAAAAGCTGTTTGGAGATGTTGAGTGTGAAAATGTGTTTGTCTTCTTGAAAGCAAAATACGGGATTAAGCGTACAGAATCTGAACTGATTAAAAAAGACTGAAAGATAACCACAATTTCTCTGATTTTAACTTGCTGAAGACAGGGACAAAACGAAAGGCTTGTTATTGCAGTTGTTAATCTATCATACTTTCAGTTTTAATGCCTTTTTAAATCTAGAATTTTCCATTTTACTCTAAAGAGCTACTTAAGAAATTGGAAATCATTAGATGCATTATTGCTTAAATCGATATTGTTAAAAGTGACTTTAAGCATCTGTGAAATCAGTGTTTTTGATGATTTCCTTTTTCACCTGTGCTTTCAGTAAAGCACCTTATAGATTAACATCTGTCCTAAACAGAACATGTTTTAGGCAGATTGTTATATATCCCAGATGGGAAGTTGGTCTTCCCAACCAAAGTACCAGTATGTACCATACACATGGCCTATTTCCACATGAATGTTCAAGAGACAAGCATGAAAAGTATAATTAAAACTCACACCTGGCCTGGAGCAGACTGGGTTCTTTTTCTGGAAAATCATTTATTACTTCATTTAGAAGTGAAGTTTTCCAAGAAATTGGTACCCAGCTTACAGCCAAAACACAATTTTGTGCTTAATTTTGTTGGCAGGAATCTTTACTGAAAAGAGCTTAAATTTTTCTGTACCATTTTCTTAAAAGTACTTAATTAATGTTTTTCTTTTAATAGGCTGATGTCATTGGAAAAGCAAATTTTAACTGTAAAAGATAGAACAATATCTCTTTTAGTTACATTTGCTCATTAATAGTAATTATTTTATTGTAGGATTTCCCAAAGCATTTTCCTCAGAATGTTAACAGGTAGCCCTCAGATTGAGAATCAGTGGGGGAAGGATAGCTCAGGGGTAGAATGCCTGCTTGGCATGCATGAGGTCCTAGGTTCAATCCCCAGTACCTCCATTAAAACAAATAAATAAACCTTATTACCTTCTCCCACCCCCCTCAAAAAAAAAAAGAAAAATTGAGGATCAGATAAGTGTCAGATACTGAATTAGGTAAGATTAAACAGGTTCATTTACTTTAAGATTTCTCAAAGTCTTTAAATGTTCTGTACCACTGCTTCTCAACCTTAAAGATATATACAAAACGCTGGTGATCTTATTCACATGATGATTGATTCAGTAGGTCTGGGGTGGGGCTTGAAATTCTGCATTTCCTGTAAGTTCTAAAGTGTTGCCAGTGTAACTGGTCCACAGGGCTCACTTCAAATAGCACGATTTTTAGGAGTCTTCAAGAGGAAGCATGCTCGGCAGAATTAACTAGAGAAACATTGTTTTTCACATGTTAAAAGTAGTCCATGGAGCATGCTTTGAGAATTTTAAATTTTAAATCGAATCTTTCAAGTTACAAATGAATTTATAATTTATATAGAAGTCTTTTAAAAAGTCTAATACAGAACTTGTAGGTTATCAGCTAGACCGCCTGTGTAAATCCCAAGGCACTGAAAGATCATTTATCTAGTCCACATAAAAAGAAAAATCAGTATCTTGGACTAAAAAGACAACCACTGTATGAGATACCAGGTTGTTACTAGATTGTATACTTCTTAGTTTTAACAGACCTTGTAAATATTATTAAATGCCCCAGTCCTTAATTAAACAATCTTACTTTGTTTTTATTGCCTCTGGTAATTCACTTATAAATTACCTTATTTCTAAATCCCCATATGTGCTATGCTAGTGGCTTTATTAGTCTTTAATCGTTAACACTAACATTTGATATGAAAACTAATGATAAAAACAAATCTTTTATTTAAACGGCTTGAGATTTGATATGGCTTACCATACCCTTAGGTGCAAATGATATAAAACAAAAGTCTAGGGAGATTTTTGAGAAATCTAATGAACCTAAAGCAAAATTTTAAATATAAAAGCTTAACAAAATTAATTAATACATTATAGATGGGCTTTTCCCCAGCTGGATCCTTCTGCTGTACCTGGTACAGTGTCTCCATGTACCCCTGCCCAGTGAAACCCTTCCTTGAGCACCTGCCTTCTGTATTTGAGCTCTTACTGCCTCGATATCTCGAGCTGCATTTTATCGTAGTTGTTTATTTATCTTTTCTTTCCTTTTAGACTATAAATTGGATTGGAGGTCAGGGTCTTATTCATCTTTATACTTTCAATTATACCTGGTTTATAGTGTGGTACATTGTAAGTGGAAGATCAGTAATACATTAAGTAAATTGTATCTTTAGAAGATAATTCTGCATGTAAATTTTAATTTTTCAGTCTTAGGATACTTAAAAATTATGTAAGTTAAAATTTTTTTTCTTTTTCCTCATTTCTTGTCTTGGTGATTGTATCAGTTAGTATTACTCATTCATCATCATCTACCAAGTCATCCTAAATCTCAGTGGCTCAAACAGCCATTTAAAAATTTCTCACAGTTCTAGGCTTGATAATGAGATTCTGCTGGTCTTGCCTGGGTTCGCTCAGGTGACTGCAGTCAGCTGGCAACTTGGTCAGACTTTCTTAGAGGCCTGTCTTACACATTCCAGGGTCTTGGCTGGAGTGGTGGGATCGCTGGGCCTAGGTCTCCCAAGGCATCTTTCAATCCCGAGCTCTGTCACAGCATAGTGATCTCAAGGTTCCCAAAAAGCTGCAACGCCTTTTAAGGTTTAGCCTCAGATATTGTACAAGATCACTTCAGCCACCTTCCACATTCAGTGGGCCCACCTCTTCCTGAGAAAAGAGCAAAGGTGCAGTCCCCTGGAGTTGCTGCATGTGCACTTTTTCCCACAGAGTTAAATAGAACATTCGTACAGTTTTACTTTCTTCAGCTCCTCACACCTCTCCTGTTGATATCATGTGAAGTTTATTTAGACTTAATCTTCAATTTCGAGTTATTTGCTTAGCACTGTTTCTTGTGTACTAACCATTCCTTGATCGTATTTGTTATTTGGTTGCAGGACTTCCTTTAAAGATTATTGAAACCAGATTCTCTTGAGTCCTGGTGTGTCCTAACATGCCTCTATTTTGACTTCATATTTGAATAATAATTTTTGGTCAGTACTTAGGAGTTATTGCTGTATCCACTGTAGTTGGTAGGAGATCTCATGCCAAACTGATTCTCCTTCCTTTGTAAGCAGTTTATTTTTCCTCCATGATAGCGTTTACAATCTTTCCTTTATCCCTGGAACTAAGACATGTCAGTGGATTGGGTCTAGATGTAGTTTGCTTCATTCATTTATTCACTTATTGGCCCATTTTAAGTATTCGTTTTCAGCTCTGAGAAATTTTCATTTCTTACTTCTTTTAGTATAAAGTCTCTGGCTGTTTCCCTTTCATGCAGTTTTTAGTTTAAACACCAAGGGTGCTGGTTCGACCTATTCCACTTTACCTTTTTTTTTTTTTTTTTTTTTTTTTTACTTTGGGAATTTGGTCCCTTCTGGGCACCAGTGCTGACTGAAGCCCTGCTCTCTATCTGATCCCTCATGCTTTGGCTGCTGCTTCAGCATGTTCAGGGCAGGGGCTGACTACCTGGATGCATCGTCTCTCTCCCCTTGATTATCTGATCTGGGCCAACCTAAGCCTAACATTCTGGACTCTACTCACTCTGAACCTACAGCTCCCTCACCAACTGCTCCAGCCTCTCAGCAGACTTTTTTTTCCCCCCTCAACAGACTTTGTTTTCTTTTGTGTTTTAGTTTCTTCTGGTTATTTTGCCATAGATCTGCAGCCATTATTTTTTCTGATATTTTGGCACACTGATGGCATCTTTAAAATTTCTAGGCTGGCTAATTTTCTTATCTTAGAAAAGAGAAAATGCCTTTTCCATTATTTCATAACGTTGTGAGTTGGGAAAGAATGGAAATGTGTGCTCATCTTGCCTCTTGATCCAGTCATCTCCAGCTCAGGGATAATTTCATTCTCATCCTGTTATCCCCATCCTTTTTACACTCTTTAACATGCCAGACATCTACATGCCATAAAGGATCCCAAATCCTAAAAAAAACTGAACCTGTAGTGTTTTCCAAAAGAGATTCCCTTTTTGACTCTCTTTAAGAAATGTTTTTTTGGAAAGGTTGATAATTACCAAAGTGCAGCCTGTGTTTATCCAACATAGATTTTTTGTTTTTGTTAGCAGTTTATAGGGGTTACCTGCAAACCTGTTATAGGGACCATGTCAGCCCTCCACCTGACTCCAGGGAGCACTGTTCACACAGAACACAGTGTGAGTGGCCACCTCGAGGTGTGAGTGGTGCTATATATTAACTGTGTGTTTCATTTTCAGAAAGTATTATTGAATAGTATACAGGGTTGAGGGCATTCTATTTTATAATGTGAGCCCCTTTTATTGAAATGAATTCCAGACATTTGTGAACCATAAAATTATACTTAGTACAGTTTCATAAATAGAAGTAGTTCAGTTCTCTGAAAAATAGATAATCTTTAATATTTAAGCTGTTAAACACTGTCTTATTCTACTTATACTCAAGTTATTCTATTTGTAGATCACATCTAGTAAGGATTAAGCATATGTTTATTCTACTGTATTAGTATTTTTCCTTTTTCATGAAAAAATAACTGGGATAGTTAATAAAATATATAATTAGAAAACATTAAAAAGCATACACACCCATCAATTACTGCCCATGCCAGGCCAGCACCCCAAAAGTTCTTCATGTGTCCCTCTGAGATCACAGCCTCTTTCCCCACAGTGGTAACCATTCCTCTGACTTTGGTGATAACCATTTCCTTGGTACCTACACATGTATCCCTCATAAACAGTTTTATCTTGCCTACTTTTAAACTTTACATAAGTGGAATTCAACTGTTTGTATTTATTTGTGACTTGCTTCTTTTATTCAGCATTATGCTTGTGTGAGTCGCTCTTGTATAGAGCTGTCATTCATTTGTTTTATTGCTATCAGTGAAATGTATTGCATGACTGTACGCAATGTATTCATTCATCCCATTGTTAATTGTCATCTGGGTTATTTTCAGTACTTGGCTTTTCCAAAGAGCGCTGCCATGACCATACTTACATGTCTCTCCAGGTGTTGATGTGCAGGAGTGTCTCTATATAATCAGGAATGGAATTAATGGACTGTGTAATATATGTATCAGCAGCTCAACTAGATAAATGCCAAAATGTATTCCAAGATGATGGTTCCCGTTTACTTACTCATCAGCAGCCTGTGATATTTTTTCACCATTGTTCCACATCTTTGCCAAAATTTGATATTAGTAAATGTTTTGCCATTTCGGTGGTTGTGCGTTGATATTTCATTGTAGTATAGATTTGCATTTTTCTAATTACTGAAGAGGTTGAGCAACTCACTGTCGGCCATCTAAATTTCCTTTTTTCTGAATGACCTATTCATACTTTTGGCTTATTTTTATATCAGACTATCTTGCATTGATCTTTTGATTCTAATAATAAATCTATAAGTCAGAATAATTATCTGCTGTACATAATTCATTCTCTTGAATTACTGTGCTGTTTGGCATATAGCTCTCTTCTAAATAAATTCTTGCCAAGAAATTTTAATTTTTTTTTTTGATGAACTATCTGATTAGACTTTAGTATGTAGCTATCTCTAAGGTTCCTAAACAGTTGCAGATTTTTGTGGTGCTCCTTATTTCCAGGATATTTTAAAACTATAACTGTGAAAAGTATCTAGTATTCCTTTTTAGAATTCTAGAATAGACTCCATATGGTACTGAAGGTGTTTTACTTTTGAGGCATATTCCTAATTCCTAGTACTCCATTCTTTTCTTCTGTAATATCTGTTCCAGTTTCATTATAAGTAAAGCAATGAAACTTGTCTTTGCTATGTAGGATACTCAATTTTTTTAAAATTTTACTGTTAAAATATTTTGTTCATCTAATGCTTGTTTAACAAACTTTTATTATTCTATATTATTAATGTATTGCTTTGAGTCAAATTTAAGTATTTGTGCTTATTTTCTGTCCTTTATTATTTTTCTTAATTCATTTTTAGACATTATTTTATCTTATCAATTTTGAAATGGTTGTTAACAGTCATCGTAACATTTTCTGAGTGTTAAAAATGAATTCATGAGATGTGTGTTAGACTCCAGATTACTAATGCAAGAGAGCAGAGAATAAATACACAATGTCCAGTTTATTTCACTGGATAAGATGAAACAAAGTATACTTATTATACTTGGACCAAAAACTATCAGTAAGGAGAGTAGAAATGCATAAATAGAGGGAAATCCAATATCTAGTTGATCTTCTAGCTCAGAGATTTAGCAGCGGTGATTTTGTGGGTCAGTGTCAGAGGTGGTAAAAGGGATTGTAGTTTTTGAGTCCTAGTGCCTGTATGATTACATCCATAGCTTGCAATGAAAGCCTTCAGTGATCACACTGGAATGTATATGGCTTGCATCCTTGAGCAAAAAAATTTCCTGTTAATTCGTGAGAGTTTACTCTAAGATACACACAGACACACAGACACACACACAGACACACACACAGACACACAGACACACACACACACACACACACACACACACACACACACACACACACAGTATTACCCTAACACTTTCATGTAAAAGCTTCTTGTCTTCAATAAAGTTAATAGTGAAAACACATAGCAGTTCATAGTCAGCTCTCCAAGAAGTGTTTTACAAGACTCAAAAAAATGCAGTCCAGTAGAGTGATAAAAATAGAGACCTGGGCAAAGAGGAAATTTAGTAAGGAAAGGTTGGGATAAGATGAGAACACACTTGTAAGAGTTAGTCACAAATGCATCTCTGAGCTGTTTGAATAGCCAAACAAAAATTGTCAGCACTGAGATTCCCAGTACCATCCCCTCCTCAGGGCAAGCACAGCTTCCTGGCCTGCAGGTACCTTTTTATAGAGAGGTGTGATGTGGTGAACAGCATTCTGAAAACTCCTGAGGAACATTCACATCAATTCAGAATATAGAAGCTGTCCTATCTTAGTGTCAGCCTCAAGATTCAGGGAACTTTGTTTCCCGTTTCTAACACATGCAAAGACCCTTTCTATACCACCCCTGCTCCTTGGTCATCTGAACTGTGGTTCAGGATCTCTTGTGATGGGAAATGTACCACCTTTAGAAGTAATCAATTCTTGAAATTTTGGACATACGACTGTTCACTCCAAAAGGAAAGACCTTCCTGAGCTTGCCCTCAGGGGTCCAACTTTTAATTTTATAATACATTAAGTATAAATAAAATATATTATAAATGTAACTATCAGTGAAATTTGATTCAGAGTATAAAGACAGTAATAATTTAGCTTAATATAAGTTTGTTACAAAATCATTAGTTTTTGGCCTACCTCTTGGGACCAAAAAGTCTAGCATTGCTTGTGCATGGCAGTCCTGAACAGATTTACAGACATGTGCTTGTCTGCATGGTCCTTCTCATCTTCAGGTCAGACTCTCTTCCTGTTCCATTAACTGTTCCTCCTGTGTTCTCGACTGAGCGCTGAGCTCATAAGGAGCCGGAGCTGTCATTCATTTCATTCTTGTTCCTGTGCCTGGAAATAATGACCGAAGCCCTTTACCAACCCATCATCCTCTCTTGAATAGATATACTTGTGTCCATTCCTGTCAGTGTGCCCCCCGTAACCACAAGTGGACATGTCCCAGGGCGCCTGAAGGAGAGACGTATGCTCACTTGCCCCCTTCCTAACACCTTAAATACTGATATCAGTGCAGCACAGCATCACCGTGGCTTTACCGCAGCCTCGTCTCCTTCATAGTTCACTCACTCTGCTCTTGAACCTCAAGTGCCTAAGTCTTCCCCCCGGGTGCTGCGGAGCTAGCCTAAACACAAGACCCTACGTTTATTTATCCCTGGTGTTTTTCTCTCATCAGAGGCAACTCATTACTGCAGTGTAGCAGTGGTTTTTGTATTTGAATTTTGTCACCTGTAAGTTCAGAATTCTTAGTCATTGAAGAATTTGAGCCTACCTTGTATGTTATGATGTACCTTATGGCTAAAGTTTTTGGTTAGGGCTGGGCCAAGATCCGAGCTCTCTGACGTTACATTAGAAACCTCTGTAGGTTGATGTATTTTGTTCAGCTATTTACAGATTGTGAAAGTCAGCCGTTGCCCTTGGCCCGCCCCATTTCTCTGCTGATGATACTATCGGGGGACTTCTGACATCATACCTGCCTCACTGGAGTCTAGACACACTGCGTTTCCATGGGTACAGTGCCAAAGAGAAATTAGACCAGCTTAACGTGACTTTTCTTTGGCGTGCTCCTTTTCGGTTCTCACACATCATCTCTTGGATAAAATCCTTGTAAGAATCTCACCCAGGATCTATGTCTAGCTCTCTAGTTTGTAACGTGAAGAGAGTCTACTTTCTCCTTTCCAAAAACAGCCATGGCATTTTCCTGCTTCCAGTTTTCTGGCACCTCTTCCATTCTCTGTGATTCTCCAAAGAGCCAAAATGGTTCAGCAACTTATTTGTAAGTTTCCTCAGGTCCCTAAAATGGGATTGCCCAAATCGGGCAAGTTGAGGTCATCGAGGGATGCATAGAGCCTAATTTCTCAGTCTCTTTGCTATATAAGTACTCATTGCTTTTTCTCTTTGCTGATGGGAAGAAGTAATAATATTCTGTGACTTTAGTCTTAGTTTGATTCCTTCCAACTCCTCACATTGTTATGCGAGCTACAATAAATCCAACAGAATAAGAGGTTTATAACTTGTCAGTATTATGGCGTCCCTCCTCTGTCCCATGTTGGTGATGGTATTTGGGGGCTGTTCCTAGGATGAGGCATAGAGGTGTCTCACCCTCAGTTATGTCTGGGTACCATGGTCATCGTTCTCCATCCTGTGGGTGTTAGTAGTCGTCTGCAATGTCTCCTAGTTTTTGTGGAATCTGGGAATAAAAACATATCTGCCTATGAAAGTCTCCTTTCCTGCTGAGTAGTAGTTTCTTGTACAAATTTATGAACTCTCCACCAACCTCCTCCTATTGATTTTCATGTTGTTATTCCATCATTTGTGTCTTGCTATTGTGCCTTGATCTCATCTGTATTTTGCTGACTCAGCTAGATGATGAGCCACTGATGGTCAGTGACCTTGCTTTATACCTGTGTCCCCTTTATCACCCCGGCATATGACGTGGGCAAAGTAGTATTCAGAAAGTGCCTGTCTGATATCATAAATCTGGACAGTCATCAAAAAATAAATATTATGAAATTAAGTGTGGCGCACTCACGGTGATGTAAGATAATTACAGTAATATAATTCAATATCTTTCTTTAAACAGTAAGGCTTCTCCTGTTTATAGTACAGAATTAATAATTACTTCCCCAGTGACGTTTCAATTTCTCCTTTTCTCAAATTCTCTTTGTTCGCTGACATTTTGCTTCTCTTTTTCTTACACATTGGTTATTTCATATTATACTCTTGATATTTAGAATTTTTGTTTCTTGGCATTCTTATTTTTGTTTCACTGTTGCATAGTAACATTTTTGTTCTTTGCAACCATCTGCTTATTTTAAGGTGTGTAGTTTTTCAATGGCATAGAATATTTTCATATCTTTACTTGGCTTAAATGCTAAACTAGTATCTTTATGTGTGGCTTCTTTTTCTTCGCAGACTTTATCTCTTGTCCATAATGGGCACCGGGTAAATATAGAAATGCTTAATTTTATCCAGTTGATGATATGATATTTTAAGTATATTATTTTATATCTTAACATAACATACATACTAAAAAATAAAGGTTACCATAAAATCATTCCATTGTGCTGTATGAAGAATTAGTAAGTCATTTCGTGAGGAAAGGGTGGTTCAGCAAAGGGCATGTTCCGGGGCACTTAGATTTTGATCCTGGGCCCACTTATTGCAAATATGAAGCTCCTTCTCCCATGCATACTTGAAGAGACCCTCTTCCTGGCAGTTGGGGGGGCATCCTCACCTTGGGCACCACAGATGGGCAACAGAGAAATTAGCTGCTAGAGCCAACACCAGGACTCCTCATGGAAGGTCCCACTAGGGGAGAATGCATAAACTCATCAGTCCTATTGTCCATTTCTGCCTATTAATATAGCAAGAATAAAGCAACCTAGCACCCAACCAATCCTCACTAACGTGGAAGTCAGGAGAGTAAGGAATGAGATGGAGGCTCAGGTGATAATGTTCATCTTTTCTTGTCTTTCAGATTATGAGTTTGGAAATAAACAGCAAGGTGATATTGACATTTGAGGGAATGGGCGAAAAAAATCCCCAAATCATACTACAGAACTGAACATTGTGTAAATTGATAAGAAATCAGAATACAGCAGTAGACTAATTTTTAGGAGAAAACTGAGGAATGTCATTTATGGCCTTGAATGCCCATATACAAGTATACAGAGTAATGGATTGAACAAATATGGTCTTAGGATATCATAGCACTTGGTGAGGTTTGCCTAATAACTGTAATGAGACATGAAAAAGACAATCAGTTCTTCCTTCATGTATTCTTTGGCAAACATTAATTGAATATCTTATGTATGCCAGGCACTGGGCCAGTCTCATGATGTGATACACTGTGCTCTCGAGGTGACAGGCAGAAAGACTGACAGGTAAACAAGTTTTTAAAATGTTTACATTTCAGGTGAGCATCTTTCCCCAATCTTTTTCAAATTTGTAAAAAGTCCACATCAAATCAGTAAGTTTCCCGGCAAACACACCACTCTCAGTAAGTGTTATCTTAGGAGAGGCACCTCATCTCATGCCAAGAACCCATTCTTCTGTCATAAGCTGTGGTCCGGAAAAGTAAATTCCCTTTCAACACAGTCTCCATAGCCACTGTCGTCTTTGCATAATCAGATTCCTCCTAGGAAACCAAGCTAGCTATAACGCTCCACCAAAGATAGCCTTGTTGCTCGTTGTGAGTGCCTTGCACTTCTTTTACATACAGCAGAATTTTGCTTGTTTTCAAGTCTTCCATGAGTTTTAAACTCCCTTTTTTCCTATTGCATAAGCCTCTTCTGTAATCTAAAGCATTAGCACATTCGTAGATGTCTTCTTGTTTGTATACTTCTTTGAAAACTGACCCTTACAGCAGTCTAGAGTGTTTATTATTATTTTGTTCATGATAAGATAATCATATTAACATAATGGTTAGCTGTTCAGAAAATTCAGCGATTTTATAAGCATCTTAACAGCTTTATTGTCTTCAGCATATTTTTCATTGAGTCCTCCTCCCCAACCCTTTGTCATGTCATTTTTTCCTGTGATGTTGTTTGAACATTTTCTTAGTATTTATTATTATCATTATGGTTTTATTGCTGTTTCTTAGTACATGGTAGCCCTAGCTGCACTTTTGGCCCTAGATACTGCCTATTAGGAATTGCAGAGCTGTATGGAGTTGTGCTCATCGATCATCATCGGTGTGGAAGTCTGTGGTAGTTCCTGGTGGAACCATCTGCAAACGCTCAGCCCGCCCTGTTGCTGCTCAGGGTCTTAGGAGACAGTGTTAACCCTTTGCCTGCTTGATTGTAGGAGGAATGCCAGCTCCTGAGCAGGCCTCACTGGTGGAGGAGGGGCAACCACAGACCCGCCAGGACGCTGCCTCCACTGGCCCCGGCATGGAACCCGAGACCACCGCCACCACTATTCTAGCTTCCGTGAAGGAGCAGGTACAGCCTCTTATTTTAGAATTTGCAATTCATGATTTCTTCAATGCCTTTAAAAATTAATCTTTGGATGTGTTTTAAATTTGTCTAACGTCCTTGACGCCTTCACGTTTTCTAATTATAAGGTGTTTACATCCCTGAGTACATTGGGATGACTGGCAGGTAGAGCCGCTCCAGGTGCCAGTCAGAATCGGAACATGCAGGATACTTGTGCGTCTGCAAGTAAGGACAATATCGATGGTGATTGGTGTCTCTGTCTCGCCCTCCTCACACAGTGTGTGCATGCACGCAAAGCTTCATCAGACGTACCGCACATTGCTGACTTTTCTGTCAGGGCTCTGGCAGCTCGAGGCCTGTGATATCCTTAGATCTGTTGAACATTTTAGCACAGGTATTACGTAGGGTTGTCTCTGTGAGTTTTGGATCAAAGGCTATATTTGTTGTGTTTGTCTGAATTAAAGTATACTCATTCCGTGAGCTAATGTTCTAAAACATGTCAAATTGTGCTAGTTTGGTTAAATGTCATGTTTATGTTGATTTTTTAAAGGCACTTAATACTATTTATCCTTCAAACCCAAGTAGCCTTCTAAATTAGATTTTTGTCTGGTGTGTGTAGAGAAATTGGAATTCCTGAATTTAATTGCTTAAGATTTAAAAGCTTAATAAGGTGAATGTAAATTTAAAGCTCCAGGGACACTCTGCCCTCTCCCTAGCAAAACAAACAAACCAAAAAAGGATACGCCCTCTGTGAGGGTTATTTTGTTGGAGATAATCTAATACTAAAATTTCCTTTTTAAATCTTATGATTAAATCACTGGTTTTGTTTATTTGTTTTTCTTTGAGAGATACAAACTTAGATGTTGTATATAGGCTGGAATATTCTTTCAAAAATCAGATTCAGCAGTTCAAGCGACTAATGATGACAAAGAGTAAAGGAATGTTTAATACTTCATTATTTTACTGTTTGCTGTAACTTAAAGCTAGGGTAACTTAAAGCTAGATATGTGTCTAAAAGCCTGCTGTAGAATGAGGAGATGGGTCTGCCATTAGAAACAAGGATTTCACAACTTATTCTAGTAGCAAGATATCAAAATATTTTTCATTCCTCACTGATATGTGAAGTTTTTAAACATTTCACAAACTAAGAATTTGAGAAGATACAAGGAAATTCTAGTCAGTACTGTTTTCATTTCCACCAAACTATGGATTATCCAAGCTTCTATCATCTCTGAGAGGGAAAAAAGAACTTTTTTCTTTTAACACTTCATAGTTGTTAAGATTTGTCCCAAGGAGCTGTAAAATGAGAAGGCTCTGATTTATTTGGGGCTCTTAGTGTACACTGCGTTTTGGTGAAACATGGCAGTAAATTCATCAAAATGCTCAGAACTGACTGAAGACCAGAAACTGTATTCAGTAAACATAACGACAGGAACTTTGTGTTTATATCTTGAAACCAGATAACTCTGCATGTTGAAGAAAATTGGAAACCTGTCATGATTTTAGCACTCTTAATTCCTTGATGGCCTCAGATGACTTCAAAATTTTACCATTTGCAAATGAATACTATTCTGAATGGGTATTTTATAGGGGATAGCAAAAGGGGTCTAGTTTCTCAAGGTAGCCAAAAAAAGAAAAATACAGATTATTTGCTATTTATTAAAATTCTTACATATCTCCCAGAGTATTTAGTTAGTGGGAAGATATGCTCTCTTCTTTGCTCTTATTGCTGTTCTAAGAATTTGAGTCCATTAATATACTTTTACAGTTTCATTCTTAATTTCTTTTAAGATTGTCAATGCTCAGTACTCAGTATTTCCATCACTCAACCCAAGACACCATATCTATCTCTTGTTCCAAGATGCTTGCCTGATTTTAAATAGCTAACTCTGGTTCCCATAGGATTTTGTGGCACCAGGCAAGACACTCTAATTTCTCTGTAGTTGAAGTAAGAGTTTCATAGACTTTTTTCTGAAATATGTCACTTGCTTTTTTTTTTGTCTGCCAAATTAGACAGCACCGAAAAGTTAAATAAGAAAAAGAAGGTTGGCTACTGTTTACCTTATATATTTGATTTTAAGATACTAGTCAGTATGTGGCATTCTTAGTCATGTTAAATTCAAATGGAAGAGTTAATTTTAGATTATGTCCTTGATCATGTTTTGTATCAAAAGAGCCGTATTCCTGGACGGGATGTGAAATTATAGGGAAAAAACACACCTCACTTTCGTAGACATGGAGTGATGGGATCAGCTCTGCTGATCTCAAAGAACAGACCTTGTATGGTGACAGCTGTGTCTCAGGAATGGTGTTTCATTAGGGTGAAGACCCCCGTCAGTGCAACTGGGGAAATGGCTGGGTTCCCATCCTGCCTCCACTACTTACTGTGTGATCTTGGGAAGATTATTAACCTCTCTGTGCCTCAGTCTCTCATCTGTAAAATGAGGATAATAATAGTTATTGAAGACATTAAATAGCCTATGTAAAAATTTTACAACACTGCCTGGCACTTAGTAAGTGTTCATAGTAAAGGCTAATGTTACTATTATCATCATCGTCTCTGCATAAGAAGAAAATGCCCTACTTAAAAGGAGTTGGTGATCCTGCTTTTAAATACGTATATATAGGGATTCAGTGAGACTTCTTTCAGGACGCTGATCTGAAGACAAAAAAACTTTCTGGATAGTGAGCCATATTTATACTGGGACATTATTTTACTTCTGCATGGTGTTAAACTTTTAAAACTCCATACTTGTCTCACCAATTAGAACAGCTCTATGTATATATTATAAGAAACTAAGGATGTGAAAATAAGTTTTATTAACATGCTGATGTAGTGCAGTGCCAAACATAATGTCAGGGTACTTGATCTAAGGATCAAAGGACTGAAAGCAATATCTTTTAACATGCACCTGAATTTTGAGAGGAAGAGCCTGGGTTCTTCTTGTGAATTATATCCAAGCCACTGAAATACCTCACACGAACTCCCTGTGGGCAATTCATGGTAAGTAGTAGGCAAGAAACTGACAAGCGACTGGTAGTGGTCTTGTTAACAAATCACTAGTCTATTAATATCTGAAATTGGATTTAGGGTGTCATAGAAACAATGAAATCTTCCTCTTCTGGGCCACTCTTTCCCAAGGATCCTTAGCGTCTGAGCTGTTCCTTATTTCTTGACAAAATAATTAAATTCATATTCTCTCTCTCTTACGAAGTGATGACCTTTCACGTTGATGTCAGTCATGTAGATGTATGCGTGTGCAGTTAGAGAAAAAGTTCTTACTCTTTTGCAGATAGAAAGAAGGAATCTACTTCTGTTTAAAGGCTACCTCTTTCATGAAGCCAAGTTCACCCCAGACTGAAGACAGATCTCTCTCCTGACCTTCTTTAGCCCTTTATACCACTGCTCTGACTCCACATATGTGCCCTTGGATCGTCTAATAAAAGCTACCTAAGGATAGAGCCATGGTGTATGTGTTGTTTCACACACGTGTTACAGGCCACGCCTCCCCTGGCCCCTTGAATGTTTTAGAGCTGCAGTGACTGATTGTTCAAGGAGAGAGTGGATAAATAATGCTGGCTATCAGATTGCTTTGTCACCAACTGACTGTTTTGTGAGGATAATGGAATATGTCATCACATTTACAGAAACATCGCTAAGCAAGAGAATCTCACAGACGGCACCTAGAAAACTAGTTCCCTGCTGTATGTTCTTGTCTTTTAAGACGATTTGAATTGCACCCTACTCATACTGATCTAGGAATTAAATCTGATCTCTGCATGGAGCAAACCAAAATTTCATTTCATGTGGGTGGTCAAATAATGATACAGGTGTTATAAATGTCATCTTCCATCTGTCCAACTTAGCTGAAAATTAAGTATAGGAAATGAAAGGATGTGGTTATTTTGGTAATATCACAAAATATCCACCAGTATCATATGTACCAGGTAACCAAAGAAGAAATGTTTTTCAGTTAAGGATCATGCTGTAAGAGCAATAAAACGTCAGTCCGTGGGAATAACAAAGTAATGCGATCCTTGGACTCGAGTCTGAAATCATAGGAAGTATCAGTTGAACTTAAGCCACCAGTTGGCTGTTGGATGTAATCAGGATCATCATTTGGCAGCTTCTGCTGTTCAACTCAACTCCTATTGAGAACCTAGCAGTCAAGATGAATACAGACGTTGGAAGCAATGTTTTTTGTATCCTGATAGTTTTCAGGCAAACTTGAGAATGATCTAGTGCCTAGTTTGATATCTTTCACATAGTGAGTTAAAGAAATATGGCCAAATACGGTGCCCTCAAAGAGCCTTTCCTTCTTCTGTGAAAACTTAAGACTAAAGTGATTGATTCATCCTTAAAATGAACAGCATGCCTTTGGATATAGAGAAACTGGAATTTGATAAGACGTTGACTCATCCAGAAATTTGCTGCCACCTCCTGCAACTTAGATGGGTCAGCATGCTAGCTTCACAGGCACAAGGAATCAGTGAGCCCAGGGCCACGAGCTGGCTATTATTATCAGTTTGGAGAGTATTGTAGTCTCTTTTCTTTTCTTTTTTTTTTTTTAATTGAAGTATAGTTGATTTACACTGTTGTGTGAGTTTCTGATGTATAGCATAGTGATTCATATGTACATATATACACATACACACACACACATACACACATACATATTCCTTTTCATATTCTTTTTCATTATAGGCCATTACAAAGTAGTGATGTAGTTTTTATATTGATAGAATGTCATCCTTTAAACATTCTTTAAAAGACCGTGTGGCTAATCCTGGGTAGGGTTAACAAGTATATTTCATAGCACTACATAAGGTGCAAGTTGATTTGCATTCTGTAAAAACACATATGTAATATTTATTATACTCTTTCATCTTCTGTCATGAAATTTCTTGAATAATTGAGATCGCTATTTGAACTTGGCCTTACTCCCTAAGTGCTCTAACCTCCACTGTTCTCCCACAAACCACACTCTCTTATTTTTGCTTTATGATTTAAGAAGTTTGGAATCCACATTTAAGGTTGAGGGCACTCCAGATAGCATGAAATGATAAGCAAGAATAGATTTGGTAAAAACATGCTAATTTTATGTGTACTCCTCTAAACTCTAGTGAAGTCCTAAATTAGGTACTGTGTGCACTTGTTATCTTTGATGAGTGAAAATTGCAATGTTCTTTACTTGTGAGGCTTTCAAAGAGAATACCACCTTTCAAGGTAATATTTTCTGACTTTGTGAAAATTATAATTCTGCTTTCAGTGTGTCCATGTTAATTTAAGTGATATTTAAATATCACGGAGTGAAATGAAAGTCACTAGGGATCCTTAATTTTTGAAGATAAAATAGGAAAATTTGGAGCCCAGTGGTGGCCTATTGATATACTTCAGTTTTACATGGATCTATTAGCTTCAGTAATTACACACCCTTTCCTGTATGGCAGAATGCCCAGAACTGAACAGATTCCAGCACAATTATTTACTTTATTTCTCTGAAACTGAAACAACTCAGTTGTTGTACACCTGCCTTTGCAACTTCCTTTTCTTTAGCCCCTAAGTTTATTTACAATGAAATAGTTCTCTCTGACACACCTCAGCCACATGCAGAAGATGGAATTTTTACTTCAGCTGTAAACAAGCATAGTATGTAGCTTAGTTCAAAGTACTATGCTGTAAGTACAATACCCAAAACTTCACAGCTTTCCTCTTAGTAACTCAGTAATTTTTCCTGTTGGTAACTGAACTATCCTGGCAATTGTAATTATTGTGTAGTGTGCAGGGAAGTCTTCTGTGCCTGAACTGTGTCATCAAACACAAGGTAAGACTGGATCTCTTCTTGGTGACTTCTGTGGGATCATCAAATTTTACAGCTCTACCTCATTAATATTATGGGAAATAAGGTTCAAAATGAGGTCAAGCGGTAGAGCTCTTGTGATACTATTTGGCCTGGATTCAAGAATTCTTGAACCCTGATACTTCATTCTCAGGAGATCAGTCCTCTTAAGTTTCATGTGACATGGTCAAAATTTAACATTTCTCTTCCTTGTGTTAATGCTGTAGGATATTCCCCACTTGAAGTATCTCTGTAGTTACACAGTACAGAAGAGTACAACCAACAGGTTTGTTCAGTATTTGAGTGTACAAAAAACTTGCCCTTGGATTGCCAAGTTAGCTAACAACAAGCATATACATTTTTTACATCTGCCCACATTTTACAATAGTCTGATGAACGATTAGCTGGACCTGTGAGTAAAGTTCCTCAATTTTACTTGTCCCAGGCATACATTTTGAATAACTGAGTTTTTGTTCTATTTGATTCCATTGAAGACATCTTTTTAGATGTATTGACACTGTAGGTGGTTTTGTTTTGGTTTTGTTTTGTTTTGTTTTGTTTTGTTTTGTTTTATTTTGTTTTTTTTTTTTTTTGAAGAGCTCTTAAATTCCAGGAATTTGAACAGATTTTGTCTGGCTCATTACACACAGTTGGATCACACCTGCAGACATGGACTATATAGTAGGTGCCCCCTAAATGTTTATTGAGTTAATGAACTTAAAAATGTAAAAGTGCTCACTATCCCTCTGTATAGTCAGCTTATACTTGCTTTTAACTAAATAAAAAAATACTGATTGAAAGCCTCCTGTGGGCAAAGGCTGTCCAACAAAGAGTAGGGAGGGGTGGTAAGGAGATTTATAAAAATGGGCTGTTTCATACAGTTTCTCCCCTCAGAAGAATGCAGAGTCACATACCATGTTGTGTATTTTTATGTGTGGTCATTGGCACATACTGAATATTCATTAATTGGAACCACAAAAATCCAAGAATATGTACTTTTGCCCCATTTTTTAGTTAAGCAGGCTATAGATATGTATTGTCAGTTTTATGTAATTTGTTAACTTGGGCATTATTAACTTTAATTTTTCCCATTGAATTCTCTTTACCTTTGGCTTACATTTGAAAGTAACAGAACATTTTCCCTTTTATTAACACTTAAAGTCAACCCTGACTTTACATATTTGAAATGATAATTTCCTTTTCAGTTGAATAGCTCAGTTCACAATTCCTGTTCAGAGTTAAATTATGAACATAAAGAATAATTTTCCCCCTGTACATGCACACTTCATGCGATTAAATGTAAAATGAGTGACTGCTGAGTTGGTGCGATTAAATGGGGGACAGGATCATTTAGCATTGAATTCTCTGCGCTGCGTGATTGTTTTTCTTCTTTAGAATCACTTTTGAAGAGAAAAACAGTTTAGAAACATACTTGTGCCCTCAGGTGTAACTCTAAAGTTACTCCATAGCTATAGCCAAATAGTCTGTTTTCATGTTTATGTTCTCAATTTCTCAATTGTCGTTTTTGTTACTTT
Organism: Camelus dromedarius; assembly: GCF_036321535.1. Lineage (NCBI taxonomy): Eukaryota > Metazoa > Chordata > Mammalia > Artiodactyla > Camelidae > Camelus > Camelus dromedarius. Next base: position 36,113,460 of record NC_087439.1, read on the forward strand.
TGCAAAAAGAGGTCCATACGGTCTCGCTCCATGTGTTTTTATTTGATGCATGTATTGTTTCCAGAGTGATCAGATCTGCTTGTACCTCAGCAAAGTAATGTGGGCTTTGATTATTTCATGTTAAGCATTCCTAAGAAAAATCATTTAAAATGTAAAGTTCTTTTCACGTAGTTCAAAGACATGTATGTCTTAGCTCATACAATCTTAAGAGTTTTTATGCACTGAAACCTTAGTAATATAGGGGTTGAAAATAATAGAAACACTCTGCAGGCAAATTGAAAGAATACATTACTGAAACATGACGATAAATGCATGTTATAAAATTAAATTCTATATAAATTACTTTTCAGACATGAAAATGGCTGTCATAAATTGGCAAATAGTTTTCTTAGAGTTGAAATTTCTTGGCTCTTGAAAGAAAATTAATTTTCCTTTAAAAATTAGAGTTCTTGGCATTTCAAATGTATAGATTATTAAATTTGTATTTTGTAGACTTTTACACATGAAAATTCCTATAAAGCAGCATAACATCAGAAGAGTATTCATCATGTTGTATCATCTACCCTAACAAACTTATATCTGATTTATAACTTTTCCTAAAATCATTCCTAAAGACTAAATCAAGATAAAAGTCCTTAGCCACTGCATATGGGTTTCTAACAAGCTATTTTGAAGGAATCAGTTCTTACCATTTCCTCTCTATTTAGCATTTCTGCATTCTATTATTCCTTTAGAAATTCTCTTCTATCCAAAGTTGACATAAACCATCACTTCTCTCCTTTGCAAAGTATTTTCATAAATTGTTTTATTAATAAGAAAGTAAACCTGTCTTACCTCAATGTGGAATAAATTGGCATCTCCTTTTTTCATTCATAACCTTAGCTTCCTCATATGTTTCTTGCTTTAAAGTGACAGTTGTTGGAAGGAAGGCTTACTGGAGTTTTCCCATTGCATCAATTTCTCATGTGTTTCTTAATAAGGTGAATTTTTTTTCCTACAATGTAAACAGTTAACAAGAACAAGATCTTCATTTTTCTTTTATTTAGCAAAGTATAATGAAAGAGTGAATTCTTATTAAATGATTTTGTGGAAAAATGTATCTTAGTAATTGCTGCTGTTAGCATTCTTCTAAGCGTATTGATAGGAGATTTGATGGTCTGTAGGTAAAAATAGGAAACCTATATTTGTATAGCTATGGATTTTAAACAAAATGCTATTTCACTTAGTTAATTTGATCTGCACTACAGGATGGGGAAAACATTTTATTGATACAAAACTTTCATTTGGTTGAATTTCTTTTTTAAATTTCTCAACTCTTTTTTTTAAATAATTATTATTATTTTTAATGGAGGTACTGGGGATTGAACCCAGGGCCTTGTAAATGCTAAGCACATGCTCTTCTACTGAGCTATTACACTTACCCGCTAAATTTCTTAACCCTTGATAAAACTTCTTTTGATTTCCCATTAAAAACTATGAAGACAATCACTGTATTGTCAGAGGTTGGAGAGGAGTTCTACTCTAAGGCCAATAGAACAGGACTGAGAACCATCAGTAGGTCATCTATGCCAGGTCTGCCATTGTGAGGGCAAAGACCCTAATTGCTTTATTGGGCCTGCTGGCTTTTTGATACAAGCGACCTGCTATCCCTTCTTTCTCTACCACCACCACCACTACTACAGGAAACAAATGAAAAAAGTTTTTAAGATTTTATCATTGTCAGTAAGATAGAAGACTCGATGAACTCTGTGGAATAGAAATACATTAGGAGACTAATTATTTACTATGTGCCAGGCACTGTGCTAAGTGCTTTACATGGAAGATCTCCTATATTACTTACCACAACTTTATGAGTTACTGTTGCAAAAATGTCTGTTTTTTGGCCACTGAATATCTGAGCCAAATTTCTTTGTTCCATGCATTTTCCCACCTTAATAGACTTGATGGGAAAATATATAGTCTTGAGCTGTACAAGTAAATTGTTTCAGGAAGTTGTTTTCAATCCTTAGCCAGAATGGTTTGTGTTGCTTGTAACTAAAAACCTTGAATTATGCAGATAGATACTATTATTATCCCTATTTACAGATGGAAAAACTAAAACTCAAGAAAGTTGAGTGGCTTGCCCAAGCTTACACAGTCAGTCAGCAGGGAATCTGGGATTCACATCCAGGCAGTTACACTCTAAAGACTCAAACTGAAAATTGAAATTTAGAGTGGAGTCAATAAAGACCAAAATGGATACAGAGGAAAATTGAATCCTTGGTGATGGTAAGATTATTAGAGAACTTATCTTGGAATATGGAAGAAAGAACAAAAAGGATATGATAGATGTCACTAGACATGGAGGCCATAGAGAATAAATCTAACATAAGCATTACGGTTGTTCTTGAGAAAGATTTTAGAATAGCTAGAGCTGAAGCAATACTTAAATATAATTTAAAATTTCTAAAGCCATTAAATAGTATGACTGAGGGGTAAGGTTTTCAAAAAGGTAAGAAGTTACCATAGACTGATTTTGACAGAGAAAGAAAGAAAAGAAGTAAGTTTGTATAGGTTGCAGGATGTGGAAAACTTGTCAGATGAATCATGGTTGAAATGGAAAATTTAGCGGGACTGTGACGGCAGTCTTCAGACCCAGAGGGTATCGCGACACAGTGGTTCAGAGCAGGCTTAGCCCCGCTTCTACCCCTGGCTGTGCCTGCGGCTTTGATCAGGTTACTTCAGATGGACGCTTCTCTGTCCTCATTTGTAAAATGAGGATAATGGTTCCAATCTTACCAAAATAGTAAGTCCTCAAACATTCACTGCAGTTGTTATCCTTGAGATGATATGTAGAAAGGTTGTGGAAATAGCTCATTCTAGCACAGGGCTCTTAGGAGGGACCTGCATCCAAACTGAAGAATGCTCAAAGGCAAAGGCCCAGGCTAAGACTTGGCCCAGGGAAGGGGCTCCAGCCAGGGGACCAGGTAGAGGTTATATGCAAGAGGGCCCTTATGGCATCCTGCTGTTGAAGCTGATCTGAGGAGGCTGTGCCTGTCTGGACCCATGGAGTTAGGGGTTGTGTCATGGCACCTTAAAGCAATCCTGCAGACCCAGCTCTTTGAAGGTATCTTTACAATATATTCAGAAATCTCATTCAGAGATTCCTCAGATATATCTTTGTCAGTTGCCTTGGAGGGAATTTCTACAAAGTATCGTTAAATAAGAAAAGGAAGATGCAGAGAAGTATACAAAATACACATTTTTTTTTTTTTTGTAATGCCACACTCCAGGATATAAACTCCAAGGACACTTTCCACTGTATTCCAGAGCTTAGAATAATGTCTGGTACTAATCAGCTCTCAGTACTTGTTGAAAATGTTTGTGTGTTGATGGAAAATAGGGAGGGAACAAAACACAAACATACAGGTGCACATCAAACTCACATTAACTACCTAGGAGAGGTGAGGGAGGAAGTCAGAAATCCCCTCCCCAAGAACACAGTTGAGGGGCGGTATACAAAGTTAATCAAAAGTAAATTTTCCTCATGACATGTGTATGATTGTTTATACCTGATCATCTTTTCCTTTTTCCTATAGAAAAATCAATTTTGCCCAAAAGTGGTAGTCATAAGAGATTTGTTCAAAAATGGATGTTTGTTTCTATAGTGAAATGGTGGTCCTCGCATTTTGACCAGGACCACGCACTTTGGCTTCCTCTACCTGTGCAGACATCAGCCTCTCTAGTCCCACAGCTAGTGACAGCAGGCTGACTACTTCTCAAAATGATGTCACTCATTTGGGGGTGAGGAGCAAGGCATCTGTACTGACATTATTGTATTTTCTAGCTTTTAAATGCTTCCAGCAATATTTCATATTTCACTGAAAATGTAGCCTTAGTGAGTCATGTCTAAGCCTGAAGAAATCCTGGTGCTTTTATGAAGAACTTGAGAGTTTGTCACTGCTGTGATGGCACATACGTCTAATCTGTTCTTGCCTTCCATAACCTGGATTCACTCCAAACCCAATTGTAATCACTCTGACTGATTTATTTGAACTGGCAGAGCTCACATCGGTAGACTCTAAATGTTCCCTTATGATATATTCCTACACAGAAGAAGGTAAATGTGGTAATTACGATTGTCTTATTTTATGACTAGAACCATGCAAAAAATATGGAGCCATTTCCAATACAATTCTTGTACCTGGAAAATAACATGCCAGCTTCAAAGTCCCCAGGCAGACTAGAAATGCACAACAAAATAGAGTAGATTGGCCACAAAATATTGCAAAACACAAGATCTGCTGGTCTTTGGCCTTTTTAGCTAGCATTTTGACTGTCCTAAATAGGTTTTTAAACATCTTGAGAACACCGTGTTCCCCAGTACAGGTTTTGATTCCCATAGCAGATAAGTACTGGCAAGTTGGAAGGGTAGGCACCTGGACAGCTCAGAAAAATGTCAGATGGCCACCTGAACGCCAGGCTGGGGAGGCTACCAACAAGGAAAGCTGAGCCAAAGAAGCTCAGCTCTCTCCCTTCCCTTCAGCTGGACTCTCTGGAGGGGCTCTGGGCAGGGGAACCATGATCAGCCCGTCAGGACTCTGTCACGCCCAACCCCCAGCCCCTGAGACCCTCCTGAAGAATCTCACAGGGCCCTGGGGGCCTCCATTTGTCCTGAGGACATCACTGTACCACAGCGAATATTTTTAGTGTTAGCCTTGTTATTATCAGTAGTAGTAATCTGATAATCCTGACTCATCGGTGAACTCTTACAGTTTCACAATACTCTTGTAAAGAATTTTGTAGTTTCTTGGTATGATGAATGCAGACATTGATGTCAAATTGAATGGATTCAAATCCAGGTCCCCGCAGATAACTTTATGCTGTTGGGCAAGCCCCTTAACCTCTCGTAGCCTAACTCCTCTGTAAAATTAAAATAAAGCCCAGTGTGTAAGTATAGATTATATATTTAAAATGCTGATAAAGTACTTGCTATTTAATAGGTGGTCGGGCCCCTATTTAGAAGCAGAGCTATCTCAGCTGTTACATGAATATTGAAGTTTTCTCTGTCTCTGGGATTTTTAGTGATAAAGCTGTCATTCAGATCTAATTGCCCCTGAAATTGCTACAGCAAAATGAAACTACCCACCCGGTGTGGAGTGTTGTTTTTTCTGTTGCTCTGTATTTCCTGCAGAGTGCAAAGTTTATTTTTCATCTTCATCTACCAGAAATCTTTAATTCCCAATCTTTCAGTTTTGTTTGGTAAGTTGAGAAAATCCCATCCCCACCCCCTTTTTCTTGTTAAAACCTGCCTTAAGTCTCTTCCTTACCTGAAATGAGTTTGAACATTCCACAGTCTAAAATAACGTAGTATGATTATTCTGAAAGAGCTCTCTGCTGGAAGCCATGAACTGTTTTAAGAATATGCACCGTGGCTGGTGGACGCAGCAGGTTCTGACTCCCGGTGCAGGATGAGACACTGAAGCCACCTGGTGTCCTTCCGGTCCTGCAGCCATCCCTGAGGGGTGGGGAGTGCTCTGTTGTGAACCCCAACCCCTTAAAGGAGATTTCCAAATCATCATATTGCAAAGAATCTACTCATTTCCTTAAAATAAATTTATGAAAAGGAATTATTTCTTTAAAGTTTTAATACTTTCAATTTTAAATCTTAGGCCCCAAGTACTATGCAAGATTTTGTGTTCAGTAAGCCCTTATTTATCTGTAAGACGTGTCTACAATCCTAGCAAACAGATGGCATAGATGAGAAAAAATACATTACAAGTGAAATGAGTACCAGACTCTGGAAATAGCAATCCCTGACTTGTTTTTCCTACTAGGTGGTAGGAAACAGTGCTCTGATGCTGTGGCAGTTAGTGAGTATCTATATCCCAAGCACAAATTATTGACAGTCCTTGCTTATCGTTAACATTTATTGAGCGCCACTGTGCATGAGACTAACTGAGCACTTTGTACATGTCACCTCATGTAACCCTCACAACAGTTCTAGGAATCTGTTGCTATCATTGTCCCCATTTTACAGATGAAGCAGCTGAGGGTTAGTGAATTTGTGAAGCTTAAGTCTACCAGAATGTAGATCCTGTCATTCACAGCAAAAGCCCTGGTTCCTAGAACCAGGATGCAGGGGGCTGCTGCATACTAGACACGCAACTGATAGTTGTTGGATGACTGAACTTTCTCAAATTGACACATCTGGTGAGAATCCAGGGATTGGCAAAGGATTCAATTCCAGAGGACCATCGGACCCTAAAGCCTATAGCTTAAACTTATTTCATTTTCTTGCCCCTCTCCTCCTTCAGTCAGCCCTGTATTAGACAGTTTCAGAGAAAGAGAAGACATGATCCCCACCCTCCAAATGTATAATCCAACAAAGATGCTTACAGCCCAGTAGAGGTGTTCAGAATATACTTGCTAAGCTTCAGAATAGTAGTTGAGGCAACTCGGCACTAAAACAGTCAGCTCTGCCATAAACGTGTTAATTCAGCTCAGGTTTAGCTGCTATAACGACGAGACATGAGAGTATCAAGGCTTAAAAAAGATAGAAATATATTCCTTTCTCCCGAAAAATTCCAGAGAGTAGTGGTCCAGAGCTTTGCTGCATGGTTGCCGTCCCTGGGTCTGAGGCAGCTCCCAGCTCTCAGTAGGTCCTGCCAGCAGGTAGGGGTAAAAGAACCAGGGGAATAGACACAGTCCTTTTGGAGGGCCTTCTCTGAGGGGGCTTGTTCCTCACAGGCATCAGACTGGTCATTTGGCCATGGCAAGCTGCCCCAAAAGTTCAGAATGCGGGCGCCAGCTGGGCAGCCTTGAGTTCAGCTAAAATGATTACCAACAAGCAGCAGTTTTGGCCACAGTCTACCGGGGAGGATGTGGGCGTGCTGACGCCGGGCCCTTGCTGCTCCTCTGCCCTCTGTTCTCCCTGCGTCACTGCACCTCCTGTTGATGAGGCCAGGCTGAGCCATGCTGGATGGTCCATGGTCCAGAAAGGACCAGAATCAGAGTCGTTACACTAACTGATGCCATATTCTCTGTTTAACATGTGTACTGAAGAGGTGCTTTGGAGGGTAGAAAAATTTGATTTCCTTGTGTTCTCAGAAAGTTTCTGTTTTTAAATGCTTCTCAGTTTCCCCTTTAACCCTAACTATGCCAATTTTTGAAATCCTAATAATATTGCTTAAATTAAAAAAAAAATTCTGATACTGAACTTTTCATGCTATTGCCATCCTGTAAAATAGTAATGGAAGTTGCTGCATGTGCCTAGTATGAGTAATGTTGCTGTGAGATCCTAAATGTTTCATTTCTTTACTTCTGCCTTCCTGCATGTGGAAAAATTATACTCCCCCAGGACCTTAAATGTAAATGTATTTGAATAATATCATCTGTCAGCATGTTGAACACAGATTTTCCCCCTATTACCTGAAAACTTTCCTTTACAGTGCATAATTGGAAATGAGTAAATTTTAAAATGTAATCTCAACTAAAACACTCCATTTTAGGAAAACAAAAGATGTTTTCTAATTCAAAAATTTTGATCTGTAAGATAGGAAAGTCATCTATCATTTTTTGACTTTTTACTCCCAGTATCTAGAATAATGCCCAGCATGTGAGAAGTACAGTATTCAAATATTTATTGACTAAATTGTATTTAAATTTTTAAAATTTCCTATTTTATCTGTATGCTTAGATTAAAATACTGCAAAATAACTTACTTAAAATATTTTGGTAATAGCAACTACACAACTACCCGCAAACACCCACTATGTTCACATCCAGCACGTGCACCCACACACATGTACACACATGCATTTATTTGGAGGTCAGGCCACTGGCAACTTCAGCCCTTTGAAACATTCTAAAATTTACCATAAAAATGTCTTTAGGTCCTCACCCTCACCCTGTTGCCTCTAGTTTGCAGCACATAATTTGGTTATCTTTGCATTTTTTGTAGGATATGTTTTAGATGTGTGAATATAGCTAAGGAGTTGGGGGACAAGGTGAGGAGAGGAACCAGAGGGCTGGAAAGAGAAAACATGGAGATCAGAATTAGAAGAAACTGTGACAGCGCCAGGTGACATTTCTGTCAGGGAAGGAGACAGAACAACTTGAAAGGCCAGCCCCAGGAATTAGCGATGCCTCCGTTTGGTTGTGGTTGTGCATAGTTTGTAGTGAAATTATTATTATCACCTTTTAGACAAGTGTGTGTGTTCCGTATATTTAACAGGCCAGGAGAAAGCAGAAAGTAAATTGGCGTTTGAAGGATCAGCTTTGGATATCCAGAAATTTTAATCCTGTGAAACAGCTCTTTACTCAAAGATGACAGAGAAAGGGAAAATTATTACATAGTACAAAGAATCCATGTAGCCAATTTTAGAAAGAAATGCACTGAAAGGTTACAGCTGGGGAGAGCAGCACTGAGGGATTAGACTGATGCTACCCATCTAGTTATCCTCATCAGGGAGGCCAGGTAGAATTTTGTTGGTAGGATAATAAATAGTGTTTACTGAGCACTGGGGCCAGGCCCTGTGCAGGTGATGGCAGTGTGTGTACCTGATTAAATTCTCCATCGCCTTGTAAGTTAGTAATTATGCAGATTAGCTTATTTGAAGTGAGGGGACTGATGTGTAAACGGGTTAAGTTGCTCTTTGTGGTTCCCACAATTCATAAACAATTAGCAGGAATCTTACCCCAGCACACACTCCCCAACCCCTCCTGCCATCAGTGGTGGAGCCTATGCTCCTGCCAGGCTTCTGGAGCCACGCTTAGTTGAAGCAGGACCACTTCCTAGTTGTGTGGCCCTAAGCCAGCCACATGGCATGGTATTCTAAAGCCTCAGTCCGTCTTTTGGGTGATGGGAATAAAAGTAATTGGTTGACTCCCTATCACATAAAGGCATTGCGAGATTCGTGAGAGTAAAAAGCACTTAGAAATCCTCTCCTTTGTAAAAATTGTTATAAGTCATTGTTATGATATTCTTATAATCAGCAAAATAAGGATAAAGTTATATCCATTTAGGAATTATTACTAAGTAGCCTTGTGCACTAAGAATAGGATTAGGGTGATTTGGGCCTCAAATGTTTTCAGATTAGAAATCTGTTTTTCATTCTCCCTGCCATAAATATTATCTTCGTCCACATCCCCATCCCCCTCACTCCCTCACCTCGCCTCCTAGCTTATCTGGAAAGGTCCTGATTATATTGTGTTCCTTGCATTACATTGGTATATAAGCTGCATACAGGGGACAGTGACAATAATGAAGAATTTGTTTTGTTTGGTGATTCCTTTTGCAGTGATTATTGACTGTGGTCTGAATGGAACGTGCCACCAGAAGGCATCTGATTGTGGCTCATGCATCTCTGCATGTACATACCTGTTATCTGCATATAACTGACTGCTGGATAAGTTCACATTCATTGCCTGTCCGGACTTTAGGATGGCACCTGACTGTCAGGAGAGAGCCCTCTTTACCTGCAGGTGCAAATGGGGAGTAGCCATGGTGAAGTGGTATTTAAGGAAGCTGAGCTCAATAAATGAAACTTCACTCCTCACCCCATCCTCCTCACCCCAAGTTTCCTGAGACCCTCAAAGGTCTCTCGTTCACAGGCCCACCCTCTGCAATGAATGCACAGTGCCATTGGGCACCCAGAGACCCAACACCCGTAGTCTTGACTCTAGAGCATGGCAGAGAGCAGGCCTGGCTTCCACATTTCGTTGGGAGTTACTGGGCACCAGACAGTTGAGCACGACTTCTGGTTTGCTTGGTTACCTCAGGAGGAAGGCTTCCTTTGCTTCTCCCTTTGGGGGGCATGGCTTCCTCACTGGGCACTTGGGTTGGCGCGCACGCTCTCTCTCTCTCTCTCTCTCCTCTTTCTCTCAACTCCAGCTTTAACAGCTGTTTCCTCTTCCTGCTTGCTCAGTTTTGTCCTTTTTGCTCTCCAAGCCCACCAGCAGTAGTGCCTCCTGTTTGTTCAAAGAAAGGGAGATGGAGAAGAGTTTTGAAAGTCTGAGGTATGGATAAGTCTGTTTTTTAAGTTGTCAACTGCTGGAGGGCAAGTGCCCTTGGTGTTATTCATAGCAGAGCATTAATAAAATCTCCTAAACGTAATGCTTTTTACTTGTACTTTGTTACAAATACCACTATAATGGAGTTTAAGCAAGTGCAGAAGTTAGGATTTTCCTAATACCTGCATTCAGTTCATCATCACACTTATTTAAACTTACTTCAAGTTGTTATTCATCGTCATATCCAAGAACAACAATTATAGCTATTAATTTAGATCAATCAATAGATTGATTAGTAGATACATAGGTACGTAGATCTCTGTATGTTTACCACCTAGTGGGTGTCACACTTGCTTCAAACCTGGCACAGTAGTTTTTCCTGTCTGTAAACTGTTGATAAATTCTCACAAATGCATTGTATGATTTATCAGTTTAACGTTTATACAAATTCTTTGAAGGTAAGAGCTCTACCTAAGTACAAAGAATTATGATTGCTTTCGCCATGTAATTCCCAGGACTCAAGTTCTCCTGCATGTGGTTTCTCTCATGATCAGTCAAAAAAGGTTGCTATGCAATACCTTTGAGAGTTTTTCAAAATCAGAAGCATATTTTTGATTGAGGTAGATACTGGATTATTCTTGCTGGTTTTAATCTTTAAAAAAGATAAACTGTAAATTTAGATTAAAGTGGTATCTCTTCAGTCATTTATACATGGAATACCTTTTGATATTTGGATACTACCCATCAAACCCTTGGCAGTAGACTGTCAGATTATTTTTTAAATGTATATTGAATTTGTGTCACTATTCTGTGATTTATTCAAACTCAATTTTGTTTAAGTAGAGAATTCTATGTGACATGCTCTAAGTAATATTAAATGAATAAGAAAAAGATTGCAAGTATCAATCTTTAGATTCCTTTGTCCAAAGAACTTGGTGAAGTTCTTTCCCCAATTTATTTTTTCATATAGTTTTCTGGGGGTTTTGTTCAGACATCATTTTTCTTCAGATTTTTGTTTCGCTTTCCTTGAAAGATGATGAAAACCATCTATTACTGCATTCAAAGAAACCTGCAAACAGAAGATGCTTACGTAAGGATGGTTAGATAGCAGAAACAAAAGGCACTGGGTATTTAAAACCTGATGCTTTCTGAATGTTCCTTTTCTAAGTAGTCACAAGATGTTTGGGAGTTCAGTTGACCTTGGTATACAGGGGGAAAAAATTGAAACTTCCGTTGGGAGAATAGCAACATAGGGCATGAGCCAAAAAAATGTAAGCAGCCCAAGTGAGGTGTCAAGTTCAACCTAATTTCACTTTTGAGAAAAAGATTCCCTCTCAGGCAGTTCAGCTTGATGGATAGAAGATAAGCATTAAAAAAACAGCAACAAAAAACAAAACAAACAAAAAAATGGAAACATTGAGGCACAGATTATGAATGAAAAAGTGAGGTATGATTTATGGCTTGAGAGAAAAATAGGCCTGGTGCATATGCACAAGTGCCTGAAATGTCAAAGTTCAGGTGGCAAAAGGTAAGAGATGAATTGGAATCACACAGCACAAGGCAACAGGAAGTCAAAGCCTTTTTTTTTTTTTTAATGTTTATTCTGTCACTGAATGGTGGGTGATTGTAGAAAATGCACTTGACTTCTTAGCATTCCAACTTTTCTACTAACATGGTAACCAGAGATGGTATAGCGTGGCTGTTCAGAGAGTTAGGGTCTGACCAATCTGGCTTGAACTTTGAACTCATTTTTTTTAATTCAAGTATAGTCAGTTTACAATGTTGCATAAATTTCCGGTGTACAGCATATTTCAGTCATACATATACATACATATATTCCCTTTCATGTTCTTTCTCATTATGGGTTACTACAAGATATTGAGTATAATTCCCTGTGAGTATAGTTCCCTGTGCTATACAGTATAACCCTGTTGTTTATTCTATATATAGTAGCTAGGATCTGCAAATCTTGAACTCCCAATTTATCCCTTCCTATCCCCTTTCCCCTCTGGTAACCATAAGTTTGTTTATGTCTGTGAGTCTGTTTCTGTTTTGTAAATAAGTTCATTCGTGTCCTTTTTTTAGATTCTGCATGTAAGTGATATCATATGGTATTTTTCTTTATCTTTCTGGCTTACTTCACTTAGAATGACAATCTTCAGGTTCACCCATGTTGCTGCAAATGGCATTATTTTATTACTTTTGTGGCTGAGTAGTATTCCATTGTATAAATATACCACAACTTCTTTATCTAGTCATCTGTTGATAGACAATTAGGTTGTTTCCATGTCTTGGCTGTTGTAAATAGTGCTGCTGTAACATTGGGGTGCATGTATCTTTTTGAATTAGAAGTTCCCTCTGGATATATACCCAGATTTGGGATTGCAGGATCATATGGTAAATCTATTTTTTAGTTTTTTAGGGAATCTCCATACTGTTTTCCATAATGGTTTTTGAACTCATTTTTAAAATGTTAAGTATTAAATCAGGGTAGTAATATACATGGCAAGTATGTTTCAAGAATTTTATCAAGAAAACTACTTGTGAAATGCAAATTTGTATTCTTTTGCATATTATAAAGACAAAAGCATACTAATAAAGAAGAGCCTGAAATACATCTAAATTTTAAGTAGTACATGTAACATTACACTTATACCAAAGCCAGCAGAGACATTACAAGATAAGAAAACTATAAACCATTATCCCTCATAAATATAAATACAAGAATCTTTTACAAAATATTACCAAGTTCAACTCAACAATATATAAAAAGTTAACTCCCCATGACCAAGTATGGTTTACCCCAAGAATGCAAAGTTGGCTTAGCATTTGAAAATTAAGCAATGTAATTCACCATAGTAATAGAAAAAAGAAAATACTCTTGTTATTATCTCAGTGGATAAAGAAAAAGCATTTGATAAAAATTCAATGCCCATTCATGATGGAGTGTCTTGGCATACTCAGATAAAGGGCATTTATGAAAAACCTAAAGCTAATATTATGTTTATTGTTGAAAGACTAAATTGCCTCTAAGATTTTGCAGTAAGTCAAGAAAAAGAAATAAAGGCCACAAAAATTGGAAAATTAAAACTATCCTTTTACACAGAGGACATGATTTTATATGTAGAAAACTCTAGAGCAGGAGTCAGCAAACTACAGCCAAATTTGGTCTGTCATCACCTATTTTTATATGACCTCTGACCTAAGATGGTTTTTACTTTTTTTTTTTTTTTTTTTTTTTTTTGCCTGTTCCAGGGTAAGATGGATACAAACATGTTAGAAAACAGCTTGGCAATTTCTTATAAAGTTAATCAGATGCTTAACCTTATGATCCAACATTTCTCCTGGGTATAACCCAGGAATTAATGAAATAAATACATCTGCACAAAAACTTGTATATGGATATTTATAGCACCATTATTTATAGTACTCCTAAATTAAAGGCAATTTTCTATCAGTAGGTAGAGGAGTAAACAAATTGTATTATGTTCATACTACTCAACACAAAAAAAGAAACCACTAGTACACACAACAGTGGGGATGCATCTCAAAACTATGATGAATTAAAGAAGTCAGACACCAAGGAGTACACACTACACTATTCTGTTTACATAAAATTTTAGAAAAGGCAAAATTCACGTATAACAACACAAAGCAAACCCATGGTTGCCAAGGAGTGAGGGGAGAGGCAGTACTGAAAAAGAAGGCAAGGCAGTTTTGGGGGGGGGGGGGGGTAACACATACCCTAAACCTGATTGGAGTTGTGGTTCATTGTGTGTGTTTAGTAAAAACCCATCAAACTCTGCGTCTTTAAAATGTGTTTGTTTTATGGTATGTAAGTTATATCTGACTTTATAATAAAAACATTATTTGTTTTTGCAAATCCTAATGCAGCTTGGCTTAAACTAGACTGTGAGCTTCAGCAGAGCACAGGCTCTGTGGTAGCGACCTTTTTATCTCCAGTATTTAGCTAGGTACTAGACGCCCAATATTTTTGAGCAAATGCCTTGAGTGAAGGATAGAAGCAAGGTGAGGTAATAGGCTGAGAGTAGGAGAAGGAAGCTACCTGGAGCTTAGCCAGCGAGGCTCACAGGCCAGAGTTCAAGTCTGCTGAGGCTGGGTGAAGCTGTCATATATGAAAGTTTGTTTTAGATTTGTTCATCCTAACGTTTATTTTTCTATGGGAGAGGAATGTGTATCATGTAATCCACCACGGCTGAAATTACAGATAACGTCTTTCGGATGGCAGACAGGGATTCAGACGATTAACTGTTGGTGGAGTATTTTATATAGGAAATAATTTTATTGAAATAACGTAAGGAGCCTATGTTGGTAGTTTTAATAAAATCAAGCCTGACTCATCTATTTGAAGACCAGGATTATGGAAATAACATCTTATGCTTCAGGAGTATTTTAAGATTGAAACAGTTATATTCATATTTACTTAAGAAGAAACAGAATTGGTGGATAAATCAAACTTTAACCCTGTGGAAAAATTTAATATTTCTATCTGGCTTCTCTGTGTGAACTCTGAAGAAATTGCTTTAGGTTGTAAACTCCCTAAATGTTAAGTTTCCAGTATTACGAGAGGGTACTTTTACAGGGAAGGATCATGTTTTATTTCACGTCTCAAAAATAAACCTGAGTCAATGTATTCTGCTTTTTAATCCTTTAAAGATTTTATTGCAATATATTTCAGAGTTTGGGGGAAAATTCTTAGTGGCTTTGCAGTTACATTCCTGTAAGGGAGAAGTGATTTGGTTGAATATGCACTCCATTGTCCCCAGATTTTGACTTCTTTCTGCACCCTTTGGGAACTGCTAGGGCTACAAGTAGTTAGGTGCAGTCACCTCTCTGCAGTCCATCCATGTTTCATCCCTGTTTATTTTAACCCTGATAACTCATTGACTCATCCTTGCCGTAGTGTGAAGCATTTGGTTTTATGGGCTTGTTTGGATCAAAAGATGCCATGAATCCAGGAGATGCATCTTTGTGTTTTTAATTACATTGTGTCCCTGTAACTGGACATGGACACGTCCTTGGAGAGAGAAGAAAGTTGACCCCCATTTGTGGAATGTTCTCAATTAGCTAGTGCTTCATCGATACATACCAGACCTGGTTATTCTGGCCAATGGGACCACTTCCTTACAGTAGAGAGTCTTATGGGATTGGTCAGCCTTACTTGCAGGTAGTGACAACAGATGAGGATTTCTTGGGCTGTAGGGAGTGGACTGCCTTCCGCGGAGTCATCCAGTATGTCTACTTGTGAAAACTTAACCCTAAAATAGAAATAGCAGAGGAAAACCCCATATTTAGCAGTCACGATAGTAATAATTGTTTTGGGCAAGAATCACCAATTGCTGCTAAAACTTAGTGGGTAAGGATGATGAGGAATAGGATATTTACATAATCCACTTACATAGTTCAAGGTTTCTCCCCACAAGATATTATTAATTACAAAAGGAAAAAAAAAGTATCTTTACAGTGGAAAAATCTGGTACAGACCATCTAAATCAAGTGATCTAATTTAAAACTAACAGTAATGGAACAAATCATTATTTGCCTTTTCCCACTTTCTCCCCCCCCCCCCCCCCAGTTTAACATGCAGCCATGAGTTTGAATAAGCTAAATTTTACATAAAATTTCCTTCCCTCTGCTCCTCTCCGTGCATAAAATATCCTAACCAGTGTCTCTGGACCATGATTTCCAAGATGGAGCAAAAGCTTTGGTTGCCTTTCTTATTATTCTATATACCATAATATATCAGCACTTTTTGACTGGTATATGTCTGTACCTTTACAATGTACTGATACATTTGATCTTACCTCGCTGGGTCATTTGTCTAGCTGTTTGACTCTGTATAAATATCTGTTTTAAATTTTTGAAATTTAAATTTAAATTATGGCTTTTTTGCTTCCCAGATGGGTCTATGAAAGAACACAGATCCTTCAAAGATACTCATATAGACCTACATAGGATTTGTTATGGCTACTTGGCAACTACCCATGTATCGCTGTGAGACCTCCATGTCTCTTGGGGTATATTGTTCACCACCAACACTTGATCCATCTCCTTGATGAATTTACTCTGCAGACGTCAGTGCTTTCAGTGGTCTAGTGCTCAGTGTGATTCTGAAGTTGCCGTTTGTAAGCTCACTGTTCCTAGAAGAGTGAAGGTTCCCCTCCACATGAGATGCTGACACATCACCAGAGACAAGCTCAAACACCTCTTACCTTTTTATGAGTAGAGAACATGTTTTATCCTCCTATTAAAGTTCGTTTTAAATAGACAAATTTGGAATTGAAAACAGGCAACTTTTTTCTCATTTATAATTTATTAATAAGCAGAGGGAGAAGGCAGAGATTGATTTAACTTCTGAGCCCAAAATTTTAATCTTTCATGTTGACTAGTTTGGAAAGGATTGTTAATATTCCAATGCATGTATTTTGCATTTATCAACAAAATTTAAAATTAAAAAAGTTTTTGATTTAATTACAGTGATTTTATTGAAGATGTAGTAGCTTTCTTTGATAAATCTTTTTTTTTTCAATTATTGCTTAAAAGTTGTATGGGCTTATAGAAATAAAAACATCTAAATTGTGTAAAATATTTACAGTTATGCCTAATGTGTATGGTTGTGGTTTTTAAAAGGGTTCTAAAATGATTCAACCTAATGTGAATGTCATTCTACCTCAGAGCAAAATGGCAACATCTTAGAGGAGAAAACACCAGAAGGGTCAGGACATGTGGAGGTTTAAAACCTCACTGTCCACTGGCCCTTTCTGTGGCTCTGCTCCAAACAAAGTCACATTTATAGATCTCTCAGGAAACAAAATATATTCTACTGCCAATGAGAAGTTAAATTGGACAATCTATTGATGTGGAGAAATGTTTTCCTGAAACAGGAAGTCTATTTGTAATGTGCATCAAGATGGATTAGTGAGTGAATCTATAGCAGAATTGTCATTATTATGATAAAGGCACCTGTAGGTGAAAATGTCATAACTTAACATAAAGAAAATACGGCAATGTGTTAATGTTTTTAAAGCAAGTTTATTGAGGTGTAATTTGCATACAATAAAAGATACCCTTGTGAGTAGTTCTATGAGTTTTGACAAATGAATACAGTCATGTTATCATGGTCAAGGTATAGAACATTTCTATCACTCCCAGAATATGTTCTGTAAAAGATTTTTCAAAAGGTGCTTTTATTTCCATTACTCTAGGAAATGGATCCCCAAAAATGTTGCTGCAGTTTACATCATAGAGTGTTCTGCCTGTGTTTTCCTGTAGGAGTTTATAGTATCCAGTCTTACATTTAGGTCTTTAATCCATTTTGAGTTTATTTTTTATATGGTGTTAGAAAATGCTCTAATTTCACTTTTACACATAGCTGTCCAATTTTCCCAGCATCACTTACTGAGGAGACTGTCTTCTACACTGTGTATTCCTGCCTCCTTTGTTGTAGATTAATTGACCATAAGTGTATGGGTTCATTTCTGGACTTTCTCTCCTGTTTGGTTGATCTGTGTTCCTGTTTTTTGTGCCAGTACCATACTGTTTTGATTACTGTAGCTTTGTAGTATAGCCTGAAGTCAGGGAACATGATTCCTCCAGCTCTGTTCATCTTTCTCAAGATTTTTTGGCTACTTGGGGTCTTGTGAAGGTGACAGTGAATCTTTGGACAGACACATTATGACACAGCAAGCACTTTGCCACTGAGGCTGTGACTCCCTTTTGTGGTGATCCCCAGTCCTCCTCTTTGGCTGCCCTGTTTGCTAGGGCAGTAGCTTTAATGTAATTCTTTTCCAGTTTGACAGGTTTGTGGAGTCCATCTGCTTCTCAGTCCCAATGGAGAATCCCTGGCCCTCTATGTTCTCATGAAAAACAGTCTTCAAAACTGCTCTCATCACTAAAATTCTATAGCTGTGGGTTTTTAAGTTTATGCAGGACTGGGTATTTATGTTTTAAGTATTCAACATTTATCGTTACTTTGTTAGTTTAGGTTTGCAAAATGAATACTTTAAGAGAAAACTTACATACTTCTGGAAAACAAATGGGGCACCCTACCAAGAATTCACAGGCTAGGCAGTCTAGCCTTTCACAGATGTGAATAACAGAAAATAGGTTAGGCTGCTTATTTATGTTTTTTAATATCAAAAATACAACGATATATTCAAAGTGACTTACATGACTCACTGTTTTTAGAATAACGTTTTGCAAATACAATTACCTAGTTGTCATTACTTTTTCTTTTCACTATTAAGTATTAATGATCATTTCTCTAATGTAACTCTGGTTTGCCTGCTAGGCTTAAATGGAAAAGAACAATTTCCTTTCTTAGTGTTAAAATTCCCACCAGGCCTGTGGTCTTTGGGTTAACTTTACCAAAGCAATTAAAGCTATTAACAAGGACACAGTTTTTATTTGGCCATTACAGCTGTAGACAGAGAACCCCAAAGTGTTTGCCTCTAGGTTACGGAAAATGCATTAATTTGTTTAGCACTACTAGTGCTTCTCTACAGCTTCCCTTTACTGTAGCAGCAAATGCAAGTGGGTGAGCCAGTTTCTTGGCTGTGAAGCCACTCCCAGCGTAATTGATCAAATTGGCAGGCACTTAGCTTGCCTGCTGCTCTTCTAAAACCATCTCAGCCAGGATTCTCTCATCCGATATTTTATGACCTTTGGTCCTTCTTTATCACAAAGAGTGAAAGTGTAAACTGAATGTAACTAAGTTTTAAAAGAGAGATGTCAGCCACTTATTTACCCTGGCTCCTAAGGGAAAAAAGTATTTTCCTAAAGAGTAGTTTCTTAAAATATAGGCATATCTGTTCCTAAAACCTTTTGATTTTCTGCAGAAAAATTTTTTTAATCTTTGCAACTATTTATATTTGCTAATTTACCAGTGCTTACTCTATTTAGCTGTACTATCAACCTCACTTTTAAATTATGTTTGCAAAGTTAATTACACTTATCTGTAAATGAAGAAATCAGAATAAGTATTTCATATTAGCATAATAGCTCTAGGAAAGTAATTTTGCAGCTTTTTATTGCAATATTAAGTAACAAATGGCCACTTTGAAAGAGCCAAATTCAATTTCAACACTTTTTTGTAGGCATAATAGACTTGCAGTAAATTCATATGCTGTGCTTCTGTACTGTGATCGTGGTGGGTAGAGTAATGCGCCCCTCTCCAAAGATAAAGGGTCCTAAAACCTTCGCCTGTGTTACTTTGGAAAAGAAATCTTTATGGATGTAATTAAATTAAGGGCCTTCAGTGGAGGAGATTATCCTGGATTATTCAGGTCAGCTCTGAATGCTTTCACAGACCTTCATGCAAGAGAGAGGCAGAGGGAGATGTGACACATGCACAGAGGAGAATGCAGTGTGAAGGTGGAGATGGAAACAGCAGTGATGTGGCCACCAGCCTAGGTATGCCAGCAACCGCCAGAAGCCGTAAGAGGCAAAGAACAGATTCTTCCTTTCAGCCTCTGGAATGAATGCCTAGATTGCCATAAACTGACTCTTGGTAAAAATATGGACATGGAAGGTGCTTTTCCAGTGAGAGCTCAGAGGAAATGAGGAATATGTAGCTGGAAACTAGAGAAAAATTGATCCTTGTTACATAGTGGGAGAAAACTGAATTGTCTCCCACAGTTGTGTGGGAAGCATGTAAGCAATGAGTTTGGTATTTAGCTGAAGAGATTCCCAAGCAAAGTGCTGCCATACAGGAATATTAAGCATAGAGTTTCCTTTTGGCTCCAGAGTCCAGCAGTTTGTAGGCATTGCTTCCTCACACTGTGGATCAAGCCCCCGCTAACTGCCCGGCTGTGACTGCCTGCACACTGAGCATGAGACCTGGCACCCCAAGGGACTGGGGACTGCTGACCCGCCGCTGAGACCTAAGGTCCACTGCACCAGCACCTGTGCTCAGCTGGCTCTCCTTCTCCCTGACAACCCACAAGTTTTTATCTTACTTCTGGAGACCTAAGCACTCAGTCTTACACCTTGCATTGTCTTAGTTCATCACCAGAAGTCCATGCCTGTCTGGTTTTCCTGTTAGCTGCCAATGTCCCTTTCCCATCCTCTGTTTATCCCCTTGTCCAGTCTAACCCTCATTCTCCCTGTGCTCCATGCTGAACTCTTCTCCCACGTCCTCTGGAACTCCTGCTCTGTGGGCAGCCACTGATCCCACATCTTCAACCTTCTTATGTCTTTCTTCCCCCACTTCTTTCCTTAATAGTAATCTGGTTGTCCCCCAAGGGGACCCCACAGTCTGTGAAACTCACTCTAGGGACATCTGGTTATTTTCTTCACCACTGGGTTTCTTAAGCTCAGGAAACAGTCTTTATTCTCCTTGCTGCCCAGGCATTTACATATGTACTCCCTGCACTCCTCCCTGCTCCTTTGAGACCCTCATGCCTGGCTGTACCACCCCCTCCTCCTCCTCCTCTTTGTTGTCATTTGACAGCTGTCTGGTCACTCAGCCCCCAGTTCACGGCCACTTGTCCAGCTCTTCCACCAGGAGTCTCTGGGTGACTTCAGTGTCCACCGGACAGCCCATTCAGTCTCTGGCAGAGCAGTCTGGGGCTTCCTCATCTGAAGTGACCTTTCCCTTAAACACTATTCTTAGACCAAAAAACCCTGTCCTTTAGCTCACTTCCTTCTTACTGGCCCCCAAATAATTCCTCATCTTTATTAAAAGCTCCTGTTTGTTGTTCTTGCCACTCTCTCTATATCTTCAGCAACCCTACTTTTGATAGACTAACTCACATGGTCCGAGAATAGGGAAGGGAGATCCCCCCACCAGAAAAATCAGGATAGCACATCTAGAAGAAAGGTAAAAAGATGCTAGGTGGCAAAAGCAACAGGTGTCTGTTACACAGTGCTTTCAGCATTTCATATTTCTGTTGTATTAGGATTATTTTCTATTTGCTTGCTTGAAATAAATAGTCCTGGATATTCTAATTGTATGAATAGATTTTAAGGAATTTGTCTCAAAACCATGCCTAGTCAATTAAATATAAGTACATGTTTATTTAGTGAAATGATAATTTCTAATTGTGCTCTAGGTAGTTCAAGGAACATCCCAGCCTTCTAAGAAGATGGCCAAATACAACATCAGCAAAAATAAAAGGAAGTAAACAAGGTGTCTTTTACTGATCTTATGTAAACTTTAAGTGCTTAGAAAGTAATTTAAGGTTTGAGATTGTTCTGTCAATTCTTTCTTCTCTGGATACTGTCTTGTGTATTTGTAAATGTGAGCCATCTGTCCTCCTGCCCAGCAGGCTCCAGGAACACTGCCTTTCCCTTGCAGCAGGTATATATTAAGGACATGTAAACTGATTTTGATAATAGAGCAAAACGTAATTAGAAAGGCCAGTCTGCTACAGAAGCTTCGTACCATGCATCACAAAACCAAATGTAAATAATTTGGATTAGATCCACACCGTTGGGTGTTTCTAGTAGCATAAATAACAGAATCGGTTGCATAAAAATAACTCTTTGTGAACATTCCTCTGTCCTTTGATTTGAATATTTCCAAATGTTTCACTCTGTCTCCAGCATCATTTACAGCCAAAATGGAGGGAAAGTTGGTTAAATGTATTGTATTTGAACATGAAGATGGATGGTAATAATATGGATTTGCTTTGCGTTGATTTTCTGATGAATGGATTGGGTTTTGCTCATGCCATCTGTATTCTCACCTGGTCTACTTTTGGTTATGACATAATCCGTAGGATGATTGACATTTTGTGATAATCCTCAGACATAAACTACTTTTTTTCCTCTGTAGCCTGTTTTTTGTTATTAATATACTACCCCAGCTGATCAGTAGGCCACGTCCAAATATAATCTACCACGAATCTGAGAAGGTTTGAACCTCAGGGGGGGGTTTCTGTAGTTACTTTGGCCACTGTTTATTTAGCTCAAGGTACATAGTACTTTAATACTCCTGATCAAATTCTAAGGGCAGTACATTTATTCTGTCATTATCACAATGGAGAATTAAACAAATATTTATGAATCAGAATAAGGAATCAATATTTACCTGTGAAAAAAGGTAATGCCTTTTTTTGTCACATTAGTAGTTTGTGACATTGGCAAGTTCTGAAATAGTTTAAAAATCCATCTTGTTTTCAAAATCAAAGTGAAATGGGCTACATACAATTAAACACATCTCAATGTTGAACGTGTGTGTGAAAAATATCTTCACAGAGGGATTTTTAAAATTATTCAGTATACTGATGGCATACAGTTTAGTTTAACAGCTCGTTGTGTTGTAATCAAGGGTGTGAATAGGCAATCAAATACTTCTGTGAAATTCTGCTCCCCAGAGAATTCATGGCACGCCTGTTGCTATGGTGCAGTCTCACCTGGGACTTGTTTAGCATTTTTCTCAATCAGATATATTGACAATAATGAGCTTAAAAACAGAAATCCTCATAGAAAATTCAGAATGGAGAAATCCAGTTAGAGCAGTAGGGCTCTTCTTTTCCTGCTTGCCTTTACGAGTTCGTATGTGTGGTCCCAAGAGTTTTAAGATCCACCAAAGGCATTTCTCTCTCTGTAAAGTGAGCTGGACCTGACAGAAGGCCCTGTTTATCGGATAGGAAACCATGGAGAAGCGCATCTCTAAAAAAGCTGCAAACTTGATTCTCTTCATCCAGGCTGCTTCCCTGGAACTTGAGACCATCAGCGTACTATTTAATAGTGCCATCTTGTTCAGATACTGCCAAAGAAAGACTTACAAGTCACAGTTATTAAATTGAAGGAGATGAACACATCAGAGGAAAAGAACAAGCCAGGCAGTGAGACTTCTGATGGATTCCTTGGGCTTGTATTGTTTTTAAGAGATGATTATCTTCCTCTCTTCACCTGGAAATCAGTTTCATCGCTACACTCTGTAGGTCATGGTGTGAGGCTGAGAGACAGTGATAGCGCCAACTCCAGAGTGACACCTCTTAGCTTCATGTCCCCACTCTGCCGCTTGCCAAGTGGGTGACCTTAGACACTTACGACCTACATCTCAATGAGAATAATGATAACGTACCTCATGGGGTGTTTACAACAATTAACTAAGAGATGCTTAGCACATGGAAGTCATTCACTGGGTGTTGATTGTACTCACCATTTATAATAGCCTCAGTACAATGTCTGGCTCATAGTAAGCACTTAGTAAATAGCTAGTAATACTAGTATTATAATTCCTTTAGTGAATCTGTGCTAGATACAGTCTTTTAACAACATGGAGGGAAATATAAGAGAATGGTTAAATTGGATGTATTTGGTCATAAAACAGTGTGCTCATATGGATGAGATGGGGTAGTGAGCCCGCAGACAGCCCAGCCATTGTGCACACTGTCCTAGATTGCAAGGCTGCCAGGCTAGGGTTATCAGCCCAGCAGCCACTACAGTGAAAGTGTCGTCATTCTTAAATTAGATCCAGCTGCACATGTGCTGCTCTAAAACACTGTACTGTTCAAACCAACTTAGTGTGTGCTGCCAAGAAAATGATGGTTTGCTAAATTATGTGTTTTTACCTACCATTTGATATTCTTAACATTCGTTACACAGTAATGTTTAAATGCTTTATTTTAATTAGAAATCCATTAGCTTATTTTAAAAGATAGGTCTCCCAGATGTGTAGTGTAAATGGCATTTTAGGTTGAGTTTCAAGGAGAGTGGGAGAGAGCCCATAGCCTGCCGTGTGGTGGTCCCTTCCACCGGCCTTTCATTCACTCTGCTGATGGGCTCAGAAAGTCTCCTGTGGCAACCTCTGTCATCCTTCCTTCCCAAAGGGACCAGTCTCCTCATCCTGGCTTGCACACTCAGGCAGGCAGGCAAGGTCCCAGATGCTAAGACTGGTGCCACTCTAAGGCAGGTATTGACTAGTGTACTAGCCTCCGCTTACCAGTGCCTCAGGCCTGGACAGGAACACCAACTGAACCTGATGTTCTGAGGACCATCTGCACCAAAGCATTTGGCTTAAGGGTGGCATCCTCTCACCATGTTAACTTCCTGCGTCTAGAAGGAGAGAAGACAGTCACAGAATTTAGCTTGATCTTTTTATGTCTGTTAACTGGAGGTATGAGTTGTTGGTGTAAAACTGACTGGCCTGAATATCTTATAAAAATGAGGAAAAGGCTGTTTTTGGATATTTTCATAAAATAGACACAAAGAAGGAATTTTTTAGTAGGGAATTAAGTTTATTTATTTTTAATGGAGGGACTGGGGATTGAACCCAGGACCTCACATGTGCTAAGCACACACTCTACCACTGAGCCATACCCTCGCCCTAATTTTTTAAATTGATATATAATTGACATATGTTAGTTTCAATGTTACAACATAATGCCTAGTTAAGGAATTTCTTAATAGAGTAAGATGGTGAGAAATATTGAATACAGATTTTGGATTACATTAAATCAGTGTCTGAATAATAAACAACACCTTAATATATTTATCCACCATCCCAGTACTGTTCATCAGCATTGATATTTTGATGTCATCAAGCTGACTATATAAAGAAATCTCACATTTTAACTTTGTGAGGGTCACTAAATCTGCTGAAATTACTTGTTTTGAAACTCAGTAAGTAGAAAGCAGAGCATGTGATAGTAGCAAGAAGTAACCACTCTTCCCTTAGTCATTTGTCACGAGTGGTACTTCAGCCACTGCTTTCTTCCTGTGATTTGACGTGTAAAATTGGATCCTCTTTATATGAGGATTAAGAGGGGAGAACAAAAAATGACACAGGAGAGCTATTGAGAACAGAATATGATCAAAAGATGAAAGAAGTAAATCATTAACTAAGTGGTATAACCTTGTACAATACCAAGAGCTTATTAGTAAAAATACAATCCAGGACATCTGTCTACAGTCCAAATTACTTCAACCCTTTCGGGCAATTGCATGCAGTCCTCACTTATAGATGTAATATTGATGGATGTTAGGTTGTTTCCAGTTTTATTTGATTGGTTAGCGTGGGGTACTTTTCCAAGTGTATCCAGAGTCTCAGCATTAGAACTGATGGGGCAATAGGTAGGTATATATATACGTTTTTTGTTTTTGTTTTTGTTTTGTTTTATTACATTCCCCTCCCAAGAGTTGGCACCAGTTTACATTCCCGTAGCGCCTTTTCTCTGCACCTTACCAGTGCCTGGAACTTGTAAATCTAAGTGTTGCTGCTCATTGTTTGAAGGTCGGTAGAGTATTATTGAACCCCTTTAGAGTACTTTAATAACTTCAAAAGCCAAAAACGTCTATTCTCCTCTCAAACAAAATGCCATTTTCCAGGGATTGGATTGGTTCCTGAGCAGGTTCTGTCCTGATAGTATTTAAACAATACTTTTTTTTTTAATTAGACCTTTTATTCTTTTCTTGCTTCTTAGTTTTTTTAGTTAGACTTTAATTAAGTCGTATGCTAGTTGTAACAAGTGAAACAATATAAAGAGATAATATAAAAATTTAAGCAATAATTTGATCCTTTTCTCATTCCCACCGTCTTCTGGGTAACCAGTCTTACTGATCTGCTGCCTTCCTGTCACAGTTTTCTCCATGCTCAAACCAACCCATATAGAGGTTTTTTTACTTTATTATCTTTTTGTATTTTACTCAGCTCTTCAACTGCCTTTTTTCACTTAATTGCATATAACAGTCCTTCTGAGGCAATAGATAAAGGTTCAGCTCATTCTTTTTAATAACCACGTGCATAGTAGTTATTACATGTAATGTGGAGATTCCATAGTCTGTTAAAATATTGGCATGTAGACAGAGGTTCAAAGTGTTCGTAACAATGCTGCAATTAATATTTTATGCATGCGGGTGCTTTTATTTCTGCAGAGTAGATGTCCAAAAGTGGAATTGCACAGTCATGAGGAATATGCATTTTCAATTTTAATAGATGTTACCAGATTATAATAGCAAATCACACTAATGTGAATAATATGTGGATGTGTCCTTCTCCTCATGTGTTCCCCTCCCCCCAGCCCTGGATGGGATGCTTTGGAAATGTTTGCCAGTATGATGAAAACTGACCATCTTGTTATTTGGTTTTCTTTCTCCTTATGAATGAAACTGAACATTTTTTCTGTTATTATAATTAGCATTTACATTTCATCTTAGATGAATTGCTTGTTGATACTCTGCCTATTTTTACTATGTTTCTGTAAATTTGTTTGTATGAGATTTAAAATTTCCGTTACGTTAAGTTTTGTTACAAATATTCATTTCTCTCTTTTGGCATTTGACTTTGTTTGCATGATCTTTTGGGTTATGAAGTTATATTTTTATGTAGTCAAATATGCTTATTTTATCCCTTATGATGTTGGGTATTTTTTTAATCTTCTTCAAGGAGGTCTCTGTCAGCCCAAGGTTATAAACATTCCTAGGTCATCTTTTCATACAGTGGTTTTTCCACCCCCTACATTTTTTATAGAACGTGTGTGTGTGTGTGTGTGTGTGTGTGTGTGTGTGTGGTTGAGGTAGTCATCTAGCTCTGTTTTCTCTAATTATACCAGCAGTTTCCCATTGAATGAAATTCTACCTTTGTCATAATTAGTAAGTTCCCATATTTACTAGCATCTGGCTCTTTAATTCTTATTACATTCCAGGGCTTTATTTGATTTGAGAAAATGTTTTGAAGCAGTAAAGTCAATTACAGTTCTAAATATAACCTTCAGGAATAGAAAATGAGACAACCTTAATTTTTGCAGCTTCCTATAACGGAAAGAGCGAGAATTTAGAATTCCTTTCCCAGCTCTTCGCTTATGAATTATGTGACCTTGAGCAAGTCATTTATTTTGCCTTTCCCACCCTGTGATTGCTTAACTCACTAGTGCCTGTACTTTTGTAAGGATTAGAGAAAAAAATATGCAGAGTGCTTGGCCCACAGTTGGCATTCATTTGGTGGTACTTAGTATTAATAAGAGGACTTTCAATAACAAATTATACCTGTTCCAAACATCAGGGGGCAGATGTATTATTTCATGAGTATATGTTGTGTGCAAGAGAAAAAGAATCCAAAATATGATAATTTAAAGATTCTTTCAGACAAGTAATTTAGTCTGAACAATGAAAATAACATAATGAAATCTGGTACTTTTTTCTAAGAACTTTTTCTCTTTTTCTTTTTCTTTGTTTTCTGCTGAGAGCCACATAGACCTAACACTAGTAAAACAGCATTATTTAACTTGTATGCTTTTTTCTTTTTTTTTTTTTAGCTAAGTAGGAAAAATACAGCTATTAAATAAGAGTAACAGAGAGTAAATTTAAATTGCTTTTCTATATACATAAACAGTAGAAGGAGTTGGATGTTAGGGGAGAAAGCAAGAGAATCAGAGAAAAACAGGGACACTGAGTATGGAAGGACTTGTGGACTTGAAGAGTGGGGTGGGCATGAGTCTGAATGCAGGCGCATTGACGTGCCCCATTTCTGTCCTAAGACTTTAATGTTTCTTCTACGTTAGATACGTCCTATGGTTATCAATAATACATTGCTTTTCCTTAACCTTATTTCTCAAGATTCCCAGGACGGTTTCCAGAGGTTTAGAAACAAATGATGTTAGTGAAGCCATATAGATAGAATGTAAAATTAAAAAGTTAAAAAAACAAAACAGTTGAATACCTCTTATACCTCTTGAACCAAGTAACAAGCCTTCCCAAGGAGCCATTTAATTGACTAGAGCGCAACTAATAAATATATATTCTTATACCAGTAACTTCCCCCTGACACACACACACTTTAGCCTTAAAATAGCTGCAAAGCAGAAAGAACAACTGTAGAAGGAAGCCTAGTAATTTGTAAAGTATAATCATAAAAGATCTACCTGCACTAGACAGTATTTGTTTTCTTTCCCCATTACATTTCATTAAGTTGCTAACCAAACCTTAAATTAATCATTTAAAAAATTAGCCTCTTATTCCCTAGTGCTATTTATTAGACCTACTGAAGAAAGGGAGATTAAATTTAGCCTTGTTTTGTTTCTCTTATCATTTTCATATTCTTTGCTGTGTTTGCAGTAACTAGTCCACTTAGAGGAAATGGGAGATTGGTCATTTATTTCTCTCACTTTTCCGTTTTAGCAAATAATGATCTATATGCATTATTATCATTTGTGCAGTCAATTAGCTCTCAAATAAGCATCTAACATTAGGTGATACACATCAGTGCTCTTGCTAATTTTGAAATATTTATGTACACTAAAACCAGATAAATTGTTAATGTTAACTCATTATTATTTTTCGTAATATCTTAATGAATTTTAAAGTAATGCCTAATCAGGTATTTAAGACATTACATTTTAAGGAAAACCACCTTGTGTTTTTGACATTAATTTTACCAAATACCTGCTTTGTTGGAAAATGACAGCAAGACTTGTCGCTGACAACTATAACTAGCCCTGGCTCCCAGAATCCATTTTTCATGTTGTGGCTCTTTTACTGAATATTTATTTGACTACTAGTAAACATAAATTAGTAAAACGTCAACTAATAGAAGACTTAACTAGCATTATTTTCATTTACACACACTTATTCATACACACACATATTCAATGCTTAGGAGAGAAGAAGGTAAATGAAAATAAAAGAAGACATTTCTAGTTTAATAATTTAAAGTGTCAGTGGACTGGTGGACAGGTTTTCAAGAACAGCATACCAAGGCTGGGGAACTCCTGATTTTCTGAGAGGCGGGTTACAGTGCCTGAGAGAGCAGGGAACTTGGCAGATGGAAACAGGTATACGCAGTTGAGGGGAGGGGATGCAGTGGCTTGGAGTAAGTCATGTTAACAGCATGAAGCCACTCTGCCACTGAAATTATGCACAGTATTATTTTTCTTTAAAAAAAAAACTTATTTATCCCTGCCACCATGAATATGAAATTCCTGATAGAGCTAACTTGTTAAAAGAACAAAATTTGGGGAAACCTAGGTTCTTATTCTAGCCCTGCCTTGATATCTCTCTGTGACTTTAAATAAAAGTAGAAAACTCTTCTGTACCACTGGTTTTTCTAATTTCTTTTATCTACATTATAAGGATATGATTATTATTATGTTTGAAGTGCTCTAAGAGTTTCATAAAGGATCAGCCATAATATATTATACCTGTCTTTATATAAAAATACTCAATAATCAATAAATTTAAGAATGTATGTAATCAATTATAACATACTAAGTAAAATGGGCCACGTAAAATTCACCCTGAATGAATTAGCAGGGTTTTCTTGTTTAGATTTTGCAGGGAGCTTGATGGATGAAATACAGACTTCTCTTTCCTATAAGAAGAATTCAGCCTAGTAAATCAAGCAGGTGTGATGGCCAAGTACTTGACCCAAGGGCTCGGTAGAGGACTGTAGGCCCACAGGAGGGTTGTATTTCAGGTGGATGGAGCAGTGTGAGAAGATGCTTTGAGTGGTGTGTGTAGGAAATCCTGAATTGTTCTATCCAGGGTCATGAAGAGGAGTGGCAGGAGACCGAAAAAAGGTACTTGGGGGGCAGACTGCAGTTGGCTGTTTATAAGTTGTATTACAGGTTGGATGGAAAGGGCGTGGTACACAGTGTCAATACCATGGAGTTAGGAGTCTGACTGTTGTGATTTCAAATCCTAGTTTTGAATGAATTCAGGGAAATCAGCCCTCTACGAATGAGGGTAAACCTTGATACCTTGCAGGCTGACTAGGGAGTTAACAAAGTAAAGCATATCAAGCAGTTAGCAGTGAGCCAGGAACCCAGTAAACATGCAGTAAAGGATAGAGATTATTGATGAGTAGTATTATGCCCTCAACAGATTTATCTGGAAGAAACGTGAAAAGCAGAGGCAAGGCCCCTCACCACCATGGTGTGGAGAAGACAGCGTGGGGTTACTGCAGTCATCCACAGGTAGCACTGGCAGGAATGGCGAGGGAGGAAATGGATTCAACAGTGGTAGGTTGAGTGACAGGATTCGGGAAGCCATTTAATATATGAGGACTGGGGAATTAAGTAAGAGAAAGGGAGGAAATGGTGGAAAGGTTAAAACACCTGGAGTTTGAGCCTGAGTAAAAGAGGAATGGTGGTTCCATTAAGTCTGTGCTTCTGGAACTTTTGTATGCATGAGACTCTCCTGGAGGACCTGTTCAAGCACAAGTGGCTGGACCCGACTCCTGATTCAGAGAAGTTTCCAGGTGATGCTGATCCTGCTGGCTCAGGGCCGGTACTGTGAGAACCACTGCAGTGGAGAAATAGAAAACACAGGAGGCCGGAGAGGTGGGTGTGGGCTTGGCTCATCCTGCAGGAAGAGCTGTTAGCTCATCACCATTGAAAACATCAGTTTGAGTCTGACTCAAGATGGTGGATTTGGACATCACTGGTGTACATAGACCCGTGCAGTGGTCAGAGATCACCGGGGGAGAGATTAAAGAGCCACGGCAATGAGTTACTGTTGAGTAGATAAGGCTTTATGAAGCCGTCAGTGGTGCCATGGGAAGGGCTTTTACCTCAATGCCTTAGTCTTCTTAGCCTCTAAGCAAAACTCATTAGTGCGCTTTAATGTAAACCTCTCTTCCTTTATTTTGATGTCCTCATAAAGGAGCTTTGGTGACAGAGTTACAGATAAGAACTTGGGCTTCAGAATATAAATTTAGAGCATCTGGTAAGCTCTGCTATTTTCTTTCTGCTTCATTAAAACTGGAGGATAGATATCAAAGCTAGAACTTGGTATATTCCTGTGTGGTTTGATAGTAGGATAAAACACCAAAGATCTGAATGTTGATCATCTCATCTCCTGTTAGAATGTTAGCTAGTATAACAAAAAATCAGATTGGTGGTTGTGTCTTGTATTTTTCTTTTATCTTAAAGACAATCTAAACATAAGAAGCAGTGAGGGGCAACTAATCCAGCAGAAGCATCCTAATGATGTGTCCCCTTCCTGTCTTCAGAGTGGCATGAAGTCAGGAGTTTCCATTTGAGGGTTAACCCTTTGTGGTGACCTTCCCTTTGTAAATATTCATCCTGGTTAAAAGGAATTAAAATTTTGTTTCCCAGTGTAAGATATTTTTAATTTGCAATACAGGATAGTACCTCTTAGTTCAAGCATCCCTAAATACAGTAAGAATGAGCTGAATTTTTCAGTGTTGCCTAAGTTGTGTTCTGCAAGACAATATTATTTCTTGAGATGTTAATAGTTACTTCTTGGAAAAGGAAAAGTGTGTGTGGTTTCAAGAAGTCAAAGAATTGCTAGGTTATGCAAAGTGAGCCAATTTCCTACTGGTAGACAGCTCAGAACTTTTAATATGCTAGTGTCACTGTGAACCCCCAAGACTTGGAATTGTCTGGGCAGCATTTTTCAAACTGACTTGAAGATTTGAACCCTTTCCTTTAAGGGCAGACGTGGGGGACAGTGGGGACACTGATGTTCTCAGAATGTGGTTTGGTTGAGAAAGGCAGTGTTTGTTTTTAACAAAGGGATCTAGTCATTACAAAGGGGATAGACATCATATGCTTAGCATTTCCATAATTAATTGTGCTTGATTTTTATCAACTACCAAGGAGACTTAATAATGACTTGTCAGTTATTGAGTAAACTGTGGTAGACGATCAGGACATTTGATCACCTCTGCACTATTGGGTGGTTATTTTAAGGTTGAGAATTTTCAAGGTTGCTTTGAAAATATGACTGCTTTGGTTTTGGTATCAGCCTAAATTAAGGAATGGTATTTGAGATGTTTTGTGGATTTCTTATTAGCTCTTAAATATTCATTTTTAAAATAGTTCCCTAGGCCTGATTTAAGAGCTTCAAAGATATGATCATGGCCATAATTTATTCATCTTTTAAACATGGGAAAGAGAAAAAAAATGCTGTAGTACGTCCTTAGATAGGACATATGCTGTCAAATCTTCTGAACCTTAAAAATCTGACATTATCATTCAGTGATATTTGATCTTTTAGTGATATGAAACTCTTTCACCATACTAAATTTGAAATGTGAATTATTTATTGGAAGATTGTTAAGCAACAATGATTGAAGTAAGAATGCTTCCTTAGTTAAGTGCTGATTGCATCAAATAATGACCATGTCAGTTTATTTCCTTCGGTATAACCAGTACTCAGAACTTTCCTGCTGAGATGAATAGGCAGGGAAAGGTATGCTGACGCCTGGTGTCATGTACTGCTGATGTAAATTGACTTGTAGTACACAGAAGAACGTCTTTAAAAACTATGTATTTCAATTTATAGTAAGAAAATTATACAGAAGCCTTAGAAGCCAGGATTTCAATGATTTTAATACTGGGAAGACACTATCTTAAAAAGGAGTCAATTTAAAGATAAATATTTAATAGAAGGTAGTATAGGTCAACTAGGGAAGAAAACAGAGATTGAGGAGTACTGAGATCAAGAAGTCCTGAGATCCTGATGAGAAAGATTTGAGCATTAAACTGAGCAGAAGCTGACAATTCAAGAAAGAGAAGCAAGATCCTGGAAGAGACAAGACAGCGTGGAGGGGCTGACCTTAGACCAGAAGGAACACTGCCTCCACCACGTCTGGAAGGGAACTGAGAATTAGTGAGAATGTGGGGACAGGAGGCTGAGTGTGTCATTGCTGATGGCCTGATAGGAATGCCTACTGCTCTTTCTTAATGGCTACCATCATGGCGGTGGTGACTCTTGTAGCCACTCCTGAGTTAGTGAATCAGTTAGAACAACTTGGAGTAAACAGATGCTAGTGATACAGGTGGGCACCTATGGTTGGCTGGCATGAGCCCCAAAGCACAAGGAGCTTTTGCACGTGTTTGGAAGAGTAATGGTCTCTACCAATTAGGAAAAAAAGAACACGGCTTATTAATGTCAAAGACGTAGGAGGCAGTATGATTACAGATTGTACTGACAGGAGAAGAATGAAAAATATTGTACACAACTTCCCACTCATAAGTAGAGGTTCTGAGGAGCCAGGAGAAGGCCAGCTCCCTGCTCTGTGGCATCCCAGGTGTGTTGTGTGCAGAATGCATAGTCCTTACCAGAGTGCAGTCAGAAAAAGCAGTATTTTCAGGAAAGAACTACATTACAATTAAAGCCTGTAGGTGGAGAGTCGTCTTAGTAACCCAGAGATGGAGAATATTCTGAGAATTTGGAAACCAGAATGAGGCTTTAATTGGGCACAGTTGGAAAGGGTCAGGAGATAGGTCACTGCTGGCCGTCAGTGAGGATTTAATGAGGGTGAGAGAGACTAGGCCACAAGAGGGTGAAGTGAAGTCTACCCTGTTTTCAGTGCTACCCCAGAGTCCTTGAAGCCGGGGTCTGGAGTGGTGCTCTTCCTGCTTAAAGCTTCCCAGGGCTTCTGGAAGCCAGCGGCAGGAGACAGGCACCTCGTGACTTGATGTGTATGTAGTATTATTTCTGTTTGAAAGGAACACTGAGTCACCAATTTAAAGCCTCATTTAGGGCTGAGGTACCTGGAGTTGAGGTAAAGGTAAACCTAAATAGGAAGGGAGAAATAAGAGGTTTCACTCCAGATGAGCAGCAGGAACAGATGGATGTGAAAAAGGACCAACTAGAAGTCTCAGAAAATACTGTCATTGGAGAAAAGTAAAATAGATGAGGTAAACCCTTAAGGAGGCAAACAGAGAAATAGTGAACCGAAGGAAATACTGAGAAACTCTCCCTGAATGTAGCTCAGAGAAATTAAGAGAAAATATGAAAAAGCTGGGGAGATGCCCCATTGCTGGCATATTCAATACCCTAACCAGTCTTTCCTCTGAAAGAAATTAAATATGCTGAATAAAGTATTTAAGTCGTTTTTTTAGAACCAAGGCTGAGCTGGCAAGAAAGTATTCACAGAAACAAAAACCAACAAGAGAGTCTCCTAAGCTAAGCAAGCAGTAAAGCTGGCTTCCACCTTGAAGGTACGTGTCAGGCCTAGGGGACGCAGAGGGGCCGTCTGCCAGCACATGCTGCATGCCCTCTGAGGGCTGCCCAAGGCGAGGACTCTCTGCGAGATCCCTTGCCTAAACCTCAAAGGTTGCAAAGCTACAACATTAGTGTAAGGATATTGGGAAACCTGTCCCACAGAAGAGGACAGGGTTGGGTGCTAGTAGCCCTAGGGGAAGCGTCTGCCCCTGAGAGTTTATCATATCTATGAGATTAAAAACCTAAATGGCCAATAAACATAAAAAGATACTGGTTAGCAGGGAAATACAAAATAAAATGAATGCAAGATAGCATCCCATGCCTATCTGATTACAGGAAGGAAAGAAGGAAGGAGGAAAGGGAGAAGGAAGGAGGGAAGGAAGAAATTTAAGCACCAAAATGCAAGTCAATATCAGTGAAAATATACAGAAACTGAAACTCACGTGCGCTACTGACTGGACTATAAATTGGTACAACTACTTTGGAAAGTAGTTTGAGAACCGTTACCAAGTTGACGATGAGCATAGCCTTCAATCCAATAGTTCCACTTCTCCATCTCTATTGGAGAGGTCTGGCACATGTGCACAAAGTGATTTATACAGGCTGCTTATTTTGCGGCATTCTTATAATTGCACAAAATTGTAAACAACTCAAGGGCTCATCATGATGAGAATATACAGATATATTGTGCTGGAGTCATACAATAGCATACTATTGAGCAATGGAAATGAACTAGATCTATGTGTCCTGGTATTGCTAAATCTCAAAATCATATTACAATAAAAGCAATCTGCAGAAGACTGGGTATAGTATACTGTTAATATAAATTGTATGAATATGCAAAGCAATATATATATTATGTATGAATCTGTATATATGGAGTAGTAGTAATATAAAATATTCATGTGAGTATTAAACACCAAATTCAGGGTAATGGTTTCATCTGGGGAGGGAGGAAGAGAGAAGAATAGAACCCAGGAAAGAGAACCACGGGATTCATTGTATCTGTGTTCTCTCTCTCAAAAAACCTGAAGCAAATGTAGCAAAATAGTAAGATTTGCTCGAGCTGGGTGGGGTTCAGCAAAACTCATTATGTTACTATCTGTACTTTTTCTGTACATTTAAAGAATCTCACGATATGGGAGTGAGAAAAGAATTCTGTCATATAAAAGGAAGCCAAAAAACCAGTACTGTCTAAGGGTGAGTTCTCATGGAAGGAGAGTCTTGCATTCAGGGTGTTTATTACAGACCAGCATGTGTGGAGGAGAGGGTAGGGAGAGGCAGGCCTGGGCAGGGGAGAAGTCTGAATACCATGTAGGCCAATCAAGCCCACGGGAAGCTCTGGAGCAAATCTGGGCACCTCTCAATCGGTAGCTGGATGCAGTACACCCAGAAGGGCATGCCCTTGGGCAAGGAGCTTCTCTGCCACTGGAGCGCCCCTGAAGGCACTGACTACTGGGGCGGCAAGTCCTTCTTTGGGCCGTCTCAGACCATGCAGCTCTGGTTGCCATCCAAGTTCATGAAAGTGAATCTTTGTGTTCTTCTGTTACCTTGACTTTCAGAGAGTATTTATCAGTATACTTACCTGAGAGAGATGAGGTCAATATAAAGAAAAGCTTCCAAACACATGTGAACTGACTCCATTTTTTTTTAATTTAGTTTTTATTTAGGTGGATAATTAGATTTTTTTTTTAATGGAGGTGCTGGGGATTGAACCCAGAATCTCGTGCATGCTAAGCACGTGCTCTACCATTGAGCATACTGTCCCCCCAAACTGACTCCATTTCTATGGCGTGTTAGTAGCTTTGGCTTTCTAAGTTTCTTTATGGTCTTGTTGGACAGAATTTAGGAGGAAATTGTCAGCTACCAAATCATGGGCAGTTTTAGCATGATTTCCTTGTTCTTCTCAAAGGACTCCCCTATAATTTAGATGTCCAGTTTTAGATACCTATGTAAGAATCAGCCTTCACACTCTATGTTTAGAGGATAAAATATTGAAATGTAAAATTTATAGGTGGTATCTCAGCATAATCATCTTAATGAGTGTGATTTTGGAAATCATTACATGTGTTTTTATATGACTGTGTAATGCTATCTTCCACATCGAAGAAAACAGTAGAGACAGAATTGTTAAATCTTTATATCTTACTCATCCATCTTGGTGCCAGTCACATGTGGGAGTTCAAATTATATTCTGTAGATGTAATATTCATAATTTTACAACAAAGCATACATATATGTTACTTGTAAATATTCACAGGTATTATGTAACCATTACAAATTAGCTTCCTGACCGTCTGCTTTGAGGGCTTTGATGATGTCCTACTTGTGGAAAGTGTGGGCGAACAAAGGGTAGAATGGTTTGATAAAAGCAGCCGGTGATGTTCAGTATTATGGGCTCCACAGCCAGGAGGGATACAGTGTGGCCTTTACTCGTCCACATGAATGTGGAAGGAATAGTCCAACTTCTAAGAAAATGTAGCTGCATCGTGGGTACATAGGCTCTTCTAGCAACTTAACAACCATAAACGGTTTCTACACGTTTTGGTCAACGTTTCTAGTTGCAAGAAACAGATGGATCATGATGAAAGAAGAAAAGTGTTTATTAAGTGATTATAGGTGAATTCCCACAATTGTTGCAAGAACTGGAGAACAAGACTCGAGACCAGGCTTCCAGGAACTGTGTCAGATCAAGTAAAGAAAACACTGCCACTGCCACTGCCACTGCCACCAAGCATAAACATCATTTGTGTGCAGGTCCTTTCCATGTTAGAAACTTGACCTTGAATCCTACTGTAGGGGAGTAGAAGAAAGGGAGAAGAAAGAGAGAAAACGAGCTTCATGTTTTCTGATGTCCGCGTCTTGGATTCAGCATCTGAGTCACTGTCGAGCATCTTCTTGGTGGAGCCAGTCACCTGTCTCTTCTTCTGAGGGAAGAAATTGTGGGACAGTAAATATTGGCTTCTGCCTTCAAGCAGGAAATCCCCCATTTCTTTGTAAGGATGCTCAAAAGGCCATAGGCAGCTATAAGCATGATAAAAATCCACTAAAATAGAATTTTTTTTCTATTATTGGAAATTTTTTTCATGTTCTAACTTGAAATGTGCCTTAATCCTACACTGGTAAATTTTGGCCATCCCAAAATGAAGAAAACACTTGAGCCCTCAATCCCTAATAGCCACTGAACTGAGAAAAGTAACTTGATGGCTTGGGGAATATTTTGAGACTCACAGATCCTTTCCTGGGCTAGCTTGATACAAGCAGCCATTCTTCTGGGAAAACAATTGAGCAAAATAATGGAAAGAATAGAACTGTATCACAAAAAATATGATACTGTTTAAGGGCAAAGAAAGACTAAATGTGAAGTAACCATACTATTTGTCCTTAAAATAATTATCTTACCCTGTTACCAAGTGTTGCACAGTTATAACTGATCTCATCTTTTGTTGTTGAACATTTATTAAAAGCCTAGGAATTGTTAAGCAGAGGTAGGCAACATCCCACTCACAGATTGTGGTCCTGTTGTGCAGTGTTATTGAGCCAGCTGTTTTTGATTCAGGCCCTGCCCTCTACACTCACTCCAGTTGGGCTCTCTAGAAAAGGACTCTCAATATCAGGAAGCAGTAAGGACTTCAGGGACTATTTCTTAAGAATTATTCTGAAAATAGTTTGTAGAATTTGCACAGCCAGTGCTGTCAAGTAATTGCACATTTGCCTGATTCCACAGGGAGTTAGTACACTTTTGAATTGTTTTTATTTTTCCATGGCAAGCAAATAGACATTGTCATAAATATATTGTCAATAATATTATAATTATAAACAAAACTAAGGTCGTTTTATTTCTGAAAACTTTTCTAAGGGTAGTTTCTAGGCATAGGGTTCATCTGCTGGGTATTTTGAACTCGCAGCCATTGTCCAGTTAAACTGCTTACAGTTCAGCATTTCCTCTGAGTAGACTTGTGAGGAGTTCCTACGGCACCAGGGAGCTGGGGGTGTTACTGGGGATGTCACTTGTGGCTTAGCACCTTCAGAGTATACTTGATTTGATTTGTAGATATTTTGTAGCATCGCATACTTCCTGTTAAAATCCTGTCAAGGTATCAACGAGATAAGTACAAATAATGTTAAAACATCTCCTAGAATAAAACTTCTTTGCCTTCATAGTGCATCATAGAATGAAGAATATAATTTCCTTAGACAGTCTTTCTAGCTTTTTAATACAATTTTAAATTCTGTTTTATGGCTCAGACTTTTTCATTATTTTTTTCTCCTTTCCCTTCATACAGTGACACATGAATGCATTTGTGACAGTAGAAAAAATTTGTATTGTAGATAAATATAGCAAGACTTTTTCTGTGGGATTGTGCTTTTTTTTCATAACAATTAAAAGGCTCTGTATCAAACACGGCCAAGTGAGTCTTGTTGTGGCAGTTGTTTTTAATGCTGTGCTAATGCACAGCATGAGGGATTTAAAAATCAGCTGCTGAAGGTGAAGAGCTTGTATTGGCTGGTGTGCCTCTAATGCAGGCACAGCAAGTAAGGACTCTGCAAACCTTACATTTACTACGTCACTAGCAAAAGTACCGTTTGAAGGTTCAATTCGAACCCCACCCCCCAAAAAAGGCCAAATAAAGATCTACATGTTTCCAGCTCCAAACAAAGGCACATATTCTAGTGCCTCTGAGTTTGTAAAAGCTACAAATTAGTAGGTTGTTTTGGCCCGCAATTCTACCCAAAACCCCAATTTCATAAGGCCACACTATAACGTTGTGTTATGGGTATGTTCCTGTGTTTCCTGTGACGTACATGAATTATGCATCTGCCTGAGCAAACTTGGTGCCTTATATGCCTTTTATTTCCTTGACTCACAGGAGCTTCAGTTTCAGCGACTCACCCGAGAACTGGAGGTGGAAAGGCAGATTGTGGCCAGTCAGCTAGAAAGATGTAGGCTTGGAGCAGAATCACCCAGCATCGCCAGCACCAGGTACAGGGCCAATGGCTCGATCTTCTTACAGGTCTTGCAGTCACAGGCCATATTAAGTTGTCCTAGATGCAGTGAATGATCCTTTTAGTGTTGTCACTGTTAACCTGCCTTCCTGAATTTGACAAAAATGTCAATTTATTCTAATTTTGAGAAACCTCTTGTGATATTAACCTTCAATCCTGTGCCAGAAACGTTCTGTATGGATGGCACTGGTAAGCTTCTCTAGCAAAAGCTCCTATACTGCCTTTAGAGATTTGATTTCTTACATGTAGACATGGTTAATGGATGTTTTTCACAATTAATTGCTAGTTATTGCTAGTTATTTGGTAAAGCTGATTGGCTTTGAAAACCTGGTATATGTGTGTATATATATATATTTTTTTTTTTTTTTTTAACTAAGAGATATTTCTATGTGAAAACATTTAGCCAGCTTCTAAAAATACCTTCAATTTACCTTGGGTGTTTCCAGAGCTCTGTAAAAGTACTATACAAAATACTATGTGAGATAATTGTACAGTCAAATGTAGTAAATACAAAGCTAGTATATTACTGAAAACACACATTTAATCACAAGGATTGTTTTATATTTAAATAGCCTCTTATGCTGTTTTAAAACATCATTACTACATAAATTATTGCCACAAGCTCCAAATGGTGAAATCACTGCTTATCCAATCTGGAGGCTCCTTTCTTAGTATTTACATATTCTGGTGAAGCCTACCATAAAATACTTCTGTTGCTTGCACTTTTAAGCCTGGTTTGTTTACTCCTGAGTAGGTATGTGCCCATAGTTAACTTGTCTCTCCTTTGTTCCTAACATCATAATTGTTCTGCTTCTCAGTATCTTCTGTTACTTGTAGCCAAAAAGTCCTTCTTGGTGAATAGAATGCTTTCTGTAGTTTCTCTTTCCCAGCTGGTTGCTATGCATTTAAAATAGGAGACAGATAAGTTGTATTCTCATGAATTTTTTTTATCTCTGACTCTTAACAGTTGTGCATATTTTAGTTTTGTATGTTTAGTAAGGCATAAAACATACAAATAAGATCAAGAAACATTTTAAACACAGATATCAAATTATGTGATCATTTAAAAAATATCCAGGCAGGTTTTTTTTATAGGAAGAGAAATTATAAGCAATCTGTAAAATTATAAATCAAAAATTTCTAACTCTAGCTTTGTGCTACTCAATTATATAATTATCAAGGATGTTAAAATTGTCAAAACAAAAATTTAGTTTACTTTTATTCAGTATT
This sequence comes from Camelus dromedarius, assembly GCF_036321535.1. NCBI lineage: Eukaryota > Metazoa > Chordata > Mammalia > Artiodactyla > Camelidae > Camelus > Camelus dromedarius. The sequence continues at coordinate 36,153,573 of NC_087439.1, forward strand.
TTTTAAAGGTTATTGATATCTTTAGCACCATAAAAAGCAATTCACAAACTTAATGCAGTATTGTATATTTCCAAAAAGTATGGACCAAAAGATTTTTTTCAAATATAATTTTGTATTATTAGAAAAATTAAATCAAGGTTTAAAGATTTCAGTTAGGACTTTCTTTCATTCTGGCAGTTTAGCCAACTAAACTAACATAAAACTTTTCTTAATAAACTCCTAGAAGTACTTGATATATCAATAATTCAAGTCAGTACTTGGAGGAAATGGCAAAGGAGAAAGGAAAATCCCTAGATACTAGAGATAGAGAACCGAAAGCTGGAGCCAGAAGCATTTGAGCTGCCAGGGCTGGAGGCCCTGACCCAGTCGAAGCCCCAAAAAGCACTAGTCTTAGGTTTAATACACCTGCAGGGACCAAAGTATGAGGCTTTATGTGTTCATGGTGGTACACTTGGACTTAGGAACACCGCGTTAAGCCATGACCCTCAAAGGACAACCCTCTGTGTGCACCACGTGTGGGTCTGGAGCCCAAATGTAACTGTGCATTATTCAGGAATCCCCAGCTGAGAAACTAACATCACCAAAGATGAACTCACAATCAGATAATAAAAAACTCAAGTTGAAAAAACTCAACGATGAGTGAGAATCAGCAAGCAGGAGAGTAGAATTTAAAACTTTAAGAACTTGATGTCATTGGAGAAAGTCTGACAGGTGTGCACAGGAAGAGAGGTACAAAGATGCTTATTGTACCATTATTTACAAAAGTAAAAAACTAGAATCAGTATAGAAATGGGAAATGAACTGTGGATAAGTAAACTCAAGAGCAGTTAAATAACTACATGTGTCAACATGGACACCTTTGCAAAATAGACAAGTGAAAACTATGTTACAAAAGGATAGATAGGTGGTTATCATTATGAACATTTCAAAATATACACAATACTGAATTTAAACAGTGTGTGAAATTATTTATGATTCAGTACATGTCTAATAAAAGTATAAAAACTGTTTTGGAATGACGTCAATTTAAGATAGTGGTACTTCTAGAAAGGAAGGGGAGGAGGAAGCTATCAGGAATTAGGCTTTGGCCAAATCTGTAACATTTTATTTAAGATTACCATTTGGAGCAAACATGACAAAAAATGTTAACATCTGTTAAGTGAGGGGGTTATTGATAACATGCATGACTGTTAGCTTATTTTTCTATACTTTTAAGTTTTAATATGTTGAATAATTTTATGGTTATATAGTCTGAATTAGCTAACTCTATAACTTTGTTAAAAATCTGCTAGTAAAATACATATTGTGAGTAATACTTACTATCAGTGATTTAGGGTTTTGTGTCTGGATCTCAGTGCCTGGCTTGGTGCCCGACGTGCACTGGGGCTCAGTCAGTGAGCATCCGGTGAATGAGTGGGTCCTGTAGAAATGGGAGCCAGGCTGACCCAAGAAGGAAGGAAAGTGTTTGCAGGGGCATGTGTGATCCCCACTGTGGCTGTACTAGAGCCCCAAGAGGCTTGTAGTGTCTCGGATGTGTCCTAAAAGAACCTAGAGGCTTATGAAATTGGAAAGGGAAAGCTGGTATTGGATTGTGGGGAACTAGGGAATGCTAAGCTTCACCCTCATTAGGTCTATAAAGGAGATCCGTTGAAACTTGTTGTTGGAGGCAGTCCTGATAGTGTAGGATGTGGGTCAGAGTGAAGAGAGGCCAGGCAGCAGGACAGGAGTCTAGTATGGAATGGAGCCATAACTGGAGTAAGGATGTGTCTATTCGGTGAACTCCAGTTGGAATGGTAATTGATCCACTTTTGTTGCCCTCCTCTCGTCTCACGTTAGGTTCTTATGTATTCTTTATCTTACTTTAATTTTTACTTTTTAAAAGTTGGATTATGATTGATTTACAATGTTGTGTTAGTTTCTGTTGTACAGCATAGTGATTCAGTTATACATATATCTATATTTTTCATATTCTTTTTCAGTCTAGGTTGTTACAAATTATTGAAATTAGTTCCCTGTGCTATATAGTAGGACCTTGTTTATCTGTTCTGTAAATAGTAGTTTGTATCTGCTAGTCCCAGACTCCCAATTTATACCGCCCTCCACCCTTTCTCACAAACACTGAAAACAAATTTATGGATTCTCATGTATTCTTCATACCTCTAAGTGCTAATCCTTTCTTACAGCCTTTCCCAGATTTCTCCAGGAAAGTCATCTCTCTTCTTCTGAACTTTCATGATTGTCCCTCTGTCCCTCCTTTGAGGTGGTAAGGCTCACCCACCCCCACAGCCCTGGCACAGTGTTCATTGAGTGAGTATTGAAACATAATTAAGCCCCGTGTGATCTGAGTTTCTCAAATAAGGATGCTTTACCATTAGGTGATCTACTTTTATCTCCGGGTTTCTATTCGCCCTCTCTCGTATCTGCCTTCTTCACACCTTTCAGTGTGATTTTCAGTGAACCTTAAAAAGACTGTTGACACATTTACTCTGTTCTGTGACCACGAGGTTTGCACACTGCCAGGAGCCCATTAGAAAATGGTGTTAGTGAAAGGAGCATAGGTTTTTATTCTGTCACTTTAGAGATCCCCCTAGTGTCTGTCAGTCTCCACCATCAGTCTTGGAACCAAAATCTAAAAATAGAGAAAAAGAGAAAATAGCTCCCAGACTCAAGCCCTCTTTCCTGTCAGCCATGTCTGATTAGCTCAAAGGAAATGAAAAGTATGGTCACTACTTACTGCCAGGAAGCTTCCTTTTGATTCAGGTCCTTCTTATGTGGAAGTGAGTTTAGTCAGCAGGATAGGGGATTTGAAAACGAGTTATCTTCCATATTGCTTGATTTAGATTCTGTGTCAGAGTTGGTAAGGTGATCGGCAAGATTTTCTTATTTTTCCCAGTCCAAATATAATCTCAAGCGATAATGAATGCTTTGATTTACTTTTTCAGTTGTCCGAAGTTTTTGCCATGTTGGCTTCACCCTGTGAATAAGGAGGAGGCAGTGGCATGAGGTCCTGTTTAATACGTGATTCTAATATTGTGCTAAATAGTATACTGTAGAGCCCTCTCCCAAATGGCTCTAAAATTCGGTTTCCTCACACTTGGAGTACCAAAGATGGATTTTTTTTAACCCGTGCCATGAGGTGTTCCCATTTTATAGTAGAAAAACTGGGCTTCTGCATGTAGTTATTTAGGAAGTGTCCTAAAAAGTGAGCTGCACAATTACCATTGGCAGTTCCCTTACAGTGTGCCTTCCTGAGAGCTTTAAAAATCTTAGTGATTAAAATGATTGCTAGGCTTTCTATTAATGACCCTTTGGAAGCCGTACTCTTCTAAACAAGATGTAATAAAAACCCATGTGTAATATGATTGTTCGTTTGTTTTATTGACTGCAGAAAAGCATTACTAACACAAGTAATAGCATAAGCAATATAAATATATAATGATCCTTAATCTGGAATTGATGGTGCTTGTATCCAAAAATGATATATTAGACCAAAAATAATCACTCCAACTTTGAGAAATCCTGAAGATGAGCTGTGGGATGAGTTAATAGCAAATTCACAGACTTTCTGCCTTTGTACCAAGTATGCTATAGTTATCTGTGCATTTAATAGTTATGTTTTAGTACTTGACCTGATTAAAGGTACACTGTGGAAATAATTAGTAAATTATTTCTTTTCTGCATTTATACTGAGTACAGTATGGTTATATATATTTAATTTTTACCTTATTTAAAATAGGCTATGGGATCAGTCAATAGAGAAGATACTGACTTTTGCATTTTTTGAGTATACTATAGTTTCTCTGCATTTAATATTTCATCTCATAGAAAATAGGCTGTGGAGTCAGTTTACTGAAAAGTTACAACCTTTCTGCATTTTACAGAGTACACTGTAGTTATCTATGTACTATTTTACCTCTCCAAATGTATTTGAAACATCTTTAGAAAATACAGAAACCAACAGTGGAGTGAGGGAATTAGGGCAAAGGGAAGACTAGAAAAATAAGATGGAGCCAAGGTTTAAATAGTTTACAAAATGTATGTTATTAATATTCCATGCATTACCTGCGAGTAGGGAGCCACTCTGGCTCTGAGTGTCCTAGTACCCATGCTAAAGAAAGAAACAGTAATGAATTACATGATTCAGTGTCTAGAAGACGAAAACAAACCAGGTTGCTCAGGAGGATTCACTGTTCCTGGGGCTGAGACTTGAGTGGTTTCTCTTGTGAGCTGTCATTGAGAGACCACTGCAAGATGAGGCAAACAGTGTCCCAGTAGTCTCTCTCTAACTTACAAAATCAGGCTCATAGTGTGCTTTCTTTGATTACTGAATGAAACATAAATGGATGGAAAAACAGCTTAGCTAAAATTCCCCCGGAGGCCCACTCTGTCTCTCCAGTTTGGCTGGAGGATAATATTTAGCATATGTATAGATGGATCAATTTCAGTTTTCCAGGCAAGCAGCATACCATGATGACTGTTTCTGTCCACAGAGCCTTTAGAGCATGGGTGGCAGTGGGTACTGAGATGTGACAGGTCCTGTGTTGCAGGTCACTGTGCCAGTGCGCATGCCTTAGCAACAGAAATGGTCCTCAGGGGACACTGACGTAGGTACAGCACATCCCAGGAGAATCTCATAGCACAGGCACCTCACAGGACAATAATGCCCTTTAAATCTCTTCATTCCCTTGGGCTAAGCAACAACCTTCAAGTCCAAATTTTGATGAATATAGAATTTATTCTTTTTCTCTTTGTAGTATCATCAGTGGGGTATTGTTTTCACCCTAGTCTACTTTATATTTCTCTGGATGGGGCTACAGCGAGGGGACTTACCCTCACCCTGGGACCACCCCTGCCCATCTATACTCCCAAGGGCATGGAAGGGGACAGGGGTGGCCAAAGCAGCATTCTAACTTGTTTTTTAACTGTGGAGCTACAGAATGCTCATTTAGACAATTTGTAAAGTTCAAGAAAGTATAAAGAGAAAAATCCATAGTTCTACCATTCAGAGATAACCACTTTATTTTTAGGTCCGGTTTATTGAAGTATAATTTACTTAACAGTAAAATTCACCCTTTGTGGCATACAGTTTTATGATTTCTGGCATTTGGACATTTAGTTACCTAACCACCATCATGATTGACATATAGAACGTTTCCATTAGCCCCCAGAAAGAGACAACCACTTTTAAAAGTTTGCTGCATTTCATGATCTTCAAAAAAGATTTTTTTAAATTTAAGTTTGAGATAATTCCCTCCAGCTAACTTTTTATCTTATTCCTAAATTCCCACTTTGATATGCTTGTTCTAACTTCTAATGGCTCTCACCTGCCTGAGGAATTCTCAGGGAGATAAGTAGCTTGGAGCTGCACCCAAGGGATGTTAATTTAGTAGTGGCTGGGAATCAGTACAGGCCGCCAGTGGCAACCTGCACTCTGTGAGTGGAGGCCTTGGCCAGGGGAACTACTTACTACAAGGCCAGCTCGGCTGTCAAGTGTACAGGGTATGGCCTGTGCTGTGTGTTTCATCCGAGCAGACAAATTACACCAGTGGTTCAGCTTGTTGGGTAACAAAACTGTGGAAGGAGAAGAAAATATACTTCAAATTGAAGAGTCAGTAAATATAAATTTGATCATCTCAGAATTCAAGAAATTATCTCTGAAATTTTATAGTACAGAAGTTTAAAACTGTTTCTGATAGCAGGCTTAGAGTCTGACCATTGCCCAGAAACAGAAACTTCACTTCTCATTTACTTCTAGATAAACAGTGGTTGGTAAAGAGAAAGTATTTCCTTGGGACACATAAAGTGGGTCTACATATTTTATCTTGTAAATAACGTGGCTCGTCTGCTCCTTAAGATGAAGCACTAAATTTTCATTTATATTGAAGTCAAAAAGAGGTACCTAAAAGGTGGACCTTTTAATAATTGTAGAAAAACACCGGTGGCAAGTTTTGGAATTAAAGTATAGTTTAAATTTTTTGTTTTGATTTTTTGCACATTGTTTTAAAATTTGTTTATGCCAGTTGGAAGCAGTTGGCCCCTTCACATTGTCTGTCCTTTAAAGGATTGCCATGGGTGTTAGGAAGTTACTCTAGACCCTGAGAAATACCCTGTCCATATGTATCCACTGAATGTGGGGGCAGGGAATGGGTGGCAATATTGAAATTAAATGACTTCACACTCTTCCTGAGATTATCTCTTTGTTTTCAGTTAGTTTGAAATTCTGCTAAAATAGAATTCTTTATGGTTTCAAAAAGGCCATACCATCTTGACAAATAGTCTTCTTATCTCCATTTAAGAAAAGAATTGTTATTTTTTAATGAAAAGATTTGATTCCCCACTACCATTCAGGCTTTTTTTTTTTTTTTTTTTTTTTTTTTTGCTTTTGCTTTATAGGATCATCTGGTAGTACCCATCAGGCTCCCATTGATACTATTAAAAACTCTGAAAATGGCTTAGGGCTGACAGTAGCAAAAAAGGCATTTTCATGGGTCAGGTCTTTTCTTCAGCACATATTTTTAAGTCATTGTGAAATACACTTCCTCAAATGGTACATCCTTTAAAAATGAAGTCTTTGAAAAGATGGAATGTTTGTGACTTGACATCTTATTGCTTATTTAATGTACCACTTCAGGAAGATGCTTGATAAAGTTCTGTCCCTTTGACCTTCAGTGTTCTCACCAGCCAAAACCTGAGGTTTTTAAATAATAGTTTTACTGAGATAAAGTTTACACACCATAAAATTCATACTTTTAAAGGGTATGATTCAGGATTTTTCAGTATATTCATAGAGCTGTACAGTCATCACCACTCTCATTTTAGAATATTTTCACCACCCCAAAAAGAAGCCTTCAATCCATTAGCACTCCTTCCCCATTCTTCCCTCCCTCCAGCCCCCCAAAACCACTAATCTATTTTCTGTCTCTGTGGATTTGCCCCTTCTGGACATTTCCTGTACATGGCATCATACAGTGTGTAGCCTTTTGTGACTGGCTTCTTTCACTTAGCATGATAATTTCAAGGTTCATCCATGTTATATAGCATGTATCAGTACTTCATCCCTTTTTATATCCAAATAATATTCCATTGTATGGATATACCACATTTTGCTTATTCCTTTATCACTTGATGGACATTTGGGTTGTTTCCACTTTTTGGCAATTGAGAATCGTGCTACTGTGTCTCAGGTTTTAAGAAGGGAAAATCCCAAGGGTTCTGTTTCAGGCATTCTTAGTTTAGAGGTATGGAGAGGCACTGGGAGTTGTAAAGATTCCCCTTAGCCTCTCTGTTCTTCCTCATATTCCTTACAAGGGCTTGCTTTCTTTTTTGTCTCCTTTGCTTTCTGTTACGGCAAGTCCTTGTATATTGCTGAGCTAGTTGAATTAGTTTTAAGTGCATAGTAGGTAAGCTATTTGGGAGCCCTCTGATGTTCATCAGAATATAGTTCAGCAAATTTCCTTTCTTAGTGTTGTATTTGGTCACTAGTGACTCTTAGTAGTCAAACAAACAAAAGCTGTCTTGAGTTCATTTGAAATTCAGACTAAATGAAGAATAAACTATTTGATATTTGAATGTGATTATCAGAAACCCTCTTTGGGATCTCTACAGCAAATATTTAATAAATGGGTGCACTTCTGAGCAAGTTTAGTAACACTGAATTTTTATGATACAACTCTCCTGTGTTAACACAGTAAGGAGTAACACATCTGAAAGATACAAATGAGTCTGTGGCTGACCTGCAGCTCTACACAAGTCACTTTCTGGAGCAGTTTACTCAAGCACAGTTCTTCCAAAAGGCATTTTAATTGTTACTTCTCATTGCCATTCCAGTCATAAGCCAGTTTCATCTGGGACATACAATTCCAAGTAGCAACTGTCTCTACACTTTTGAATTAAACTTACATAAACTAAGCCTTCTGTAGGGCGTGAGCCCAAGGTAATTCAACCAGTATCCCAGTAAGCTAAATTATTTTAACCTAAGAAGAGGCCAAGTAGTTTTCATAAATACTAGACCTAGAACATTATGCAAACAAAATGTTTTAATCATAGTGAATAAATATTTCAAAATGAATTAACTATTTCTTTAACTGAGCATTTTAAAATGTTAAGTTGGTGATATGGTTAGGAAGAACAATAAAAAGAGATCAAGTTCATACTTAATCAAAGTTTCAGATTAAGACTATTTTAATATATTTGGTTAAATATAGAGGCAGCCCACTGTATTAATTTTCCTAACTAATGAAGAGGAAAATAGTTTTAAAAATTCAGAAGCCCATGCATCTAAAATATATGTACCATGCCATTATTTAATTAACTTTTAAAGAACTGTTTTAATTTAAATAATATTATTTCATTTTCTTTCATTTTTCATAGTTCACATCCTATAATTACTATTCCTAAAATATTTAACAGTGATGAATTACTAAATCAATACAAGGATTATATTACTAGCCCCTGCTCTTAGTCATTAGGTTTTTTTTTAACCATGTGTATATATTGATAAATTATAATTTAAATAGGCCATATAGTTTATTTCATGATAGTTTTAGGAAAATTTACCTTTACTGCTTTATAGAAATTAATAACTGCTTTAACTCTGTATTTTCTTTTTTTTTTTTTTTTTTTCTTTTGGGGGGAGGGTAATTAGGTTTATTTATTTATTTTTAACTTATTTCTTTATTATTATTTTTTCATGGGGGTCCTGAGGATTGAACCCAGGACCTCGTGCATGCTAAGCGTGTATTATATTACTGAGCTATACTCTCCCCCCATCCTATATTTTCCTATTACAATTATTTTGTGTTTTTTAGTCTTTGTCTTGAGAAATGCCAAAAATACTAAAAAGTACAGAGAATAATATGAGAAAAATTCAGGTACTTACATCTCAGAATTGAAAAGTGTTGATAATTCATTATTTTGACTTTTTTATATAAAAAATATGTTAAACATATAATTCAAGACCTCTTTGCCCCATTCTCCCTTCCTAGTAGGTATTAGGTAGTATATAGTCTTACTTTGTATACTTTTATATAATATGTATACATCACATATACCCGTGGCCCATGTTTTGTGTTGCTTTTTTAACATACACAAGTGGTATAATCCATGTGTCAATATGCATCTTGATTCCTCTGCTCAATGTTTGAGCTCTATTCATATTGATATATGTAGATCTAGTTTAGCTTTTTAACTGCTGTTATATATTTATGCCATAGAAAAGTAAACTGTCCATTCCCCTATTGAAGAACATTTAAGTTCCACTTTTAAATATTTTAATTAAAGCAGTAGTGACCATCTTGGGACTTATCTCCTGGTTTACATGAGTAAGATTCTAGAAAAGGCATCATTAGAAGTAGAATATTTGGGGCATAATGAATGCACATTTTCAGTTTTTCTAGATCTTGCTGAATTACTTTCTCAGGTACCTCAACAATTGCACACTCTAAGCAGTGTGTGGAAAAGCTCCAGGTTTTTTGTCTCTCTCTGGCTCTCATTCTCTCTTTCTTGACCAACACTTAATATTAGGCAGGCTCTTTGAATTTTACCAGTCTAACGTTATCTCATTTTACTTTATATTTTCTTGATGACTAGTGAGATTGAGTAGCTTTTCATAGCCTAATGATCCACTTGCATTTCCTCTTTTATTCATATCCTTTGCCCATTTTTCTAATGGGTAATTTGGCTTACTCTTTTTGGTTCTGTCATTAGTTTTATTGTGCTGAAATAACTCTGGGATATATATCTTAAAACAGTACAGGCCTTAGTACATCACAACACAAAAGTACACTCTGTTAATCTATTTTTAGAATGAAAATCTTTAGTATTATGACAGATATGTAGGAGAAACAACCTCTTACATGATATATGATAGTGGTCCCCAAATTCTCCTAATCTGACCAAACAAATGATGCTGACATTCCTTTCTCTTTCTCTTTCCACATTTCCTTTAGTAACTCTGCATTTATTTTTTTCTGCAGATGTTTATGATGTCTTCTCTAAATTCACTCAGTAAATATTTCTGCCTTTGCTATCTTGTAGAAATACAAAGATACAAAAGCCTGGAATTTCCAATTTAGTAGAAGGGACCTTGCTAGTGTGTAACTATGATGAAGCACCCAAATATCAGCATAAAATATATGTCTATATTTTATTATTTTTAATTTTTGAAGAGTGCTGTATTGATCAGATTACATTGTCTGTCCTGGCTCTATCAAGGGAGGTCTTTGACTCTCATATCCTTAGGTAAAAATACTTTGTAACTCTCTTAGACAGGAGAAAACAATAGCTATTGAGCACCTATTACATAATACACACTTATGCTGATCAGTGCTCTGGTACCCATTATCTACTTACTATTCAGTAGGTTTTCCTTTTTGGTTTGTTTTGTGTTTTACTTTGCTTTGGTTTTCATTATTACAGTACACATGAATTTAACATTAAGATATTTTCTCCAAAGGATAGTGTTGTTCTATTGGTTTTTCCACTGGGGTGTCTGGAAATTGATCTGGAAAGACTTAGGCACTCCATTTACCTCCACGCTACCACCGCAGATAGACACAGTCTATGTAGAAACTGCTTGCTATATAAAGGCAACTATAAAACCCTTACCCCCCAGCCCTACTCCACTACCACTATTTTGTCTCTCCTTAATGGAAACTTTGGAGTGACAGCTATCTCTATTCTTGGTTGATCAGAGACATTACAAGAAGTCATGTAGATATTAATTCAAAGATTCTAGAAAACAGTCTTGAAAAACTTTGCCATTGATGTACTTTCTGCAGTTCATTATTTGGGGTAGGGGCGATTTACCATTCCTTCATCTAATGACTTTAATCATTATGATGAAATAAAGGAAAGTTGGTGTTAAGTTCACATTCTCATTACCATTTGGCAGGTTAAGGACACAGTGAAAGATGTGGGTGATGAGATGTTTCCTCAGCCCTTCAGAGACCTGCTGCTGTATACAGCTCTAAGCCAATGATGTATAGAAAAGGAAATTGGAAATGTGATTATCTACCTAAAAGTGAAAATTGTCCATTAGTGCATTTTCAGCAGTTAATCAGCTTGCCATAAAAATGAACATGGCATGTCTGCCAAGTGGAGGAAACACAACTGACAAGTTTGCCAGACTTTGTGGTGACTGAATTGTTATTATAGCTCTCCTCCCTGAGGCTTCACAATCTGTTTAATAACAAATCAATCTAATCTGTTTTTTACATAGATTTTTTTCTGCTCTGCTGTTGTCTTACTCCACAATTAAATAGGGGGTAAAACACGCTAAAACTGAAGAGGGAAAAAGCCTGTAGGCTACAGATTTTCACAGCTAAAAATCTTGTATTAAACAATTATACATTCTAACCACTGTCAAATAGTTTATTCGGTTTGCATTATTGGACTGCTTATAAGCCAGGGAGCAATGTCTTCAGGGTATATGTGTTCATTTCTTCTAGCCTTTAGCCTTTTTTTTTTAATTGGAAAAGAACAAATATCAGCCAGTTATTCTAGGATCCTATGATCTGTTGTTTCTGCTTCAAAATAAGTCAGTTAAAGGCTGTTCTACCCCCAACTTTAGTTACATTATCAGTAGCAAGGCTCTTTGAGCCATAGAGAAAATTCAGGTAAAATTATCAACCATCATATAAGAACTGGGGCTTAGGAAGTACAAACTACAAATTTATATCTATTTCCTGAGCAATATTAGCAAAATACTTTTCAGTAAAGACTATTTGCAAATAGTAATATTGTATTCTTTATGAACATAAATACAGAGGTAGAAACTGTACTATTGACCAGAATAGTACATTAAGAACAAGTTTAGAAGTTAAAATCTTGGCTGAGTTTTTGGATTTTGGGGGTTTTCTTGCAACCACTGACAAAATAATGTACCTAGATCAATGATCATCAGTGGCTGCGCAAATTATTAGCTGAAAAGATGATGGGAAACTTTACAGTGAATGGATCATGCTGACAGCACCTGAACTCACTGATCCATCTTATGTTCTACAGAAGACAGAAATTACAGCTTTCGGATGTGATGCAATGGGAATTGCAAACCATCACCTATGACAGATTCTTGCCCCTAAATTGCTCAACCATCTAGCTAAAAGTACCAGTTCATAGGAGATCAGAGACAGAGGAACATGTTAAATGACATTGTGCTCATCTGTTAGTTAGATCTAGTCTGTTGAGAATTCTGCAGGGCAAGTGAAATCATTTCAAACAGGAAAAAAAAAAATAAGGGAGGGCAAAACTAGGCATAAAAAGAATTTTTTAAAGACACAGCAACCAAATGCAATGTGTAGACCTTGTTTTGGTCTTGATTCAAATAATTATTTTAAAAAATTCAGACAGGAACTTTGAGTGCTGGCTGGATATTTGTTGATCTGTAGAATTTTACTGGTAATTTTTTTAGGTGTGATAATGTTATTGTGGTTATGGGCTTTTAAAAGTATGTATTTTAGAGAGACATCTAAAGTATTTATTACTGAAGTGATAAGATATCTGAGACTTGCTTCAAAATTATCTAGTAATGCAGAGAAAATAGTGGGCAAATTTATAGATGAAATAAGTGTGACCACCACATGTTCCCTTTTTTTTTATTGTTGGAGCTGGTAATGAAAACATATGGGGTTCGTTACACTATTTTGTTTTATATGTATGTAAGCATGTGTGTTTTAAATGTTGCATAGCAAAAAGTTTAAATGTTAAGTGATTGGGCTCTTAATTTTCTGACTGAAATTATGGTTAAAACTTAATTGCTTCATTTTTAGGATAGTCATAATTCTTAAAATTTTAGTGATGGATGTTTTCTTCATTAGTTTAAATGAAGAGTATGTAAGTTAAATTAGACTATGAATCTACACAATATGTGCCGTATACTTCATACTGCCTTTTCTATCAATAATGTTGGCTCATTGTGGCAATTAATGGGATAGGGAGCAAAGGGGAAAGAAAGATAAAGCAGGTCAGCCACTTCATCTGTCATGATGTGAACCATCATTCCTCTTTTCATTCATATTTCTTAAAAGGAGAGTGCTGGATATTGAAACAAGGAATTTAACACAGGCTGGTCCAGCCATTTCCCTTGTCTGTGTGCCGTGGAGGGCCTGCTCCATACTGAGCAGTGCTTATGGGTCACCCATTAGGTACCAAGAATGCTGTCCTAAGAGACTCTGTTTTCCGGTGTCATCATTGTCTTTCATTCTCATTCATTCTAACAGGCGGTTTTCTGTTTTATTCCCCTATTCAGTAGTTTGGAAACCGTGTACACTTATGTGTGAGGGATAAGAGAGAAGAGGTTAAGTAGGGGGTTGTGGGACAAATTAGGGATCCGAGAGAGCTTTCAGGGGAGATTTGGAGTGTTCTAGAACTGCTTTGCTGGGTCCTGTAAGTCTTACTACCTAGAAGCCCAGCATATGCTCTGCCAGATGTTGGCTGTGTCCTTTTGTGTCCATTCTTCTTCCTGGGCAGTTATTGATGATGCTGGGTCAGTACTCTGTCCCACGTATGTGAATCCATTCCTCCTTCAGCACTGAAACAGCTGTTTATGGTGCTTGTCCACGAATCGAGAGCTGACAATGCTGTTCCAGTGAGAAGCATAATTTTTTCCAAAGCAAAGCAGAAGTTTAAGAAGTATATCATGTTCTTCCTTTTTACACTCATAATGAAAAAAAAAAGTTTCCTTAGAAATAAAGAAAGTTAATTATTTATAAAAATTTTAAAATGCAGTTTTCTTCTAGGTCATCAGTGGGCAGAAAGTGAGTATCATTCTTTAGACACACACCAAATTTGATAGTGTCTTTGCATGAGTATCAGAGAATGGTATGTGAATAAATCATCTGCTTTTGAGTGCCTAAACAGGATAAATAATCAGGGTGGTACAAGTTTAATTTAACATTTAGTTTTATAACACCTTAAAATTCCTTTTAGGTAAATTTTTATATAGGCTTTTTAAAGCATTTTAAATTCTACATATTCAGAATGAAATTGTATATATCATAAACAAAGCTATGTGTAATGACAGATTTTAAAGGTTTGGGATTCTAGCCAGTGTATCTCTGCACATGTTTACGGCCTAGTCCCACGTTAACTCTGTGCTCAGTCTCACGTAGCACAAGTAGAAAAACAGGCCCTTGCTCTGCTCCTTACCAGTGCCAGCTTTCCTTAAAAATGTAAGATTCGATTTGTTTTATACATTTCTCAAAAGAATGTATTTGTGAATGCTCTTTCTTTTCTCACTTTAAATTAAAAAAAATTTTCCCCCTTTCTGTTTCCTTGCCTCTGAAGGAATTTGAGAGAACAGAAAGGAGAGAAACAGTAGCATTTTGTAGACCATCAACACAAATAATTCATAGTAGCCCATCCATTTCAAAGCTTGACTCTTTGCCTAAATAGGATCCTTCGTTATAGCAGAATACTTAGGAAAGAGAGTTCGGTGTTTTTAGCCATTTTACTATTTTCATCTCAGTTGCTTTCACTCTTTCAAATGTCAGCTGAAATGTTAGAAAACCTTCTCTTCTGATTTCTGCTTTTACTGGTTGGAACACCTGTTGTGGAGTGGTCTTAAACAGAAGTCATGCTTCTTGTATAATTTATGGAAACACCAGAGGGAACTGTTTGTCTCCTTTTTGTCTAGTACTACATTCTTTTTGATCTTCCCCTTCCCCTGTGGTCCTCTGGATCTTTTATTCATAGATGCAGAGCACTTACACAAAATGCTTTTGTCAAGGAATATTTAACATCTTCTGAAATGTGTTCACCTCTAGTCCCTGTGAAAGTTGCTGGAGTTGTTTAAAGGGCTAATTTGGTATGCCCTGTGCCTTTAATGTTTTTGCTGTGCAGAAAGCCATAATTTTCTCTTGAAGAGACTGGTTGTAATATTATGTCTTTTTATCTTACCTTTTCCTGGAATTCATTTTAAGCAGATGTTAAAAGGGTCCAAAAATATGGTAAAGTAGCATGAGGGAAAACTGGAATGAAGAATTGAGGAAGCAAGGATAAGAACCAAATAGAGTCGGTAATGAGACCAAAAATGGCCCCCACCGTGCTCAGGTAGACATTTTAAAGACTGAAATTGTAAAGGCACATTCTGAGAGCATGGCCAGTTTTTTCACGTAAAGTGTTGCTGAGAGGAGATATGTGGGTCAGACTGTAAGTTCCCGTGTTCCATGGAGCAGCAGACCTGCCTTCCTGCAGCCCTCATGCCTGCTCCTTCTGTTGGTCACCCAGGTGTTTGCCCCATAGGCACAGGTGGATCGGCACAAATCTACCCCACAAGTGGAAGGGGATTCGGGCTCATGTCCCGTTGCTGATGGGTCAGGAGCAGCTGCATCCTACGTTAAGGACATCACTTTTAACTCAAGTGCCCTCTCTTTCCCCTAATCTCAGTATCACCGTCAAATCATATAAATAATTGTAAGAAGAGATCCTTTGCCCTGTCTCATTTGTTGTGCCTTGCTTAGTTCTGATTATACGCATATACCAATTTCAGGGGCAATTTAAAACCATAACACACAGAAAGAATAGTAAACTACAATTATGAGCATGTTGTCGTGGTTTCACTTTTCCTGACTGCTGATATCCAGTGGCCCTTTGGTAGGAAGGAAATCAATCTCCATCCAATAGAAAATGTTCTGTGGTCTGCTAGCATGATAAAGAGAACACAGAAGGGAGCCTCAGTCTTGAAAAATTGCGAATTTGAATGAAGAGCTTTTGGTTTTGGTTTTGTTGAGATTAATTGTGAATAGACAATAAGTAGATTTGGGAGAGGCTCCCCAAAATGTAGCTGAGTACTACAAAGGATTGCTTTCTGAGTGTTACTGCCAAGATATCCTTATAGTCTGTAGGCTAGTGCTTTTTCAGACTGGCGTTCTCAGAGCCCCTTAGGGATGCTAATGTGGTGGGTGGGGATAGCTGTCTGCCGTCCAGCTGCTCTCCTCTGCCCCAGCCGGGCAAAGCAGTTACCTTCACTGTCTGTTCTACATGTTTGCCTTCTTGTCTCTGCCTTACTGAAATAGCTGCGTGGGAAAATAGCTATCCATACTTGGCCTGGGAAGAATAATCGTGATGTATTGTCTAATTTTTGTCTAATTGCCCTAGTTCTGGCAGTAAGACAGAGGTCGGATCTCTCTTTAATGTAAAGGATTTATTTCCTGGTTAATTCTTATCTTTTTTTTTTTTTTAGGGTTTTGTTGTTGTTGAGGGGGAGGTAGTTAGGTTTATTTATTTATTTACTTTTTTTAGAGGAGGTAGAGGGGACTGAACCCAGGACCTTGTGCATGGTAAGCATGTGCTCTACCACTCTCCCCCTCTAAATTCTTATCTAACTGAAAGTGAGAGATCAGGTCCTTGTTTCTCAAACACAGGAAAAACAAAACTAGTTTTAACCTAACAGTTACCTACTAGAAGGTGGTCTGAGTTCCTGAAACATCAGAAAATGGTTTATGGCATTAGAGAGCCCTCGATTCCATCTCAGGCTGCTAGACCCCACTTCTCACCATGCTGATGATGAGTATAAAATGAGCTCAAGGGCAGTCTTGTTGAGATCAGGTTGAGGGGAAATTTGACCTGCTTACATGGTGAATGTTTTAAGATCTGCAGCTTCCACAGGTTTTATCTTCAAAAAATGGCCTTCTCAAGCATAAATTCAAGAGCACTCAAGAACAGTAAGGCCCAGAATGAACTTTCCCTAGCTGAGAACTCACAAAAAACTAATGGAATATTTTACAAACGCATTAAGAGAAACTGAACAAAGTGCTCAGTGTACTAATTAAAAGGGACGTCATAGCAATACTAGATACCATACTTTAAGTCTTATTTGATTTGTATAATGTTATTGCTGTATCATAATTGAAGATTTAATTATAATTAATGAAGATGTAGAAATTTAAGTGTTAGGTAGAATGGACTAGTCAGCTAAGGGAATTTTTATTTTAATTTATCTGGTAGCACTCCAAAAAGAGACTAAAACTTGAGAATCATTAATTATTTTGCCAGATTCCTGGTGGAGAAAATCCTAGGTGCATAAGAGGGAATCTAGAGTGACTGGCAGCTGTGGAGCCCAGCTTTCATACGGAAGAAGATTCTGAAGCAGTTCATTAAAAAGCAATTTGTAATACCTAGAGGATAACAAGGTGTTAGGTAATTTCGATATGACTTAATTGCCTCAAAATAAAAACCCAAACAAACCAATGTTCCTTTTTCTTTTTTAACTAAGAGATGGACCTTGTAATCAATTTTAAAAGCTGATTTATCAATATTAGAGCAATGGGTTACAAAGGAAATTTTAACAAAAGAGTTGTCAGAAGTTTTCTCCCAATGGATTTAGAGTCCAGAATACCTACACCTTTGCTAATGGAATAACTTCAATTAGTAGAATAATAAAGCCCACCAATAACAGATGGAGATGTTGAAAGGTAATTTTTAAACTGAGGCAACCACAAATTGAAAATAAGACAGTAATGAATTTGTAGAGAAGGGGGAAAATGTAGTTTGCTATTTCTTTAAGTTACTGAGATTTCATCTATAAGCATGTGGTTGTTCTTGAATTCAAGAGTTAACATGTGCAGAAGAAATACCAGAACTTTTGTGTGTAACTCAGAACTTATGATCAGAGCTCAAAATAGCAAAACTAATGAGAAGATCAAGAGTAAAAAGTCAGACCAGCAAAGTACCAATGCATCTTTAAAAATATTAATAAGACTAATGCACATATAATCAATGAGAATTCATCTGTTAATTACTTCTGTTCAGGAAAGGAAGATCACCTAAGAATCATTTAACAAATTATGAAACACTATGCTGTAACAGTGAAAATACATAGATTATGTAATGCTACTAAATTGGAGTGGTTTAAACAACCACTGGAAGAGACTGTCATCATACAAAGGGGAGACATGATATGTCAGGTGTACTTGCACGTGTATGACTGTGATGTTGATGGTCTCTCAACTGGCTGATTCCTAGCACTTCACAATTTTTGAGCTGTAGGAGTTGAAGCAAACTCTAGAATATAACAATACATTTCATATTGCTGTGTACTTCTTCCCCCAGAGGCTGCGGTTCCAAATTCCACCTGGGTTGTCCCAATACCAATTTAATAGGAGAGTAGGAGAGCTTGGTCTTGTGTTTTGTTTTGGAAAACAGCTGTTTTGGGTTGCTAGAGAGTCTTGAATGCTTCTTCAGTCACAACACTGCTGGATCCAGCAGAGCGAGTACTCTCTTACAGGCTTCTGGCTTTCAGATCAAACTTTCAAAAGTTTCTTGACATCTTCTTGCCATGGAAGGACACGTGATCCAATGGGGGGGGGGTTCACACAGTGTAATGAGTAATTGCAAGACAACTGTGAGCACTTTGCCTCTTCTCCCCATTATATGCCAGCCTCTAACACTGTCTGGCACTCAGTGGTTGATCAACACATATTTTTTGAATGGAGTCATGTAATATGTACAATAAACATCTTTTCTATAAAATGTTCAAAGAGCTAAAAACAAGGTGGGGAATCTGACTCCTTCATAGAATGATTGAAACAGTTTATAAAATAACGTAGGATTAGCCTTAATAAAGAACAACCCACAGTTAAGTTCAGCTATCATTTACTTAGCATCCTGCTCAGTGCTGGTTGGACGCAGATAGAATTGAGATGCTGCCTTTACCCCCAAGAAGGCTATAGTCTGGTAGTGGAAACAGGTAAACAAATAACTGTAGTTACAGTCATATGAAAAACAAAAATCGAGATAGATTATTGGATTCATTCTTGACAGAAAGGAAGAAGTGATCAACTTTCATCAAGCTAATTCTTGAAGGATGATTGATGTTCATCAGAGAGAACACTGTACAGGGTGTGTAGTCTAGACAGTGGTAAGTGTTCATGCTCTATTCATAAATAAAAGTTTCTAGAATACTTTGTTCCAGTGATACCTGTCCATTAATACTAAGTGAAATTCAGTTTGCTATTGACCATGCTTAATTGTTTTAACTATTAAGGTTTCTATATCTATATACACGTGTGTGTATGTGTGTACATATATGTGTGTATAGAATTTCTTAACACAGTGATTTTATTAAAAATAAAACAAAGTGGAATAATGACAGTAACCTGGACTTACTAGTGATAGAAAGAACCCCATCTAGACCAGGAGAAGGTAAGGGAAATGACATGGTGAAGTTACCACGTAGCTCCATCAGATTCTCCACTGCGCCTCGCCTGCTGTTTCCCTCCTGCCGTCCGCTAAAGCAGACTGGAGCACATCAGACACAGTAGAATCAGGAGGAGTTTGAGTACTGACTTGATTAAGTAGACTATTTTTGAAAGATACTCCTATTATTAAGTGACAGAAAGTGAAGGTAAACACTGTTAGAGTGTTCCATTTCATGGATATATACCATCTGTATTGTTAACATGGTGCCACATAGACCTTTCTGGGATTTGTGTAATTCTGAGTTTCCATACTGTGTTCCTACACGTTCTCCCCTCAAAATAGCACTGGAAGCGTGAAACAGCCTGGTATGTGAGGAAACTGCGAGTAATTAGAAGTGCCTTGAATGTAGGTTTGTGTGGGAAAGGGTGAGCCAGGAGGAGCCAGGTGGTGGAGGGCCTTCTGTGCCATACTGAGATGTTTGAACCTGTGCCTTACTACTGAAGGTGCTGGAAACTTACTCTGTGTGGATCTGTTGTGCGTTAGCATCAGGAGAATGATTTTCAGCTCTGAGTGTTTGAAGCATCACTGTAACAGCAGCCTGGGAGGGAGCCTGAAGGGATGAGAATTCAAAGCCAGGCAGACAAGTTAGGAGAGGGACTGAAGGATTAATTCAGCCAGAAGACGCTGAGAAGACGAAGGCCTGAGCTATGTCCTTGGTCATCAGGATGAATCCAGAAGGTGTGTTTTGAGTGACTGCCACATGCCAGATACTGTGTGGTTTCTGGGGGTGTCTCTGTGAATAAGACAGACTTTCCTGCCCTCATGGAGCTTACACACTAGTGTGGGGGGCGGTGGGGTAGACAATAAAATATCTCCATGTTCTTCAAATTGAGTGACTCAGTGGTAAAGATTAAATGGGAGGTCATTTGGGGAAAAAAAGAGTTTCAGCGTGTTGAGTACAAAATGTGTTCTATCCAGTATGCACTTGGAAATACGGGTCAAGAGTTAAGGAGTGAGGGTGGGGAGCATATAGCTTAGTGGTCCCCAGTACCTCAAATAAATAAATAAATAAATAAATAAGTGCAATTACAAATAAATAAATAAACCTAATCCCACCTTCCCCCCAAGAAAGAGTTAAGGAGTGAGGTTTTAGCTTTTTTCAGAAGGCCTGTTTTTATTTGTTTTCGGTCATAAAACATCAGTCAGGACTTTAACTACAAACAGAATCCTCTCTGACTTGTGTAAGTAGAAAAGGAACTTATCAGAAGCTTTTTGGTATCAACTTGCAAAATCTCTAGGAAGGTCAGAGAGCCACATTCTGAGTAGGGGTCTCCAGGAACAGTGCCGGCTGCCACTGCCGGGTCTCCCACAAATGTCCCCCTCTATGCCACTGTCACCCCTCATCTGCCTTCTGGTAGACCCTTGGTCACTGGCCGGCTCCCTGGCTGCAGAGGAGTGTGAACTGGCTAGTTTTCTCACTCATAATATGGGAAAATATCAAAATAAGGGGGGGTTTCAAAGACAGTCATAACTATTCAACAAAGATATTTTTGCCTCCATTTACGTCTGTGCATGAAAAAGAATGTAATTTCTTAAGTGAATAGAATTTTACAATGATTTTACTGCATTTTTGATGTACTATTATGATGAAGGCCTGATATCTTCCTTAAAACAAAACTAATATCTTTCACATTAAAATGAATTGCCTTGATTTATTAATTTGCTAGTGAACTTGCTTTTAATTGTTCACTGTCTAATCAGACAGTCCCAAATTGATGAATGGATTTCATTCTAGAAGGTTGTTGATAATTAAGTTATTGGAAATTGTGAGTGCATCTTCCCACTGAAACAGAGTTATGGATGATTTTCCATTCTTGTATTTTTAAATGTTTCATATTCCAGTGGAAGCATCTTTGGGTGGGACATGAAAGTGGATGGGATGGAGCCAGTCGTGGGCACAGGACCTGTGGACACGTTGTAGACATTCAGTGAAAGTTGGGGCAGTGTTTTCTAGGAGTAGAGGGTTGGAGGGAGAGAGGGAAGACGGAATATGCCCGTGTCTAACGTAGAGCTGCCTCTCATTTTATTGTTCCAATAAAAGTGACTTAAAACATTCAGTGACTTAAAACAGCTTTTCCAAACTGCATGTATTTACTGTCTGCTCCCTGAATCCCAGAGTGGTGAACAGTTTGAGAATCATATAAAGTAAGTGGTTCAAAAGGAAATAGACCTGTTCTGAATAACATATAATGACCAGTTATTACACAGAATTGTGGGATTAGTGTGAAGGTAATTGGGCTGAATATATAGTCTTTAAAATATACCATGGAATTTGTTGCTTCTTTTTAGTGCTCAGTATTAACTTGTTTTCCCAGTGATTTTTATTGTTCGCCTGCAATAGAGTAGGGAAAAATAATTTTAACTGAGGCTTCCCTTTGCTTTCAACTAGGAATGCCTTATTGTGTTGTGATGACTGAAGGTCTTTTCAATAGCCAAAATGCTGTTTGCCTGATTGTTATACAATGAGGCTACTGGAATTTCCTACCTAGAGTGGGCGGAGAATGATTTGACCTGTTTGAACAAAGTAGTAAGTAATAATTAACATACAGCTGATCTTCAGAACAGTAAAGAACTCAGTGTTGCTTTTTCACAATTTGTGTTACAACAAGATATATTAAGCATCCTCTGTGTGCCAAGCTATATGTTGGGCACTTGACCTAGAGAGTTGGACACAACAGCTGCAGCCCTCACTCAGTTTGAGCACTTAACATGAATTGTATTCTGTGATCTATAATTTCAAGAGTAAATAATCTTGTAACGGTATTTCATTAAGGTTTATGTAAATTTCAAACTCAGAAGATAATAGACTTTATCCTTCCCAACAAACCTGAGGTATATTAAATATTTCTGGTTGGCAGTTTGGTTTACCATGTATTTTAATATTGACCAAAAATATGAACATGTTGATAGGAACACAGTTGGGTAATCCCTCGGTGCTTAGAAAATTAACTGAGGTAATAGAACTAAATAATAAAAACATATTCAAGAGAAACAGAAATTCAGTCCAGGGGACCCCTTTTGAAGTCACAAGAATGTGACTGCATACCTTCAGGAGCAAGACAAAGGCGCCCTTGTTGATATTTGACCAAATTTTCATCTTTTTCCTCCCCCCTCAGTCAGTCATTTTGAAACCAGTTGGGGGTACATCAGGTAAAGAACATCACCTCACTGGGTGCTGAGGATGAGCATTAACTGATTGACTCCATTCACGGGAGCCTGCCCCCTGCTTGCAGCTCAAGCCCCTTCAAGGTCCCGGAATGTGAACTGATGTGCCTCTGGTGACAAAGAGGCAAATCACAGACAAAATTGAAAGTTTGGGAGCTCCTACTGAATCTGGAGTTTTTAAGCAGTCAGAATTTAATTAACCACTCACTGACTTGGAAAATATCAATGGGTTAACAAGAAGTTAAAATCTGACAACTACAGCACTGAGAGGATTGTTCCTTTCTTTAATTTACAGTGTTTCTAAGCCCAAAGTCACATACCTTTTCCTTAAATTGAATAAACACTCCCAAAATACTTCAATATGTTCAATATGTGGTTTGTTTTGATTTCCAAAAAAAAAAAACAAAAAAACAAGTACAGATGTTTGAAAAGAAAAAAAATCCTATTAGTTGTACTCCACAGAAATAGCTGGTAGCACTTTGGTTTTTGTTTTTCTCCACTTCTTCCTGGGGATATTGTATGTGTGTATGTGTATATGTGTATAAGTGTGTGTACTTGGTGCAAAAATGGGATCACAAGCTGTTCTACCATATAGCACAGTGGGGAGAAGCCCTGGCTTTGAAATCAAACCATCCTAGGTTTGAATCCCAGCTCTTCCAGTTACTAGCATAAAAGGCTTTGGCCAGTTTTTTAATCTGTACAATAAAGACGATAATGATACATCTGTCATAAGGTTGTTGCGAATAATATAAAGGAGATAATACATGTGAGGTACTTACTCTAGTATTTAACAAATACTTAATAATCCAGCCTCTTGTTCCTGTGTCTACCACACTGTCCCCTCAGCATGATGCTATCTTGTATTTCTTGTATTTTTTGAGGGGGAGCAGGAAGGTACAGGTATGTTTTTATGCACAAATTTATTTAATTAGTACTCTGTAAATGAAGAAAAATATGTAGTTAAAATTTTCTCCTGGCTTGTAAAACCTTATACTTTGATATAAAGTCTTATGATATTTGAATTTGATAAGGTAACATCCTATTCAAACTAAACCCGTTAATGTACGTGTGTATTATAGCGTCTACGGCTTCTTTTGAAGATGAGTAAATTGAATGAACTTCTTGACAGCCTTTTAGGTTCTTTTCAGTGTATATGTTGTACAATGTATAATAAATATGTTGTTTTCATCTGTATGTAGTTTTCATATTAATTTTCCCACATAAAGCACCATGTCACAGTTAGTTGTGTGTTCTATTTATCTTAGCCAACGAGAATCATATGTCACTTTATAACTTGCATTAATTTCCAAGTAGTAATACAGTTTTGTCCCAGATTGATGTGGAAGCTTAAATACTATCTAAAAATTAACTTAGAACAGTAGTTTTAAATTTCATTTGTGGTTTTTATACTTTAATATAATTAAATATGAAAATTAAATGTTTATATGCAAAACAGATCCACAGTTAAGTTTTATGACAAAGGATGTAAATGTTACCTTTTTTTCCTTCTTTTTCTCTAGCTCAACTGAGAAGTCATTTCCTTGGAGATCAACAGGTACGAGTTTTGAATCATATAAAAAATCTTTCTTATGTTTTGCACAGACCAAAAAAAAAAAGCCTGCTTTCTTAATTCACTACCTCGTGGTGAAACCAGCCAGGCAAAACCTTTAATAGTGACAATATCGAGATACTTTGCTTTGAAGTAGTACTTCTTAATACACTTGATTTTTCTTTAAGTACTTGAGTAGATTTGTATACATCAGCTGTAGAGAAGTTAAAGCATTGGACGTTAACATTTTTATTATTACCTCAATATCTGAATTTTTTTTTATTGTTAAGAAGCACAGGGATGCCCTCACAAAGGTTTTTATATAATCTGGGCAAGTTGGCTAATCAGTTGTGTAAGTCAAGGTCTTTCGTTTCACAGTGTTTCTCACACTCAAGAGTTGCCTGAAGTGTTCATTTTCTTTATGTATCCAAGTGTGGATTATCTGGTATCTTCTAATACAGTCTGGAAGTTTCTCATGCAATTTATCTTTTTACCCTAAATTCACCTCCTTTAAAGGATGAATTACATTAAAGACAGTGCCTGCCATTTTTACGGATATTTGATGTCTTCATACTTAGTCCTCATTCATTAAAGTTCGCTGAGCAGCCACATCATAGACCAAGTACTGTCCACGTTGCTGGCCAGACAGTGATGGACACGACATACACGTGCCCCTCACCTCCCGTGCCCCTCACTGTCCCGTAAAGGACAGTGCCAGCAATGTATAAGTGCTGGAATAGGCCTTGAAATTGAAATACTTTGGCAATTTTTAAATAAGGCTTGAATGGAGTAAAACTCAAATCACCAAATGCCTGGCATCTGAGTTTACCTGAACCGGTACCAAGATGTTACCAGGTACCTGGTGTTACTCATAGTGCAAACGAGGCCCTCTGCTATTTTATAAAGAAGCTGTTCCCAAGAACTGTAGTATTTTACTCAAACCATAGATTAGGCAGAGGCATGTGAAAAGCTGCTTAACAATAAGACTTACAAGCAGCAGTTTAATACAAGGAAAGACATGCCATGAAGGAATATGTGGTTAACTGCCAAGTAAGTATTGTGTGGGAAACATTGTTATAAATGGACAATCCACTTCTGAGATAGTTTTGCAGAGAAGATGAGCCTGTAGCCTGGGGCTTGACAGGTAGCAAGGGTGTTGTCATTGGGCAGCAGAGGAGATGACAGAAATGTCTTGTGGGAACATTTAAAACTGGTTTGGGAAGAGATAAGATGTGCGAAGTTTAGACAGCCACACTGGGTCAAATTAAAGAGATCTGTAAATACCAGGGACTTTGAGCTCTCCTGCAGGTCATGGGGAGCCACTAGAAGTTGTGGGTTTTTACTGCCAAAAGCCAGGCAGGCACATTGTATGATGGTATCTATTTATACCTAGAGAGAACGAACTTAAATGATGAAGACACATCACAGGGAATGAGTATCTGGGCTCTTGGTGTCCCTTCTACCTCCCCCGCCCCCCAGTGCATTTATTCAACTTTAGTCATTTGACTGCCGTCTTCATGACTTACTAATGCATAAAATATAGATAGATAAATAAAATATTATAGATAAAATATTATATTCATGTATTTCATTTAATGTATGAACACTGTATACTCATATTTTTATATATATTCCAAAATAGTGCCTCAAATACTTTAGTCTTAGGGAAATACAACTCCAGTATTCATCTGTCCTCACCACGGCTACATTCATAATTCACACCTAATAACTATATTTCGCCCCTCACTTTGGTCAGAGAGTACTCTTGCCCAAATTCATACTCGAACCTGGGAGGTGTTACATTTACCTGCCTTTTGCAGGGAGGGGAAAGTATACTAATCTTCAAACACAGCAAATA
The DNA here is from genome assembly GCF_036321535.1 of Camelus dromedarius. Taxonomy (NCBI): domain Eukaryota; kingdom Metazoa; phylum Chordata; class Mammalia; order Artiodactyla; family Camelidae; genus Camelus; species Camelus dromedarius. The sequence continues at coordinate 36,179,342 of NC_087439.1, forward strand.
CAAGTAATAGTTACTCCACTTTCTATTATTTTAACTATATTAATGTTTCTTGTGTGTTTTCTTAAATTTCCCTACTTTTCAGCCATACTTAAGGCATTTAAGTTGTAACCATGGCAATGAGCTATAATGATAAGGGTAGAAAATTGAAGTTTGATCGTAGGAATGAAAGAGACAAATCTGGTTTGTTTCCTGTTCCTTTTTCTAAGCAGTTACAGATGCCCTTTAGAAGTCTGATTGTAAGTAAACAGGATAAAATGACAGTTTTGCTTCTACTTCTACTATAAAGTTTAACTTTGTCTTCTCTTTACCACTTTGCATGCAGAGATAGCGGATATAATTTGAAAATAATCTTGTTTTTAGAATTTAGTGGTCCTACCCAGAATGAGGTAGGGGTGGATTAAATATAAAAAATATTGAAAAGGTCTTTGGTCTATTTTGTCCTAGGCTAGGTCTTGACCGAAAAAAAAAAAAAAACAACTTTATTCGATTGTCTTGGTTTCCTTTAAAAAGAAAGATTACATGAAAGGGTTTAGAATTGAAGGTCTGTTATTGTTCCTCATTCTTCTTTAACATTTACTTGAAGACACTTTCTCTACTCTCCCCCTCCTTATTTTGTATTACAAATTTGACTTGAAAAGCTTTTCAGCAATAGGGCTTGTTAGCAAGGCAGTGGTTTGATCTCTACCTGGGAGAGATCCCTGCCTACTCAGGTGTTTTCAGGATGTTATATTCTGTTGAAATGCCAGAAATTGAGACCAACTGCTGAATTTGTTTTTAAATAGCTAACTTACTGCAGAGTTACTTTCTAAGAAAGAGCTCGATGCCCTATGAGGAGAAGATTTCTGTTTATGATTCAGTTTGGGAGAATCAGCTTCCTTGTTTTTTGATTGGTTGGTTGGTTGATTTTTAACTTGTACCCGGGATCATAGGCTATTGGAAAGAAAAAGCCAAAGCCTTGGACACTCAAAGAGGTAACTTCCCAAAGCATGGGGAAGAACCATCCATTCTTGAGAACATTTTTATCTTCCTCGGCTGATTGGGAAAGTGTCTTAAGGAGAAGCTTCCTTGGATATAATAAAGTTGTTTGGAAGCATTTATGCTCTGTTATTATCTTGCCCTTTTGTTGCCTTCTCTCTTCATTATTCTGTATTTTCTAGCTTACCATCATTACATACCTACTCTCTAAAAACACAAGTGCACATCCTCTTGTCTTTTATGAAGAGGGGAATTTATCATTTTCTGTTTGGGCATTGTGTTTTCCTTAGCCTTGCATTTCCCATGACCTTGGGTTTTGTGTGTGTTTTTATGTATATTCTGCTAAAAAGGAGTGAAGGGAGAATGTTGTCTTAGTGTTTTTTTCTGTTTCCTCTGTTGTTAGCCTGCCATTTTTCCATGGTTCACGTCTTCATATCTCTTACCAGTATATGGAGTTGTACAATCTCTTATGTTTCACCAAAATTTGAGGTAGCTTTTAAGAATACATATGATAAAATCGAAAAGTAAACTCCAGAATCACAGAAAATATATATTAGAATAATAAGTAAAGACCTGAGGAAAGTGAGAATGCAAATGTATGTACATGTAATTATACTTCTTCAAGATGGACCATATTATGGAGGATATCTTTTAAAGAAAAAAATCTTGAACTTTCTCTTTCAAGAAAAAGCACACCAGTTCAGTCCTAAATAATAATAATAATAACCATACACAGTGTACGCTACCCACGAGGATGAAGCTGTTGAAGCCATAAATTGAGTCCTTTTGTCAAAGTGATCATGGCTTGTTACTTAAATCCTCCAGCCACATCCTGTCAAGTGAATTTTGCCACAAATCACAATTTCAGTTTTTCTGTTTGGGGGGAAGAATTACCAGTCTAGATGGTTGCCAGTTTTAGTGCTTCTGTGTAACATGAGGTGGGGGAGTGGCATCAGTGAGAGACTCCATTCCTCCCCTCCTCTTTCCTACAGATTAGGACCAGGAACCTTCTACAGAGCTGGAGTGCTGTGTCTTTTCCCACCAGATCAGAGAATCAGGCTCACTTTGATCTGAAGAAAGTACTCAAGAAACAGTTGCAGGAATAGATATTAATGTATGTTGAGTAGGTGATTGGGAGTTACTACTCCTGATCAAACTGAAGAGGCCAAAGGATTGGAGTCGCTAGTAAAGAACAAGTTAGCAAAAGACATAGGAGCATAAAATTTCTGGTTGACCCAGAAGGCACTAAGGGATTAGCAGACTTGGGTGAGTCTTTCACAATAAGTAGGAGAGAAAATATTAATGAGTCCATGCAATTCAAATATTTGATGTTTGACAACAAAGGTGAAAGGAAAGGAAAAAGATGGTGGAAAAGTAGAAACTTTAAGCTGATCAGATTATTTAATTTAGCAGTGCCACATGTATTTATAGTAGAATGTGTGATATGCCATAATTTTAACGTGCTCTCCATGCCACTCATCACTGTGTGGTATACACGGATGTGAGTTATTAACATACTACTAAACTTAAGGCTTTATAAAAGTTAAGTTTTAAATTTTCTTTATATATTTAAGTTTTGTTTCTAAAATGTATGAGCACGAGTTTCTTCCACTGGGATGGGTTTTAAAAACAAATAAACACAAATACTGAGGATAAAAGATAAACGAGAGACTAGCCCTAAGTCAATTTATCTTTCTTTTTTTCTCCGTCTGGAGCAAGTAATTTACAACACAAAAAAGCATCAGCACATCATGAGATAAGACGCAAACTTAAATGGGAAAACTTTATGCCTCAGTAGAAATGTACTGAATTTATAAAGGAGATACAATAGGAAGTTATATTATACATATTCATAAATAGGATGCTAGATTAGCAATCATGTATAAAGGACTATTATTTTACTGAGAATTTTGAATGTTATGATTTATTATGGCTGTAAACCCTACAAATGACAGAATTTTATTTCTATTCTTCTGAATACCTGGAGGAGTACAAATTTCTATTAAAATCAGCCTTTTTGGGCCTTTAGCAACATAGCTTCGTGATCACCTCTATAAAAGTTCGCTTAACTTTTTAATGTTTTATTACACTTTTAAGATTTTATTACAAAAGTAAGACATGCTTATTTAAAAGAAAAAATTGTCTAGAAGAATTTGAAGTGAAAGGTAAAATTTTTCTTCATTTCCACATCTCCCCATACCATGGCCATGGTCCCTGCTGCTCCCCCATACACAACAATGTAGAAGAAAATCTGAAATAAGATGCACCAAACTGGTAAATTAGTGTGTGAGATTGTGTGTGTATGTGTGTAAAATATCCACACACATTTGCATTTGTTTTGTTTTGTATTTAATACAATGAGGATATATTATACATTGTTCTATGACTTAGTTTTTTTCCTTAACAATATAGTAAAACCATGCACGTGTTTCTGTATCAATATACAAAGATCTGCCTCCTTTTCAGTGGCTGTCTGTTGTTTAGAAAATTCAGTAACCAGTCCCTTATTAGTGAACTTTTTTTTTTTTCAGTTTTGCACTTTAACAAACAATGGTAAAAATTTTCTCTACACATCTGTCTGAGTGTCTCTGTCAATTACATTTTTTACAGGAGACTGCCTGGGCAAAAGTGTGTACATTTTTATTTTGGCATTAGTGTCAGATTGCCCACCAAAAATGTTTAGCAAAAGCATGTGGGACATGGGAAGACTTTTCCTCTATCCTCTTAGATTATGTCACTGGAATTTAACTGACAATAGACAGATTAATAGGAGGAAAAAAACAATTATTCATATACATCTGGAGCTCACCAAAGGAGTAGCTCCCCAGATGGCTAAGGTTGGGGATTATGTACCTAAATAGAGGAGAGGAGGCAGGCAGACAGGCTTCTGTAGGAAGAACACATGGGTTTCTGGGGAGCAAACAGGAGCCGAGAGTTTGTGATGACATTTGTTTACCCAGGTGTGAGTGGGTAAACAAATGTTGTTTTTTTTTTTCTCCCCTTCATTCCATAAAACTCCCCCAGAAGGGATCCATGGCAGCCTCACTCCCAGAAGTTTCTGCTTTTCATGAAATAAGGGAAGCTCCAGAAGGAGTTCTTTCTGTATCTGCTGAATCTCCAGTATCTATAGTTTAAGATAATCTTCATGCCAACTCTCAGGGTCCCAATAGTATGTATCCCTACCTGTACCAACTGTTATGCTTGTCTGTGCTTCCTGTGTTAACAGTGGATAGTGACATGTGAAGTATAAATCTTCATGAATGTTTAAAACTTTAAGAAGTTATTAGGCTTTTAAAAAATTGTTTCTAATTTCCCTGTATCGTAAGCTTTATGGACAGATTAATAAAGTTATTTAAAAAATAATTATTAAATATTCATTAAATGGGAATATTGCATGACGACTTCAGCATACCACTGACCATTATATTATTTAATTCTTATGGAAACTGGAGATCAGCCTGATCTTGGAATTTAATAAAATTGTCATGTTTCCTGTCAGCTTTGCTTTCTTTCTTCTTATCTGCCTCAAAATGATCAGATACATTTTTTTGTCAACAAAAATGCAATGACCACTGCCAAAATAAGCAAAAACCAAACTCTTTATCACCACTGGAGGCAATTTGGGTGCCTCACTTCAACACCTCACTCCAGAGGTTCCCAAACTTTGCTGCACATTAAAATTGCCTGTGGAGCTGTTAAAATTTTATTCCCAGGCCTCCCCCACATACAGTTAAATCCAAAAGTCTGGGGCACAAACCAGAAATCAATAATCTTTAAAGACCCCTAGGTGATTCCACTCTGCAGTGTGTGAACTACTGCCTTACTCATAATTAAATCAGTTTAATTACTAGTAATTAAAGAGAAGAATTAAAGTTTATCCTCCCTGTCCTGTACAGATTTTATTTCAGAATAGCCAAATAACCCTAGTCATTCCTAGCTATCTAAAGATTTCTAAAATATGCCAAAGAGTTCCTACTGATCAATGTAGAAAGAACAGTAAAATTAGAAAAACCACCAGTTTGCAGCTCCTAATGAAATCATTGATTCAAGCAAAGATTGTCAGTGTATGAAAAATAACCTCTGTTCTTAATCTTAGCCTCACAGTAGAGTCACCTTGGGAGTGTTTTAGACAATTCTGCTGACTGAGTCCCATACCCACCCACTTCCACCCCAGGGGGTTGCAGTGTGCAACCAAGGTTGAGAATCATTACATTAGTAGAAAGGAAGATAGTGAACTTGAAAATAGATCAGCCTGCCACACCACAGGAATTGGCTGATTGATCTGAGCAAATGTAAAAGCTATGATGTGACATGATGTGAAGTACACAGCACCATGCGTAAAGTATTCAGCATAACTACAGAAGTTTGACCTGAAAGCTTTTAGCTCTAAATTTCTCCTTATAAGCAAAATTGAGGCCAGAGGATATGTAAATGCCACTACGAGACACCCATCAAACAAATTCAGAATGTGGCGCATCCTCTTGAGTTTATTGCTGTGGTTCCAGCAGTGAGCCAGGAAGATGAAAATGGGGAAATGGGCTATCTTTTTGAGATTTAAAGGACTTAGGTAACCATCGCAGTTAAATGCAATTGGTGAACCTTATTTCAGACTGACGAGTACAAGCCACTGAAGAAAGACATTTCTTGAGACATCAGGAAAATTTTTAATATGAACTCATTGTATGGCATTATGGGATAATGGTAGTGTTGTGAAGTCCTTATTTTATAGAGCTACATAGGGAAGTATTTAGAGTTCTGATGATCCGATGTGAGGGGTCTGTTTTAGAATACTGTAACAGAAGAAAGGAAAAAGATAAATGGAGTGTTAGAAGTGTGGCATACAGTTGTAATGATTAGATCTGGGGTGGTCAATTATGCTTTTCTGTTTTTATGTATGTTTGAAAAAGCTTAATTTTTAAAAATTACATACCACTTCTTTAAACAAAGGACTCAAAGTATTGAGGTTAAAATTGTACATCAGAGGGACCTGATGCATAGAAGCCAGCAAACTGTTGACCACACTATGAGGGTTCATCCTAACAGGAATGAAACCAACAAGAGATGATGGTGTGCGCTCCCCGGCCAGTGGGTATTATTTCACTTGAGTTTCCACGTAGATGGAATTTGGTTAGATGAATTCTTACTAAGCAAAATTACCTGTAACATGCTGGGCATCAGCTGAGAACCCCACATTATCACTCTGTGTGTCCATGGGTGGCAGCCACCAAATAAGAATGTTAGCATTCTGCTTTTGCCAACGTGTACCTGAATGTTCCCAAGCCAGTTATTCACGATATATGAACACATCCCCCAAAAGCTTAAAATTGTAAGTTAGTACTTTGTGTAAAAATCAGATATCCTGCTTTAGCCTTTAACATTTTATGCTTAATTCAAACATGTCAAATAAGTATTTTAAATCTCCTGCTTTTAGTGATATGCAAAGAAATATCCTATTAACTAGCTAAAATAAAACAGAAATTGTCAAGTCAGAATGCTCTTCTTTTTCCACTACCACCACCTCACCACACAGAGCCAGCTTTCCCAGTTTACAATGGTTACTTTGGGGAACATTAAAAAGGCTACAATTTATAAATAAATCTCCACATTTCATTTTTATGCCAAAGGTAGCCTGCATTTAGCTTTATCTTGATAATCTTTACCAAAAATGATAATCCAGTAGAAACATACGGGAAAACCTAGTTTCACAAGACCCATTTATTTCTTTTGATAGGGAATACGTATGGATTTTTTTAAAAGAAGATTTTTTTTTGGTTTTTTTTTTACAAGAATCTGTCTTATATCTCCCACTATCAAGTATTTTCATTTCTATCTTTGGTAACGTTTTTTTCCCTAGAAGGAATGAAGTTTGTCTTTGAAAAAATATTTGAGTGATTTTTGAACACTTATTTTCTGTAGACCTCAGACTTTTTACATCACAGCAAATCCCTTATTCTTTTTTCTGCTTTACTCTTTAGGAGGTGAGCACCCCATGGCCTTTTATGACCGCCACCTATTAAAGTTGGACACTTATGTGTGTGATCCATTTCTTTTCATCTTTATATTTCTAAACTTCTTGTTTTTCTAGTTTTCCTTTATAGGTATAATGGAGTATAATTTTTTATGGTAGGTGTAACACCTATATATTAATTAGTACCCAGACTAAAAATACTTAATCAACACTCATTTTAATATGTCTGTGAAAATTCCTATTTTTTTTCTATAAAGTATTTCTAGTCATTTTGATTCCCTGACCAGAATTCAGAAATTTGAAAATATTTATGACCAGGGGGTCTCTCTGTGACATACAAGCCTAACATACTTTTCAGATTGTTATTGTAGAAATCAAATAAAGCACTTTATAGCAGTTGATACAGGTACGAAGTTTGCTTAGATTGTGAAATTAAATTCAGGTAGATGAGCTGTTGCAGTGGATTTCAAGGCAGACTATTGATGTTTAGAGCAAGGTTTAAAGTGAACTAGAAGGTACTTCAATAATAAGGGTTTCTGTTTTCCAAGGCTTTTCACACAATGTTTTCTGGATGAGTAAAAGTTAAGAGCCACTATCTTAATAATTTTTTAAAGATGGTATAAGTGTGCATAAGATCCAAGAACCTAGATGTACTCAAGAAAACCAGACTTGAAAAAGTTTCAAGAAACATGGTCTTCTGCCCATTCTCCCTAAGTCTTTACTCTCATTAAAACCCAACTTTTAAAGGATATTATAGGTATGTAGTAGTTTTCAGTTGAGTCAACAAACTCCAAGTATCTGTGATAGTCTTAAAGTATCAGTCAATATCCATCTACGTCTTCTGTGGATTAAAGAGTGTTTTTATGCTCCATACTTTCATCACCCTGTTCACATTTTCACCCTGAAACAGGATTTCCCAATGATCTCATTGCCTCCAATAATAAGGTTACCTGCCATAGAAATGAGTCTCGTACGTCAGAGAAGTTACTGAAGAGGACAGATCTTCTGGGGACTGTTTTCCAGGTCCCCTTCCAGAATTAGGCTGAGAGCTTTACTTCTTAGCCATTGAAGGCACTGGAATATTTCTGCAGGGGCTCTATGCCAAGTAGACTGCCCCCCGAGCCTATGGTCCTACAGGAGGTGAGAGTCCCATGGCCAGACAGGAAGCTGAGTCCTTGTAAGACAAAATTTTATACTCATATTTTTCAGAGTATTGTCTCAACTCATAGGTCGGAGTTGGAAAAAATGTGACATACTCAATTCCCTTAACTGTCAAAGGGAGTATCATCTGCCTTAACATGGCAGACTGTTACCATCCCAAGAGTCCTGCCAAAATCCACACTATACTGCTTTTTATGCAGGAGCAGACCCCTAAACACTGTAGCAACTCCAGACAAGGAGACTCTAGTGTAAGGTTATAGCATGCTGGATTGTAAAAGACTAGTTACAGGACTGTATGTACTAAAAATTTCCTTACTGATCTCTATTCCTGTTTCCATGGTGATTTTACACACAGTGCAGACCACTGTCATTTCATATAACAGACACATAGATTACCAAAGCAGAGGCATTTTAATAATTTCAGTTTCCTTAGAGAAACCTTAGACTTTTTACTGAGCATATGTTTGTGCATACTTGGTATGTATTTCAGAGGGTACATCGCAAAAAAGATAAAACAATTCACTTTGTATTTCATCTTTTACTATGAGCTTAATGGGATGGATAATACAACATTTTCATAGCCCTACAACATTATTGTCCCTTACCCACTAATATTTTTCTTAGCTGTAACCTTCTACTTTTTCTAATTAATCATCTTTTTTCAAAAATACTATTCAGGCACTCAGATGAAATATAACAGGCAAGAAGGACCATGTTTTCAATAATATCCCTGTCTTAAACACAGATGGAGATTATTTCATTATACCTTGAAGTTTGTTCAGGTTCTTTATTTTCAGACATTCACTTTTTTGGAAGATGCTAATTTGATGTTTGAAAATGTCCCATAGTATATTTCTGCTGTCCCAGAAAACATGTTTGTGATTTTTTTTAGAAAAGGTAACACATGTTCTTCAATACACAGATTAAGGAGGTAGCATTCACATTCTGTTTGCCATTTTTACTCATAAAATGTGTCTCATTTTCATGTTCTGCTTGTGCTAAATCACAACATGCCAACTATTTAACTGTAGTTTACAGCATTGATCATGAAATGATTAACCCCACCCAGTAAATCTCTGTGAGTTTCTCTGGTAAATTAGACTAGTATCTTTTTCTGTTCCACATAGCAGATGTTTTTAAAAGAAAGATTGCATAAATAACGTATCATTAATAATTGTGACATACCATACTACAATAAGGAATACTTTATTCATTAATTAGGAAATGACCCTTTTGCTTATCTGACATACAGTGGCTATATGTATATAAATTTATGTGTGTGTATAATTTGTGAATTACAAGTTTTCAAAGAAACAATAAAAAAGTAGTCAAACTGTTTTGAAAACAATCTCATTTCCTTTGGATGATCAGAAGAGATTTCAGTATCTTTATCTTTGCAGATATACATTATTATTGGACTCCACAATGTACAATATAATACTGTATAGTTGATATACAATATTACATTAGTTTGGAGGGTGTGATTCAACATTCATATGCCTTACAAATTAACCATGATAAATCTAATAACCATATGTCACTGTACAGAGTTATTACAGCATTGTTGATTATATTCTCTATGCTGCACATTACATTCCCATGACTTACTTATTTTATAACAGAAAGTTTGAATCTCTTAAGCCCCTTTACCAGTGTCACCAAAAATTCCCCCATCCTTAACTATTTGTTTTTCCTCTGCCTGTGAGTATGTTTCTGTTGTGTTTTGTTTGTTAGATTCCACATATAAGTGAAATCATGGTATTTGTCTTTCTGTAATTTATTCACTTAGCATAATACCCTCTAGGTCTATCTGTGTTGTGGCAGATGGCAAGATTTTGCTCTTTTTTTTTTGGCTGAGTAATATTCACACAATGGAATATCACATCTTTATCCATTCATCCAGTGGTGGACACTTAGATTTCTTCCCTATCTTAGCTATTGTAAATAATGGTGCAGCAAACATATGGATGCATATATTTTTTCAAATTAATATCTTTGTTTCCTTCAGGTAGATATCCAGAAGTGGAATGGCTGGATCATATGATTACTTCTATTTTTAATATTTTGAGGAACCTCCATACTGTTTTCAGTAGTGGCTGCACCAGTTTACAATATCATTAACAGTACACATTATTTTTGTATATGTTGCATTCCTTTGCATGTAGTTGTCCAGTTTTCCTGACACCATTTATTGAAGTGACTGCCTTTTCCCCACTGCATATTCTTGGCTCCTTTGTAGTAAGTTAGTTGACCATATAAGCATGGGGTTTTTGTTTCCTGAGGTAGTTCTGTATCACTATAAAATTCCCTCTTAGAACTGATTTTGCCTAGTTTCATAGACTTTGGAATATTGTGTTTCCACTTTGATTTGTCTCAAAGTATTTTTTTTACTTCCTCTTTGATTTCTTCATAGACCTATTGGTTGTTTAAATGCATGTTGTTTAGCCCCCAGGTATTTGTGTTTTTTTCCAGTTTTCTTCTTATATTGATTTCTAGTTTCATACTATTGTGGTCAAAAAGATGCTTGATACAATTTCAGTCTTCATAAATTTATTGAGTCTTGTGATTCATCCTGGAGAATATTCTATGTGCTGTAGAAAAGAATGTGTGTTCTGCTATATTTGGGTGGAATGTTCTGTACATATCCATTAAGTCTATCTGGTCTAACATGTTGTTTAAAGCCAATGTTCCCTTACTGATATTCTGTCTGTTTGATCTGCCCATTGATGTAAGTGAGATGTTAAAGTTCTCTATTATAGTATTGCCATCAGTATCTCCCTTTATGTGTTTAGGTGCTCTTTTGCTGGGTACATAGGTGTTCAAGTGCTATATCTTCTAGTTGGATTAATCCCTTTATCACTCTGTAATGCCCTTCTTTGTCTTTTGTTACAGTCTTTATTTTAAAGTCTATTTTGCCTGATAAATGTATTGCTACCCCACTTTCTTTCATTTCTGTTTGCATAAAATATATTTCCCCATGCCTTCAATTGTGTGTCTTTGAATCCGAAGCAAGTCTATTATAGGCAACATATATATGGGTCTTGTTTTTTTAATCCATTCAGCTACCCTGTGTCTTTTGATTGGAGTATCTTGTCCATTTGCATTTAAAGTAATTATTGATAGGTACGTACTTATGGTCATTTTTTTAGTTGTTTTCTGGTTGTTTTGTAGTTCTTCTCTGTTCCTTTCTTCTTCTCTTTTTCTCCTCCCTTGTGATTTGATGACTTTATTTTTTGTGTATCTGTTAAAGGTTTTTGGTTTGTGGTCCCCATGAGTTTTGTATATAACAACTGGTGAATATAGCTATATATTTTAAGTTGATGATCACTTAAGTTCAAGCACATTCTAAAAGATAAGGGTTTTTACTCTCCTCCCAGAACTTTTTATGTTTTTGAGGTCGTACTTTATATCTTTTATCTTGTGTGTCACTTAACTAATTGTTTTAGATATAAATGATTTTACTACTTTTGTTCTTTAACCTTCATACTAGCTTTATAGGTTATTTATCCATTAGCTTTACTATGTTTTTCTTTAAAGTGAGATTTTTTTTCTGTCATTATTTTCTTGATTCTAATTATAGCATTTCTTTTCCATTTAAAAAATCCCTTTAACATGTTTTATAAGGCCAGTTTAGTGTGATGAACTCCTTTGGCTTTTCTTTTTTGGGAAACTCTTTTGATCTCTCAATTCTGAATGATAATCTTGCCAGGTAGAATATTCATGGTTGTAAGTTTTTCCTTTCAGAACTTTGAATATATCATGCCAATCCTTTCTGGCCTGTAAAATTTCTGCTGAAAAATTAGCTAATAATTGCCTTATGTGGGTTCCCGTGTATGTGACTTTTTTTTTTCTCTCTTTATCTTTAACTTTTGCCATTTAATTATAATATGTCTTGGTGTGGATCTCTTTGAGTTCTTGTCATTTGGGACTTTATGCTTCCTGTACCTGGATATCTGTTTCCCTTACCCAGGTTAGGAAAGTTTCAGCCATTATTTCTTCAAGTATATTTCTTTCCTTTTCTCTCTCTCTTCTCTTTCTGCAACCCTGTAATGTGAATGTTAGTATACTTGATGTTGTCGTATAGATCCTTTAAATTATCCTCATTTTAAAAATTTTTTTTTGTTGTTCTTATTGGGTGATTTTTCACCACCCTGTGTTCCAGATCACTGACCTTTTCTTTGATCTGCTGTTGATTTCCTCTAGGGCATTTTTTTTTAAACTTTAGTTATTGTATTCTTCAGGTCTGATTGGTTCTTTTTTATATTTTTTCTGTCTTTTTTGAAGTTCTCACTTAGCTCATCCATTCTTCTAGTTTGGTAAGCATCTTTATGATCATTATTTTGAACTCTATCTAGTAAATTGCTTATCTCCATTTTGTTTATTTCTTTTTCAGAGGTTTTGTCTTGTTTTTTCATTTGGAAGCTATTCCTTTTTCTCTTCTTTTTGTCTGGTTGTCTCTGTTTTTTTCTCTGAGTTAGGTATATCAGCTTTTTCTCCTCATGCTGAAATGGTGGTCTTATATAGAAGGTCTCCTGTGAGACCCAGTGGCACAATTTCTCCTGGTCACAAGAGCCAGGATCTCCAGGGGTATCCCCTATGTGAGTTGCATGTGCCCTCTTGTTGTGTTTGGACCACAGTTGCTATGGACATTCTGTGTGGGGCTGTGCCCCAGCTCGACTGGCTGCAAGATTTTGCAGGCACACTGGTATGCTGGACTAGCTCCCTGGAGTGGTAGCCACTTTGGAGGGGTGCCAGTATTAGCTGGGGCCACCATTGGGTGGGGCAGAGTAAGGACCACTTTTAAGGGGCCAGCTGATCTGGGTGGGTTGAGCAGGGCAGGTCCTCAGGAACACTTGGGGCAGAATGCATGGTGTATGTTAGATTGAATAAAGAGTGACAGGAATGGCACCTGCCAGTGTAAGGGAAGGAAAGTAAAAAGAAAAAATACTGGCATCTTCCAGTGCTTCTGTTCCCAGAGAGAGTTCCAGCAGATCTCTGCCATCTGGCACACACACCCAAATTAGTGAATCTCCTTCTCATATGACCTTGATGCTTTTCAAGCTGCTTTGGCCCTGGGACTTAGAGCAAGTGAGTGTGTGTGAGCCCTTTATGGGCAGATTCTCAGTTTCCCACAGCCCTCTGGCTTTCCCAGACTTAAGCATCACTGTTTTTCAAAGCCAGATGTCATGGGGGCTCATTTCCTGGTGCAGGTGCCCTGGGCTGGGGAGCCAGATGTGGGACTTGGATCCCTCACTTCTCAGCAGAGACCTCCATGTTTATAATATCTCTCCCACTTGTAAGTTGCTGCACTCAGGGTGTGTGTTCTGACTAGACCGCATTCCCTTCTACCCATCTCAGCACAGTCTCTTCTTTATGTCCTCAGTTGTATAAATTCTGTTCTGCCAGTCTTCAGGTCATTCTCATAGTTGTTGTATACATAGTTGTAGTTGTGTGTAGGAGGTGAGCTCAGGATCTTTCTCTACTCTGCCATCTTGATTCTACCAAGATTATTCACTTTAAATAGCTTCTCTTAAAAAGAGTTTAAATGAGCACAAGTGCCTGTCACCTGGTTAGTGAGAAAATGTTCCATTGGGTAAAATTGCTGAAGTAGAGGTTTTTAGGGTGCCTGTTTCTCTTTTCTTATTTAAATAGTATCTCCTAATGGTTAAAAGAGAGACATACATGGAACGCTAATGGTTTTGGTTTCCATGGTGATAATTTTTCAGATTCTAATACTGCATGCCACCTAGTGTTTCCAAGCCAAAAGCTTTGATGTATTGGTATCCTAGGTTTTATCGTGTACTAAAGCTGAAGCTAAGAACTGTCTAAACATCTTCTTTTTTAAAATGGCACCTTTTTCCCTGTATGAGCAGTCTTGAGGCTACCATAGTGATAATTCCATATCTATAGCTTGTTGCCATTTCATACATGATTTTTTTCCAGTGTTCCATTCCTGGATGAAATAAAGATGGAGTGCTGCATAACTGATTTCCGGTCATCTCTTGTTTAGCTTCTTCAAGGCATTCCCGTTCCCTGTAAACTCTTATAACCTAGCAAACTGTGTCTTTTACCTAGTCCCTAATAAAACTCCTTCACAAATTGCTGAATACAAATGTTTAGAACTCTGGAAAGACAGAAGACTTAAAACTGAAGCAAGTCACTCTCCAGTATTATTAGCCGATACTTAGATCATGTGTCAGTGTGTACCGGAGAAACCATATACAATCTATAATCTGTATTGAAATTCCAAACTTTAGAATTCAGAGCTCACAGAACTCTGCGACCTAGAAGTATACTGTCAAATGATAAATCTGGAGACAGGTTTATTAACAACCTATATTAAGAATGTCAGCAAATCTTTCTGGAGGCAAGGAAACAAAACCTTGGATTGAATCTGACATCAAGTTAAAGGTTTAGAATGTGGCATTCCCAGTTCTCCCATAAACCTCATATTCACTCTCCATACTAGCTTGATCAGCAATGCCTAAAGAGTTTTACTTTGCTTTCCAGGGACAGACCCTGTTGAATGCAATAAAGTAAAGCCACAGCACAGTGCCAGGCTTGAATCAGCACTCAATAAAGAGAAGCTGCTGTTCTTACTGGGAATTCGTTCAACAAATATTTACTGAGTACCTACTGAGTGCTCTACACCTATGCTAAGCTTTGAGGATACAACAGGAAGCAAAGCAGACAAAAATCCCTGCCCACACTGAGCTTATATTCTCATGAAACGAGATGGTGATAAGGGCTGTAAAGAAAGGATAGGCTGGCCTCCTGTGATAAGTGAATACTGCTTAGATATCACTTCCTTTAGGAAATTTTTTCTTAAGCTCCTTCCCCGTGGACAGTAACACAAAGGCGCGCATGTGCATGCACACACACATACACACACACACACGAAGGGAAACACCATATCTTTTCTCATAGCAGCATTCTTAGAGCCTAGTGTATAGTAGGACCTTAATAAATAGTTAAAGGAAGAAAGTCGGAAAAGAAAGGCAAATTAAGACGAAATAATTGAAATTATTAGGATTGTGTACACAACTCAGAATGTGAAGCAGACTCGTTTTAAATTTCTAAGGTGGGAGTGAAGTGGCATTCCTGGAAAAATGTTTGTTGGCAGCATGAGGGTTAAATTTGGGAAAGAAGAACTTGTCATGAGGATAATCAGAACATGGGCAAATGTATTTTGAAGATAGTAGAGAAAAGAGAACATATCTGAATGGAGTTTGGAAAAGGCAATATAATCTACACCACCTAAATTCACAGCATGAAAAACAGAAGTTGGAATAGAGAAGAAGATAAATTGTTTTGTTTTTTAAGTTCAGGATGGCAAAATGGTATAGTTGAAAATGAAACAAGATAATGGGAGAGAGAGATTTGGCTGGAGAAAACAGTAATGTGGTTAGATTTGTCTGTATTCATTTGGAAGAAGACCAAAAGTATAAAATAAGAAATTGGGTAAGAAATGAGAGTTTCCATTGTTAACAACTCTGTCTAGAGTTGCGTTGACTTTAGATGATATGAAATATGACATCAAAAGCTAGCCCTGCCTTTAGAGGTTTCATCACAGACTTAATAATGTGAACATCATGCAGGTTTTCATTTCAGAAGTTTGAGATGTGGAGGATCTTTTTAAAAAACAACCACCATTCTCAGAGTCTGAGAGGTGAGTTTTCCAAGAGAAAACAAGGTTGGTTTTCAGATTTTGATTTAATATAGTGTATAAGTTAATTTGTAGCTGATAATCAGAGTGAACAACATTCCTGAAATTCAGCAAAATATATTAATAAACTGAGTATATGGAACACTTTCATTTAGAAAAGGGTCATAATGATTGTGCAGTCTAAGGTGAAAATAGGCTTGTATTTTAACTTGTGTGAAGTCTTGAGTTTGCAGTCTTGTATTAAGATTATAAGATATTACTGACAAATACCTGAACCTTTTTTAGCAAGTTTTTATGTAATGTCGCTCAGTTTAGCTGATTAAACTTATCTTCTTGCAGATGTGCCAAATACTGCTGTAAACAAACCTAGAGTTTCTGACGCTGTCCATCCAAACAACTATCTCATCAGGACAGAGCCAGAACAAGGGGCCCTCTATTCACCAGAACAAACATCTCTCCATGAAAGTGAGGGTCTGTTGTGTTATCTTTTAAGTATTAGATTTGCTTTTCATATTTCCTTTTTGAAAATGAGCATCAGAAATATAAAATGAAGATATTTCCTGCTGGTTTCATTCCTGCAGGATCATTGGGTAACTCAAGAAGTTCAACACAAATGAATTCTTATTCCGACAGTGGATACCAGGAAGCAGGGAGTTTCCACAACAGCCAGAACTTGAGTAAGGCAGATAATAGAGCGCAGCATTCCTTCATAGGATCAACTAATAGCCAGCTGGTGAGGAATTCAAGAGCTGAAGGGCAAACACTGGTTCAGGTAAGCCAAACACAACCAGATCCTCTTAAAGACATGCCCCCCTAATTGAATACCTGTTATAAGTATTCCTGCTTAAAAGTAAAGCCAATACCGACCATTTTGAAGTTATAGAATGGATAAAGTAGCAAAATCGCTTTACACTATGAGTCCATGGTGATAAGGAATTTTTAGGCATGAAACTGAAAATGTATTAGTTCCTATTAATGAATTCTGATTAATCCTAGGCATAGGAGACTAATTTTTTTGAAAGCAGCAAGTTTGGCATGAGGAGAGTAGTCCAGGGAAAGTATGAGAGAACTGGGTGGAATGTTCTAGTCCCTGAGGGGTTATGAGTTCCTAAAAATACTAGAGCTAAAAACGTGCTATAAAGAGTCCTCGAGGGCAGGCAGTTCCCATACCTGCAAAAAATGGGACTGGCCCATTCTAACCAAAGCTTTTGCCTTCATCACTGGAATTGTTCTCTGAAAACACATTTCTTCCCTTTGTTAGGATAGAGATATTCCTGCCTATAGAAAGCTATGTATAGAAGCGTACCTGTTGTGTTAAGTTAGGGTGTTCTTACTTGATAGTCAACAATAGTAATGATGATGCATATGTATTCATAAAAACTCCTTAGTTCGCCACTCATCGCCGCTTTATTCACATCAGTCCTTCAGCATGTGCTAGAAGTAATAGGAGTCCCGAGTGGCAGTAACCAATGAGGATAGCTGTCTTCCAAGTTCCCCATGATTTCTCTGGAACTGAATAATGGCAAGATGATCAAAGAAGTTAGGCAAAGACTAAACTTCTCATAATGCAACGCAGGAAGCCCTGAAGGTACTCTTGCAGCGGGCCAGGGTTCCCGGTGCCAAAGGAGAAACACAATACGACTTGGCTCAGCAATTTAAGGGAAACTTTTAAGTATTAAGAAATATTTCTGTAAAACTCACACAAATATGGTGCATAAATTTTTAAGCTGAGACAGGAAGTCTTGTTGCCGAAGCAAACTACTTCCAGTGGCACCTCCATTGCTCGGGTGATAGACGTTTACTCCTCTGCTGTGAGGGATGCTCTGATGGGAGAGTTTGGGCAGCTTCAGACTAAATATTTATAGGTTATCTGCTTAGGTGAATTTCTGTGTCAGCAGGTCTAAAGTCACACTTCTGAATAATACTTAGCTACAGAACGGTCTGTTTTTCCCCTAAAAATGGTCGTGTTACCTTTTTATTTAATTTTTTTTTTAAACTTACAGTACGTTTTGTTCCTGGAGCTGAAGATTGCAAGGGGGTCTTTAAAACTGAATTTGTGTGTAGTCTAGGCAACACAATTTCTAGGTATCTGGGCCAAGTGTCATCCCATTTTAAAAGTAAACGGCTTATACATGGGATTTTAAAAATTATCTTTAGTGCTGTTAAACCTCAAGCATAGATTTTAATTCTCTGTCTACTAATTTTTAAACCCCCTCTTTCGTGCCTTGTTGTTTATTTACAATCCCCTTCCCTCCTCAGATCTTCTCTCCACAGCTGTTACCTTCCCAAAATTGTTGAGTTTGAGCATTCGAGTGATCTCAGAGCAGGTGTTTCAGGCAGCCAGTTGCTTATGACACCTGGAGACAAAGCGTGCTTCCTCTTAGGACATCTGAGATTATACAGAGTCCTTAAATCATCCCTGTTTCTTCCTTTATTGCCCCAACAAAAAGTGAAAGGGCTTGGTGACAACTCTTCCCTGGGAGTCACTAAGGAGATATAGAGCAGCCTGTTTCTGGGCTTGTAACCCAGGGCCCTGGCGTGTGTTTCCCACTCCTGTTCCCTCAGGCTGGAGGCCCAGCCCAGCCACCATTCTTCTTCATTATCGTACTGCAGCAAGGAAGGGGTTGGAGACTCTGTTTGCAGGAGTCTGCAGGTTCATAGAAGAACCAGCCATGGCAGCGATGCTCTTCATTTCCCTGTCTGCTCTCGTCCGGCTGGCTAGGCCAGGAACCCAGCAGAGATTTTGAGCATTCCTTCTGCTGGAACAGATTTGAGGGTACCTCTGTTTGCATCTCATTAAATCCACCAGCTAAAGACAAGAACTTATAAATCAAAGGAGGTAGAAAGAAGTGGCTGAAATCACTCAACAGCCACAGTTGAGCTAAAAGCAGAGAGAGATTTGACTCAAGCACCTGTGCAATCACGCTGTCCCTTGAGACTAAATCCACAGAAGAGAGTGTTGCATTGGACCCCAGGCCCTATCCAGACTTTCACTTATTCCACTTTGAAAAAATGCATTCCATTTGTTAATGGGGCCAGCCCATAAAGGCAATTATAGATACTGCTCTAGTTATATTTACATTAACGTATTGGAAAAAAAATTTTTTTTGGTTTTACGTAAATGCGTTACCTTGACCAAACTTTGACTCACAGGATACAAAAGTACACTGCTCCAGTGACCCTTCACACTTGTAATATAACATCTTCTGTGTGGTGAAAAAATGCATAGGCAGAGGGTAAAGAAAATGTAAAGATAAAAGAAAAGGGAATATTGAATGGCTTTAGATCTCTCTTTACTGGTTGATGTTAGTATTCTGAAGGGGAAAGGTGGAGATTAAACCATGAAAAAAAAGGTAGAACAAGAAAAACAGAATAAGGAAAAATTAAGATCCAGCTCGAAAGCATAAAAAGGAAAAGAAACTTAGATGCCTGAATAAGTAGTGAATTCACATTCTGTAGTGAGCTATGTGCGTTTTATTTCTGTAATGACAATGGACACAAAACCCTGGATAAACCCGTTCTCTTTTCTCCCCCTTTCATCAGCCATCAGTAGCCAATCGGGCCATGAGAAGAGTTAGTTCAGTTCCATCTAGAGCACAGTCTCCTTCTTATGTTATCAGCACAGGCGTGTCTCCTTCAAGGGGGTCACTGAGAACTTCTCTGGGTGGTGGATTTGGCTCTCCGTCAGTGACCGACTCCCGACCACTGAACCCCAGTGCATACTCCTCCACCACATTACCTGCTCAGCGGGCAGCCTCTCCGTACTCTGCACAGAGACCCGCCTCCCCATCAGCTGTACGTCGGATTGGGTCAGTCACCTCCCGGCAGACCTCCAATCCCAATGGACCAACCCCTCAGTACCAAACCACCACCAGAGTGGGGTCCCCACTGACCCTGACGGATGCACAGACTCGAGTAGCTTCCCCATCCCAAGGCCAGGTGGGGTCATCATCCCCCAAACGCTCAGGGATGACCGCCGTACCACAGCATCTGGGACCTTCACTGCAAAGGACTGTTCACGACATGGAGCAATTCGGACAGCAGCAGTATGAAATTTATGAGAGGATGGTTCCACCTCGACCAGACAGCTTGACAGGTGAGTACAAGGCGACAGCACTACACAAAGCCCAGCGGGGAAATCTTCCGTGCAGCCGTTGCTGAAACAGAGCATGTAAGGTGGAAAAATTTATCTGAAAATTTATACTAGAGACTTCAGGCTGACTTGTCTTTCAGGCTCTATAATTTTTAATGCATCAAATTACATACATTGAAATCATCAGACCTCTTTTGTAATGAATACATTTCCCCTGTTCCTCACGATATTACGGTATAAAAGGTTCTGTTTTGCATTTTAGAAGAATTGGTTGGAATTCTAAACGGTTTGTGGAGGTTTTTTGTAATGAAATATTTTTCGTTAGCTAGGACTACCCATACCCAAACCCGTAAGCTATGTTAAAAGGTGGTATCACAATATTTCAAAATTTTAAAAGTAATTCCTTAATAATACAGACTAGAATATGCATTTCCTCACCTACTGCCTTTTTAGCATCCCGATATGAAATGCACAAAGTTGTTGTGAACTACCTTCAGATTGCACCAGTAAGGTCTCTGGTGGTACAGCCATTTCCTTCGGGCATTTTCCATGGTGGTTTTCCCACATGATATATAGAAGTAGTATTGTTTTGATTAAAATGAAATTCATCTTTAACTTCTTTCTTTTAAAATGAAATTCATTCGTGTTTTAAATTATATTTTAAATGTAACATGCATGATGGTAAAACATTAAAACTATGCAGGAAAATATAAAATGAGAAGTGAAAGTCTCAACCTCCTCTCCCCCCGTCCCACTCACCAGTTTGTGTCTTCCAGAATGTTTGATTATATATAAGTACATATGTTACATACAAATGTGCACACATTGTGTTTTCTCTTTTATGCTGAGGGGATTCTGTTATATAGATCTTCTATATTCCTTGTTCTTTTTTTTTTAACATGTCTGAGAGTTCCACTTCATTCTCTCAAGAGATGCCCAGGACCCCATTTTATAGATGTATTATAGTTTGTTTAATCACTTCTGTTAATGGACACTTAGTCCATTTCTCATTTTTAATAGTTTCTTATTTTTAGCTATTAGAGACAGGGATGCAACATGTATTATTCTCCCTGCACATTTACACATAGATACTAAGAAAACTGTGGGATCTATTTCTTGAAGTTGAATTGCTGAATCAAAATATAGGCATATTTTTTCATAAAGAAACTGTCAAATTGCCCCCAGGAAGACTTTAGAGATTTACATTTGCCACCCATAGTTTGAGCGTGCCTGTTCCCTACACCTTCACTGGCGCTGCATATTGTCAAAGTGTCTTCATCTTCACCAGTATGGCAGTTAAAAGGCTATATACCTCATTGTTGTAAGTAGCCTCTGTTGAGTTATGGCTGAGGTTGATGATTTCATATGTTTATCAGCCGATTTATTGCTTTTCTGCAAACTGCAAGTTCTTTTGTCTGTTTTTATAATTTGTAAAAGTTTTTTATACTTGAAATAAATTAACCCCTTGTAATACATTTCTCCAGGATTTTTCTCATTTAATACTTTGTCTTTGACTTTGATTTTGCTATTTCTTATTTACAGAAGTCTTTTAAGGTTTTTGTGTAGTAAAATTAATATCCTTTCCTTATGGCTTCTGGGAAAGGTAAAAGCCTTTCTGAGATTTTCTAATTGAATATTTTTGCACTAAGAATTAGTACTGAACTTGATTTTGAGCTCAAGAAACTTCCTTGTGGAGAAACCACCTCTTTCTCATTCAGCCATCAGAGGGGTATCCCTAGCTTAGATGTTTTCTGGCATGCCTCTGAAAGGATGCAGCAAAGTGAGGTAGGAATTATTTATGACATTCTGCCTCCAGAGGAAACCTTAAAAGATAAGTAGTTCTGAGAATTTCTGTTCCTGCGACCTGCATCCCCATATATGCGTACACCAGCGACGCAGAAATCTACGCCTGCAGTGGTGTAAAGAGGAAACCCAGGAAAGAGTAAGCACATACAGAACTGTCTCCATGTTTATTAACCCTGATGGCTCATCTCCTTTGATTTTAAAAAGTCTGCCTCTCTGACAATGCAGGTGCCAGTTAGACTTTTATGTTTCGGGGAGAAAAAAATTACCCCTAGCATATTATGGATTTTTTCCCCCTAGAAAACGGCAATCTTCAAAAGAAGAAAAGAATTTCTTAAAAATGTTCTAGGGAAGCTTTGTTTCCCATCAGCTCTCTACCTGCCCAATTATTCTGAATGTGGATCCTAATTTGTGAATTCCTTTCTTTTATTCTTATTTCAGAAAGTGATGTGCTTGTCATTTTGTTTGCTGTGGTTCTTGATTTCAAAGGAATAATAACCTGCTAATTGATAAGCCTAAAGCAGTAGTTTTTAGTGGATTCAGATGCTTGGCTATTTGGTGACCATAATTTAAATGATGATAAAATATATGTATGAATTACTTCCTTCCAAAGAAAAGATATGTCTGCCCTAAAATACTCATTTGAGTATAGCCATAGCACATCAGGAAAAGTTTGGAGAATAAAAAGAGTTCATATTTGGAAGGTAAATATATGTTTATTTCAGTATCTTAAAATACAAAGGTTTTAAATCACAAGGAATATATCATTGTAATAGGTAAACTAGTATGTATTTGTGGGATTGCAAATAGAAACTGGTGGTTGGATAAATAATACTGTGAACACCAGAGTTTTCCATTTATTTGGAGGGAGGTAAGGTTATCAAAAATCTGTGGAAATACTTCTGGAAAGATTATTTCAGATAACAATTACAGAACATATATCACTTGTCTTCCAGCTTAAAAAATACTAGCTTACAGTAGCTTTTCTACAAATAATCATTTAACTTAATCTATAGGGGCTGTGTAATTTTTAAAATATTAATCTATAGGACTGTGTGTTTTTGTTTTAATGCATGAGTAGGTAAACAAAAATAGTAACAGTCATTGTTACGTTATTCAGAAGGATTTTTAATATCAAGAAATTGCTACATCTCACTATAATTCTTAAGTTTTTTATTTCCCATTATAGTCTGTCACATACAGCAATTTTATCTCACTTAATTCTATCACCAGTGAATTGTTTACTGGATACTTTTTATAGTTCTGAGTGGTGTAAAGCTCATTTTGTTAACCTTTCTTGTGAAATTATAGTAAGTGTTCATGAAAGTTTTCATATTAAAATGCATTCCAGTGAAGACTCCAGCCAGATCCTTGCACAATAAGAATCTCACATTCTGAATGGGACAGAAGGCTTTGGTCCCATTTCACAAGTGGAGGTGGGGTGGGGACGAGGGGCACAGGGCGGGGCACGAGGCCTCGGGGGATCATCCAACTTCAGGAGCATCCAGGGTTCTGCTTGCCTCTGCCCAAGTGTGAGTGATCTTCAGAGTCTTACAGTGAACCAAGTGTCTGTGGCTCTGCTGAATGTTAAAATGACACCTCATACTGAGAAGATTACCAGGGATGAGGTGCTTTTATCCACCCACTTTATGTCACCGTTAAAAACAATGCCTACACTTTTGTTCAGGATAGTCATGGGCTCTGTAAAGAAATGGAGTTTATACGATGCTAAAAATGAAAAATCTGCCAGTAAATCAAAAGCTGAAATCTTCAAATGATAACTTACAATAGCAATCATAATATTGTCTTTAGAGTTACATGGGCTTCCCTGGACCCCTGGAGAGCTAACCTCCCTCTTTAACCTTGTATTTGTGGAGGGCTCTGTCCAGTTCAAGGTTTCTCCTACCACGTCTCATTGGTCCTTGAGAAATAGCTTTGTCCAGGGTTGGGTGTTCAGTGATAGAGCACACAGAGGGTTTCCTCTCAGCCTTACCAAGAAGTAGCTCTCTGAGAGGGATGAATCACATTTCCTTTAGGGCTCTGTTTCCTCGATTTTGAAATGGGAAGATTTGGCTGAATAATCTCCCAATTAAAAAGTTGTTTAAACCTGTGGTCTTCATTTTAGGAAATAGGAAGCCAGTAGCTGAAGCCCACATTTGTTCACTTAATTTCTCTCTATGTCACATTGCTGTCCAGGGTGGGTAGTAATCATTCATTTTAGAAGCTTTATGTATTAACTTTCTTGCTACTGCTCACTAAGCGACATGTAATTACCACTTGCATTCAGGCCCATTTGCTTTTAGTTGTGATATGATTAACTGAACTAACAGGATGTGAATGAGTGTATCTTTTTGTAATTTTATTTACTGTGTTGATTATTTGCAGTGTTTTTAAAAGCAGATACATGCTGACTAACTTCAGTTTGTGCTTCTTCTTGCTCATATTTGGAGTGTAACCTTAGCTGATATTGACAAAATTTACTTACTAATGATGACAAATCACAAATTCTGAGCATCACAATATAGAATATGCTGATTCACTTTTTTAAAGAAAATAAAACTTTTGGGTTTGCAGTCTGCATTATTTATTAACAATTAGAATGAAAGAGTATTTGAAATGATTTGATATTAATACACTAACTTTGTACTTTTCCTTCACGCTAGAAAGAAGGTAAACAAGAATCTGGTATGTGTGTTCCTTTGAAAACAACTGTTTTGTTTTAGTTGTGGTAACAAATAATAAAATAATACTTCATAAATCTTACTGGTTCACTAATAATATTTTAAATTTTGTAGCATAAAATCCAGTAAAAATCATGAATGAGTTAATTGAGACAAAGTTCAGAGCAGTTCTTGAACATCAGGCTTTCTAGGCACTGGTATGTAGGTGTTGTGTTAGGTGCTGGGATTTTAAGAGGCAGGGGACATGATGGCATTCTCTTTTGGGGCCCAATCATAAAAAAGCTTATAGTTGGGAATGAATTTCAGAGTATCGAATTGTTTAATAATTTCTTGTGTTTTTTTTTTAATTTACTTATATTTTGCTGCCAAGAGAAAGTCTTATTTTTAGAATGTATATAGCATCCTGTTCATATCTGGCATCCTTCTCTTGTATAACTCACGAGGTTTGGTGTTTAGACTCAGATCTGGTCCTGTTGATTAGGAGTTATTCCTTTAAACTCACCACAGTTTCCGCAATTCCTTAACGATGTAATTTTCCTGCCTCTAGGCTTACGGAGTTCCTATGCTAGTCAGCACAGCCAGCTTGGACAAGACCTTCGTTCAGCTGTGTCTCCCGACTTGCACATCACTCCTATATATGAGGGGAGGACCTATTACAGCCCAGTGTACCGCAGCCCAAACCACGGAACCGTGGAGCTCCAAGGATCACAGACAGCGCTGTACCACGCAGGCTCAGGTGGGCGTCAGCGCTGTTAGCTGGTTTCCCAATTTCACAGGCCCAAGAGTAGGAGGATTTTATTGAGATTGGGTTTCTTTTTAAAATGAGCTTATATTGCCCATTTGATTGTCAGATAAGCAGCTATATGAAAGCAGATCAATACGCAGTAAAACAGAAGTTCATTTAGTGCCTGATTATAGGCGACATATCTTTACCTTGGTTCAGTCTAATCAGTGAACATAGTGATGATACTTTAATTGACTAGTAAGTTTGTAGAGCTATAGATCTGACTCCTTGGGTTAGACGCATATCAGATATAGAAAGGAAGGCCTCTTTTGGAATATTTCCTTATAATTTTTGTTGCCTAGGACATGAATTTAGGGAAAAATCCCTGCGTGAGCTGTTTGGCTTATCTTTGATTTAGCACATGTGTAGCCCAGGTGTATTTGGTATTACTCTTTTTTAGATAGTGGATTTCCTCTGAATACTCAAGTGATAGAGTACGAAATAAATATTCCTTGTGATGGACTCAGTCTGGGACAGAACGCAGCGATGGCATTTATAAACATCGGGAGCTAGTGCGTCTCTCCCTTGTACTTGTCACTCCCGGAAGCTGTAGCCTGTGGCCACAGGACCTGCCAGACTGTGCTGCAGGTCTGGCGCACGGAGTCTCAAGGTGCTCTCTCTTTAAAAAGAAAACAGATGCAAAAGAGGTAGTACAGGCTTATTAACATGCCCATAAATGAACTCCTGGTAGCAGTGATAACCCCCTAAAGTAGCACAGCTCTAGGAGACATACCTCACAGAATACCACAAGGGAGCAGGCTGAGTTTGAATTGCTTCTTGCCAAAAACTGACAATTCTGTCCACTGAGGTATTTTTTTTTCCTAATAGAATGTACCAATTTTTAATGGATGTTAGTGAAGAAATATTTCACCTGTTATGCTCTGTAAACTGAAGAATTTCTTTAATAGGATTAAGAAGTAATGTTAAAATATTTTAATTGCAGGAAGAATATGTATACAATCATTGGAAAAATACCTCCTGCAATAGTTCAGAAAGAAATGTTAAATACAGTGTACCTGTACCTTTATACAGTAATTTTAGGGAGTGGCTATAGAAGAATTTGATATCTGTCTTCTTTCTTGTGATATGTATCTTCCAGTGTTATCAAAATCCATAGGTTTATAAATAAAAGTATATCAAAATAAGTAACCTATATACACTGTCTAAAGTTTGATGGTTTCAGTTATCTACACATTTGAATAAATTTGTATAAACTTGAATAAATATCTCTTTGGTTGTTGCTAAAATGAAATTACGAAGTTTTGCGATTTATTTCTAAGATTAGTTTAATTATTTCCTATATTTTGCTTGCAGTTTTGTTGTTGATCTTACTTGTACTACTATGTTAGCAGATTTATTGTTTCATTCTTGTTTTTTCCTGCTAATAAAATTGACATAAATATTATTTGTGTATGTTAAAAACTTCAGCACCCATTCTGTCACTAAGGAGCTAGATTGGTAGGACCTAAAAGTAAGCAACTTGTATCATTGTTAAAAACTATAATCCTTAAAATAGAAAATATTTTGACTTTGGAAAGTTATCACCTGGCAGAGAACCTTCTAATCTTTTTTAAAATGTTGACTTTCTAGTAGGTGTTGGAAATCTGCAAAGGACGTCCAGCCAACGAAGTACCCTTACATACCAAAGAAATAATTATGCTCTGAACACAACAGCTACCTACGCGGAGCCCTACAGGCCAATACAGTACCGAGTGCAGGAGTGCAGTTACAACAGGCTTCAGCCCGCAGCGCCGGCGGACGATGGCACCACGAGATCCCCGTCGATAGACAGCATTCAGAAGGACCCCAGGCAAGTACTGCCGACAAGTCTCCAGAGTGCTGCCGTAGCTCCGGGCCAACCATTTCCTTCATTCCAACCTTTGTCCAAGTCACTGTGTGTATTACAATACCGATAACTCCTTACTTCTCATATTTCCAGTTGTCTTCCAGCACGGTGGGTCACTGAGATTAATTTCATTTTAAAGATAGGTTCCTTCTTTCCAGGCTTTAGTAATAAAGTTAGAGAACATGCAGGTCTGTGTGAGTGTCTGCATCCATCGTTGAAATGCTTCACCAAGGCAACTACCTGGGACGGCCTCTTAGTCTGAACTACACAGAGGATTGTAAAGGCTCATTTTATACCTGTTCCTTCATCCTGGCTGACTTCTTAGATGATGGCTTCAGAAAATGCATATGGTTGTTTTAAACTGGGAAAGACTAATGCCATGTACGTTTTTGATCATATTGGTCAATGCTGTGTTGGGCTTTTATTAACTAGGTCCTTTGAAAAGCTTTCTGCCATTTAGGGGAAAATAGTTCACAAGCAATTCTCATGTCTCATAAGCCAAAAATATTTGGCAATTAATAGACATTTCTCCTTTTAATTTTATTTGGCCCTGTAGAAAACATATTTTATTAAGACAAGTATGAGTCATTTAGTAATTGATTGATTTGGAAAAACTAGCCTCATCTTTAATGAAAGCCATTTGAAATACTCAGGAAATAAATAAATTTAGAAACTAAGAGAATTTCAGCTTCTGAAAGAATGAAATTGTTAAATTTTAAGCAGCTTGAGAATTATTTTAAGGCATATATTAGCAAGATTTCATTCACTCATCGCCCGCAAATAGTAGTTTCACTGAAAAATTGTTATTATTATCAATTCATTTTTAGCAACCTACCATCTTACTCTAATGAATGTGATTTAAAAGCATGAGTGAGGCTTTGGTTATTAAAACAAAATAAGGTACTTTTGAGTGGATTACGAAGTCCAGTGCCCCGCTAAAACCACTCCACTTCTTCACTCTTTTGCCTTAAATTCTTTACAGTTTATATGTACTTTTGGTTCTGCTATTCCTATTTGCTACCCTTCTGTCATTTTCAGGATTTTTAAAAATAATTTCTCTAATAGCACCTCCAAATCAGAAGTATTTTTACATGATTCCGCTTTTTTAAATTCTCAAAATAACAAAATCCTAGGGCGTCCCTATAGATACAGAAATTCTCAAAAGGGTTTTGAATTGTAGGTAATTTAGACCATACCTAGACTGATCCTGAAGAGAAAAGAACAGCTACCCAGAAAAGCAGTGAAGCGCGATTAGAGCTTTGCATTTAATATGCATTCCTGGAGACTTTAGTTTTGCACTCTCACAGAAGCTTGTTCACAGTAAACAAGGATTTCATGTCTGATAATATCCTTCAGTTATTCATAGTATGATAATTTCATAGTCTAATGCATAACATTGTTAGTGCCAGCTTTGATTATGTAAAACTTTACTGATAATGCATTTTGTAAGATGAATAAATGATTATCTTATAATAACAGGTGCATTTATTCTAGTTGAAACTGGAATCCAAGTGAATTTAAAGTTTGAATATTCAAGCCAAAATAAAAAGCTCGTAACAATTACTTAATTTTTAGTTTTAAAATAGCAATTTTAGTATTTTTATTCACATCTAAACCTACTTTATCATTAATTATGTGTTATAGTTAGCCTGAAAATCCTTGTAAGACTGAAGAAGTTATTGATGTTTTCTACATAAAAAGAAATGTATGAGTTTTTTTTTAACAGTTGTTTGGTTTGGAAGCAGAATTTATTAATAGTACAAATAATTCATCTGAAGCAAGTAGCAAGGTACTTCCTATGAAAAGTGGCAGTGTCTGAAAGAATGACAGCATCCACAGTGTTCTTTTTGAGCAGGGCTTCGGCTCTGACATTGAACAGAATAATTCCATTTACCATCCCCTTGACTTTATGTTGTCAAATATTTTACTTCTACATAGATTACAAAACCCATAATTCAGTGTTGTTATTTTTACTGTAATCAGTTGTCTTTTAACAAAATTAAGCTATGTTAAAAAGATAGTCTATATATTCACCTACATACTTATTTATAATTCTCTTCATGTCTTCCTATTAATTCTAGTTTCTATCCCTATTCATTTCCCTTCAGCCTGAGGAACTTTCTTTCGCCTTTCTTGTGTTGCATGTCTGCTGGCAATACATTCTCTCAGCTTTAATTTATCTATGTTTTTATCTTACTCAGTTTTAAAGGATAGTTTGGCTGGATATAAAATTCAGGATGTGGCAAATAACAAAATTACTGACAAGTGTTTTTGATCCTGTCACAGTTGGTTTTGTTCTTTGTTAGGACAGATCTGTTTCCCATTTATTTCACTCACACATGGCCCTTACTCTGTGGCATGGTTCTTACTCCTAAACATGGCCTTTGTGGACACTAAATGCTGAGGTTATCAGTGAGGTCTGCACTGTGACTGGGCTGCAAATCCAGTGTCACCTCGTGTATGTTCAGCTCTCGTTCCAGCAGCAGCCACTTTTCCCCAGACTTACATGTGCCTGCATATGTACAGCCCAGGGCTCAGCTCAGGACTTGTGAGTGATCCTTGTACTGGTAGAATCTCCTCTACGTAACTCTCTCCTCTCCAGGATCCTGCTCTGCAAATTTTGACCTCTTTGGCATCTCCAAGTCCAGTCTTTACCCCTCAGTTCACTAAGACCATTATGCCCATTTGGACTCAGCTTCTTGTGCTGTGATCCAAAAAGTGCACTGAGGCAGAAAGCCAAGTGAATATGAGGTTCCCAGGGTGATGCCCCCTGCCCTGCCCTTCAAGGATTACATTTTTGTGTTACTTATTGTCTGGAGCCTGAAAACTGTTTCCTCATACATTTAGTCCAGTTTAATGGTTGTTTATGGTGGGAAGGCAAAGTCCAGTACCAGTTACTGTGTTATGGTTCAAAACAGAAGTCTGGGCTTAGGTTTTGATGAAGTAAATCTTGGCAGGCATTGATGCCACTTGGCCAGCCCATGAATTGATAGCAGTCTTTCCAGGATAAATTTTTGCTGAATATCAAGGTTGGAGTTATGCCAGCCAAGCCCAACTGCCCATCTCCAGCTGGAGCCTCCCCTTCGTGCTGTCTGGCTCCAGTGGCACTCAAGGATGCCAGGAAATCTTGACCATCCCAATGCCATTTAAAAATGACAAAAATATGTATTTGTGATGATTGGGTCATCAGGGAAAGATAAAATCATACTCCTTGCAGTCTGTTGATTGTATCGTAGATTTATATAATAGGCTTTAGACAGATTTTCATCAGAAGTAGTTAACATGGTTTCAGTGCATAAAAGGAAATCTACACTTATTACAGAGAATGCACCTACTTAGTATAGTTCACTTTTCAGGGATGATGAATATTAAAACATCTGATCGTAATTCAAAGCATGTAAAACACTGTAATGTACATCATCACAATTTAATCATCAGAGCCAGCCTAAGAGGAAGTTAGAAATGACAGTTTTTTTATTCCTATTTTACAGTTGGGGAACCTGAAGGTCTAAATAACCAACTGGTTTTCAGAATCACATGGCAGTTGAAGGACTTGGAACTTAACCATAGGCAGTCTAACTCTAAATGCTGTGCTTTTTCTGCTCCATTATCCCGCCTTTCTTGGCATTTGTGGTTTTCTCAATGCCCATTAATGACATTATCACCCAGTCTGTCCCCCAAGCCAGAAATTGCTATCTCACTTGACTTCAGTTTTCAGTAGATCATCTGGCTGCCATGCAGAGCAGACAGGGGAGAGGGTGATATTTGAAGCAGAGAGAAAGTGTAGGAGGCGTAATGGAGAGAGGGATGGATTTGGTTTGTATTAAATATTTTAGAGATAGTCAACAGAGCTTGCTGATGGATTGGATGAGAAGGATAAGAGAAAGAGAAATATCAAGGATGGTTCTATTTTATTTTGACCACATCTAAGGATAGTGGCTAGTCTCCTTGCCACCAGCCGTTATCTCCCTACACGGAAATGTAACCGTGTTGCTTTCTCTCACTCTCCAGCTTTAAAACCTCCATCAGCTTTCTGTTCCTTGTGTGTGGAGAAAACATAGACCACTAACCTCCACTGCTTAGTTACTAGCCCTCGGTTCCTTTCTGTGGATATCTAATGTTATCTGATAGTGCCTACCTCATGGGACAGCAGTCAGGTAAATGAGGTTAATACCTAAAAAGGTCTTGGCATAACACCTGACACAGATAAACTCAGTAAGTAATAACTCTGTTATTGATATGAAAACTAAACTTTTTTAGTTTGACATACAAGACCCTGTACATAAAATCATGTCTTTTTCCATGTTTTTATCTCTGGCACCTGCTGGGGCACCTGTAGCAGAGTAAGAATGCACTAGTGGTGATCTGAATGTGTGTGTTCAGGTATGGAGAGGCCTTCGCCTTTGTAGTAGACGACCCAGTGATTACGTGGAGCCTTCCCAGACCAGGAGGAACCCTGGACCTTTGAAAACTGGGCAACAGAAGTATCACTGGGTCATTCAAAGATTTTTGCAAAAGGTTTATTCAGGATTAATTCATTTTTGACTAACGGTTTACTTTATCCTGTTACCACAGTCTGCAGATGTGTTGCTTTGGGAACCATTTGTAAGAAGCTGATCTTTACCTAACATAAGCATAAATTCACATTTAATAAGGATTCCAAATAGTGAGCCAGTCAAATGACATCAGAAAATTCTGACAATGTGAAGTTACCTTAAAAAAAGGTAGTATAACAGTATGTAAATGTATTTAGTAGCACGATTA
Source organism: Camelus dromedarius (assembly GCF_036321535.1). Taxonomy (NCBI): domain Eukaryota; kingdom Metazoa; phylum Chordata; class Mammalia; order Artiodactyla; family Camelidae; genus Camelus; species Camelus dromedarius. The sequence continues at coordinate 36,211,083 of NC_087439.1, forward strand.
TACACTTACTGTACGTGAAATGGGGTAGCATAGGGAGTGGCAGCACAGACTGAAGGCAAATGCTTGATCTACTGTTGACTAGCTGGGTGACTTTAGGCAAGTTGCTTAGCCTTTCTGCTTCAACGTCCACATCTGTAAGCTATAAGAATAAATGAATTAATAGGCATAAAGTACCTAGAATAGTGCCTGGCACAGAATAGGTGCTCATATATTACGTACTATTTCATAATGTAAATCTTTGAAAAAAAATTCTGTACATGCAAATGCACATCTGACATCTGCTTGCATGTGTAGGAAAAAAAGACCAGCAGGAAATGTCAGCAATGGTTTTCTCTGGATATAGAATTACTGAAAAAAAGTTTTTATAATATATTTTTATGTTTCTTTTATCAAGAGCAACCATATATATTCAGTTACTTAAAAATTGTCAGGCACACATTTCCAGTAGCCTTTCTTCCTCCCTGCTCGGGCCTGCCATCTCCCCCAGCTGAAATTCACGTGAGCCCTGCACCTGCAGGCTCTACATAGGTAGAAAGGCGTAAAATTAGAATCAGGAGGAGGAAAACAAGAATGGAAAAGTTACTCACATTAAGAACCTCCTTTGTTCCCCTGAATCATTCTATGTACCCTGATTTCTTTAAGATCCTAAGCATCTGAGCCTCTGCATATATTCATCAGCAGAAAAAAATTATTTATGTATGTATGTATATTGTAGGATTTTTGTACCATCCAATTGTGGCCTCAGCTGAGGTTTTTTTTTTTCTGACAAATGTTTCATTCTGTATATTGGTAAAACGGGAATCTTCCTTTATGAAGCCATGTTTTCCTCATGCAGGGAGTTTGCCTGGCGTGATCCCGAGCTCCCTGAAGTCATTCACATGCTGCAGCACCAGTTCCCGTCGGTTCAGGCAAACGCGGCAGCCTACCTGCAGCACCTGTGCTTTGGCGACAACAAAGTGAAGATGGAGGTACAGGACCAGCGGCCGGGATGCCGGCGTCGGCTGGGTGGGGATAGAGCGGTGCCTTTCCCTTTAGCCGCTGCGTGCTTAAGAAATGACCAGATGCAATCTAGAGACCCCTTTAAAGGGGTATTTTGATACTAGTTACTCTTTTATTCTTTTTAGTTAAGAACTTATTCATTTCCGCATTTCTCAGGGAAAACTAGGAGGAGTATATTTCTTAGAGTGCGTTTAGCATTTTCAAATCTTTTGTCCTTTCATTAGCTTATTACAAAACATAAAACAAGATCAACTTAACTTGCATTTTTAAAGTATTTTCTAAAACTCTATTACATAAAAATTACTGTGTGTACTAGTGTACACACATGTATTTTATGAGATACTGGTCAAAATCGGTGCCAACAGACAAGTAAAGTTACAGAGGATTTATAACTGTTACTAATACTGAACATGTATGAATATTCTATTTCAGATTTTAAGGTTTCTTGGCATTTGTAGAAACACAGTCACTGATTTAACACTTTAGGCTTTTTTCCCTCTGCAGTGTCACATAGAACATTAGGGGTTTTCATCACTTTAATATTCAGAACAACACACAGTTATAGACCTAAAGGTGGATGCAGGAAATAAAGCACAGAAATATTCTCATAATGTGCTAATAAAGTGACACATAGAAGAAGATTGAGGGAGAGTAGCCTGGAGAAACAATTCTGAAAACCAAATGGCTCCAGTAAAAATACCTTCCTGTGTTGTCTTTGACCCCGCATACAGCTTTGTTGTGTGTTTGTTGGTTTCCCTCAGAGGTGACAGCATAACCCCTGCGTGCGCTCAGAGGGTTGGAGTATGGCCGTGCTCCCTGCACGTGACCTTTAATCCATCTCGATCTCCCTTCCCTTCTTTAAGCCATGAACCCATGATAAGAGATTCATCTTGGAGCATGTCCTTAAAAATTTATAAAATGTGTTATTTAGAATAAAAAGTAACCTTTTGAAATGACCTGGAGTTGTCTGTTTTCCATCATCTTTCCCTCACAGACATTTGTTTGATCACTGATTTGATTCATCACGTGTCACTTAGTCCTGGTCCCTAATTTTTTATTCTAGGTGTGCAGGTTAGGGGGAATCAAGCATCTGGTCGACCTTTTGGACCACAGAGTTTTAGAAGTTCAGAAGAATGCTTGTGGTGCCCTCCGAAACCTTGTTTTTGGCAAGTCTACAGATGAAAATAAAATAGCAATGAAGAATGTTGGTGGGATACCTGCCTTGTTGCGACTGTTGAGAAAATCTGTTGATGCAGAAGTAAGGGAGCTGGTCACAGGTGGGTAAAAAATGTGATCTTGTCTCAAAGGAAATGTTGAAAACCATCTATCTAGACTCTGCCCTTGTACAGTGGTGTTATGAAGGACTTGGAGGTTCTAGCTAAGAAGTGATGATACAGCGCTCACAACTGACACAGGCTGCATGTGAGTTAATCTGATGACTCAGGTCTTGTAGTGCTGCAGAGTCATCTCTACTAGTGTCATTTACTGTATCTGCTAATGCGTAAGTATCAGCTAACAGATGTCTTGTTCACAGACGGCTGAATATGTCATTTTTTATTACATATTCTTTGTTTTAAACAGACTGGATCCCCTTCATTATGAAAACAAACTGTACGTAGTGGATTGGCTACCTTCCCCTCTGTTCAGCCAGAGTCTGAATACCTGTTAGTAACTCAGATGCTTTTCTAGGTACTGGAGGCGTAGAGATGAAAGAACTCAGTCCCTGCCCTCAAGTAGCACTTTGACTCTGAAGGAACACAAGTGGTTCAGTGAATGTCAGTGAAAAGTGCAGGCGCCAGGACTCAGTAGATGTTGCATTGGGAGCATGGCGGATGGGCAGGGAAGTTCCCTATCAGTGTGAAACCAAAGCTGTCCTAAAGGATGAGGCATTAGCTGGTAGACAGGGGAAACGTTTGCAGTCACACGCAGAGGCTCAGAGACAGCATGGGATACGGGGTGGGAGCTACCGGCAGGAGGAGGATGCTAAAGGAGACAAGACCACATAGAAACGCAGGCCTGGTTTGGGGAACTCGTGTGAGGGTTGTGCCCCACGCGCAGTGGGAGTGGCTACAGGACATGGCATGGCCGGTTTGGTCTTTTAAATGCACCCTTCCAGCAGGCAGCGGGTCAGGGATTGACTTGAAATAGAGGAGCCTGGCAACTGGGAGGCCTACAAGGAGGTCAGGAGTCTAGAGATAGCAGCTTGAACTCTACCAGCGGTAGAAAGAAGGGTGGGCAGTGGAGAAGAGGGAGCTGTGGGAGAAATATTTCACAGCCAGAGCATGATGGTTCAGTGTGGGGAGTGAGATTCCCAGAGGAACCAAATGATGCTTTTTCTTGAGGTCAAGATGAAAGAACTATTCTGCAGGAGGGTGAATTAATGACCTTTTTATAATTAGGGGGAAATACCAAGTGTTCATTAGGAAAACAGTTAAATAAATGACAGTATGTCTGCACAGTGAAGCCACATGTAAGGGTTAAAACAGGTGCATTAGAGTTATCTGTAGCAACAGATAAATCTCTAGAAACATTTGGAGAATGATAAGCCCAGTGTGGTACTGTGGTGTAAGTTTTAAATATTCAGGTTGAGGCCGTAGTTTATTTTTTGATACAGGCACATGCAATAAAGGTAAAATTTTTCACTGGTATGCTAAAAGACAGATTCAGGGTGGTGGTTACCTTTTCAAGGTACAGATGGAGAAAGGGGGATTGGTGGTTATAATTCAGCTCTGTTTCTTTAAAAAAGAAAGATAAATCTGAAACAAGTAAGACAGCATGTTAATATAGTTGACCCTTGAACAACATGGGGGTTGGGGGTGCCAGCCCTCCGTCTAGGTAGTTCCTCTGTATCCTGGTTCCACATCCATGGGTTCAGCCAACCACCAGGGGTGCAGTTCTGTGTATTTACTATGGAAAACAATCCGTGTGTAAGTGGGCCTGTGCATTTCAAACCCCTATTGCTCAAAGGTCAACTGTATTTAGCAAAGCTAGGGGTGGTGGACACCTGGGTGTTTGTTTTATATTTGCTATGCTATTTTTCATGCTTGAGATACTTAATTTTTAAAAATTTTAACAACAATTTTGTGAAAATTAATCCCGTTCTCCACTGGCTTCCAGTGTGAAATCAGAGCTGTGGTTCTGTCAGCTGTAATTCAGTGACAGTTGGGAATGTAGCAGACCATCTCAAATCTAATATTTAATTAAGGGGAATCAGCTTTCTTTTTTTTTTAATATTTTATTTATTTATTGTTGTATTTATTTTATTTTGGTAGCGGCGGAGGCAATTAGGTTTGTTTTTAGAGGAGGTACTGAGAATTGAACCCAGGACCTTGTGCATGCTAAGCATGCACTCTACTACTTGAGCTATACCCTCCCTTAAGGGGAATCAGCTTTCTTATAAGGTATTCATGTTCGAAATAAGTACACCATACTTCAAATAAGGTATGAAATTTACATACTAAAAGTAAATACACTTTATGTATAATCTTAAACTCCAGAATGGATTGTCTGCCCCAGTGTAGTTTGAATATTAATGCTTTAACACATCTAAATTACATATTGATTTCTTAGTATGTACTCCCTCTTTCTAAAATGCTTTTAAGACATCAGACCCTCTCACACCAAAAAATAAATGATTTACATTTACATACGTAAGTATTCTGTGTGTGTGTATAAAATGAAATTAGAAAAAGCTAAATAGAATTAAGGAAAAAAGATTATAAACATATCCGATCTGGAAGTTAACACAATCCCTGTGATTACACCCCAACATTTGTCTTAAGCTCCCTGTTAGGGAGGCACAGAGAAGACAGTCTATGAGCGCATTCTTCCCTCGCTTGATGTTTCTTTCCCATCACTTTGAACTTCCTGTGTAACATTGGAGTGTTTTCTCCCAGTAACACACCCGTGCAGCCAGCAAGGCTGCAGAGTGATGTGTGCCAGCTCCCCGAGGGGTCTGCGGCAATCCAGGGACAACCTGACCTTGGAAGCACAGCCTCTCCTCAGACTTGGTTCTCGTTTAACTAGGCAGATCTATCACGACTTGTTTCGTACATCCTTACCGTGAGCTTTTTTTGCTTCTTCTGTCATAATTTCTCAAAGGAGGAGTAAGTCTTAGCTGGATTTTTGTTTCTGAGGTTTTATCCTTGGGAGAAACTGTTACAGTGCCTTTCCTGAATTGAGCTCAAGGAATTTGTGTGATTTAGTAATAAACAAGAAGTAAAGTACATGAAAGTTCGGTGATTTCTTTTTCATTTTAGAATAAATCAAATTAATTAGAAGTAGAGCCAGACTTGATACTAAGGGCTTTCATGCACTTATTTACCAGGTGCATACTCTGGATGTGAGAGCTGATTTAGATGCTTTACTCCATATTTCATCCTTTCTGTGTGGGTACAGTACTAAGTTGCTGAGAGCACAAGATGTTTTAAGACATGGACCTTGACCTTGAAAGGCGGATGTGAGTTTTCCTAATTGAAAAAGCTACTCCCCTAATTGTATCACTTCCAGTGTAAAACTAGCAACAAACTCTGATATTTCTTTTTTGGAAACAGCTGCCAGTACCTTTTAGACTTTTTTTGAAGTATTTTGTGGGCCATACTTACAGGGTAGGGAATATTAAGAACTGCTTTATAACTCTGTATTTTTACCTCTAACGATTTACACTGATATGTGGACTGATTGCTTATGAAATGCTCTCTCCAAAACCAGTCTTTGCTTTGGAATGGGAGTTGTAAAAATATATAAAGGAATTAGACTAGAATACTTCAGAATTGAGTTTCCAGTTTCAAAATGCTAAATGTCAGCCCAAGTTTGATTTGTATATAAACATTACCTACCTGATATGAAATTACCAAGTCATGATACAAATCTAGCAGAGTTGCTTGGGGCGGGGGTGGTGGGGTGTGTATTACATGTATACATATATTTATAGGTTAAGATTTATGGAGACATGAAAAATTATTCACATTTCTGAATTCCAGAATTTAGTGGTACCAGCTTTAACTGATACCAGTAATATTTTAAGAGCAACTAATCCCTTGATATGTTTTAAAGAATGACAACATCAAGAAATCCCTGAGTTCTTTCATTAATTGTTACTTAAACCAAATACTCAGAAGCTGTCTTTAAATCGTAGAATCACAAGGTTGGAGGGGACCTCAGAATTCATTTTGCCCAATCAGCCATCCAATTTATGAAGCCCTTGTACAGCTTTCACACACAAGTAGCCACCCCACCCACCATGTGCTTGAATCCACAGGGATGGGGAGCCCATTACTTCATGGGGTTAAGACTGAGCAGCAGGGTTATCCAGAAGGCAAGAAGATAGGCCCTCAGGAACGCATTTTGCCTAGGGGTAGCCCCATTAGTCCTAAATCCAGCCTCCCAGACATCTTACCAGTAAAGTGTGTCCCAGTCTGAACCATTTTCAGCAAACCATGTCTGCTCCACACGTGGGCAGCAGGGAGCTGGGTGACCACGTCACCCAGCATTTCCTATCAGCTGCCCATCTCCTAGAAGACCCCCTTTGAAAAACAGAACATTATCCTTCCAAATTTTATTGCTCTACCAGCATCTCCACAAAATACTACGGCCCTGGCCAACCTTGAGGGTGCTTGGCCTTGGTAGGTTTGGCCTAAGAGTTCTTCTGTGTAAATTGTAGTCAGCTTAGGATCATGAAACGTTAGAGCATGATGAACTGTTGTGTTCAAAATAATGTATTATTTGAAGAAGTTACACTTCCCTTGAAACTAGGTATTCTGTTGTTCTTAATATTAAGTAATTCAACCTAGTTATTAATCCAAAGCCTTTTCTTCTAGTCTCCTTTGTTTCAGTTTGGCATTTTTAATGTACTTAAATGAAGAAATTTTAGCTATTCTTTTAAAAAGATGCCTTTAAATGCATTAAATGTAATAACTGCCCAGCGCCTGCATTTTTGGCCACATCTTTATTTGCAGGGGGAAAAAAAGAAAAAATACTTTTGGCCAAGTATATTTTCCCAAGACAGTATGCCTGTCATTGTTAATTAAAATAGTTCTCTAATGTGTAACATGATTCTTGTGTTTTCTTCATTGTGTTGAACACTTTCCAGGTTGAAACCTAATGAGCTTTTCTTCCAGTAATTGCTGATATGTATAGGTGCTTGGGTGAGGTTTTTTATTATCAAGATACTTTCTGCCTTTATTGTGCTGAAACCTGAAAGCTGCAAGAAGTATGGTTGTTCCCCAGTTGGGTTATAAAACGAATGTCTGCTAGACCACAAACTATGGATGGAAAGCGGGAACATCTTGTCACTAGAAAAGATATGTTGAACTCATTTGTTCAAGATAATTAAATAGTGTTTCTAAGCTACAATATATGAGTTTCAAGTTATTGAGCATCCTGAAAGCATCATTTTTTTAAACTGTAGAAATTGAAGATATCACATCGAATCTAGAGGCATGCCTTTTAATGTACCAGATGTCCCAAAATTTATCACACTTCTGTTGCCCCCATTAACACTGGTGTTAAATACCAGAAAGTAGCCTTTGAATAATAATGGACTTTGTTTAAATGACTGCTATATTCACATTCCTTCCAGTTTAGCAAGTGATTATTCATCCATATGGCTAAGTAAAATATTTCCACATTGTTTATTTTAAAATTTTTGGATGCCCGTGATGGCTTCCAGACACTATGAAGGACATGAAATTAGGCATATTGCCTTCCTGATCATTAGCTCCATATTTCTAATTAGACAGTAAATTAGTAAGAACATGATAGTCGTGCACCAATGAAGGGTAGATGGGCCAGGCGAAAGTTTAGCAAACAGCAGGACGTCCTGTAAAGAGCCAGAGCTTAACAGGCACGCATTCAGCCTTTTGGACTGTTACGTGCCGCAACAGGATGAAATAATTACTAAACATGTCCCCTTGGCCTAATTACTGTGCCTTCAGAACAGTCATTTATTCTCTGGTCCAGAGAGGAGTTGGCCTACTATTTTCTGTCCTGCTTTTTGTGGGCCCGCAGAGCTGTCAGGAGCCGCCTGGGTAGTTTTCAGAAATCCAGCAACACCTCCTCCCAATTCCCAGCCCAAGTCAGTAGGAGCCTTACCACTGGCCCACTTTGTAAAATAATAGCAACAGAAACGTGCACTCTTACTTACTGAACATCGCCAACCGTAAAAATTAGTCATGAGAAATAAAATGACAAAGGTTTTATTGGTAATAAGACAAAAATAGTTTTTGATAAATGAGACAACTACTTAATTCAGAGTCATACAACTTGGAGCTGGAAAAGGCCCTTAAAGAATCTTCTATTCTGCCCCCCATATTACAAGATGAGAAACTGGGGTGCAGAGAGATTGAGTCCCGAGGCTGGGTTCCTGACATGCAGGCTGCAGCCCTCCCTTCCTTGCCCCTGCTCATGCTGGCCCGGCTCCAGGCCACCAAGAAGTGCAAGGCAGCCCTGAGATCTGGGGGTGCAAATGCCCGTTTTCACCTGTCATTTCCCTTATTCTTTCAAATTACCACTAAAAAGGGAAAAGAAAAAAATTGCCACAGTATCTCCTTTACTCCCAGAATTTCACCTAGGAGTATAGAAAAGTACTGTTGAACTTGGTCATTAGCACAGCAACCGCAAACTACACGTGAAATGTGATTTTAGTCTTGTGAATATTTCAAGATTTATAGTCAGAGGGTGAAAAGATTTGACCTTTTCAGGGGAATGTGACTTCCTATTCTGTGTGCAGGCCTCTGAATGCTGAGCAAGATGAGGTGGTAGAATGGGGAGCACTTCGAGTTCCCTGTAGAATTCAGGTGCCCAGACTGGGCAGGATGGGGTTCCTCAGCACAGGACAGGCCCCACAGTAACACTCCCTCAGGGCACGTCAGTGTGAGAAAGATGACTTAATTCTTAAAAAAGATGCCCAAGAGACCTCGCCCAGGTTCCTCAGGGACTTTGCAGTTTCTGAGTCTGTCTGATGTCCGGGGCTTAGGGCTGGAGGCATTTCTGTCTCTAAGCTGCTTCTGCTGGGCCCAGACAGCCGGGGGGAGCTTTAATGCAGTTACAAATGAAGAAGCACGTGCCTGGAACACACAAAAGTCAGCTGTGGAACCTACAGCTTCAAGGATGTTTCCCAGGGAAATCTCTGTGATAGTGTAAATGACCCAGAGACCGAAGTGGCCTGATGAACAGCCAGGATGGCCGGACCACTGCCCGCGCTGCCACCTCTGCATCAGAGTGGTTCCCTCAGGAGGATGTCCCCTCATGTGACCTGCTCACATTTGTAACCTCGCCTTCACAGAGAGAATCGTCCTTTACGTCCCTTCTGGACAGTTCTCAGTCAGCATTCTTAACTGTAAGCTGATTTATTTTTGGTGGAAATACCTTTCCAGGGAATGTAGGACTGTATGCCTACATGATGTCATTAATTCCCCCAGACCTACCCATGAAGTTGGGAAATTACCTAGATAAGAAAGAACATGGTGAAATGCAAATGTGGATCTTTAGAAACTGATAGATCTTTTCAAAGATGCTGTGATCCACCTTTGTACCTGAAAAGTCACAGAAACACAGACTAACCCTTGTGTTCTTTAAAGACTCTAAAGGTCTATCTGTGTGCTTCGGCTGGGGAAAAGGTTAAACAGAAGGAGCAGCCCCCTTCAAATTGAATATGTAGGCTGGGCCCCCACCGTGGGCAGCGTCTGCAGCTAGCACGGGTCTTCAGTCCCACACAGCCCCCTCCTGGGCAGCCTCCTTCCCGCAGATCAGCTGAGCCCTCATTCACAGCTGCTGCGGAAACCAGAGGTCATGGGCACAGTGACCACAGCTGGGCCTGAGCTGGCGTTCCCATGCCTGGCATGGAGTATGCGTCAGCTGTGCAGGTGAACAAGGCACGCCCACCAGGCCTCCCTGTGGGACCCAGCCCTCGGGGCAGCTGCCCACCACTCAGGAGGCCAGCCCTGCCAGCCAGCCAGCGGGTAGCAGAGCCTAGCCTGGGGCGGGGGTGCAGAGAGAAGAAAGCCCGGAGGGGCGCCGGTAGGCCAGGACCAGGACTGCATGAGATGGTAGGGTCTTGGGAACCCTGGGAATGATTATACACCACCATGGCTTGTTTTCCTCGGAGCTTATCCAGAGAAAGGCATTCCTATAATTGAAGACAGTACTTTTGTCCCACTCTCACAATAATTGCTTTCTCTTTGTTTCAATTTCTTTTCAGTTTCATAATTTATTCAGAGCATTCCAGTCCTGGTGGAAAGTTTGAGTCACTTACCTAAAGCCACAAATGATAGCCACTTCTTCTCATGCTACTTTTTTCGCATGCAACCCCTTCTTCAATGATTTCCTCATATCTGTTAAGGGCACCATATTCTCACATGGGCCAAGCTGTTGGCTCATCTTTGACGTCCCCGTCAGCTTGCATCAGGCTCCATATTCTCATCACAGGCACTCTTCTTTCCTCTTTGCCTTCGCATCCCCTCCACACTCCTTCAGGTCCTCATCACATGCTCCTTAAACTGCCGTCTTGGGACATAGGCTGTGCCCCTCTCCTGGTCCGTCAGCCTCTTCGGCATCCCTGGGATTACTCCTGTCCCTCCTGCATTCCACACCTTCCCACCCACCAGTCCAGACCTGCAGCCCCTGTCCCTGCCTCCCCTTCTGGACCCACCGCAGCCTCAAGCTTCCTCTTCTCCTGCTCCTTCCAGCCGGGAGGGCGCCCCCTGCCCCTGCCCGCTTCTCCCTGGCCTCTGCCCCTTCCCTTCCAGCTCAAATGCTGTGGTCCCCAGTTCTACACTGAGGCAGAGGTTCCCCTGCTCAGAAAAACATCCTTAGAGAGGCAGCATGGTATCGGGAGTGAGTATGGGCTTTGGAGTCAGATCAACTTGCTTCCTCCCGGCTCTGTGACCCCAGGCAGATCCCCTCGCCGGGTGCCAACTCCCCAGTGATCAGCACAGTACCTGCCTGCTGCTCCGAGTTTTTGTGGAGTTCGTGGCGTGAGATGAACAAGTGTCTCTACCAGCACTTTCTAGTGGAAGTGTAAATGCAGTACATGGGTCATTCTAAACTTCCTAGGAGCCACATTAAAAAGGAAAAAAAAAATTGGTGGCTATTTCAATAGTGTAGTTTGTTTAAGCCAGTAGTTCTAAAATATCACTTCAACTTGTAAGCAATATGAAAACTATTAGTGAGATGTTTTACATTCACTTTCTTCATAGCAGGTCTTTGTAATCCAGTGTGTATTTTACACTTACAGCATATCTCAGTTTGGACCAGCTGCATTTCAGGTGCTCAGGAGCCACATGCAGTTGGTGGTTACTATATCGGACAGTGCAGGCTTAGGCTGTGCTTGGCTGTAAGTAACATATCTAAAAAGCATGAGATACAGAGCTTTAATGGCCACAGTGGGCAGAGATGAAGGTGGCCATATTGTAAAGGGGTATAGTAGCCATTGCATCTTGTCATTGCTCTCTGCCCAACAGAAAGTCACAGAGGTTTGTAAAAACCCTGCTGGGTTAGGGGAGAGTTTGGGGGCAGCTGGAGAGAGAAGAAATAGAGATGCGTTTTCACTCGCTCCCGAGTGTTTCAGCCAGAGACCTTCTCAGGAACCGCTCTGGAGGCCTGTGCAAGGAGCAGGCAGGCGCCCTGGGTTCAGAGGCCCACATTCCTGCCTTGTTATCCACAGACTGCAGGTTTACGAGATGCACACACACACTTGGACCCTCGTATGCAATCTGCCACCTTGATGTTTTATATTTTCATTTTTAGTCCAATATTTCTACCCCCATTTTTCAAGAATGCTTGCAGGGTGGGTATACAGGACACCAGCCTGTTGCAAGGAGCCCAAAGATGCAAAAGAGCTGGGAGGGGATGAACATATATACCAGGCGGTGATCTGACCCCCAGAGAGCTGAAGCATGACAGTGGCTTGTCAGGATGCTTGTTCTGTGCCAGGGACGGTGGGGCCAAGACCTCGTCGCCTCCCATTTAATGCTCTTCACACCGTGAAGGCTTGGGTGCCTCGAGGACATCTCACAAAAGAGCACGACTGAAACAAGAACGTCAAGAACAGACACTGAGCAGGAGGCCAACTCATGAAATAAAATGCAGGGGCATGTCCATTGGTGATATTTGAAGAAGAACTAAAATACTTTGGGGGCTGTTGGGTTTTTTTTTCCCTTTTTTGCAGTGTTCATGAACATTTATGTTGTTGAGTTTTTTTATTTTGTGTGTTTTTTTTTTTGATAATTAGGAAACAGTATACATTGAACATTATATAAAAATTAGTGAGTTCAGATTTCTTTCATATCAGAAAGAAAAACAATTGCATAGGCTGTAATGTATGCTACAAGAGAAATAGCGTTTTCCAAATATTGTCTGGTTGGTTTTTAGTGTCCTTTAAGAAATACATTTTTCAAATGGTGCTATTATTTTAATTAATCAAGTAAAATCAGTCTCTAATTTAACTATCAAATTATCATTTGGCTGTTAGAATAGCTATAAAGCTAGTTTTAAATGTGAGCACTTTGAAAATTCTGCAGCCTAGGATTTATGTGAAATGGTATTTTAATTACTTCATTCATTCTTTGTGGGGAAAATGAACTTTCATCCCTTATGGCAGTATTTCATTGTGCCTATCGGTTGCTCATAATTATGTGTACTTTTTCCTGTGGTAGAGAATAAGCAGTGTTTTCTACAATAGTGTGCATGAAATTCCCTAATATATTCTAAATTAGTTTGTGTGTATATATTCTTAGTTCTCACAACAAATAGCTAATTGCTTTAAATTAAAGAAAAACCTCAAGCTTCCTAAACCGAATTATAGTTTATTTTTAACTTTCTCTTTGGGAACCAAGAGACGGTGGAGAGTGCTGCTGAGTATTTTTGAAGCAAATTTTGCATTAGGCTATCACGGAGGTTGATCATGTTGATGGAGAATGCTAATCCTTCAGCTCTCTATTTCTCATCAGTCTTGCTACACGTGGGAGTTGGTCTATTTTCTATTCATTACTTACTGCTCTAAGAACATTCTTCCTGACCCATTAAATGAAGCCCTAGACAGTCTAAGTGGAGAGAACATTGTTTTATTACTGCTTTAGTGAAGCAGGTGCACACAGGTATTATTAGTTGGTCTCCAGAATGGTGCTTTTTACTTTGAGTAGAAAAACCAAATTAATCATTCCATAGCTGGGGCTTTTAAATTTAATTGAACCTTCTTCATCCTTTATTGGTTGATCAGAACCAGTTGTTTTAACTTTCCATAACCTTTATGTTTGAAATAGAACATGGGAAGAAAAACCAGTGTCTTGAGACTTGCTTTGATATTTGGAATAGGTAGTTAAATCCACACCAAATGTTGTAGGCCTTCGTGTTACATGATAAAACCTGGGATTGGAGAGATAATATAACTCTTAGCGTGGGATTAGAGAGGTGTCTTTGTGTGGATCCCTTGAAATGCCATAAGCTTTGCAAAAATAGAATCTTTCCTTTTCTCTCACCAAGAATAATTTTGAACATTTTTTGAAGTTGCAGAAAAAGAAAGCCTTAATTTCTATAGCAGGCTAGTTTTATGATCAATAAGTCATCTGAGTTGACCAGAAGATACTCCAGTCTGCCTGTCTACAGTCTACTGCAGGACTACGCATTTTTAAATTCATATTTTATAATGGGGCAACCCTGGTCCTTTCTATTTAGCAGTTTGAGGGATGGGGACTTGGGCATTGGGGTATAACTCTACTTCTGGTTCTGGGACATGGGGCAGCAACGTGATTCTCCATAGCTAGGGTGGTGATTTCAGCAACCATCTGTTTTGGTCTTCGTGTGAAAAGCAGGCAAAACTATGCTGGTGAATTCCCTTAAAGATCCAGAGCATTGTTCTGACCCTCTCCCCGTAGTTACAGACTGTAAAGACTCTCGGTTTTAAGAAAAAGTGTAAAAGGGAGTGAATACTTAGCAGCTAAATCTGACAGGCAAGAAATAAAAGGGAAATCTAAAAGCAAGTACAGGCTATTAAATTGTATCCATCAACATATTTCTGAGCACCTATTATGTGCCCTGCATATGTGTAATCAGACATGTAAATAAATGGGTGATAGATAATCTGTTACTCATACTTGCCTACAAAATTAAATTTAGAAAAATAAATACTCATCAACATGTAGAATTTCAGTCCTACAAAATAATTAAATAGGAAGTTAATTCATTTTGTGCATCTTGACTCTTAGGTATGTGTAAAGTACACAGTGCCTGGCACAGAGTAAAACCACAGGAAGTGTCATGTTACTATTGTTTATGCTGATTTAGGAACATTTATGCTGTCCAATCCTGTGTAGATGTCATGGCTAATAGTAAACTATAGAATGCTATATGACTCCACTGATCATTCTAAATGCCTGGTAAGGAAAAGAAAGAGCCAGACAAAATTCTAGTTCCAGTGCAGAAAATCACGTGAACCCGCAAATTTGGAAAATATCCTCTTGTCAGAAGTAGGTCTTACAAGTAGCCAGGAGTGAAAGCAGGAACCATGAAAAACAAGCTTTTCTGCCAGTGATCAGAGAACTTCTAGGCATCAGCTCCAAGACCCAACGTGCTGAAGAAGCACCCCGCTTCTTAGTCATGTTTTCACCTGAAGTTTGTGACTCAACACTTGGGTTTTCTGTGGAGATGTATCTAATTTTATACCTGTCGCCTCCAATATGATAGGCTTTGCTTTCCATAAACCTTGCCTTAAATTAACTTTTCTGGAATGCACTTATTCTGTGAAGTAGAACATAGCTTATTAGAAAATGCAGCACTCTCCCATGTGCTAAATTTTGTGGAGTGAGGAATTTGAAAGACTTTCACAGAAATTTGTTCCAGTGCCCTTAGGAATCGTACGTTATAAAATTGTCAGCTGGGGAGGTTAGGAAATGGCCCGTCCCCACCACTGGCCCCTGTGGGCTGCCCCCGTGGCTGGCTCAGGCCCCTTCCGAGCCCTGGGTGGAGCGTGGTTGGCCTCGTTAGCAGGAAATGGTAAAGCCCTGTTCACAGCAGCCGCTAGCACCCCACCTTCTGTGCCTCAACCCGCTCCCCCTTCCGTCCTCTCTCCCCTCTCCCCGCTCCCGTCATTTGGGTCAGAACCGACCTCCAGAGACTCGTATTTCACCCTTATCTCCCAGGTCCCTTCCGTGGTCATCAGTCCTCTGATACTTTCCCCCTAAAACAGGACTTTTTAAATGTCTTTTAGACACAAGCCCCCCCCCCCTTTTTTTTTTTCAAACAAACTCACAGTGAAGCCCAGTATTGGGAACAGAACCACTCTAGGTGAACCGGGGAGGGCTCTGGAGGCCAACCCCCTGTTCTCTCCCCGCCTCTCACACAGCTGCCCCTGAGAGCCCAGTGAGACCCCCAGAATCCAGGGAGCCTGGTTTGAAACCATTCATGTAGACGTAGCCAGTTTCATCCGAATCCACAGAGCAGTCTTTCCACCCGTGGTGTCTAAGTTCATGTCGTCAGCACCTTCAGGTGTGCTGCCCTTTCCCCAGGACCCGGCTGCTGTGGCCACAAGATGATTATGGGAGCAGAAGTCTGTCCTGGTGGACAGAACAAGCTGGCAGAGGCAAAGCAGGGTCTTTCCTTCTCCTGACTGTAAACTGCCAAGTCCCCCTGGAGTCCAGGCCTAACTAAATGGGTCACCGTGGAGGCTGAGGTCCCGAAAGGCTGTGGTCGTGGTGGACTGTCCCACCCACAGAGGAGGAGCAGAGAAAGGGTGAAAGTCCTTGGGGAACAAGGGAAACCCAATCAGTGAGGCTGAGAAATCAAAGCCAAGTGAAGAAGAGGAGCTAACACCGCTCCCGCAGAGCCGGGACCCGGAAGTTTCCCAGGATGAGCCCAGGCATCTGCCTCCAGCCATTCTCCACAGTGTGTGCGGGGCGGGGCCAGGCCTCCGGGTTTACCCTCAGAGTATTGTTTTGCCATCATCAGTTTCAGCCTTTTGCTTCTATCCCTCCTTACTCCAAAAAGAAATAAAGCTCCTGTCAGCTCTCTCCTGCCTCCCTCCCTTGTGAGGGGCCCTACGATTTCTCCAGGCCCTGAGAAGGCTGTGCAGACAGTTTCCAGGCTGGCTCCTGGGTCACCGCACACTGAGCAGCAGTTTTCAGTCTTGTCTCTGGCCCAACACTCTTGATTAATCGTGTTCACTAGCCTGACAGGCTTCCATGGACATGGGCTGATTTCGCCAACTCCCTCCCTTCCACAGGGCCTCAAGCGTTTTTGTGTGTTGATAATTCTAAAAACACTGTACTGACTGAACAGCTCACCAAGGATACATCAGGAGTGTAGGGCTCTGGGGGCTTCAGTGCAGAGTCAGCCAGCTGCACCGTGTCCCCTCCACCCACTCCCCTATACTTAGGAAAATGCATTGACGTGAAAATGACATTGGATTAAGTATAATCTTGAATTTGCTCTAATTTCTTAAAGAGTAATTGTTAGAAAATGTGTGTGCTATAACA
Source organism: Camelus dromedarius (assembly GCF_036321535.1). Taxonomy (NCBI): domain Eukaryota; kingdom Metazoa; phylum Chordata; class Mammalia; order Artiodactyla; family Camelidae; genus Camelus; species Camelus dromedarius. The sequence continues at coordinate 36,227,549 of NC_087439.1, forward strand.
ATAATTTACTCCTCTTATAGTTGACACAGACATGAAGACCCTCTAGTCTGCTGAGAACTCAAATAGCAGTCTAATAAGCTACATTTAAGGTCTGTTGTCCTAGCAGTCTTGATGTGAATTACAATATGGGTAGCTTTTCATTCATTGTTAGTCTTGCCTACATCCAAAAAGGAATGGTAGTAACTTGCACATGCTAATAAAACTCTTAACATGGAAATAGAACTGTTTAGACCTTACCAGTAAGGGAGATGAAGCAAATGTAACCACAGTCTGTGCCAGTAAAGTTACTGCAAGTGTAATATTTAAGCCTGAGCTTCCCAGTAGCAAAAGTAAGAAGAGGAAGTGTGATGAGAAAATGTCAGTCTTTGGAGAAAGAGTTTTTTCCAAGTACTAAATTCAAGAAATTGTTTGTCACACAGAACACTGAATATAGGGGATGATACAACGAACCACATTTTTACAACCATCACAAATGCATCATATTTATCCTCGATTGGATTGTGCCCCCCCCCCCACAGAGTAACTAATTTGCTTTGCAAGACCACAGTCATCTCACCTGATAGATACATAGGCTCTAAAACTTAAGGACGACTTGGTAATACGCTGCCAGAAACTCACATGTATTCACTCAACATTTATTAGTGGTCCATCCCAGTCTGGTTGTAAATTCAGGCCATACATTAGGTTTGGAACAAGCTAAGTTTGCAGCAAATAAAGCTAATGTGTTTCTTTCATTACTAAAACTGCAGGATTTCAAATTGATGATTTTATTTTTAAAATCTCGTTTTTTAGGAGTTCTTTGGAATTTATCCTCCTGTGATGCCGTAAAGATGACAATCATCCGAGATGCTCTCTCAACTTTAACAAACACTGTGATTGTTCCACATTCTGGATGGAATAACTCTTCTTTTGATGATGATCATAAAATTAAATTTCAGACTTCACTTGTTCTGCGTAATACAACAGGTTGCCTGAGGTAAATTTTTTATTTCTTTTTCCGCTTAAGTCTGTGATTAAATATATGTCACAGGCAAGTTGATTTGAGGATGATTTATTTCATTTCATCTATCTAAGTTTCCAAGTTTATTTCAAAATTTAGGCCACTAGGCTTTGTTATCCTGTGAGGAAAACATTATGAGCATGAACTAGTGGCTTGAAAGACATTATCTTATAAATGTCTCTTCTGTAGATTAGTCAAAAAACCCTTTTAGACTGAAATTACTGCCAAAATTCCAGTGTTTTCCACTTTAACAACATTTTTCTGGCTACCACATTCTGATTGCTAATGTGTCTGCAGCCTGGTTTTTATTTAAATTCAAAATGTATTAGTAAATAAGTAAGTCATGGGGATAAATGTACAGCATGGTGACTGTAGTCAATAATACTGTGTTGTAAAGTTGAAAGAGGCTAAGAAAGTAAACCTTTAAAGCTCTCATCACAAAGGGGAAAAAAATACTTGGTAATTCTGTATGGTGACAGATGGTAGCTAGACTTACTGTGGTGATTATTCCACAGATGTGTCCAAACGTCAAATCGTTGTGTTGTACACCTGAAACTAATATAATGTCTGTTAATTATACTTCAGGTTTTTAAAATGTGATGGTTGAAACATTTTTTTGCTTTTAAAAGGGTGCAGAAAGATATGGTTTTAAATAATCATTGGGTTTGAGTTTTATAAGTAAATGAAAGTGAGCCCAAATACTATTTTCAGTCCTTATCTTTGGCATTTAAAATCCATAAAGCCTCTTTTAAATGTACACAGTATTGCTCATTATTTGCCATTAACTCTCATCAGCTCAATTTCCACCCAGGTTCCTAGGCTTACAAATGCCCTGAGAACTTGAAACAGAAGCCTTGGGCCAAAGTGGCCTGGTGATAAGGAGAGTGGGTTCTGGCATCAGACAACCTGGCTTCCTGTCCCACTCTGAACCTCAGTTTCCTCATCTTTAGAATGGGGGTAATAATACCATCTCAGAGTTGTGAAGAATCAGCTTGTATAAAGTTCTTCAGGTAGTGTTTAATACACAGTGAGCGCTATTTACCATTTACACTAAGATGTCTGATCATCTCTACAACAGGGAGCTCGAGAGAGGAGGAGAAGAGGGGACTGGGCTTCTGCATTGAAGCCTTCCACTGTTGTGACAGGTGACTGTCATCCTCCTCTGCTACAGTGGGGCAGGGGTGACAAGAGTCAGGCTCCTGGAAAACAGGCAGGCTCCCTGACTCAGATGCCTGCATCACAGCGGGGGTCGCATGGCCTCTACTGATGACTGGTGAGGCAGCATCTTATCCTTTCCCCGTCAGGAGAGACAGTGATCACTTAACTGTTCTGCCAGGCTTTAAGGAAGGGCCAGGGGCAGGACATACGCTCGGGCTCCCCCAGTGGTTCAGGGCTCTTAGCATTTGGTGAATGCCTTCAGTGTAAATTCAGTGATGAACAAAATAGACTAGGTCCCTTCCCTGATAGAACCAATTTTTTCTTGAGAAAGACAGATAAACAAACAGGAAAATAACAAGTAGCCACTAAAAAAAATAGGGTGACATAAGAGTCATTAGGTGGTTACTTTGATGTCCAGGTGGCGTCTCATAGAAGGTAAAGTTTAAGCCTAGGTCTGAAATATCACAAAGAGCTGCTCATTTGAGGGTAGATGGGGGAGGTGAGGGAACGCAGGTTTTAGGCCAAGAAAACAGGTAGTGCAGAGGCTCTGGGGCACTCAAGAGGGACCCACAGGCTGAAGAGGCTGAGAAGGGAAGGCAGCAGATCTTGGCAGAAAATCTTGGGTGGAAAACCAGAGGGGTGCAGGGTCCCAGGAGCTCGCAGAGGAACAGAAGAGGGCAGCTCTTAAGAGCTGCTAAGAGGTCACTCCAGAGAACAGTAGAGGGACCATGAGTGATAGTATCTCTCTGGCCCAAGAAAAGCGAGGTGAAAAGAAAAGTCATTCCAGATCCCCTTTATCTAGTCTGTTTGCAGAATCTCAGTGTTAGCCTAGAACCCTTGTTAATGGGACATAAAATAGATTCTTATAGTTTGGTATTGATTCACGAAGGTGACTTGATATCACAAATTTCAACATGGATGAGACCTAAAACAATTTTCAGAGTGCTTTTATAATTTAAAAGATGAGAAAAATGATAGCATAAGCAAATGCTCCTATTTAACTTGAAATGTTTCTACAAGAAATGGTGTGTTTCCACTGTTAATTCAAGAAGCATTTATGATCACTGACTACATGCAAAACATTTTAATATGTGCAGGGGACTGTAGACACCTTATGGCCTAACGAGGGAGGTAAAATAAAGCACGCCTAAAACTAACAGCCATGGCTTTTACATGGGGAGCACTTTTCTAATTGCTTCATACGTAGCAACTCCTCTCTCCTTCCCAGGAACTCCATGAGATAGTTACTGTTACCCCTCCCCCTTTTTTACATACAAGGAAACTGAGGATAAGCCCCAAAAATAATTATCTTCGGAGGTTTGAAGGTAGCCTGTCATTTGAAATGGCAGAGGCGGGCAAGGGGAGGGATACAAAGTTGAAGCTCCCTGCTCCCTTCTATGTGTGTGGCTAATGGGGAGCTGGCTGTTGTTGTGAGCTCTCACGATACTAAAACGCAGGCTACGTGGCTGCAGTCTGTCCTCTTAGATTATTAAGCTAAGACTCCGTGCTAATGAGCCCACATGTGTCTGCCTGTGTAGGAACCTCAGCTCTGCGGGGGAGGAGGCGCGGAAGCAAATGCGATCCTGTGAGGGGCTGGTGGACTCGCTCTTGTACGTGATCCACACGTGCGTGAACACGTCCGATTATGACAGCAAGGTGAGGGCCCGCCCCGCCATGGGAGCACCGCTATCTGCATGCCATTGACTCTTTCTGCAATTCTTGACCCTCTCCTCCTCAGTAGGCTATAGTCCAGCTTAAAGGCAGAGTGTCTCTAAAAATTACAAGTTAACAGGGACATGAGGACTTAAGAAAAGAACCTTAGAACAATGAAACCTCAGTGGCTCCATGTGGTAAATGACCTAGCAGGGTCCAGACCTTCTCTGTGTTTCTCCTGGGCTCATTGTCAAGGTGATTGCCCCACTGCTGCCGCCTCCGATTCTCTATCCCCTGCTGCCAGGATCAGATCCACCTGTATCTGAGTGTCTGCTGAATGAAAGTTCCTGGTTGAGGCACTGGAATCTTCCAGCGTCTCTGCCCTTCTTGCCTCGGCACCAGCTTTGGATGCCCCTTTCTGCATCCTAGGTTTCGGCCTTTCACCCCCTCCATCTGTTGCCCTGCTGGTCAGTCTGTTCCCAGCATGCGCTCTTCTCCCCTCCTATTTCCTCCATCCCCGTGCTCACACAAGGCATTCTGCTCATCGTTTTTCAGCTATGATGCTATCCAGGCTCTGCCCCAGCAACAAGGGCTAGAGAAGGTGGTATAAACAGAGGAGAGACTCAAAGTATTAGGAGCGCCACGGCAGGCTGGGCACTCGTTCAGGATGGGCTGGACAAAGAGAGGCCATAAGTAGGCCTGAGGTCATAAATAATACCAGTCTGTGAGGGACAAGAGTGAAGAGTGCTAGGCTTGGGAGGAGGTGGAGGAGAAATTCAAAGTGACAGCGAAGTTTTTATTTGAGCTTCATTGACCCAAAAGATCTGCAGATGAAATTGAGAAGAGTAATCAGAAGTTGGAAGGGGAGCTTGCTGGGCAAAACTGAACTTGATTTTAGACACTCTTAGTTGGGGTGACAGCCTCCCAATTAGAGGTGTGATTCAGACTTTAAGGAGCAAATGACCATATACAGAAGACAAGATTTCAACAGAGAAGAGACCATGGAACCTTCCACAGGGAGAGGGGAGAGTTGGGAGTGGAAGGAGACAGAGATGACACTTGGGTAGGGGCAGGGGTTGCTGTGCCCAGGGAGGGGTTGGTCACAGGTGCTGTCATGATTAGGAATGATTTCCAGTGGTGAGAAGGAGTGAGGTTCTGGAAATTTGGGTGCATGTCTGCCACGGCAGCAGCCCAGAAGCGAAAATACTTGGCATTTTCTCTTCCAGAGCCTCACACATTTCAGCAGGAAATCAGATCCTCAGATGCAATGAGGATGGCTCTGCACTGTCAGTTGGGTATCCCATTAAAAACACCTGGAATCACAACTCTGACTCTAGGTTGTTTTGGGTTCCCCTATGTGAAAAGCAGTTCTTTCATATTCCAGTTTATTTAGTATCACTGGGGCTCGGTCCAGAAGCACTTTGCGCTAATGTGCTCTGATGGTGCTAATCGTGCGCCGTGTTGGGTTTCAGACCGTGGAGAACTGCGTGTGCACCCTGAGGAACCTGTCCTATCGGCTGGAGCTGGAGGTGCCTCAGGCCCGGCTGCTGGGGCTGAATGAACTAGATGACTTACTAGGAAAAGAGTCTCCCAGCAAAGACTCGGAGCCAAGCTGCTGGGGGAAAAAGAAGAAGAAGAAAAAGAAAACACCACAAGAGGATCAAGTTAGCATTTTATTTGACATGAAACTAAAGTTTCATTTTTCTGGGAGTAAGGAAGTCACATACGTGGCCAGAATAAAATTTTTTTCTCATGATGCAGGTTTTCTACATAGCTTTAGTTGAGTCCAGCAGAAACACTTGTTGTCAAGTGTTGGGTTCTGTGTTCACTTTGCTTCCACTAATGTGTGCTCTTTGTCTTTCAGTGGGACGGAGTTGGTCCCATCCCAGGACTGTCAAAGTCCCCCAAGGGGGTTGAGATGCTGTGGCATCCGTCAGTGGTAAAACCATATCTGACTCTTCTAGCAGAAAGTTCCAACCCAGCCACCTTGGAAGGCTCTGCCGGATCTCTCCAGAACCTCTCTGCTGGAAACTGGAAGGTAGGATGGCTTCCACTCGTCCCCTCTTCTTTCCACCTGTGCGGTCAGATCAGCAATGAGAATGGAAAGGGACACGTTTGTTTAGAGTTGGGTTAAGGGTGGGAGGAAAAAAGTGGGGAGACAGCAGTCAGCTCTGGAGATCCAGAGATGAATTTGACATAGCCCTTCCCCGTGAGAAAAACAGACAGACCCGAGTCAGTACAGTGTAGACTCTACTGGATATGTGTGTGGTGGGGTCGGGGGTGTAGAGGAGGCAACCCTGATAAAAGGCCAAGAGAAAGGCCTTATGGGGAGGACATTGTGGGCAGAGATTACAGGCTGATTGTTGGGACCTCAGGGGCAGGACAAGGACGAGGAGTGCCTATTGCTGGAGCATCATGACCAGGCCTGACCACCGAGCTTCAGGAGCTGGAACCCAACCTGCAGACTACCAGAGGGGCCACTGAAAGGGTTTAAGCAGACCAGCGACATAGTCAGGCTGACGTGGACCTTGCTGGATCCCTTTGGCAGAAGCATGGGAGGTGAATTTGAGGAAGAGGAAAGTTGAGGCAGGAATTCTTTGGGGGAGCCAGGCGACAGATGCCAAGGGCCTGAATTAGAGCTGAGGTTGGGCCACCAGTCCTCCCTCAGACATTTGCAGACCATACATCCGTACATGTGGCAAAGTTTCCACATCCTCTGATATGTGTGAGACTTCTTCATGAAAACTGAAGATTTCCTCCTGTTACCACTATAAGCAAGATCACAAAACTTTTTAAATGTCATCTGGCAACTTCCCAGACTATCTCTGAAACATTTTCAACCTCTAGAAATTTCCTGACAAGTGTATTTTAGTAGGGTTATTACAATGCTTGTTTTGGGTTACTTCTACCACCACCACCACCTCCCAAAATGACAGTCTTCTGGCCACCGTTTTTTCCATGAGAGTGAAAAGCATCGCTAGGCCTAGGAAGGGTTCATTCCACGCAGCCAGCTGCTCCAGTGAATACACACAGATAACTGTGGCCTAGCGCTAAGCCACCATGATTATTTTGGTTTTGTTCTTCTTGATTAAAGGGCTAGTAGCTTAGCATCTAAGTACTGGCTCAGGAGCCAGACCCCTTGACTTTGAATCCTGCCCACCCCACCCCACTTGCTAGCTGGAGGTCTGAGTTCTCTGTCCTTAGTTTCATTATCTATAAAATGGAAATAATACCTACCTCATCAGGTGGTTGTGAGGATTATATGAGACAGTAAGTCTGGAGGGCCTAGAACAGCACCCAGCACATAAGTATTCATAGGTACTTATGTTGGTGATCTCTAGCTTCTTATGACCTGAGAATCATTTGATGATAATAGAGAACACAGTAATTAAAATAGATGTGATTGGAGTTGTAGAATTTTATTTTCTGGGATCACTGAGTGAATAAAAGTTAAATGGCAAGGTCATTTAAAATGTAAACATTATATGGAAATGATTTCAAAAGTATCTAAAATAGTAACTGAGACTGTCGGCCCCTCATTAAGAAAACACGATAATCATGGCCACAGATGTTATGTAGTCAGAAGCTACTTCAGGAGCGGTGCGGCCGCAGGTCTCCAGAAGTGGAAGGGAGGCGCTCGGAGCTGCGCTAGGCTGAGCTAGTTGGTCTCCCAGTAAGACGGGTTGCTTCTGTCCTTGCAGGTTTCAGAGGGAGAAGCTGCCAGGCTACCCAGGTGCTTTCCCTGATAGCAAATCATGTGTTCTCTTTCCCCCTGCAGATTTCTTTTGATTTGGAAAAGAGGAGTATTCATTTCATATAAAGAAAACTAATGGGATCTTTGAAATGCATCTTTTCCTTTTATTTTGTGTTATTAAAATAATCTCTGTTGGTATTAGAGAAACTGAGTGATCCATCACATGTTTTAATGTTTAGAATAATACCAAGGGCTGGCAGATCTTCGTCCTCATGGCCACGTATTAGATGGTTTATGAGCAACATTTTTCAATTATCCTCAATTTTGAAAGATAGTTTGCATTGGTAAAAATGTCAATGGAAGCTCAAAACAAGATTAAAGACCCATTTTCAAATGTTACTTTTGTTTGTTTGTTTGTTTCCGGATGACTTAGTGTTCATTTCCAGTGGGTGCAGTGCACAGACTGACTCACTGGACAGACTTGCCTCGTAATCACAAAAGAAGTTCCTGACTGCAGATTAAAAAAGCAGCAGCAGCAGCAGCTAACTAATCTTGAATGAGAAAGCATCTTGCACACAAATACACTGAACTTTTTCCCCAGTGTGTATGAATTATGATGCTTGACGTTTCTGGATAATTCCTTTTCTTCTGAGGCAAGGGATTTTTTCCAGGCAATTTGCTTGAAAGGTTACTCTAAATGTTGTTGCAGAGAATGCAGGGGGAATATGACTTGATGGAGATAGGTTCTCCCTTAATGTGCCCTGATCAGTTACCATCTCTGCGATCCTATTTATAGCCTCTGGACCTGGCATGGGGCCAACTGCTGAGAAGACACACGCCATCCCCGTCCTTAATCATGTTTATGTATCGAAGTAGAAAGTAATCACTGCCTTCTCTTTTCTGCACAAAAATATCTGCCAGATGGTGGTTTGAGGTTTTCAGGCTTTAGGATTTCTTTTTAAATCAGTCATCGTGGCTTAGCATTCTCCCAAACTATGGTTTTCTCGTTACCAGCATCACAGATTTAATCTCCAATTGGAAAGAAACCATTTAATCTATTAGTTGCTTCTTTGGGAAACATCTTTTTTAGGCAGTGGTAACAGCTGAGAGTTGAACTCTGTTTTATATTATTACCTCGTTTTGCTTCCTAGTTTGCAGCATACATCCGAGCAGCTGTCCGCAAAGAGAAGGGCCTCCCCATCCTCGTGGAACTTCTGAGAATGGACAATGATAGAGTTGTTTCTTCCGTGGCAACTGCCTTGAGGAATATGGCCTTAGATGTTCGCAACAAGGAGCTCATAGGTATGTCCAAACTATAGGGACACCACAGTGTTTATAAAACTCTTCTTTTGGTTTGTAAAAAACATGGCATTGAAAATGATTAGCCACTGAGTCCTTGTCCCTGGTTTCTTGGCATACTTAGTACCCCCTTGTCTATCCTTTCTGACCATTCCTTTTCAGCACGAGGCAGGCTCAGTAATCACTGATCAGGAAGGTAACTTTTCAGAAGAGCTAGCAGTTTCAGTCACACATTACAACATTACATGATTGATTTGGTGTCTCTGTTTCCCAAGAGAGATTCATTTCTTGAACAGAAAAAGGCCTAATTCTCCCTTTTCTGATTTTTGATACTTACATTTGCTTTATTCACCAAAACTGCCATGTTCTAAATTTTAAAAAAGAAATCACATGAGTGTTTTGTAGCTTTTCCCTCTCAGATCTGTATAAATGCTTGTTCTAAAACAGAGCTGCTGTCCCAAGGCCTGACTGAGCCCTGGGGCAGATCAGGATGAGGACAAGGCAAGCAAGGTACCCAGGGTGCAGAATTCTAGGAGGCGTGCACCCTCGGGTCCATCCCAGTGTCGGGTTGGCACTCACATGAATTCGAGGATGAGAGCCTCTCCCAAGTTTGCACCCTAGGCAGCTCAGCTTGCTTGCCTCCGGGGCATGGCCGCACCCCAAGCAGAGTGTGGGGTAGAGAACAGGTTAGAGACCCTCCAGTAGACCTGAGGTTAAACCCTGGATCTGCTGCTCACTGGCTGTGTAACCCGGCGTGTCTTGTATTGAGCCCACTTGGCTGCATTCCTTCATCTAAACTGGAGACTCTTCCTGGGCCCCGTCTCGGAAAGGGAGCTGACCACGCCTGTTCGCCTCATCATGGGCTTGCTGTGAAAATGCGATGGCAGGGTGAGGGGCAGCTCCTCCTACACTGCCCAGCTCTACTCCAGGCCCACAGCTGATGACAGGTCAGGGGACAGGGAGGGGGACTTGACAAGCTCTTATGTGGATTAGTGAATATGTATTGAGCGCATATTAAAATCCACCTGCCATGAGAGCTAGTGAGACAGAGATGGAGAGAGGAAAAGAGAGAAAGACCAAGGGCAGTACTGTTTGCCTTAGAGAGTGGCTGTGGGGACTCACTGTGGCCACCTCCACAGAAGCCCCTCACCCAGTGCCTTGCAGAAGTGCTATTTTAAATTATTGCCTAGCTTAGCCTGCTCTAAACACACCATTCCTCTGAGTCAAATGGTACCCCACGGAGAGGAAAGGAGCTTCTCCCAAGCCCTGCTCATGGTCCAGCTCATGCCTGATTCCAACAGATGTGCTATATCTCTCAGTCCCTAATTTCCTTGAGAGAAATTCTTTAGGTCCCTGAAGAGATATTTTTAAAGTTATTTCTGTTAATGTATACTGTTTGTATTTCTTATAAGAAGCCCGTACAGTTTAGAGATCTTAATGCTAAAAAATAAAGGGTTGGCCACACCCATCTTCTGGCCTGTACCTCCCACAAATGAGGGGATACACAGGAGTGCAGAGGGCGCAGCCAACTCCATGAGTGCCAAGGCCTTTGGGAAGAACAAATGTGTATTCAGAGGCCTGGCCTTCTCTCAGTGCATCTCCGGATATTCTGTGAACATCCTAACCCCCTTTTAAATTTTGATGAATGTTTTCTCTCTCCACTGATGAGCATTATTTTACCCAGCCAGGGCACTCTTGAGCTGTTTCATGAGTCACTGTTTCTTGTTCTCTTCCTTCCTATGAGATCTGAGCCCCTCCAGCATTCGATATTTGGTCTAATTCACCCAGCACTTCTGTTCCTAAGAACATCTGACCCCTCCACTCTCTCCCCACATCCATCACCAGTGATGGACTCTTCTCCCCAGAGTCATTTTTCACAAAGAAACAAGGTGTTGTCACTTCACAAAAGTTACTGCATATTCAGCAGAGTCAGACCAACCCAGCTGTCTGAGCTGCAGGCTCTGAGGGAACCCCTAGGGTCACTCACAGGCAGAGCAAGCTGCCTTATCCCACGCCTCTGGAGAGCAGTTGAAAATTGCGCCTTAGCAAAATGACAGATTACATGTCATGGACCTTTTGGTCATTCATGAGTATTCAGAATCACCAGTGCTACATCGTCTTCTGTTCTTAAAAACCACATTTATCTCCTGGCTTACAGTGTCATCACTGTTTTCCATTCTTCATAACAACATTCTCTGTGAGTAAGCCAGCATCTTCCTTTGATGTGCTGTAAATTATGCAGCATGTAGTCAGGCCCTGTCTCTTACTGCTTACCCTTGTATGTAAATAAGTCTTCAATAAAAAACCCATTTAGAATCCACTCAATTATTAGCATAGGGAAACAAAAGAAGATATTTACTTGAGCTTTAGTTAATTTCTTTGTGGTGCAGTTATTTCGGTTTGTCAGTTAGTAATTGAAATTGAAAACGCTAGAGATCATCTCTCTTTGGAAGGAGTAAGAGAAGTTGCGGGTCTGGAAAGAGATGCTTCAGGAGCAGGGCTTCCGCAGGCTCATCCTGTAGAGGGCTTTGCTGTTGCATTCCCCCCGGGAGAGAGCATGCCCCAGTTCTAATACCAAAACTTTACTTGTGTCTTTACAAGAAATGAACACATTGTTACTGATGTCAGACCAACTGATACAAACCTTCAACTTGATAAAAAATGTGTAACTGTGGCCAGTTCACATGTTGCGATCTAGAAAGATCTCATGAAAAGTGTTGTTTGGCAGCCTTACTTGGTCCAGCTTTAAAACTTATTCAAAGAAAAGTTTTTAAAAGCTTTAAGAGGAAGTTGAGGTCATTGTGATGCATAGGAATTCAGTGGAGACTAAAATTTGCTATCATCATTCCTTTATTCTCACTGTTAATGAAAACAGTTGAACGGAAGCAACTTGATCGGTGTACCCAGTTCTGTGCTGATTTACATTTTCTGTCAGCAACTTGCAGTATGGTTTAGAAACCAGTCATGTCTCCGAGTGGCAGTGCAGCCACGTTAACCTTCCTGACAGTTCAAAACGTTGGTCGTTTTCATCTTTGCATGAATTTTTTTCTTCACTGGAGGCTATGTTTTTGAGAGACAGCCCAGGCACAGGCCTTCAGTGACAGCAGTCACACAAACCGGTCCCTCCCGAAAGCGGAATGACCTCTCTTGCCTTGGGCAGGTAAATACGCCATGCGGGACCTGGTCAACCGACTCCCAGGTGGTGCAGGCCCCAGTGTGCTGTCCGACGAGACCGTGGCGGCCATCTGCTGCGCACTGCACGAGGTCACCAGCAAGAACATGGAGAACGCCAAGGCCCTGGCTGACTCGGGGGGCATCGAGAAGCTGGTGAACATAACCAAGGGCAGAGGAGACAGGCAAGTCCGCTCTAAGGAGACGCTGGCACTAGGCCCTTGCTCCTGGGATCGTCCTGACAGGGGCCTTCATGTCAGGGATGCATTTGCTGTGGGGAAGGGTTTCTTTCCGCATTTCTTATGTGCCAATAAGCAAAGCAGTTTCCAGCAGTTAAAACCTGTTTTACTGGGAGAGGCATTTGCGGCCACATGGCCCTTTTTCTGGGCTTTATTTTCTTGGAGCTCCCCTCACCCCCACTGTCTTTCCTGTCCCCAAAGCCACACTGGGTCGTGCTGACCCCTGGATGAACCAGACTTGCCGTGACCAGAGGCACTGTCTCTCTTGCCCTTCGGCCCCACTCCAGGCTCAGGGCCTGTTCCACCAGAACATCTTGAAGCCTCAGTTGTGGGACTGAATCCTCCATAGGTGCCCGGAAAGTACGGAGACCACCGCGTGCAGCGAGCCTGCCATGTGGCCTAAGGATGTGCCCTGGGCTTTTCATGTCTCTTCTGGGTGACACCCAAGTGATGCAGGATTTAGAGGATTGGTAGCAAAAACAGAAGGTTTCTTGTTGTGGATCTAGAGCAGTGAGTAAATTTGCCTTCGCATCAGAGCAGAGACTCCTTCAAGGAGGAGGGAAGTGTCAAGCTGCTTGTCGCTTCCCAATGGTGGTGAGGTGGCCCGTCCTGCTCTCCCTACCCCTCCTCTGGCCCAGCGCCGCCGGCTTCCCCAGGTGGTTTAAGGCACCCTCAGGCATCTGATGCCCCCAGGAGCGGGCACTTTATTTTTGTTTACTGATGCATCCTTGGTCTCTAGAACAAAGCCTGGCCCATACTAGTAAATATTAATTGGCTGAGCATCACTAGAACACACTTTGTATACTTTTGAAGGAATTTCTAAAATATAAGAATAACGGAACAAAGCATATTCTCACCTCTGAGAAACCACAGCTACCAACATTATCCATGTCTCCTTTCAGTACTTATGTACCTTTTTATCTCATTAGTAATAAGTGCACACACACACTCGATTTTTTATTTCAAAGGAAATGAAACATTACAGATAGGGCTAAGGTCTCATTCCACTAACTGCCCCTCCTGTTCCCCTCCCCTCTCCCCTAGGAGTAACTGAAGTCACTTTTAGTGCTCCTAAAATTTTGTGATAACCTTTATTTGTGAGAGGCATAAGAGGCTGGAGAAATGCTGAACCAGTGCCAAAACCTTTGTATATATATATTTTTTAAATTACTACCCAGTCTTTCTTTCAAAACAAGAGATTCAGAAGTCCTGGATCAAACATGTTCTGAACATACAAGAACTTTCCTTATGATTCATTCACCAAGTATCTGTCTGCTACCCATATGCCACGTGCTACAGCAGTGAGCAGGTCACACCTGCCCTCGGGTAGCTTATGTCCCATGGGCAGAGTAGACGAGGGACCGGCAGAGTAAGAAGCACACTTCTTAGCCTGTGGGATGGTGCTGAGTGGGGGCAGATAATAAAAGCAGGGATGGTGATAGGGCATGCCTGGATAAGGAGGGGGCTTCACCATTTCAGACAGGTTGGTCAGGGAAGGCCTCGAGGACATGGTGCCTTTTGAGCACAGACCTGGAGGAGGGCGGGGAGAGCATTTGGGGCAGAGGGAACAGCATGTGGGAGGGCCCTGAGATGGAGCTGTGCGCGCCAGAGAGAAGCAGCAGGAAGCCAGCAAGGCTGGAACAGAGCAAGTCAAGGGGGAAGAAAGGAGAAGAGTCCGGACCCCATGGGTCAATGTAAGGACTTTCACTCTAAGGAAAACTGGATGCTGTTGGAGCATGTGCAGCAGAGGAGAGACACGATCTGACTTCCTGAAAGGAATCAGAATGACTTAACAAACTGTCCTCCCCCAGCTCCTAGTGGAGACTAATGTTGGCAGGAGTTGAGGTGGTGAAGGAGTAGTCAATTCTGACATGTTGAAAGGCAGAGTCGATGGAATTTGCTGAAGGAGCCGCTGAGCAGCATGAGAGGAGGAAGATGTCGAGGAGGACCGCCACGGGGTGGACGTACCCCGAGACATGGGGGAGCCTGCAGCGGAGCAGGTGTTCAGGGAAGACCAGAAGTTTGTTCTGGACGTGATACACTTGAGATGTCTCTATGACGTCCACGTGGAGTGTCTGGTCAGAAGTCAAGTTCAGGATAGAGGTCCAGGCTGGATATCCATTTGGGAGTCCGAGGGTATAAATGGCACATTTAGAAGAGGGAGATGGGATGAGAGCAACAAGAAACGTAGAGAGGAAGAGAGGCTCGAGGGCTGGTGTCATAGTTCGAGGTCAAGGAGACAAGGAGCCAGCAGGTGAGCCCACGAAAGGGCAGGCAGAGCACTCAGGAGAGCCGCCGCACGGGCTGCCCCGGACGCCCCACTCAGGAGGCGTTTCAGGGGTGGGCACATGTCCCCTGCTGCTCAGTCAGTAGGACCAGGACAGAGACATGTCCAGTTGAACAATATGGAGGTTTTAAGAGAAGCTAGGATGAGAGAAGTAGAGACAAAAATTTATTACTCCTTCCAGGAGTTGTGCTGCAAAGCGGGAGCAGAGAAACTGCCTTGCTTTCTCAGGAGTCAGGTGTCTGCTCATACAATTCATCTCTAAAAATGTCTAGCCTTGCTGTTGGCGTCGCGGTGCCGACCTGGCACGTCCCTGCTTTGTCAGGTGTGGCAGGGTAGCCGCTGGGGCCAGGCCTGGGGTCTGCCTTTCCCACCTCCCTCCCAGCTGCCCAGTCCTCAAGGACGGAAAGCCAGCAGCAGCGTCGGCCCAGCTATGAGGTGTGAAGACCCTGCGGGGCTATCACAAGTGCTGAAATTCCCTGTGTTCTTCTCTTCTTGGAGGTATATCTCCTTGCTCTGTAGTCCATTTTGGTAATACAAAATTGGAAAGGGCTTTCAGTGGGTTGGTTTGACCTGGTTCTGCCCTTGACTCGGCAGGGTCACCGAGAAGAGTGAGTCTGGGGCGGGGGTGGAGGCAGAGGTGCCCAGAGCTCCACCTCCAGGAACAGAGCCGGTGAAGCCCTCACACTGGCCTGCACCCTACCCTTGCAGAAGCCCCCAGAATCATCACAGCCCAAATTCTGTCGTTACAGGCGGAGAAAGCCTTCCAGACTGCTCACCTCTCTTCTTCCTCCCTTCAGGAGAGTTTAGTTGGGAAGATAAGGAGAAGCAATCAGATTTGAGATCCTGTAATACACATGTGAAGTCAAATTTTCAGTGTCAAAAAGAATTCTGAGGGCAGAGGTGCGCGGTTACCCCTGGGGCTCTGATGCACCCTCACTTGGCAATCTGAAGGCCTTGGCTGAGGGGGAGCTGCAGTCCCTCTTCACTTAACAGTGGGGCCCCTGATTTAGAGGAGCAGCTCCCGAGTGGCCAGTGAACAGCAGCACTCAGAGCACGAGCCGGCGTTCGGCAGAATGTCTTCAGAGAAGGGAAGTAACAACTGGCCATGGTTTCCGGATTAAACACTAGAGCACACAGGCACATTTGTTTGCAAAGAGGTATAATTGACGAGAAGTAAAACGAAGGTGTTTTATACGAAGGCCTAATAATGGGGGTGGTACTTAGGTTAACCTGGGAGGGTGCTCGACACTCAGGATGGGCGGTCATGGTTAAAAGCCACCAGCTCATCCCAAACTTGATCAACTCCCAGGTACACCTGGTTCCTCGACGGTGGTTTCCGGCAGTGCCTCCTTGCTCCCTGGTCCCTGGGGAGATGGTCTCTCGGCCGTTGGCTTGCTGCCAGTCTCTTGAGGTGGAGCCGGAGGCTGTGCGGCCCACATTCATAAACATCCTTGCTCTCTCCCCAGATCATCTCTGAAAGTGGTGAAGGCAGCAGCCCAGGTCTTGAATACATTATGGCAATATCGGGACCTCCGGAGCATCTATAAAAAGGTAACTTGCAAGAATAGCTCCAGCATAATCAGCATTCATCGGAGCACACGTTCGTAATCATTTATTATAATGAAATGTCGTTATTCATTTTGAGAGGTTTCTTTTTCTCTTAACTTAACAGGATGGGTGGAATCAGAACCATTTTATTACACCTGTGTCAACGTTAGAACGAGACCGATTCAAATCACATCCTTCCTTGTCTACCACCAACCAACAGATGTCACCCGTCATTCAGTCAGGTCAGTGGGTACCCTCCCCTTCTTGGCGAGAGCACGTGTGTGACAGAATGTTGTTTCCCATCCAGAGAAGAATGAACATATGCTGATGAAGCCTGTCACCTCCAAACACTGAGGGAAGGAGAATTTGCTCTTCAAGTAGAAAGCCTTCTTTGGGAATTACATGCCGTTATAAACAGCACACCCACTTTCCTCCTTCCGTTTTAAAAGTTTATGCCATGTTTACACCAACCACAGTGCATAAAAGCATTCCATGGTCCTCAGTGGTATCCATTCCCCCAAGATTCTGCTTCCCTGGGTTTGCAGAGGGGCCTGGGAATGTGCATTTAATAAGCTGGCCCGGTGGTGCAGATGCAGGAGAGTGGAGGATCACGCTTTGAGAGCCACTAGGTTGTGCCTGAACCTGGCTGCCCCTGTCTGCCTGCTGGCCATAAGCTTGACATCTCTTCCAAAATGATTTTTCAGTTTTCTTGGTGGAAACTCTTAGAAACAGTCCTTTAGACATGAGCTTAAGACCCACAGCCTGGGAGAGCCGTGATTTCCACCTGTGCCTTCCTCCTCCCCAGTTAAACCTCCATCCCAGGCCCCCAGCATACACTGCTCATGGGAACAGGCCCTCCAGGTGGGTTTACAGGAATTCCCTTTGATTTGTAAGTTGGGAGTCTTGGCACCCACATTACCTACTTTTATTGGTGGTGGTTAATTTGGTAGAAGGAATATTTTGAGACAAACTAAATTTTTTTTGTATATGAGGACAGACTACTAAGTCAAGTCAGTCCTGTAAATTTAATTCTTAATTAAATGAAACAGGAAAAGCAATAAATTTCTTTTTTTTTTAATTTAGCTTTACATTTCCAATTCTGACATTATAAATATTATCTGTTGTATTCAACTCTGCTCCTCCTGGCAGTCTTACTTCTCATGTGGACAAATGTGGCCAAAAAGACTAACATATGACTGGTGGTTCTACCACATAAGTGGATAGCTTTGCTCATACCAGGAATTTTAAAAAATTATCTATGCCTACTGAATACAGTGTATATTTATATCTGAGTTTTTAAATTACGAGTTGTTTTCTTCAGAGAGACCTCTGCTTGGTTTTTGACACATTCTTGCTGTACTCCCGGGGGTGGCCTGAGCCCGTCTTATTTGATAAAAAGGCACAGCCATCTGTGGGGACTCAGGAAGAGGGGTGCTGGGGAAGCAGGAGATTTAGCTGCTTCACAGAGGGCATGTGTACAAGCAAAAGAATAATTTCAGGCAAATTAGGACATAGTTACTACAAGCAATGAACTTGTTTTGAGGACCTCTTAAATGTACACACTGGACAGTGCTGATGAGCCGTCCAAGTTCCTAGGTCCCTCTCTGGATTCCCGTCAAAGGCAGGACATAATTCACACTTGCTTCTCCAGTTATTATAGGGTTGATCATCCATCCCTTGGCACTAGTGTGGTGTCCACTTAATGGGCACACCGCCTGCCTTGCTGATGTAATTGTGGGAGGCAGGAGGGGACGTGCTCTGTCCTGCTGCCTTCTAGAAAGTAAACAGGATAAGAAGCACATAGAGCCTGCCCTTGCATGCTCACCCTGTGACAGGGAAGTGACTTTCTAGGGAAAATATTTCGATGTCAGTCTTTCCCTGAAAGCATCCGTGCATGCAGAACCACTGGTGGCAGGGGCTGGGGGCTGCTGCGTTCAAGTGGATCCAGTGAATAAGTGACCACTCTTACTTCTAATTAACTTCAGTGCAGGCAAGATGAGTTTTTTAATCAGAAAAAGATGTGCAGTGCTTTCCTTCTGTGCAGAAATGTCCACCAGGAGACCCATGGGTAGATAAGTTGTTATTAAACGTTGGGCTCCAGCTGGGATACAAGAGCTGGGCCTTTGTGAGGTGGGGCTTCCCAGCACCATGAGCTTCCTTATGAGCCAGGCTTACTGAGTTTATGTAATTTCCCTGACAGCTGATCACCATAGAAGGAACTGTAAATTTTATGGGCTGGGTGTTCTTATTCAAACACATTTAGAGATGCAGATATTTTTGAAATCTTCAGAAATCAAAATATGCCATAAAACATCTATTTACTGAAGAGCTATACATAAAGGATAATAGATGGGTGTGTTACGGGCAACTGAACTGAGCTCATAAAGTAGCAAATACAACTCTTGCATGACTGGGACGCTCCCATCACTCGCTCGGGTTCAGAGCTCTTAGCGGGCAGGTCACTGAGCCCCACTGTCTCCGTGGGGAAACTGCACGGTCCCCGCCCCGCAGTCCAGCAAGCTTGGGAGGTGACGGCACTGTCCTTCCAGTGGGCGGCCTGCAGGTCGCCTTCCAGGGACCCAGGCTGGCTGCCCTTCCACTCAGAGCACCTCTGAGAGCTGACGTGAGTGCCAGCCGCATGCTCTTCAAATTACTGACCTTTGTTTTTCCAAAGAGGACTTTCTAGAGACACTGACAGTCTGATTTCTCTCTTCTCTTTTTCTCTCCCTCCTCCTCCCACCTCTCCCTTCAGTCGGCAGCACCTCTTCCTCACCAGCACTGTTAGGAATCAGAGACCCTCGCTCTGAATACGATAGGACCCAGCCACCTATGCAGTATTACAGTAGCCAAGGGGATGCCACACATAGAGGCCTGTACCCTGGTAAGACGCCAGTCGGGTGTGTGATAGAGTATCTCGAAAAGCCGTGTGTCCCCAGGCACTCGGCCGGTGGCCCGGGAGGTAACCTGTGCCTGCATTGAGACGATCCCCCAGCAGCAAACCATGGTCCAGTCTCTTCACCTCCTGCTTCAGGGGCAGTTGTTGCCTTTTCCGCTTGTTTTAAGCAAAACAAGATAAGGTGGTGGTCTGGTGACCACACATAAAAAGAGCACTGCATCCAAATGAGAAATCATTTCCAGCCACCCCGCAGCGCAGGCCCTTTGTCCTGCCCTCTCCCCACTCGAGCGGTCTCCCCCTGTGTGTTCCAGGGCTCCCGAACCCTGAGCTCTGTGACCCTGGGCAGGGCCACATCTCCTGGACTGGCTCATCTCTTAAATTCAAACCTGTGGATGGAGATCAATTTCATTTACATTTTCGTGAAAGAGAGTTTGAATGAATAACAGCATATATGATGTGATTCTCTTCAGAGTGATTATTTTTTAATAACAAAAATGATGTTGCATAGTATTAATATTTTTATGTCCTATTCAGAAAGTATGCATATAATTTATTCAAAGAATGCCAACCTGAAGGGTTACCAAGATTTCATATTGTCTCCATTCTCAACTATCTTGCAGATTATAACTACTCTAGAGGTCTCAAATAAGGCAGTGTGAGCTACCAAAAAGTGGGAGTCCTTTCTCACAAAACCTATTTATTAAAAAGAAAAAATAAAAGCTGGTGGCAATTTAACAACTGCTGGGGGAGCAGTCTCAGTTGTGCTGTTGTCTTTGAAATTGTGATTTCACAAGACTGTTTACTAATCGACTGTTGTTACTATGGCAATTAATAGCTCAGAAAATTGCAGACGCTACATTTGAGACACAAGCTCTTTGCAGAGGAAATGCACATACAAACTGAAGTGCATTGTTGCTTCAGGTTTGCAGCAGCCTGCTTTATTTTAAAGATCGCCTCCTTAGCATGCGCGCCCTTCTGTATCTTCTTTGCTTGCTTCAATAAACTAATTTGCCTCAAATATGTTTCATTTTCCTCATTAAACAAAAATAAAAATCTTTGCTAGCCTTAATAATACTAGAAGGTTAATCAGTGACATCATCGGGAGTCCACTGTGGACTCTTGAAAACAGCTGTCTGATTACCAGGTTCTTTTTGTTTTAAAACATACTTAAACATGGCAGACACAAGAACGTGCCTCCATGTGGCCAGCCTGCTCCTTCCAGGACCTGGGACTTTGAATCAAAGCTGCTGTCAAGGCATGGAGCTTGTTCTGCTGTGTTTCCCTTCCCCCATTTGACCCAGGGCTCGTCCTCAGAGCCCTGGTGGAAAAGTCATGTTCCTCGGCTCAGGGAGCAAGGAACCAGCCAGGGAAGTCTTCACAAGCAGGAACAGCTCCCCACAGTGACCAGTGGTGGAGAAGAAACCCTTTTGGGGTGAGCTCTGCACTGGCGTGGCTTTTTGGTGAAACACACAAAGCCTGTCTGCCGTATTCATTAGCCCCTAACAGCAAGCGGCTCAGCAGCAAGCGGGCTGGATCCAGGGAACCCAGGCTGCCGACTGTCCCGGTCTGTGCAGGGGTGGCACCAGCCCAGTGCAGGGAGTCCGCACAACCTAACGGACCGGAGTAATGAGCGCTAGTTTTAATTTCATAAAATATTTTCTTACAGGCTCCAGCAAACCTTCACCAATTTACATCAGTTCCTATTCCTCACCAGCAAGAGAACAAAATAGACGGCTCCAGGTGAATTTGCAATATCATTTTTACAGAAGGCCGATTAGCAGGGATCAACACAGTAAGGGGTCCGCGCCGGTTGACTTACCAGAGCTGGGCCGACACGGCAGGGGCCGAGGAGCTTTCCCTGGGGGTCTCGCTCCTCGGAAGCTCATCTGGGGTATAAGCCAATCACTTCCACAGTAGCCTCAAGTCCTGGACTATCTGTATTGGTACCACCATGCCACTGACAGGAACCAGCTGAGAAGTCTAACTCCTTTTCTTTGCCCAACGATTTCCTTTTCTCACCCTTTTTTTTTTTTTTTCCTGTTAATCTCTAAAATCTCTTCCATCCTCTGGGTGGGGAAAGGTTGGTAAGCACACTTCATTCTCTCATCTTACTGTTCTCTTTTTTACATACACCTTTCTCCATCTTCATGGCTCCCTCTCATCCAAGCCACTGTGGTTGGAAAACCCGAGTCCACAGCCAGATCTCTTAGGCTCAGAGGTCACATCAGACTCAGCCCTGCAGGGTTGAACCCCACTCTCCATCAGAGCACAGATGAGTGATTGTAATATTCAATCTCTGCTTTTATGGGGTGCCTAAAATTCATTTCTGTCCTTCCTAATGCCATGTCCACCTGGGTCATCTGATCACTCCTCCTACCTTCTAGTAACACATGAGCACCAGGGGTTTCCCAAACAAGCCTGCAATCTGCCTGCAGATTCGGATGCTCTTAGACCTCCTTCCATCTCATCATCTTTTCTCTGTAGACGGAAGAAAAGGAAACTCAAGTTATTCCTAATCTCGACTATAATTTTTGAGTCAGGAGAAATAGCCTCAGAATCAACTCTAGCTTAACAAATCTAGCTCTGAAATCCTTATAATGTTAGAATGCATTTAGTTCCAGAATATGGTATTAATACCTGTGTTCCATCTTAGGAAGTGGGGGGCTTGGGGATGATCAAGAGGAAAGACATTAGAACCATTACAGTTTTGTTCCAAAGCTGTGAAGAAATTAACATGAAGTCAGAGATAAGACAAAAGGAAATGGGGCTGGGTGTGTGTGCCCACGTGTGTTTCACCTTGCTTCCTCACCGATGGATTTGATTATTAGCCCCAGTTGGGGAGGGGTCTTTTCCTTTAGAATTGTATTTGCTTGTGTGTCTTTTCTAATTTCACTACTCCCCTGCCTGGAGATTGCTGTTCCTTTCAAAGCATAGCAGAGTTTCCAGAGGGTAACGGTTCACCAAACTACATATTTCTTTTAAAATTGAGGGATGGACTCAATCTTCGTCCCTGAGGTAAATATTTTTTAAAAAATAGTTCTGCAATTATACAACTATCCAAAGCCCAAAATCCAGCCTTTAACTAAATTCATGATGTGCTCATGGGTCCCTTGTGTCAAAGCGAAACTCAAAGCCATCTTTTCATTGGGCACACTCAGGCCTCCACAGCAGAGCACAGAACTGGGCCCATAGTGAGGAGGGAGGTAGCCAGGGGCTGTCTTAAGCTCTCCCGAAGGGCTCACTTGTAGCGGCCCTAGGACAGGACTTGAGCAAACTCTGCCAGCCCACCTGTAAACGTAGCTTAACATCCTCACAGTCAACTAGTAGACATACAGTGTGCACCAGAAACAACTTTGAACCATAAATTAACAAGTACTGAATATTGCTTTAAAAATACAAAGCAAGGAAGCCCACCTTACTTTTCCCTAAACATGTATTTCCAAAAATTGCCTTGATTTATTTGCTCTTTCATTTTGTCAACAGCATCAACAGCTGTACTATAGTCAAGATGACTCCAACAGAAAGAACTTTGATGCATACAGATTGTATTTGCAGTCTCCTCATAGCTATGAAGATCCTTATTTTGATGACCGAGTTCACTTTCCAGCTTCTACTGATTATTCCACACAGTATGGACTGAAATCAACTACAAATTACGTAGACTTTTATGCCACTAAACGACCTTCTTACAGAGCAGAACAGTACCCCGGGTCCCCAGACTCGTGGGTGTAGCATCAAGATGCTCCGTGGAACTCTTTCTTTCTAACCTTGTTTGGATCGAGATGAGAAGTCTGTCTTGCTGATTTGCTGATGAAATGTGGAAGTGACACAGAAGGAATGAGTGAAGAGCATATTTTTTTTTCTTTTTTGAGGAATTATCAGGGAAGTAAGGCAACCTTTGGGAGAGAGGACTTTCTAAGCTCTACTTAGGTGTTAGATCTAATTACTTGTAGATTCTGTAGTCCGGTGAAGGTGTGGGCGATGTGATGAGAGGTTTGAGAAATGGGTGAAATGAGATGGGGGATGTGTAGGTCAAATCAAATTAAAGATGATTTTTTTAATGTGAATAAAGTTACGTTCTGATAGTTTGTACAGAAAAATAAAATAAAATGGATGCCCTTCCTGTTTTATTGCTATTACTAAATGTCAAGATTGTATGCTATTATGTCTTGTAAATTTCTTTTGTTGGTGTAAATATGGAAATGCCACATTGGTTAAGTGCCATCATTTGTAATGCAGTGTGTCATTTGAAAAGAGAATTAAGAAACTGACAGCTTAAAAAACAAATGGGAAACCCAAGGAACTCTCAGCAGTTAAAGACAAACTACAACATGCTTTGTTTCCAAATGAACAGCATACCTTTGAAGCACAAAGTCCAGTCTGGAATAGCAGCGCCATGTCCATTCCCTGCCTCTTTCATAGGACACTTCACTGCCATTTTCTATGCACATGGAAGAAAAATAAATGTGGAGATTTCATCCTTGGAAGTTTGTTCCCTGTGCTTTATTTTCTGTGTGTGATACAGAAAAGCAGATTGAATAAATGCAAATCCAATTACATGTTGGAGACAGCTTTAATATATCCAACTGTTTTGGACTTTTCCTAGTTTTATAGTTAATACATTTTGTGAGATGGATTATACCGAAGAATGAAGCTGTGGACTTTCGTCCTCTTTACCTAGCTTAGTATTTTTATTTCTTGGGATCTGTTTTGAATTTAATGCCCATTGCCATTTTGCAGTGTTTTGTTGTTGTTGTTTTTGCTTTTGGTTTTTCAGACTGCTGTACATTTTCCCTTCATCAAAGGGAAATGACATCTGGCAGCCTGGCCCTACCTAAATTACTTTTGGCATCATTTTAAGAACTCAGTAACTACCTAAGAACAGTTGCTGGGCACTTACTGGCTGGTACCAATGTAATAAACCAGACCAAATTCTAAATAATTATTTTGCTGCATAATTCCACGAGACACAGTAATTCCTAGCTTAGAGACAAGGTGGGGAAGCCCCAGCATACCTGGTAGGTAGGGGTCCTGATAACACCAAGATGCGTTACTTCTAAGTCTTTCTCTATCCTTGGAGATATGGAGAAGCACCACCAGCCCCAGGAGGCCAAGTCTGAGGCCTTCCCAAGTCTTGGTAGTTTCTACCCTGGATCATATATGGAAGACAACGCGTATGGCAAGTCCAGCCCAGAGGTGCTGACTTAGCATGTCCAGCAAATGTGACACAAATCCTAGATAAAACGTGTGCGTTCATGTTTGTGAGTTTACGGACAGAGGCCCAAGAGAAGAGAGCCTTCCCTTGCTGAATGGACCACAGCCCAAGGTTAGGCTCCAAAGTGAAATGGAAATGCAAGTATAGTAAGATTCCTTAAGTCTGCCAGTGGGGAGCCTGTCTGATGTGCAGGCTTTCTGAAATGAGCCAGCTCCCACCATCAGGCTTGCCCAGCTGCCCCCGGCCTCACCTGCCCTGGAAACAGCTCTCTTTAGATGGCAGAGGCTGCCAGATTTCCCCCAAGGGACTGGAATCAGGACTTTGGAGATATCTGGTATCCATCTGAGTTTCGAATCACTGACTTCCCTGAATCTGATTTTTGTGCCTCTGGGTTAAGGGCCTGACCCCGGGGAGTCAGGATACAAGGGAATCTGCAGCTGGCCTGAGCTAACTGACCGTGGCTGTTGCTTTTAGTGACCTCATTAGCCTTTGGGGTAACTTAGTAGACCCAGGTCCCCCATATGACAGGCAGTATTTCAAGAACGGATCCAAGTTTGGGTTGCAAAGAACTCATTTGGGCCTCCAGCCAGACCTCATGATGGGGCCAGAAAGAAGCCTGTGAATGAGGACTGGGCAGAAGATCAGATGCCCGCTAAGGTTCCTTCCTTGTGACTGGAGGAAAGAACCAGCAGATGGAGACTGGAAGACGCAGAACTGCATCACGGAGCAAAAAGCTGAGCCCATAACCCCTCCAAGATATAGGAATAAAAAGCTCTGCTAAAACAAAGTTGCCTTTTTGTTGCTGCCCCAAAGTGTCACCAAGTAACATGCAGAATTCAGCCCTCGTGAAGAGGGCTGTGGTTCCACTCAGAGGTTGGCATCTTTCCACCCCTCCTGGTGAGTCAAGGCTGAAATGAGGCAATGTTGGTGAGCTCGCACAGTGTCTTCACCCTGACCGCACATCAGAACCCCCTGGGCAGCTTTCACAACGAGGAGGGCCTTGCCCTGACCAATCAGAACCCCAGGAGGTAGGGTCCAGGCATCAGGGTTCTTGAGACTACAATGTGCAGTCAAGGTGAGAGGCCACCTGGCCCGCACACCATTCATCTCACTGCCTTCCTGCCCTGTGACCTGAAAATGTGGTTGGAATTTAGGATGTGGAGTTTCTGGAAGAGAGTGATAGAGATTTGGTGTGTTAAAATTGAGATCTTAAACTTAGAATGTCAGAAGTGAGATTTTTCTTCTTGCCAGAGGATGTATCTTTTGCCCATGCATACTTTTTTTTTTTTTAACTTATAAAAGCCCGGGGGTGTTTCATGAGTGTCAGAAATGATGACCTCACTTAACTCTTCAGGTCATCAGTCCCTGGCCAGTGCTTGGTTGTCCACACGACTGCTGATTCTTGCAGTGAAACGCCACTAGATCACTTTACCCAGCACTCACTACGCACTACTAGTATCACAGACATTACCATTTAACTCTAACAGCAAACGTACGAAATCTATACTAATAGCCCATTTTACAGACCCTGAAGCAAACCTGGAGAGGAACTTGCAAAAGATGACACAGTGAGTGGCCAGGGCAAGGTTAGTTAGCATCACAGTCCACCTTTACTACAATGCCAGTGTTTCTAAAATTCAGTAATCCGAGTTCCAACTGAACTATTCTTTTCCTGAAACTTTATCACAAAGAAAAAACCATCATTACTTGCTGTAAATAAAAGGCAACCATAAAAATGAACATTTAACTATTAAACATACAAGTATCCATGTACCATCAAAATTTACTGTCTGCCACCACTGGTGTTATATGAACTTCATTTTTGGAAATGAGGGTCCTGATCATTCTGATGTGTATGATGATTTTGGCTGGGCTGAGAACTCCCCTTAAAAAAACCTTGTGAACCACATCTATGAACACAAGGCCCATTAAAACAAAATCTGCCACTGGGTGACCCTCTCACTTTGGGGCCTCAGCCATACCTTTGGAGGAACATGTATCTAAATCCACTGATGGTGGTTTTATTTCCATGATCAAACCAGATTATAAAGAAAAAATATTTGTAAACTTGGCCATTGCTGTTCACTTAGGGTTTTTTCTTTTAATTGTTTATAATAGCATTATTTATAATAGCCAAAAACTGGAAACAACCCAAATTTCCAATAGGTGAATAGATAAACAAATTGGAGTACACTCGTGTGGTGGAATATTAGTCAGCAATAAAAAAGAATGAGCCCACAGGTACTCATAATAACATGGGTGAATCTCAAAAACATACTCAAAAAGAAACAGACACAAAAGAGTGCATACTGGATAGTTCTAAGAGCAGGCAAAAATCATCTATGGTGATAGAAAACAGAACCACCATTGCCCAGTAGGTACCAGTATAGACTAGAGGACTTTAGGAGATGATGGAAATGCTCTACATCTTGACTGGGGTGGCTCTTACACAGGTGTGTGCATTTATCAAAACTCATCAAAATCTAGACATAAGATCTATACATTTCATAACATACAAAATCTACTCCAATAAAAAAAGAACACTTACTTCAGAAGTCACTAAAGAAATGAGTGATGACACTGTCTGAGACTTGGTTTTATGACCTAGAATCAAAGTTACCATTACTAGTCTCCCAAGTTGAGAAAAATCCAACTTACATATTTCAAACCTTTTAAAACATCCACTTAGAAAGTGTTTCTCACACAAAAGATTTGAGCACAGAAATTTTTGTAGTTAGATACACCAGTCTACTTAGAAGCTGACGGCTTACCAAAGTTAAACAGAATCCTATAAAATTTATATTTGAAAAGCACTATATGGGCGAGTCCTTTTGAATGAGCTGTGACTGGACAGATTTATGTGTGTGTGTTGACAAGAAATGAGCCTGAGAAGTAAAACTCAGGCTCATGTTTAAACATGTTGCCAAGAGAGAAAAGCGTGTCGTCCCTTTTATCTAATGATCCAAAGAGATGTGTAAATAAACCACCTCACCCACCTCGATGCTACCCAAGCCGCGGGGAAGGAGTGTGGGAGAGGAGCCCTTTCAGCAACGCACCAGAGAGGTGTTCGCAGAAAAGCAAATAGGTCAGTGAAATCAGAGGCAGAGCAGCTAATGGGATTTCTTTACCTCTACAAATGCAGAGTGGACTGAATTCAAAGGGAATCTTTGTTGGAGGTCAAGGAAATCCTTGCAGGAGAGGAAGCCGTCTTAATTAATGTGCAACCGGTGAGGGAGACGAAGGAGAACAAAGGATGCAGAGCGTGTTTGGGATTCCATGGGGGGCCTCCACCCTGACAGAGAGCTGCCCTCTGCTGACCTGTGCCAGGGGCTGGACCGGGCCTCGGAGACCAGGTGCAGCCACAGGCCGCCACCCGCACAGAGACACTTCTCAGCTGGTGCTTGTCAATTCTGCCTCGCGTTAGAAGAGCCTGACTTTTGACTGCAGCCTTACTCACCCTTATGATAACAGTTTGCCGTTCGGCATCTGTGTGGTGGCTTGGCTCGTGGTCTTTATGAATGCACTTATTCAGGGCAATCCTTCAAGGCTACAGACACAAAAAAGGAAATTATTAGCAACCAAATTATGACTTGAATTGTATCTGTTTTAGTGTTTTTCCCTATTTTTATGTCAGCAGCTTCACTGAAAGCAGCTGGCATGTCCCCTAAGTGGCTATTTGTGCCCACTGATGTTGCCGAATTCTAACTGGAAATCACTAAGAAGCATTTGGTGCTGTCATAATCGTCTGCGTGAGCCACAACTAGCTCTTTCATCATTAAGCCCCATCCAACGGTTGGGGGAACTTTGATAAAGACTTCATGACATGATGGGCTATTTCACCCTCCATGCACACCCCAGGGTTCCCAGAGCTGGCCAATGCACCGTCTTGCAAAAGAAATTAAACACAACTTGTTCTGAGTCAAAGGTGTCATTCTACGATCAGTGGGAAAATCTCCAATTCTTCCTTCAGAAATCTCCTAGAACTGTTCATGTACTTCCCAAAAAGCAACACCCCTGAAGTGTGCCCTGATTTGCTGGTGATGACCTGTCATGTGTTTGGCTCCAGTGCCTTGCCGAGCTGCCACCCACTGAGTACTAAGCTAATAAAATGACTTCAGGGAGGATGGTGCCCTTCCAGGGCCTCTCTTCAGGGTTCTGCAGTCAGCGGCCATCCCATCCCAATCCCTCTCTTTTCTTTTCAGGTGGGAGAATGAGTGCAGTGAGGTGTGCCCAGCCTCCTGGGCGCCTAGAGAAAAGGATTCAATCCAGATGGGCTCCAGGTTGGGCATGACTGTAACAGGAGGGGGTCTGGCCATTATAGAATGGTTGTGCTGTGAGGAATGCATGTCAGGCTTTTACAAAATATTTTGTGAAAACAAACCAGGAAGCACATTCTAGAGCTGAATGATTAAAATATTTACACATCCACCAACACCCCTGCAATCATGGTTGGCCTCAGTGACCACAAGTCTCCTTTTTGTCTCAGAGCTGTGGTCAAAAGATCATGGTGTGTTTATTCAGTTTGCAAATAATTAGGTGCTGGTTTTTTCACTTCTACTGCATGCATCCTACTTTCTAATCACTTCTTTGATCATTAACACTTCTGTGGAGAAAAGCTATCAGGAAAGGTGCAGTGATACTGAAAATCATCGAGCCTGTCACTATATAACACCTTAATTAGAGAAAAGCTGGCCCAACACCACCTGGAACCGCTAATATTATCCTCTGAGGCCACATCACTGGGTTGTGGTAGTGACATATCATCACTGAGGAATTTTATTTGGATGATAATAACAAAGTCCCCAAAGTTGTGGCTTTAACAAGATGAGTTACAGCAGGTCTTGGATTTTTTCCTCCCTCACATACTGAAACTAGCAAAGAAAGGCAGATCAATGCTAGCACAGTGGTTCTACAATGTTCTCAGGCACCCAGGCTCCATCCTAATCTCTGGCCACAGCCCTTATCCTCATGGCTTCCCAGGTGGCTGCAGGAACTCCGCCATCACATCCTCATTCATCAACAAGGAGAGAGGAGTCGGAAGTATGGAACCAGCCAATTAAGTCAGCCTCCTAAAAAGAGACTTCTAGAATCCACCAATACATCTCATTGGAAGAGCAGTTTTACCTGGACTCATTGCCACCTCCACTCATGTAGGGGGTTCTGTTAGAAAGGAAAATGAGGGAATGGAAAAGGGGAAAGCTCTGTAAGTCTCTGCCCAGATGATGCTACGAGGTGATCCCACCACTTCCATTACTTGGGTTCCTATGAATGTAAGCACCAAGCCAGAGACCCACGTTGTATTAATTCTGTGCTTGGGTAGAAGCCACAGTACCCATTCGTGCCTCGACATGGAAGATAAACAAAGCTGAATAAAATTTCTCAAGCTCAGGTGGTTCTAGAAACAAGGTCAGTTTCTGTTTACTGCCCCATCTCGTAGTTTAGATGTTAAACATGGGAAGTCAGTTACCATCAATAATCTATAGTCAGAAACCCCACCCTCTGGTGGCTTCCTATCTCTGAGGGGCAGAGCCATAGGAGTCCTTAGAAGAGCCTCAGGAGTCAAGGAGAGGGAGTCTGGGCTCCTGTCCCCACTGCATCAGAAATAGCCCACCAACAGCAGCTTTCTACATCACATGGCCGCATAAGATTATTTTAGCAAAGTTTCTACAGCTGAAAACAAACAAAAGTAATGATAGCCATTGCATGCCCAATGCCTGACCTTGTGAGCAGCTCCCTGGAGGTCTGTGTGCTCCTGACTGGCAAGTCTGGTGGAGTCATAGCAGCAGCAGCCTCCCTCAGCTACCCACTCAATTCACCGCGCGTCTGTGGAGCATCCCCGACAATGTCCTTGGCACTGCATGAAACGCAGAAAACTGATGAGGCTGCCATCATCCCAAGAGCTTGCAGCCCCCCAAGCCCATCAGAGCAGACAGCAGCCATCAAGCCTGAGTTCGGCTGTCAAGGTAAAGCTTGCAGAGTAAGAGGGACTCATCTTTGGGTTAATTAACTTCAGGTTAACTCTAAGCAAAGGCATCAAGAAATAAATGAGAACGGCATGGGGCGAAGGAGAAAACCTGCTGAACCCAAGGACAGGAAGAAGGTCAAGTGCAAAAGGCAGAAAGAAGCAACAAAGAGTTCCTCTCAACTAGTTTGGATAATGAATAAACCTCCTAATAACTCTTTGCTGAGTGTTTACTAGGATACTGGGTGTCAAGGACTGTCTAAGTGCTCTACCCACATTATCCCATTTCATCTTCATAACAATCCTAAAACAACGTGCAGAAGAGAAAATTGTGCTCAGAAACAGAGAGTAAGTGGCTCAAGGTCACATCCCTCAGTAACCTGGATCTGTTAGGCTCTAGAGCCCCCAGGAGCCCAGCCTGGTCTCCCCAAGGAAGCAGAAGAGCAGTTACCCCCAGCCTTCACATAATCCACATTTATGCCAAGTAAGCCCTCTCCAGGGATCCAGCCAGGGATCCCTCTCCAGCTTCCTACTAGCTTCTGAACCAAATTAGACTCAGATAATGCCAACTAGCTCTGACGTTTGCCTTAGCAGAGCTAGGAAAACGCCATATTGGCTCAAATCAAACTTGGAAGTTTTTACAACTATAGAAAACCATAAAGTGGCCTGTTCACAAACTATACTCTGAGTTTCGGCAGATCTGCAGCAAAAGACTTAATGGAATCAAATGAACGCAAGAGAGCACCTTCCCAGCTCCGCCAGCTCGCTGCCAAGAGGAGCAACTCAGCTGGACAGTCTGAGGTCTGGGCAGGAAGGAGGAGGGGCAGGGGTCGCGGCAGTGCAGCCTGGGGAAGGGGCTGCGGCCTCACAGCCAGGGAAAGGCCCTACCCTCTGCCCTAGCTTTTGTGGAGGAAGACCATTCCCCAATGTCAGCTGACTCGCAGCCCTGCAAATCTTAAACGGGAACTCTGGACATTCTAGAAAATGCTGAAGGAAACCTTTTTATGTCTCCGTTCTTCACTCACTGTTTCCTCATCACTCCTCTTCAAGGGCAGGGGAGGGACCTCCTGAGGAGCCCAGGAAAATCCAAGGTAAGCGCAAAGGAATCTCCTGGCAGCTCTGAGCTCGGGGACGCCCCGAGTCCTGGTTGGGTGAGTTCCGCTCACCCAGCTAACTAGAGAAACCTGCTTTTGCTCTGGCTCAGGCTCTAAGTCCTAAATCCACGTCCCAGTTGAGAACGCTGGCACGTGTGTGAAAGCGCGGACACCTGTGCGAGCCCCGCCGCGGTCCCTCCGTCAGGCGGGAGGGGCGTGCGTCTGGCGCCGCCAGCCAGAGGGCTGCCTCCTCAGCGCACAGAGGCCTAACTGATTCTCCGGATGGAAACCAGGAACCCCTCTCTGGGAAAAGATAAGAGGTTTTGTCTTCAGTGCCTGGGGTACAGATACCGTGCCCCAAGAGCGGGAGCCCGCCTGGCTAATTCGGGCAACCGCCCCAAACCCCGGGAACACAGCTGCCCTCTTGAAGAGACTGTTTTCAAAAACATGGCGCGAACCTGGGGCTGAAGCTGGATGCCCCACCTCTTCCCTCGCATCCCCACGTGGAATTTAAGACAGTCAAGTCCACAGTGCAGGTCTGAGCTTACCTACCCACCCCAGTCAGAGGCCGGCAGGCCAGAGAAGCAGGATGGAGGGCGTGCGGGCGTGGGAGCAAAACACCTGGGGCCGGGCCGGGGTGCGGGGGCCCGTCCCCTAGCCAGGTGCCCGCGCCGCGGGCTGACAGGGGCTGCACGAAGTGGTAGCGCTGCGGTGTTTCACGCTGTGTCTCAGGCACTGCGCAAAATCCCTCTCGTGCATTCTCTCACTAGGAGATTGTAGGGAAAGGCCCCATTTTACAGACGAGGAAGCCCAGGAGGAGAGAGGTTAAGAAACTCACCCCAAGTGATGATGGCCGACTGTCTGCCGCCGGAGTCACCTCCCAAAATGAACACTAGGCTCTCACCTATGGGATTAGCGACCGCCCCTCTGCCGGGAGAGCCGGGAACGAGGGGCGGGAGCTCTCTCACCCTTTGTGGGCCAGGCGTAAACTCCATTCCAGCTTCCGTCGTGTGACTGGGAGGATAAGGCAGCTCAGACCTGCCCTCTCTTCCCATCTCTCACTGTGTCACTGCCCCCCTCTGCGACATCTTCAGTACCCGGTGTTCCCCACTAGCTCTAGAAGGCCTCCTTTTCTGCTTCTCCCCCCAGCCCCCGCCCTGGGCCTGCCCTGGGCTTCCAGTCACCTCTCTATCCAACCGGATGGGGTGAATGCTTCCCAGCCGTCGCCACCCCCAAGCAAACCCACACCTGCACACCTGGAGTGAGCGTGCAGCCAGCCCTCACCTCCTCGCTGGAGCAAGCAAGTGGATTTCAGGATACTAAGCAGCTCTCCGCACTCAGGAGACCACTTCATCCTTTTGCTGAGTAAAAGAGTTTCCCATGTTCTTGGAAGATTAGTTCCACAAGTTGTCCCTAAGAAGAGTTTTATGGTCAGGTAAGTCCAGAAAATGGAGTGTCTTATCTCCCTGGTGGAAATTCACAATACCTTTAATGTTCATTTTGAAGGCTCTGAAACGACTAGAAATAAATACTGGATTCAGAAGTCCAGTATATCTCAAGTTTATTTGACCCAAGAACCTTTTCTTTTGGGGAATGGGCACCTTTTCTAGAAACAGTGTTCAGTGAAACACCCTCCGTGCAATATAAGAGTAGATAAAAGCTATTTTTCCTTCGTCATAGGTGAAGGTTCTTTTTTCCTTACACAGTCTATACTTTTATAATTAAACTAGATCTTCATAGACTGTAAGATCACCTTAAATTCAAGATAGCCTAATTAAAATCTGAACCCATTTATTTATTCTGTGGAGCTAGAGAGTAGGCTAAAGCATGGCCCAGAGGCGCTGATGCTAAGTCACGTAGGGGTGTTCTTTACCCTCAATAATGTCAGTGGTTCTCAAACTTATTGGTCTCAAGATCCCTTTATGGCCTTAAAAAACATTGAGAATCCTAGAGAACTTTTGTGTATGTTGGTTATAGCTACTGATGTTGATGATATTAGAAATTAAAATTTAGAAATGTTTAAAATATTTTAATATTTCATTAAAAAATAAACCCAATACATGCTAACATAAGTTACACATTTTAGGAACAATAACTATCATTTTCCAGAACAAAAAAAAATCAGTAAGAAGAATGGCATTGTTTACATTTTTACAAATTTCTTAAATATCTGGCTTAATGGAAGACAGATGTAATTTCATACCTGCCTCTACCTTCGGTCTGTTCCGACATCACACGTTGTGTGGTCTTCATAACATGCCACTGTATGCTGGTGAGAGAATAAGAGTAGAAAGGGGAAAAGACATAATAGTACTTTGCCAGTAATCGTTTTGACCTTGTGGACCCCCTGAAAGCGTCTCTAGGACCCCGGGGTCCCTAGACCACACTTGGAGAACTACTGCTTCAGATGATCAGCCCAGTTCGTTCTCCCTCTGCATATACAGGAGAGGGGTTGGGGGATGGATGCATCTCCCTGGCTCCTGAGATGAGCACATCCATGACCAAGGTGTCCACTTCTCAGTGGGCCCTGGTGCTCTGGGCTGGCTGATGCTTCTTCCTCTCCCCTGCCCACCACTTTTCATCATGGTTACTGGAGCCCAGTAGAGGAGGGGTCATTTTGCATGTTCTGGACTCAGAGGTTTTTAAAGGGCTTTGATGTATAGAATTTCATTAACACCATAAGGTCCCCAAGGTAGCCATTGTCCAAACACAGATATTGCCTTCATTTGTAAGCCACCAAATTCCTGCAAGGATGGGTTTAAGCGCTATCTATAATCCAAGCGCTATTCTCCTGCAGGCTTTGAGTGGGTCTGTGATATAAGTCAGCTATCTTTTATAAAGATGTGTGTTTTATTCTTCTTCACACATGGGAGGAGGATGAAACAGTGTTTCATCTCGGCCCTGGGAAATTTGAAGCCCAGACACAGAAGAGAACAGAGGGAAAGACACCTGCTTTGGTAGATCTGAGCATCAAGGCCACGTGCTGCCTGCTTGCCGGAGCCCCTCCCTTGGGTCAGCCCCCAAGACTGAGTGAGAGATGGGTCTAGATGAGTAGGACCTAGGTATGTCCTTGTTCTGTAGAGCCCGCAGGTGAACGATCAGACACAATTAACAATTTTTCTGCCTTGGGCCAAAAGGAGAGGAAATGCAACTCTGAGAGCCCACTGAACACCACGGCAGTAGCTGTACCCCTGTTCCCTCTGCACGAACCTGTGTTTATGAAGCTCAAGTTAGAAGTTCTGGTTTTGCAATTGGGTGGATAGGACATAGTCCCAGCTCACCCACTCATTAGCAGGGTGACTCGAGCAAAGCACAAGGGTCATTTGAGTCTCAGTTTTACCGTCTGTATAGTGGGTTATTATAGGACTTGCTGAGATAGTGCAAGTGAGCACTTAGCACAGTATCTGGCCCACAATAATTACTCCATAATTGCTAGCCATGATTTTACATGTTCTAACATGATTAGAGGCACAAAAGTGTAGGCTCACCCTTAACATTTGCAGAGCACAGGGAATATATACCACACAGATACACAGATATTTTTTAAATATAAGTCAGTTAATACTGTTATACAAAATGTTTCATATATTGATCCCAACAAGTATTTCTTCATAACAGCAAAAATTTTAAAGCACACCCAAAGGTACGGTTTTTATATGACTGAAAGTTTGCAAGATGTCAAATATGACTGAATGTAATTATTATACATATCTGGGGGCTGGTAGTATTTGAATAAATAATAAATACAAACATAATTCATTATTAGAAATATTTTTTCACAAAATACTTTCTTGTCTTCATTTTGGCAAAATCATTAGTGACGTAGCTATGATCAACTTACCAATTTTAGACACCAAAAAGGTAGGTCCATCCCCTTCTGTGTATTCCTTCTGCTCAAAGTCTTGCTTTTTCCCCCAACAGACTAGCACAGGAAATGAACTCCACAGGGACTGTATGGAGTCCGTGGTTGTGGTGGCAGTTTTAAAGCTTGGCCACAAATCCTTTGGCACTCCTCCCATTGAAAGTTCCCTGTCTTGATCAGTTCAGGCTGCTATAACAAAATACTTACGCTGGGCGGCTAATAAGTAAAAGAAATCTATTTCCCACAGTCCTGGCTGGGAAGTCCAAGAACAAGACACCAGCAGGTTCAGTGACTGATGAGGGGCCCCTTCCTGGTTCATAGATGGCCATCTTTTTGCTGTGTCCTCACGTGGGAGAAGGGGTCAGGGAGTTCTCTGGGTCTCTTTGTTAAGGGTGCTAACAAAGTGAGAGCTCCGTCCCCATAACCTAATCAGCCTCCTAAAGGCCTCATCTCCAAATACCAACGTGTCGGGGATTCGGTTTCAACATGCGACTCTGGAGGGACGCGAACATTCAGCCGTAGCAGTCCCCTTCCCTTGCATCTGGGTGAGCTTGTGTTAGACTTGTCCAGTGGAGCCGGGGGGGGGGGGGAGTTCAAAGCCACAGCCAGTGAGCCTGACCTGGGAGCCAGTCCCCTCTGAATCTGTGGCTCTTGCTCCTAGTCTGTACGC
Source organism: Camelus dromedarius (assembly GCF_036321535.1). Lineage (NCBI taxonomy): Eukaryota > Metazoa > Chordata > Mammalia > Artiodactyla > Camelidae > Camelus > Camelus dromedarius. The sequence continues at coordinate 36,263,297 of NC_087439.1, forward strand.
TGTCTTCCTCGGAGCACAGAATGTCTGGAGTGGGTACCTACACATTCTTCAGGCAAATTAAATTTTCTGGAAGTTTGTGTTGAGAAAACTAAATTAGAGCACTGTTGAAAAGGGCACGGCATCTCAGGAAGGATTAATTGAATCAAAACATCCCTGGGGATGTTTTGCCCCAGGATGGCAAAACTAATGTTCATTTAGCTCTTTTGTGTGGATGTTTTTCTTTTAAGCTCCCAGCAAATATTCTTGACAATGAGAGACCTTGTAAGGGATGGGGTCCGGTCTTCCGAGTCTAGGCCCTAGGGTTTTCTCCTCATGTCCCCTGAGAAATTATGTCCAAAATGAAAATAAAAGTAACTTGTTTACCATGTAACTTGTGGAGAGTTGAAGAAACAACTTTATATTAATTTATTTTACACAACCTTTTAGACTTCCAGTTTTTGGTCCACCAGGAAAGGAGTTTGGAAGTCGCCACTCTGTTCTAACAACAAATAAAAAGCTGAGAAGCAACACCTTTTCTTAGATTCACCAGAGAACTGAGGTCACAGAGAAAACCACTGCCCCAAAAGTTGGAGAAACAAAGAGGCAGATACAGAGAATCACAATTTATCAGAGCAGAAACCTCTGTGGGAACAAGTGCTGGGGTAGGAAAAGCTAAAGTGTAATTAACAAACGCATGGAGGCTCAAAAATTCACCAGTCTCAGCTCTGAGAGCTAAAAACTCTACGGAGCCCCGGTCTTGGGTGGGCGGAGGGCACACTTTTGTGAGTTCTGCCTCCAGAGCCCTACCAGGTTCTCACAGGGAAGATGGGAGGAAGATCCCCTCATGCTTCCAGCAGGAGGAAGAGAATGACAATCATTTTGAAAGAACACCAGAGCATTTTGTTCTTCGTAACAAGGCCTCCCCTCAAGAGAAACGATTTTACCAGACCTTTCCTGTTGAGCTTCACTAGAAACTAACCAGCCTCGGGGGAGGCAGATACAGTTTCAATTCCACTCCCCTCAACTTCCTGTTCCACCTAAAGTGGGAAAAAACCCAAGAAGCACTTGGGAAGGTCACAGCCCAGGAGTGCAAACTGCAAGTCTGAGACCTAACGCAGGGCTGTAGAACACCCGCTCTCCCTCTGCACCTTACCACTGCAACACTCACCATTCACCCCAATTCCTTTTACCCAGAACGTCATGTCTAGCTTTCAACCAAAAGTTACAAGGTATGCTACAAGGCAAAAAATACAGTTTGAAGAGATGGAGCAAGTATCAGAACCAGACTCTTACGGCAGGGATGTTGTTTATATCAAGTGTTGAGAGAGGGGAGTTAAGGTCTCCAACTGTAATTGTGGATTTGCCTGTTTCTCCTTCCTCTTCTGTTTGGTTTTGCATCATGTATTTTGCAGCTCTCTTGTTGGATGCACACACACTGAGCACTGCTAAATTGTTTTCTTGGTTTACCGTGATATAATGTCCTTTTTTGTCTTTGGTATTTTTCTTTGCTCTGACATCTGGTTTATCTAATATTAGTATAGCCACTCTTGCTTTCCTTTGGTTAATGTTTGCAAGATATATCCTTTACTTTTTTTTTTTTTTTTTTTACTGTTTAACCATCTTTAAATGTACAGTTCAGTGGCATTAAGGGCATTCACACTGTTGTACTACCCATATCCAGAACTTTTTCATGTTCCAGAACTGAAACTCCATACCCATTAAACCATAGTTCCCCATTTCCCTCCCCCACCAGCCCCCATGGAAACCACCAATCTACTTTTTGCCTCTATAAATTTGACTACTCTGGGTATCTCATATAAGTGGAATCATACAGTACATATTTTTTGTGACTGACTTATTTCATTAGCATGATGTCTCCACAGTTCATCCATTTCTTAACAAGTGTCAGAATTTACTTACTTTTTAAGGCTAAATAATATTGTATTGTCTGTATATACTACATTTTGTTTACCCATTCATGCATTGATGAACACTTGGGTTGCTTCCATCATTTGGTTATTGTGAATAATGCTGCTATAAACATGGATATACAAATATCTCTTTATATCTCCACTTTTAAGTATATACCCAGAAATGTATCATATAGTAAGTCTGTGTTAAATTTTTTGAGGAACCACCATACTGTTTTCCATGTGACTGCACCATTTTGCATTCCTATCAGCAATGGACAAGAGTTCCAATTTTCTTGCATCCTCCCCAATGCTTGTTATTTTCTGTTTTATTTTTTAAATAATAGCCATACTAAGGGGTGTGAATCAGTTCTGTCCTTTTACTTTTAACTTGCCTATGTCTTATTCAAAGTGAATTTCTTATAGACAGCATAGAGTTGGGTCATGTTTTTTGACCCAGTCTGCCAACCCCTGTCTTTTAATTTGTGTTTTTTAGACAATTTACAGTTAAAGTAATTATTAACATGTTAAGGCTTAAGTCTGCCATTTTATCTTTGTTTTATATTTGTTCTCTCTGCTTTTAATTTTAATTTTAATTTTTTCTACCTCCTATTGGGTTACTCAGGTAGAATTCCATTTGGATTTATCTATAATTTTTTTAGTGTATCTCTTTACATAGCTTTCTGGTGGTTGCTCTAGGTATTATATTATGTAATATATCATATAATTATATTATGTAGTACATAATGTATTACAGTCTACTGGTGGTATCATCTTGTCAATTTGAGTGAAATACAGAAAACTTAGCTCCCTTTATATCCTTTACCCTCCTCTATTTCTAACTACCTTAAGTATTTCCTCTACATACATTTAGAACCACATCAGGCAGTGTTGTAAGTTCTGCTCCAACCATCAAACATAATTTAGAAAATTTAAGAGAAGTAAAGTCTACTATCATTACCCATGTTTTTGTTTACCATATTCTTTCTTCCTTTCTGATATTCGAAAGTTCCTTCTTTTTTTCATTTTCCTTCTGTTTAGAGAAATTCCTTTAGCTATTCTTTTAGGATAGTTCTGCTTGTAACAAATTCTGTTAGTTCTCCGTCTCAGAATATCTTGACTTCCTCTTCATTTCTGAAGAATATTTTCATTGCCTATAGGATGCTGACTGTTCTTTTCTTTAAGCACTTTAAAATTACGCTGATTCCCTCTGGCCCCCACGGTTTCTGATGAGAAATCCACTGTCAGTCAAACTAGTTTTTCCTTATAGGTACAGGTGTTGTTTTTTTCTGGTTGCTTTCAAGATTTTTTATGTCTTTAGTTCTTATAATTTTTAAAAAAATCATTTTTTTTTAATTTTAGGGAGGAGAGGTAATTAGGTTTATTTATTATCTTTTTTTATTTAATGGAGGTACTGGGGATCAAACCCATGACCTTGTGCATGCTAAGGATGCACTCTACCACTGAGCTGTAGCCTCACCCTAGAAATTTAGTTATTATGTGTCTTGATGTAGATTTAAGTTTATCCTATTCGGATTTTACTCAGCTTCTAGAATCCATAGTTTTACATCTATTGTTAAATTTTGGAATTTGTCAGTGATTGTTTCTTCAAATACTTTTCTTTCCTTTCTTCTTTTTCTTTTCGGAACACCAATGATACAAATGTTAGATCTTTTGTTATAGTCCCACAGGTGTCTGTAGTTCTGTCTGTTTCAGTCTATTTTCTCTCTGTTGGTCAGACAGGGTAATCTCGATTGTTCAGTCTTCTAGCTCACTGATTCTTTCCTTTGTCCCCTCTGTTCTGCTGTTTGGCCCATCTATCCAGGTTTTTAATTTGGTTATTGTGTTTTTCAGCTTTGAAATTCCATTTGGTTCTTCTTCATATGGACTATGGTGTTCTGATACTTTCTGTTTCTTTGCTGAGGCTTTCTACTTTTTTACTTGTTTCATGTATCCTCATAATGGCTTACTGAAGCATTTTTATCATAACTACTTTAAAATCACATCAGATAATTCCAACATCTTTATCTTTTCAGTGTTGATCAACTGTCTTTGAATTCCATTTGAGATATTCTTGGGTTTTGGTATGATGACTGTTTTCCAACTGAAATGTGGATATGTTCATATTATTTTCTGTTTTAGCTGCCTTTCTTTGACATTGCTCAAGCAAGGGAAGCGGGAGTTGTGCTGCCTCATTATTGCCATATGGAGGTGCAATTCTTGGTTCTCCATTCAGCCTCCATTGACACACAGGAATGAGGTGGCCCCTTGTTACTGCTGGGTGGGAGTTCTGGCTCCCACCATGGTCTCCACTAACACCATTGTGGAGATGGTCTTGTTATCACTGGGCAAGGCTGAACATCCTGACACTCCAGTAGGTCTCTGGGATACCACCCCAGCCAGGGCTGGGGGAGGAGGTGGTGAGCCATTGTTCTTGGGTGGTGGTGGAAATCTAGGCTCCCTGTGTGGTTTCCAGTAACACTGCAGGGGAGGAGGTGCATCATTACCAGCCAGCAGGGATACAAGTGTGGACTCCCTACTTGGCCTTTGCAAGTAAAGAGGAGGCAGGGGCCACAGTATTTCCTGTGGTGTCTGGCTGGAGTGGACTTGTTATTGTCTAAAAGTCTTCTCTCTTATTAGAAGACTCCTTTCCTGGCCCTTTGGCAAGAGAACAGGCTTTTGTAGGAGATTGTTTTGTTCTGTTTTGGTCTGTGTTTCTGTTTCCAGCTTCTTTAGCTCTAAATTTTGATAGATGAGGCAAGAAGAAAACCCAGAGAACTCATTCCTGTGTCATTCCTCAGTTCCCACGTTCCCTAGTCAGGCTGCCTTCTTTTCTCCACCTGTTAAAGTCTTCTTATGTTTGTGCTATATGCAAATGCTCATGGTTTCCAGTGGTGATTAGCAGGAGGAATAGGGAAAAGTATGTCTGCTCCACCTTCCCAGAAGCAGAACTCTGAGAGAATGGTTTTTAGCAGTGGATTTCTTTTTTAATGAGGTTGATATCAAGAACAGCATAATCTTGTCTCGTTAACATCATTAAAAACTATAGATATTTTGTATAGCCAAAGGCATAAGAATGAACATTGACATGTACCGCCCTGGATTAATGAGACACATTAATAGTTGTGCCATGAGAAAAATACTTCTCTGAGATCAGAAATACCTAGGAAAGGCTGTATATTGTGTCCCTCCTTTTGGGATTCTCAATGTAATTAGTAAATTAAAGGTTCTGAGAAGACCTGCAGTAAAGAATGTCCTAATTTTTTTAATCCAGTGTCTTCCAGATTAATTTGAGCCTGAAACATGTTTTCTGGAATATCTGACCATATCCTGTAATAGTGTCCACTTTGGAAATACTGAGCCACACACATAATCCAGGGAGTTCCATCAGGACCCAGGCTCTACAAGGGAGGCGGCTGGCATCTCTCTGTGTGAACTGCCCTCCCAGTTCTTCTGGAGGGTGGACATTCTGTCTTGATGGAACATGCACAGTAGAGGAGTGGAGGGAACAGAGTAATCTTTTGTATTTTCCCAACTCTGGTAACCTGTGCTTTTACCTTCTTTTAGTTGCTGATTTATTTTTATCTGTACACTACCTCTACAAGGTAAGAGGGGAAAGTATTACTAGTTCCATTTTGCAAATGATGAACAGACATCCAAAAAAATGTGTGTTCCTAGAAGAGCCAGGTCTGATCTGTAGCCTTTGGGCCACAAAGGCTGTTCGTAATTAGTGAGTCCCTGCAATTCCTGACTAGGGCCCTGTCCTGCCAGACACGTGTAGGGTCTGACGTCCCGGGCCTGCCCCCCGGGATCCTGTGCTGGGCCCCCTCGGGCCTCCCCAGCAGATGCACACCTATGAGGCTTCTAGAACTTCACTGCCTGCGCCCTGCTCCACACAGGCCTCTGCCAGGATGGTCTTCCTGCTTTCCAGAAACCTTTGTTCCATGGAAAACAAGTGCTGTTTTCCAGAACAAAACCTCCGGGGAGGTGAGGGGAAGCTAGAATCCTAAATGCAGGATGAGGCTCCAAAGCGCTCCCTGACCCCCATTTCCTCTCCAGCCACCACAGCCCACCATGCGACTCAAGAGGGGAAGTGGCTGGGACTTCCGAAAGCAGATTTCCTAAGAAGAAATGTTCCCAGCAAGCATAACATCCAAGTGGCATGCCCCCTGCTCCCAGAACAACACAATAGTGATTTGTCTGCCACGTTGCCTTCAGGGAATCAGGAGGAGGAAATGACCACTCTCCTCTTTTGAAGGACGTTCAGCATGAGGGAAAAATCACTGAATAAAATGAGATGCTGGGTGATGCTGTAAAAACTAAATGTCCCAGAAAAGAGCTCCTGTCTGAGAGCCTCAATATTTACCTTCCTCCCTGGTGATGTCATAGCTCCCCTTTCCTCTGCAAATGGTCAGAGAAGAGGGCAGTTCTTTAGTGGGGAAGAGATGAGAGAGGACAAGGGATTTTGTGGTCAACATCGCCAGAGAATGGAATTCAGCGTTGCCTACAATTAGTTCTTCCTTCCTACTTAACAATGCTTCTTGCTACGAAGAACATTAACTGAGGCATGAAATTCTTAAAGAGTTCCCCCACTGACCAGGCTGCTGCAATGGTTACAGGAGTCCTTGAAGTCATTAGTGACTGCTGTTAAAATCCAGCTATGACCTGTAAGGGGAAAAGTAGTGCCAGACGTTTACTCATTCGCTTAGATTAGTTTCTCCAGCTTGACCAGATAGACTCAAGGAAATCAGACATGGAAACAAGGCAGATTTGATTGGGAGGGAGGTCAGAAAAACACGAAGCATGTCCAAACAATAGGCCCACGAGGGGCCCAGATAAATCAGTGTGGGCAGCTTGGGGCCAGCATGAGAGCCCTGTGCACTTGAGGCAGCCTCAGAGATGCTGAGGAAGAGGGAAGGATGTGCTTTATTTGTTTTTCTTTTTTTGAAGTAGATTTGACATGTAATGTTGTGTACATTTAAGGTGTACAACGCTGTTGATGTGGGATACATTTGTACACTGTAATGTGATTGCCATGGTAGCAATAGTTAGCACCTCTGTCGTATCACATCATCACTTCTCTGTTGTGGTGAGAATAATTAAGACCTAGTCTCTTAGCAGGTTTGATTATTATAATATGATATTGTTGTCAGTATATTGCACATTAGATCTCCAGGACTTAATCCACTAATTGCAAGTTGTACGCTTAAACGTGTCTCCTGTTTCCCCACCCCCAGCCCCTGGTAACCACTGTTTTACTCTCTGTTTTTATGAGTTTGGCTTTTTTTAGATTCCACATATAAGTAGTATTATAGAGTATTTGTCTTTCTCTGTCTGATTTACACCTGTTAGAATGACTCTTATCAAGAAGACAAAATAACAGTTATTGGCGAGGATATGGAGAAAAGGGAACCCTTACACAGTGTTGGTGGGAATGTAAATTGGTGCAGCCACTATGGAAAATAGTATGGAGATTCCTCAAAAAGTTAAAAATAGAACTACCATGTGATCCATCAGCTCCACTTCTGGATGTACATCTGAAGGAAATGAAAACGGTACCGAAGAACTATCTACGCTCCCATGTTCATTGCAGCATTATTCACAATAGCCAAGATCTGGAAACAACCTAAGGGTCCACCAAAGGATAAATGGATGAAGAAGATGTGGTTATGGACTATTATTCAGTCATGAGAAAGAAAGAAATGCTGCCATTGACCACACCATGGATGGACCTGGAGCATATTCTGCTGCGTGAGGAATGTAGAGAGTCAGCTGAAGGAGCCGCAAGCCCACCTCAGACCACGCCTGCACCCGCAGGTGGAGCATGATGCAAGGACAGTCAGGACGGCGTGGGTTCTCCCCTAGATCCTGTTATCACCACCTCGCCTGCAGGACAGTTCCTCCTTGGGTAGATCATCTCTAAGGTCATTTTCAGCAATAACATTCTATGATTTAAAAAAATATTCTGGGGTATTTTATTTTATTTCCCCAGACATGCATTTTTATTACATATTCACCTCAACCAATGATAGAACTGTGTAATAGAAAAAGCGAAAGACCCCACCCACCTCCCCAGCCCTACTGGCCCCAGGTTATTGCCCCTGGAATTTCATTTCTACACAATGAAAGCAGAGAGTTTAAGACCCCGGGCTCTGGAACCACATGGCTTGGTGCAAATCCATTCCCTGCTCCTTCCCAGCCTTGGGCCTTGAGCTGTCCTCTCCTGCTTTTGTCCTGATCCTGATCTGTACCACTAGGACGATAAGAGTCTGCCTGTTACTGTGAATTAACACGTCTAAGTCCAACAGTGCCTCCTGCACAGCACTCAGTACCTGCCGGCTAGTTGCCTGCAGCAGGACCCCACCTGTAATAAGGGAACAGTAAATTTAGCAGACCTGGGTGCTACCTGCAAGGAGCTCACAGTCTAAAGTCAGCCCAGGCAAAGGCCAGGACCCACATTGTGTCTGTTCCATGCCCCTCTGTGTGGATATTTTAGAGAGAAGGAAATGCTGGTGAGAGCAGAGAGTAGGTAAGGAGCTGCACGGGACCGGCACGCCTCACACGCAACGTCACAGGATGCAATCCCTTCAGCCAAATGAGTCCTCAGAGGAAAGCTGGACAATCCATTTAAAAACAAGCATCTGAAAATGGCATTGCCGGAAAAAGCAACAGAGGGTTAGGGTTAGGGTTAGTGACGAGTTTTTTAAAATCCATTCCATGCAGAAATTCCCAATCAGGCATTGTCTGGCACTGAATACTCTGCCCCAGAGAAATGCAGAAATGCTTCCTGACACAGAGAACAAACAAAATCCATCAAGTCCACATATACCCTTGCCTCCCCTGACTTATATCCTGCCTTCTTCAGCCTCCACCCAAAAATGAGTTGAAGACATTTCCAGCAGGCCCCCTGCCCAAATGCATGCTGTCTGGCTTCTCCAATTCATAACACAGCAGCTTACCCCTGGACGGATTCAGTGACCTGTGACCCCAGGCTCCCTGTCTGCCCCATCAGCCAGGCCCCACTGAGGCTTTCCTGCTCTGAGTGCCAGCAGCCCCTTCCTCTGATTCTTTAAGGCTTATTCAGATTATAGAGGAACATTAGGGGCTGACAGGAAAATCATGGGCTTTGGAGTAAGGACTTAACATCTGTAGGTCTCAATATTCCTCATCTCTAAAATGGGCTAATAGTAGTGCCAGCCTCATAGGCTTGCAGTAAAGACTAAGTGAGATGATAATGTAGATAAAATGCTTAGCATTATGCCTGGCACGTAGGTGATACTCAATAAAAATTAATCCACTTGTCACTTCCTATTATAAGTTTGTCAGCCTGTGTGCCTTAGTAGACTGAGCTCCTCCAGGGTAAGAACAATGGCTTAGCTGTCTCTGTATTTCTCACTCCCTGTAGCTCCAGACTCCAGAGCAGTGGTGGGGTATAGTAAGTACCCAGGGTATTGGTTATCTGTGGCCATAATAATGCTGCATAGCAAACCAAAATTAAAACAATCATTTAGCTCATGATTAAGCCAGGCTCAGCTGGGTGGTTCTTCATGTCTGGGCTGGGCTCAGCTGCAGGTCATGTGGTCTCTGCCCTGAGGATGGGGGAGGGTGATAGCCATGGTCTCTCATCAAACAGAAACTGAGCCTGGGCCTGTTCACTGGACAGCTGGCAGAACCCTCAGAGTGGAAGAATGAAAGGCCTCTTGGGGACCAGACTGGAAACTTCCATCATCACTTCCACCACATTCTGTTGGCCAAAGCAAGTCACAAGGCCAGGCCAGGTTCAAAGGAAAGCACAGTAGATTCCATCACTCCATCTCTTAATGGGAGGAGTGGCAAAGTCACCTTTTAAAAGGCAGGATTCAGAGAGGAGTGAGGTGTTATTGCCATGTTTGCAATTTACCACACCCAATTTTTTGAATGAATGAGATTAGTTAGGGAGAGAAAAATGAACCAAAAAAGCAGTAAGTAAAAAAGTCAAATTTAAGTCCTCACAGTCATAGGCAAGGACACTTAAATTCTAGGTTGCTCAGTACAAGTAAGATGAAAATTGACCTCTCAAACCATTAAATAGTCAAGCGTTCTCTAAGGTACAGTAAAGAGAATATGTGCCAATTGGGGGATAAATCAAGAACCTCCTCTCCCGGTGTCTTGGGAAGGCAGATGAGCCCGGATTTATCGAGGACACTCGGCCTCCTGACAGCAGTATAATTACAGACTCTAGCATCATTAATCAGCAACCGCTGACAACGAAAGGAGTCTATAAACCTCTAACTCTCTCTGTTCCAAAATTGATTTGACTTAAAAACAATTATTTAAATTCCACATACTTGAGCATTTGGCTTAGGAGAAAGAAGGAAAAATACTGAAAAGAGAAGTTTGTGGTTTTTCATTCATTTCCACCTCTTGAACATCTTTTATTAGCCTTTCAACAATTTGATGAACCTTTGTTTTACACACACACACACACACACACACACACACACACACACAGCTTCTATCAGAGAGACTCTCACCAACACCAAATAAAATGAATTAGGAAAGTCCTCACTCTGCCTACTGCAGGAGGCCTGTCATCCCCCAGTGTATCTGTGAATTTCCAGGAGCCCACATTCATCTTGTCATTCCTTCCTGCTACCTACTTCCTCGCTGTCATCCCAGTTCCTGCAGTGCCCGCCTCTCTCCCTTCTTAAGATGTCCTGGAATGGTGCAAAACCCTTTCATCCTTTCTGTGAAGTTCTTTGTCTATAGCCTCAAAATAAGCAAATTTTGCTGAAGGTTTTGTGGCCAAAAAGGGTAATTACAGCACAAAGTAGAAAGTAAATTCACTGTCAGGTAGACATCGCTGTTCCTAATTTTGATTGCTTCTACTTACCAGCGGGGCTTTCTCTCTAGCTCCCTCTTCCATGTGCTGCTGGCTTATGCCAAATCACTGTGCTCCGTGCTCTCCTCGGAGTGCTTTCTAGACCACTGTGTCCTCTCTGCTGGCCTGGTCTTCTAGCCTCTCATCTCCTCCTCCATGCCAACAAAACTTTAATGGTTCTTGATTTCCAAGAGCTGTTTAGGTTATTTTGTCTCATCTTTACCCATCCACCTCAGGCCCATGGACCTCCTTTCTCAGCACTTGGGAGGTTCTTATAATTGTTTTCCCCAAAAAAAGTACACTTCTGTGTAAGAACAATTCTTCCTCTCAGACTTCCTTCCAGTTGAGCTGTGTTAACTTCTAAAAGAGCAGGTGCCTTCTGCCATCGGTCCACTCTATCTGCCACATAACTTGAAAGCTCAGAGAGCTGTCTCACCTCCATGCCTGATGCCTCCACCAGAAAGCTCATTCCTCCAGGTTAAGGAATTATATCCAGAAGACACACATACTCAATTTTTTATTTGGAAGAAGTAACTCATTGAGCTAGAAGTTCTCAAACTTTAGTGTATATGAAAATCTTTCAGTGCACAGGTTAAAAACATAGCTTCCTTAGTCCCATCTGGTCAGAGTCTGATTCTGAAGATCTGAGGTGAAACCTAGGAAGCTGAATCTTTAAAAGCATCTCACCTCCACCTCTCCCTCATGTGATTCTGAAACAGGCAATCAGTCAATCACACCTTTAGAAACACTGCTTTTCTGTTTGACCTATGGAGAGGAAAGTGGGGGTGCCAAGGATCACATTACCCACTGTGTTGAGTTTCCTATGACTGCTGTGACAAGTTACCACAACATTAATTTGCAGTGTTATTCACAGTAGTCAAAAGGTGAGAACAAGCCAGTGTCCATTGATGGATAAATGGGGAAACAAAATGTGTATACATACATTGGAATATTATTCAGCCTTAAAAGGGAAGGAAATTCTGATACGTGCTATGACAATGGATGAAACTCAGAGACATTATACTAAGTGAAATAAGCCAGGCACAAAAGGATGAAAGTTGCATGGTCCCACTTACACGAGGTATATTCATAGAGGCAGAAAATAGATTATTTGCTAGGGTTGGTGGGAAGGGGAAGGAGGAATTTTTAACTGGTATGGAGTTTCTGTTTGAGAGGTGACAAAAAGGTCTGGAGCTGGATGGTGGTGATGGTTGCACAACAAAGTGAATGTACTTAATGGCACGGAACTATACACTTAAAAGTAGTTAAAATTAATAAATCTTATGTTATGGATATTTTAGCAGAATTTTAAGAAGCTAAAAAAAACAAAACCTAGATGTTTATCCTTTCATAAACCTGGAGGCTAGAAGTTGAAAATCAGCATCACGGGCCACGCCCTCTCCGAAAGCTCTGGGGAGGATGTAGCCCTCGATTCTTCCAGCTTCTGAGGCTGCTGGCACCCTTGGCCTGTGGCCGCATCACTGCAGTCTCTGCCTCTACCTTCGTATTGCCCTCTTCTCCGCTTTCCCTGTGTGAAATCTCCCTCGGCCCCTCTCTTAGAAGGACTCTTTGATTGTATTTAGAGCCCAGATAATCTCCCCGTCTTCAGATCCTTAACTTAATCACACCTATAAAGTCCTTCTTTTGCCACAGGTTCCAGACATGGGTATCTGTGGGGGGCTTCTTCAGCCTGCCGCACGGTCTGTCAGTGTTCCAAGGAATGTGGCCAGGATGGGAGGAGAAGAAGGGGTACAGAGCTGGGATTTTGGCCACAGGGAGGCAGGTCCAGGGGAACGATGAACATCGTGGTCAGGCGAGGGCACCACTCTGTAGTTTTCTGGTGTCAGGGATGCCGTCCCAACCCAGTGGGAGGAACCAGCTCAAGATGGGTCCACCTGTCAGGGAAGGGGTGGCCGGGATGCAGCCAGGAGCCAAGTCGCTGCCCAGCCTCACAGATGCTCCGTGGCTGACCTGGTGGTACTCAGGCACTCCCAGTGTCACGTGCTCTGGAGCCAAAAGGGAAGCAGAAAGCGACCACAACCTCCCTTGTGCCCACCTTAGACCCCACTAAGAACACCTGACATCTATAGGAGGAACAAAGAGCCAAGTTGAGCTCCTGCTGTATGCCAGGAATCGAGCCAGGCTCTCTCCATAATCTCATTAAATCCCTACTTCAGCCCTAGGAGAGGGGTCCGTCAGGCCCCTTTCACAGATGAGGCACCTGCAGCTCAGAGAGCTAAAGTGATTTGCTTATAGTTACACAGCAGATCTGTGTCCCGTCAAGCTGAAGGGCTCCAGTTCCAGCTGGACAGACCTGGGTTCACATCCTGCCCCTGTCCTTACTGGCCATGGGGCCTTGAATACACCTGTCTGCACCCGCTCCCCCATCTCTGTCCCCCACCGGGGGGGGACTGCTGCAGCAAGTGTCTACCTCACGGGGTGCATTGTTACAAACATAAGCGTAAAGCTCAGCGTGGTGTTTGGCTCTGGTTACAAGGGAAAATGCCCAGATAACCGATATTAATATTCCCAGCCCAGCCCAGGTACAGAGAGCTAGGCCTGCCCCTGCCCAGGCTCCTCCCTCCCCCGCCCGGCAGGAGGGCCCAAGGCAGGCTGGGCGGGAAGGGGGGTTTCTGCACAGAGGAGCGCCCGGGCTCGCAGCAGCTGGACCTTTCTGGTCCCTTCTTCTCTGCCTCCCCAGCGAGCCCATTACTAACCCTCAGCAAAGGAAGGGCAGGGAAGCCTCGAGATAATCCCTTGCTGGTCACCACCCCCACCACCCCCTCCCGGGTCTCCATGGCATCAGGGACTGTTCGTCCAGCTCGCTCGGGGCCCTCAGCGGGCCCAGCCTCTCTCCCAGTGCTAGCTGCAACCGCAGGGCCGGCAGCCAGGCTGGAAAAGCAGGGCTGACCCCACCCCCTGCTCAGGTCTCCTGGGGCTTTTGCCCACACAAGAGCCCCCTCAGAGCCGGGAGCAGTGGCAGGACAGGCCTGTGATTGTCCAAGCTGTCTTAAAGAGTTTTAGCAAACACAGCTGGCCCCACAACAGCCTGACTCACGTTGCTTCTGGAGGTCACGTTGCTTCTGGAGGTCACCTAGCCAGGGTGGGGTGGGCCCCAGGGAAGTCACAGGGGCCCCGCTGAGCGCCCACAGCCTGGTGGGGAGGGGAGTGATTCCCACGGGCCTCGCTCTGGGCACACCTCACACTCGTTCAGGAAGGAGGGAGTCTGCTCATTACTGAGCACCATTGTCTGTGAACCCCGTCCTCCCCATCTTAGGAGAGGGGCTGGTGCTTGATGAAAAGGCCCCAGGCTCGGCCTAAGGCCTTGGTGAGTTTTTCCCAAATGAACCTCCTGCCCTCCGTTCCGGACCTACCTGCTCCGACCTGCTGTCTCTGGTTCCTGCCCCGAATGCCCATAACTGGCCTCTGCCCCAGTCCCTCAGATCTACCCCCTCGGAGCTCACTCAGCGCCCTGCTGGTTGCCCGCCAAGCACAGTCTGGTCCGTCACAGCCAATGCCCTGGCTCCAGGGCTCTCGCCGATCAAAATCTGATGCCTTAAACCTCCTCCTTTAACTTAAAAGTGAGAAGCGCTGCAGGCCTAGCAGCAAGACCCACATGGCCTGCGTGTGACATCAGTGACCTAAAGCAGAGCCTTCCTGACATGTGAGCAGATTCCTTGTCTTTTATTTTTTTGTTTCCTTTTTAAAAATATCTTAACAATTTCTTTTAAATTTCCTTTTTGGGAGGAGGTAACTAGGTTTATCTGTTTATTTTTTTAATGGAGGTACTCAGGATTAAACCCAGGACCTCCTGCATGCTAAGCACACACTCTACCATGGAGCTATGCCCTCCCCCTCCTTTGTTTTTATTACAGCTTCACTTAACATTTGCAGACTGTGGAGCTGCAGAGGGCCTTGAAGGATATGAAGTCCAGCACTTCATTTTACAAAGGAGGAACCTGGAGCAAGGACGTCCTCCAAGGCACACAGCTGGGACCGGAGGTGTAAATTGTGTGACACCCCCCCCAGGACATCATTCCCGTTGGCAGGATGACAACGTGGATGACAGGGTTGGAAACTGGAGTCTTACCAGAACTCTCCCCAAACCAGGATCTAAGCCTGTGTCCCAGATGAGTGGGAGTTTACGGGACTGACTCAGGGGCCCGGGTGAGCAGGGTGATGCACAGAGAGGGCTGGGAGGCAAAACCCAGTCATAAACAGGCACAGACTGATCAAGGTGTCTTCAAGAAAGTGGGGCAGACAGAGGGGATCCAGGTACGACGCCTTGGGTTGGCTTCAAGGCCTGGAGGTGGGGCAGAGAAGCAGCCCTCTTCCCTACCAGGGCTGCAGCGATCGGCGAGGTGATGAAGGTGTCCGGCAGCTCTTGCCACCTGCTCTTACAAACTGGACAGCTGTCTGAACTATCAACTCCATCAAATTCACAGTCAGCTTCAAAACCAGCGCAAGCAGGTCGATTTTTGTAGGTGCTTCATAGTATGAGCAAGACCCCACAGAGCGGACCCTCCCGACGCCGGGCCCAGGGAGGGCTCTTCCCACCAGACCAAGCAGCTCATTGTTCAAGCAGAGCCTAAAGTTGTTGGAAAAAATATATTTTTATTTCTTATCTATCAATGTTTTTACCCTTCTCGCTTGGCCTGTGTGAACAAGATAGGGCACTAGGGCTTTAGCTAATTTTTAAAGTCCGTCTAGTTCCACGACGAGTAGCAGGGGGAGGAGTGGGTCCGCCATCCAGCCTCAGCCAACTCGCAGGTGGAGCAGGTACTCTGGACCTCAATGTCTCCAATTACAGACATTAAGATAGAAGACGAAGAACAGATTTACCTAATGAAGGATGATTTTTCAGGACTCCTCCCCTACGTGCACAAGCACTTTTCAAGGCTTATAAGTAGTCTATGTATAATTTGCGTTCCTTTCTTTAAAAAGGCCCCCAAATGACATACACCTAAGCCTCTAAAACTTCGTCTAACCCCAGATGGCATCAGGTAGCCAGTTCAGAGGTGCTAAAGAGTCAAATTTTGAGGAAAGAACCCAAATCCCTGAGACTGTCTCTGGCTTTTACTAGCTCCTTTTTTCCCTCCACCACTAAAACGCTGGTGATGTCGGTATCCACAGCAAGCTAACATCAGACATTCACAAACATGATTCTATTTGAAAAGCCACGGAGCTTTGGATTGCCATGGTGTCTCTTATTAATGAGGAACTTCCACAGTGAAAAATAAAACGAAGTTCATAAAAAATTCAGCTTGCCTAATTTGACGTGAAGGTTGCGAAGCAGGAGTAAGCCAGGAGAAGGAGAAAAATTAGGTAAAAAAGGCTATGAAGGAAAGATGGAGGCTGGTCAAAGGAAAGAGCCTCCGCACAGGGTCCCCTTACAGCACAGGGGAGAACGTCACCCTGCCCCTGCTAATACTCTTAAGTAGCAACTGAGATCTCATCCAGCAAAGACCCGCTCTGTGCTAGAAGACTGATGGTACAATGTTATGAAGAGATTCAGTCATTCGTTTTTCACTCAGCAAACGGTGTAAGTATTTGTCAGTAGACGCTGGGTTTATAATGGTGAGCAAAACAGATGCGGCCCCTTGTTCCAGTTAGGAGGGTAACTGTCAGCCTAGGGGGGCTGAGGAGGGATTCGAAGTAAGCTGCCCAGCTGGAAAA
Organism: Camelus dromedarius; assembly: GCF_036321535.1. NCBI lineage: Eukaryota > Metazoa > Chordata > Mammalia > Artiodactyla > Camelidae > Camelus > Camelus dromedarius. The sequence continues at coordinate 36,279,722 of NC_087439.1, forward strand.
AAATGCGCGAGCAGCCAGCAGGCTACGAAGCAACACTTTATCGCGGTACAAGCGGGTGGTGTGCGGCGGGGGTGGCGGCAGCAGCGGAGCTCAGCACTTTCTTCTAGTTCAACAAGAGGGCCACGCCCACGTGGCGCACTTGTCCTGCTTTTACCTGTTCTGCCCATACATGCGCATTGTTCATTTCTTTGTTCATACTGCTTACATAATGCTGCTAGCGCATGCGTACCTTTACTTTCTTTGTTCATAAGGTTTACAGAACTGGCGCATGCGTCTCACACTACCAGCGCATGCGTCTCACACTACCAGCGCATGCGTACACTTACGTCTTACGAGGTGTAAGCAATTGTGAACTTTGGCCTGGGCCCCATGGCCTACTCACTTAAGGCTGCTGACAGGAATACAGACAAGCAGAGGTGACCGCCTGCAGTGTGAGGTGTGCTTTGAGCGAGGAGGTACAGCATGTTAGAGGAGCACAAAGAGGGCATCTAATCCAGCTTCCGGGAGTCAGGAGACTTATGTTGGGGAGCGAGGAACCAGCTGAGGCCTGCAAGATGAGTAGGCATCTGTCAGAAAAAGGAATGAGAAGCATGTTTTAAGCAGAATAAAGAGGGAAACAGTTGAGGGTTTCTGAAGCACTGTGGACCAGGTGTGTGTTGGGTTCTGGGAGGAGGACGGAGAAGGCATGACATAAGAAGGGGCTGGACACAGATGTTTGGAAAGTCTGAATGAGGATGGTGAACTCTACCCTAAAGGTAATGAGACTGACTTTAGGAAACCACCCAGATGGTGTGGGGAGTGGACTAGAGAGAAGCAAGGGATAAGAAGACCCATTAGGAGAAGACAGTGGCCTCAGTGGAAAGAAGTGACAGCCTTGGGAGGGAGAGATGTATGTGGATTCAAAAAACATTAAAAGGTACAATGGATGTGCTTTGATAATTGGTTTGAAATGAAGTGTGAAGTGTCCGAGTGTCCAACGATGACCTCAGGTACGTCTGGCTTGAGCAGTTGGGCGTCCAGATGGTAGAGCCGTTTGGAACGGCAGAAACTCCAGAAGGAGCATGTTTAGTGCTTCTGAACTGAATCACCCATTAGGATAAAAGGAGGCTTCAGAATTCACAGCAGAAGGCCTGGAAAGATTGAGTTATTGAAGCAACGGAGGCCAGGGCAGAGGAGGAAAAGGTAAGAGGTTGGGAAGTCCAAGAGAAAAGATACTCAGATGAGAAAAGAAGGCTATAAAAACCATATGTACAATAAAATACACACAAAATATGTGCAAAGAAAAGATACTGGCGGTATCTTCATGACCAGGTCAGCAGCAGTGAGATTACTGGTGATTTGTGTTTCCTTCTCCTTGAGTGGCTGTATTTGCAAAGCTAAAGATTGTAAACAAATGTGTGTTTTTTTAATAATAAAAACAAGTTATTTTTGAAAAGTTGCTATGTAGGTGAGGGAAGATGATTAAAGGGCTTTTAAATAAAGTGAAGCACTTAATTGGAAAGGGTAGCAACAACCCAGCTAGCGGACGCTGGAGGAGATAAGTGACATGATTTACCATGTCACAAATGTGGTTGCATATTGGGATCACCTGCACAATGCAACACTGACCCTGGATCCCACCTCCTGAGATTCCGGTTTAATTGGCAGGAGGTGTGGCCTGAGCTCTGGAGAGTTTTTTTTTTTAATGCTCACAGGTGATTCTAATATCAGCAAAGATGGAGACCCACCAATGTAGTCATTATCGAGAAGTAAGGGGATCACTTCAGAGCGGCATTTTGAGTTAACTGGAAAAGAGTAAATCTCCAGGAGAAAGTTACTGTGGCGAGGCTATGAGGAGGGGCCAAAAGCTAGCAAGGAGCCTCCTGGGTCAGGCATGAGGCCAGCCACACAGGATGCTTTCAAATGAGAGCCAAGTGAAGTGAGCTTAACTCTAATGTTTTGGGAAAAAAAGTGATGGTGGCTGGGGGGAGCTCTGAGAAACTCTGCAAGAAATGGGGGCATTTTACGTGGCAAGAAATTCTGTAGTTTCAGAGGCCTTCATGTGGTCAACAGGTGGGGAGGCTGGTACCATATTAAAGGCACGGAACTCTGGGTCGTTCAGCAAGAGGCCGTGTCAGGACAGCAACTCGGCTGAAGGCCTTCAAGTGCACAGGGGACTGTGTGAATCGTATTCACCGACGCTGAGGAGCGGTTTCACGCAGTCTGCCCCAGGCTGCGTGCTGCGGTGCTCGTGGCAGAGCTGTGCTCCCAGAGACGCTGGTTCGGTGGAGCTGCAGTCACGTCTCTTTCGAATTCTGGCCCCATCGCTGACGATCCCCCGTTCTTCTTGGGTGAGTTATTTCATTTCTGTGACCTCGCTCTCTTCACTTGTGAAAAAGATGATGATAAAACCTGTTTGACAGGTTTCTCAGGATTAAATGCAATAACATTGTGAAAGCCGCTAATAGGTTTTTAAGATGTTTTGTGTTTGCCAATGTTTGAAATAGGAACAGGAGATACAATAGCTGTTGGAGTCAGTTTGTATCCATGTCTTCCTGCTTCATTTCCATCTCTCACCTGATAGCTTCCCCATTCTGTAACTGTCTGAATGCTAAAGTACAGCGGCTGGAGCAAACTCCATTGTTCTCAGTAGGAGATTTAAAGTGTGGAGTTGGCGGACCTAAAAAGTGTAAAAAAAGAAAAAACACAGAGTTAACAAACTCAAAACTTGATGTTGGGAATCATCAGAGTGAAATAATGATTGCTGAAATTTAAACTCTGAAAGAAAAGGCAATTGTGGTAAAGTGTGTGGGACTCTCACGTTTCATTAAATCCGAGATGCCTTTAGTTGTAAGATACATCGTCATTTTATGTATTATGAAGGGAAAAAGAATGTTCCTAATTACGCTATGACACAGTGCTTTCTTTCCTTATACAATTTTATTTCCTTATTGAAAGCCATTTTAGGTTAAACATCTGTTGTTACTGTTTGTCACTCATGCACATCTAAGGAAAAAAACAGTGGCAAAGTTGCTTAGGTGTTCTGCAGAACTTGTTCACGTTCAGTCTAATTCTCCTGAATCACTTTTCAGTCATTGACACACGTGTTTTTCCACCCTGTAATGTCCTCTGGGCTTTCAAGTGAATTGGTAATACGTGCTGTCATTACCTCCCACACCTTCTTCTTAAGCCACTGACAACTCTTTGCAAGCTTTTTCGCCTAGCATGTGATGAGCAGCCTTTCTGGGCCTATCTCAGTAACTAACCATAACTCAGCTTTATCTACCTGTGGATATCTTCCCTTCTTACGTGCTATAACGCTGTGCTTCTCAGACTCTCTTGTTCATACAAGTCAGCTGCGGACCTTGTCAAAAGCTGATAGAAAGTAGGTCTGAGCTAGGTCTGAGATTCTGCAGTTTTCACACATCACTGGGTGAGGCCAACACGTCTGGTCCCAGTACCACAGTTTGAGTAGCAAAGCTATAAAGCAATTGGTTCATTCAGTTGCTTCTTTGTGGGAAAATGAGGAAGTACGGTTATTCCACCAGTAAGTACTTGTTTTGCAAATATCAAATTTCTGCCCTGCTGCTCTGTTTTCATGCCCTTCTGTGTACACAACAATTTTTCATTTCAATACCAAATTATACTATAATCTCCTTGAAATTACTTAAATGGCAGTGAAACTCAACACGTGTAGCACCAGCAATGGATGTAATTCATAGTTGTGATGGTGGAGTAAATAGCTAGGACCAAGTTAATGCATGGACGGTGAGCGCTGGCCTCCAGAGCTGATTGGAAGCTGTACTCTGATGTCAAAGATGCCAAAAAAGTGCAGCTTCAGCTCAAGGAAACATGGAGAATCTGTTGCAAGTCTCTGTTTTAATATCTACAGTTTTTTTTTCCTACTTAAAAAAATGCTGCAATCAGCCTTACGAAGTATGAAAGATAACAGTAATAACCCGAGTGTTTCTCAGCGTCTGTGTTTTTCAACCTTTTGGCTTCACCTATGTGAATGGAGCATGAGGATGGAAGTTGAGTGTGTGAGCGTTGGTGATACATGTGTTTGACAACTGACTTCTCGGTGGTCAAAATCACCTGAACCTTGTAGTAAATGCCTGAATCTATTCCCTGCACACACTACACCCCCTCACTGAAGCAGCATCTTTGGGAGCAGGTCCTGGGGGGCTCTTTCACCAGGTCCCCCAGGGAGAGCCTAACTCAGCCTAAATTTGAGAACCACTTGTTTAGTGTCTTCATACCTTGCTGCAGGATTCAGTCTGTCCACCTCCAAGTGGGGGCACCTACCATCTACCAAACACTGCCAGGTGTTACAGGGAGCACCACGTGGTCTGACAGTGTTTCTCCCCATCCTCACGGATCTTACACTCCAAATAGGTTAAGAGAGAGAAGACTGTGTCATGGGCATTCAGATGTGGGGTGGAAGGGAGGGAAGAGGAGGTTGCTTCCAATGGATATGACTGGAAAAGGCATTATGGAGAGGTGGGAAACACGCTGGATCTTGAAAGGGGAATGAAGTTTGGAGAGCAGAGGAAGAGGGCATTTCAGGCAAGTGGCACAGATAAGCAAAGGCAAGGAGGCAGAAAGCCCTAGTCCTTTTCCAGAGATGGACAGTGGACCATATGTTCAAAGGAGATGGTTTGTGTCACAGAATCACAAAGTGCAAGCTTGCAAAGCTTGATGGGAATAAGGCGATGCTCCTGGAGAGGCATCTGGTCTCTCCATTTAGAGTTTTTTTAATATGATTATTTCCTTTTCTTTTTCCCTCCTCCTCCTCCTCCTCCTCCATTCTAGTCTCATTTCAAATTGAGAGAGCAGACCCCTAGCCTTTGCTTTTCCATCAGTACCATGGGCCATACCCCTCTCCCCTTGGCGCTGGCTTCCCCTGCCACGCAGCTCGCTTCTGCACAGACTCCTGTGTCATACCCCCTCTGCTGTCAGCTGGCGCATGAGGAGAAATGCAAGCTCAATGCAATGTTCATCTAAGCAAAACACAGCTCGAGAGGAAATTGTGCTGCTCTGTTGCAAATAGCATATGGTACCTCCCAAAAGCCAAAAGAAATGATTTTTAATCATCTGCTGTTCAGGATTATCCACGCTCCCTTTCCTCAGTGTGGATAATTGAGGGTTGGCTGTATCTGGATTTCAAAGCAGTTTGGACTTTATTGAAAGCCAAGGCTCCCAGTTTGCACCCCCACCCCAGTGGGCATTCGTGCCTGTAATTAAAATGACCTGTGAGGGGAAGGCTGCAGAGGTACCTCTGATGGGAGTGGTCACCAGGGAAGGGCACTTTTATGTTGCATACGTGAGACCGAAATGATTGCAGCTGCCTTCCATCAGGAGTGATGGCCTTTGTGCTCTGGATATGGAGTGCCGTTACCTCTAGACATTTCAGTCAGCTCTCCAAAAAGCCTTTCGTGAACTTAACACCTTTTTATTTTATTTATTTTTAAAAAATTTAATTGAAATATAAATGATTTACAATGTAACTTTCAGGTGTCCAGCAAAGAAATTCAGTTACACATATATATACATGTATTTTTTGAGATTCTTTTCCATTATATGTTATTATGAGAAATTGAATATAGTTCCCTGTGCTATACAGTAGGTCCTTGTTTTACAATAGATCCTAGTTTTTTATTTATTTTATTTATAGTAATGTGTACCTGTTAATCCCAAACTCCTAATTTATCCCTCCCCTGCCCTTTCCCCTTTGGTAACCATAGTTTGTTTTCTATGTCCATAAGTCTATTTTTGGTTTGTAAATAAGATTTGTATCAATGTTTTTAGATTCCACATATAAATGACATCATATGATCTTTGTCTTTCTCTGTCTGACTTACTTCACTTAGTATGATGATCTCTGGGCCCATCCATGTTGCTGCAAATGGCATTACTTCATTCTTTTTTATGGCTGAGTAGAATTCCATTGTGTATATGTATGTATACACACGCACGCACGCACGCACGCACGCACCCTATGTCTTCTTTATCCAGTCATCTGTTGATGGACATTTAGGTTGCTTCCATGTCTTAGCTATTGTAAATAGTGCTGCTATGAACATTGGGGTGCATGTGTCTTTTCAAATTATAGTTTTCTTCGGATATATGCCCAGGAGTGGGATTGCTGGATCATATGTTAAGTCTATTTTTAGTTTCTTAAGGAACCTCCATACTGTCTCTATAGTGGCTGCACCAATTTACAATCCCACCAACAGCTTAACACTTTTTTAGAGTGAGACTTCACTGTGGTGCCCGTGGGGTTTCTCAGTGATACAAGAGGAGATACTAGAAATTATTTGTTTTAAGGTGTCCAAAAACTGGCCAATATCCTTCTCTCCTTGCCTGTATCATCTTGGAAGAGGTTCCATAGAGACTCCCTGCACTGCTGAGTATTTGCCTCCGCATGCATCCCCCTGCACTGCACAGACCCACAGCCAGCAGCCTGCGTGGCCAGCTGATTCCCCACCGAAATGAGGGCGGCCTCAGGGTGAGGACAGAAAGCCATCGAAGACTTTCTTCCCTGCCCTCAGAGAGGACATCCCAGCCATTCTCATGATTAAACCCAGTAACTGCTCCCATTAGCTCTGTGACATCTTCCCCGAACCATCGTGGTTGCTGATTAAAGAGAAGCTGGATTATTTTTCTTAGAAGAAAATTAAAACCACACAGAGAGACTAGGGTGGGTGGGGGTGGGGCTCTCCACGGCAATGTTCTTGGTGAGAACCACAGATGGCTCCACCTGTCTCCACTCTGGTGACATCTGGTGCCCCCCGGTCCCCGAGGAGACAGGATACTGCCCAGTAGATGTGCCTATCTTGGGGGCGCTGCCCCTCTGGCCCTGCCCTCACCAGCATATATCGACTTCCCCTGAGTGTCAGGCACTGTGCTGGGTCCCGAGGGCAAAGCGAGTTGTCCCCAGGCTCCCTCTCCCACAGGGAGACTGGCCCACAGCTCTGAGCATCTCAGGGAGGATTTCAGGCGGTCCTCCCTCTGGAGCTGTTCCACCCTGCAAAGCTGCCGTGCATCTTGCTTTATAGACTGCAGAACTGTGGCTCTGCCTCAGAGGCCAACGTCTCTCCCTCTGGCTCAGAAGAAATGACCTGTCTATTGGCAGCTCTCCCAGCAAGAGAAAAAGCCTGTACTTCAAATACAGTTCCTCCCCCCCCCCAAAATAATAAAAATAAGGTGCTACCCTGGTGTTTCCCATCTGTGTGCCTGCCTTTTATGGCCTGGACGCTTGACTCTCATTAGAGTTGCTGATGAAAAGCTGGTGACTGAGCATAGGAGTGGCTCCAGGATTTCTGTATGGGGGGCCTTTGGGGTGGCATTGTGGTCAAGGGCAGGGCCCCTGCTTACTGAGCACACTGCTTATTTGAAGGATGCTGATGAAGACTGTGGGAGGGTTAAACTCTCCCATCAACCCCACCAGTCCTTGGCAGCACCCCAAATTAAGCCTTTGTTCTGTGAATGAAGCCAGCCCTGGGAATCAGGAGAGCTGAGGGCTTGTTCCAGCTCTGATTGGGGGAGGGGAGGCTTGTACAATCCCAGAGTTTTTCAGAGACTTAGGATCCTCATCTGTAGATAGACTGGGGTTGGACCACATCATCTCTAAAAATCCTTTGCAGTGAGTCCCTTGACCTTGGAGGAAGGAAATGAAATTGCAGATACAGTCTCCAATCCAGAAAAAGCTAATGATGGTGAACATATAGCTGCAGAGGAAAAGCTGCATGAAACTGCAAATGGTGGGAATGATGGAAAGTTCTTGCTTTCCATCCACCGGCATCTGTCACCACTACTTCTGGCAACAGCCCCTAATTTCCATTTGGGAAGGTCACCAGGTTCTTCCAGGGATGGAACCCATAAACTAAAAGATATCCTGTGTCTCTCACTTCTCACCAGCTCTGCCACCACCCCCTTGTCCCAGCCACTGTTGTCTGTGCCGGTTTCGCCCCAGACCCCCTGCACAGGAGCAAGGAAAGCTTTGGTTGTTGCTGTTACCTGTTTTATATGTGTCTTTTATTTTTAAAAATATTCTTTACTGAGATATAATTGATGTATAGCATCATGTAAGTTAAGTTGTACATGTTGGTTTGATACATTGATATCTTGCACTATGATTATTACAGTAGCCTTACTAATACTTTATCATGTCACCTATTTATCATTTCCTTTTTGTGTTGAAAACAGTTAAGATTTACTCTCATAACAGCTTTGAAGTTTATAATACAGTATTGTTGACTATAATCATACAGTATTGTTGACTATAATCACTAGGTTGTATATTCAATCTCCAGAACTTATTTATCTACTAGCTGTAAGTTTATACCCTTATACAACATCTCCCCAATTTTTCCACCCCCAGTTTCTGGTAACCATCATTCTACTTACTCTCTGGTTTTATAAGTTCAGTTTTATTTAGGTTTCACATATAAGTAAGTGAAATCACATTTTTTTTTTGTCTTTTTCTGTCTGACTTATTTCATTGAGCATAAAGCCTTCAAGTTCCGTCCATCTTGTTGCATATGGCAGGACTTCCTTCTTTTTCTTAGTTGAATAATATTCCATTGTGTATATACACTACATTTTCTTTATCCATGCATCCATTGGTGGACATGTTGTTTCCATAGCTTGGCTACTATGAATCATGCTGCAGTGAACAAGGGAGGACAGCTTCCCCTTCTGGATACTGATTTCAGTGCCCTCAGATACATACCCGGGAGTGGGATTGCTGAATCATATGTTAGTTCAACTTGTAATTTTTTAAGGAAATGCCATACTGTTTTCCATAATGGCTGCACCAGTTTGCATTCCCACCAAGAGTGTATAAAGTGTTCCCTTTTCTCCACATCCTCGCCAACATTTGTTATCTCTTGTTTCTGATGAAAGCCATTCTAACAGGTGTGAGGTGATAGCCCACTGTGGATTTGATGTATATCTCCCTGACTTAGTAATGTTGAGCAACTTTTCGTGTGCCTGTTGGCCATTTGTACTTGGAGAGCTTTTTCAAACCTAACTCATGTCATGTCTCTTTCCTTTGAAATAGAAATCTCTTTACCACAGTCAGAATAAAAGTCCATCTCCTTCCCTTGGCCTGCAAGGCCCACATCTCGTGGCTCTGCCCCTTCCCCACCTCCTCTCCCATCGCTCCCTGCTCGGTCCACGCTGCTCTGGCCACCCTGGCCTGTGTGACGCTTCCTTCGTAAGCCTGGCTTGCTCTGCCTCAAAGCATTTGCACTTGCTCCCTCCACCCAGAACATTCTATTCCTAGATGTTCACGCAGCCTCTATTCTCATTTCATTGGAATCTCTACTCAAATGCCACCTCCTAAGAGAGGCCTTCCCTGACCATCTCACTTAAAACAGCACTCCACCCCACCTCACATCACTCTCTCCTTCCTCATCTTTGTTTGTTTTTTCTTAATAGCTCTTGTCATTTCCTAATTTTGTGTCATTTTATACAATGTCCTTGTTTGTTTTCTCCCTACTGGTAAGTCCCAAAAGGGTGGGGGTCTGATCTGTCTTGTCCCTATTATGTCCCCAGAATATACAATAGTGACTGGCACATAGTTGCTGTGCAGTAAACACTAGGTGAGTGAGTGAGTGAGCAGTGAGGTCAATCCACGCATTCAGTGTCCTGGCCACGCTGCTTGATTCAGGGTGGGCATGTGACTTAACTGGGTCTAGGTAGAGTGAACCCCCAGACTTTGCCAGGACGACAAACTGCAGGGACATATTCTCCTTTGCTGCCCTAAGGGTGGTAATGATGTGAGGCTGAGGCCAGAGCTGCCAGATGGATCCGGAACCAGGGCCAACACAGGGGAAACAAGACCAAGGGGCAAAACCTGGTGGCATCCTTAGGGCCCTGAATGAAGTGACGCCTGAAGCTGGAACTTTCTACATGCTTTTCAACCAACATGAGCCGGTGCATTTCATAAGCAAAGTAGCTCTGCTTCTCCCACATCCCCCAGACGTCAAAGCAAGGCTCAGGGGAAGAAAAAATGTTGAGTGACCTAGGCAAGGTCACAAGGTCAGATTAGGGCTCAGTTTCAGGTCTTCTGACCGCTGTGTCATGCTGGTGTCCTCCGCACAGCCTCCTAGGGCCCTTCTCTGGGACTGACGGCGGCTGTGCTAACCCAGCACCTGGCGGGGTGGGGTCGGCTTGGCCTCAAGGCAGAGCCACCTGCTGTTTGTGTTCTTTCTGTTTATCCCTGGCTTTTCTTCAAAGCACCCCACCTGCTTTTGCAACTATTACAAATATCTGCAGCAAGACTAGAGGAGACTAGTCAGATGATGACCACAGCTGTGCTTCGGCATTAGACACCAACAGACGTCCAGCCGACAGAGCCTGGATTAGCCACGCGCGCATCTGTGATTGGGCTGGCGAAGTGACATGGCCCTTCACAGCTGTTAAATCCTCGTTGTCCGTCGGCCCCTCCAACGGTGTGAGATAGGAAGTTCTTATGTTTTAGAGTAGCAAACAGTGGCCTTTGGCCCCCACCGGCTCCTCTCCTGTGAGAGCCGCTGAGGATGCTTTTGCTGGGCTTTTCCCACGGGCCTGGCCACCTGCCCTAGGGTGAGCTTCATTTCTCAGAGCTGGGCTCACACTGTGTCAATCTCGAGCCCACCTCCTAGGCCTGAGGTCTTTCTAGCACCTTCCCGCCGACAGCCCAGGGGCTGCTCAGGAAGGAGCCTGCAGGGAAACATCTCGGCCACACTTCCCACGTCCGCCCCAGGCTGCCACGCAGTGTTGAGTGAGCTTTGCGCTGGAGGTGGTGTCCTGGGCTCCCCTGCAACACCCACAGGCACTCCCTGGGGGTCTCATTCATCCCTGGGAGCTGTCACCATCCATCCGTGGCAGCATGCACAATAGCCCACCAGGAGCCTCTCCTGGGTCTGGAATAAGGATCTTCTGTGGCTCCCACTCTGCCTCCCAGCCAGGCTGGTGGGTTTCTCCCCCGCATCAGTCTTCTCTGCCACTCCGACCAGGACATACCTCAGGCTGGACACTCGAAGATCCCGCATCTGAGGGGTGGCCCCCATCTCAACATACGGCCCTACAGGAGAGGGGCTGGGAAACTACCCAGTATGGAGTCCAATTCAGTGAGTAAAGAGGGGAAAGCAATTTTGACTTCCTCAGGCAGTTCCCAGAAAACTAGTCTGGACAGAAAAATGCCCGGTTTTGTCTGTCTTTGGACAGAACCCACTAGGGCTGTACTAAATGGCCATCTGGCTCCAGACCCCTAAGGGTTGGATGATTCCCATAAATTCATGGTCTTCCAGCAGGGAGGTGCGTCAGAATCAGGGAGGGGGACCTGGGCTCTGCCTGCGGACATCTGTGGTCAACAGTCTGGGACAGGACCGATACACACGTTTCTCCACACCTCTTCTCCCAAAGCCTTGAATTCTGTTGACAGAAAGGAAAGTTCTGAAGATCCAAGGAACCTGGAGAGGTGATCTCAGCTGACAGGGAAGACGGCCCCCTCCGATAGCAGACCATCAGCTCGTGGGTTTCAGCTGAAGATCAGGTGTCACGTGCTGCAGAGCCGAATAGAGCCAGTGACCAGCACTTTCTCCGCTGCCTTCATTCTCTCCTTCACTGACATTGACAGGAATCTCCTCCTGATTTGTCCCTAGGACAGCCAAGTTCTTACTACTGGGGGAACAAAGACAGCTGCCAGTGTCTATGGGGCAACCCATGGCAGGCAGTGGAGACAGTCTACACACACCCAGTGCTCGGCTCATCCCAGCCAGGACCTCAGTGGGAGGCTGGCAAGTGGGAGCCGCCCCAAGCCAGTGGGGCTCCACCCTCCTAAAGAGTTGCCACACTCAATCCCGACAGAGACAGGGGCAGGATGGATATCCCTGGGGAGAGCCTGGCCATAGTTCAGCAGGAAGCAAGTCATGCATTTGTTGGTGGCAAGGATTACATTTCACCCCGGTCAGCTGGCTCCAAGCAAGCAGCAGTAATCTCTGCCCTAGAAGGCAGTGTGTGGTAGGCTGTCTCCGCAGCTGGACCGGGAAGTGTGCAGCCACAATGCGGTTTCTACTGTCAGTGATAACAGCTGGCACTTTCTAAGTACTGTTCTAAACACATCCTGTTGTTAACTGACTAATCCCCATTATAGCTTTATCAGGTAGGTACTAAAATTACCCTACCTGATAGATAACTGAGGCACAGAAAGGTTGAGTAACCTGTCTGAGGTCACATGGCAAGTGGGGGGAGGAGCTGGGAAGGATGCAGTGTTCTGCCTCCAGAGTTCTCCATAGCTTGGCTCTGAGGATGGGGCACAAAGTGAGTCTGTAATTCTGTCAGGTCCATGTTCAGGGACCCATCTGATTAGAGAGAGGTGGTGACAGAGGCACCTTCTGCCCAGCAGGGTGGTTAGCACTGGTGTAGTCTGGGCACTTGGGGTCAAGGTTTTCATGACTCATATCTATGTGACGGGTGACATACACACACCATCAGAGCATTCCTGACAGGTGTGGCTGGTGAGGCAGAGCCAGCCACCCACCGTGGACAGCTGAAGGGCTGGGGTACCTCAAGCTTCTGCTTTCCCCAGACACAAGTTCCAGTATTGGTAAGGAGAAACAAACCAGAACAAGCTCCAAAAGAGCCAGCTCCACATCCCATCCTAGGCAGCTGAGTGGTCCTAGGAGACCCACTCACCTCAGGTGGGTGCCTGAAGGGGGGCCCCTCTCTGTGCCAGGCTTTGGAGGCACAGAATAGAAGCACAGAACGCTGGCCTCATACAACCCTAGCGGGCATTGTCTCTGGGTAATTCACAAGCACGGGCATATGCGAGGGAAAGAAAGGCCACCTGCCCTCTCCTCCTGTGTGTCTGCCTGGGAGCTCCCTCCCCTGCAGACCCTGAAGAGGGAAATCAGCTGAAAGCACTGTGAGGAGTCCCTGTTCCTACCTACACAGGGCGTGGGCGAGCGGGAGATGCTGAATGTCTCTGTGGGTGGAGCAGAAGGTGCAGGGCGGCGGAGAGCATGCAGAGACGGGGAGGCTGGTAAGAAAGCTGCCTGGCCCGTGGGTGCTGCACTGTGGATGTGGGAGAATAGGAATTCAGTGAGAACCAGGGCAAGAAGGACCTGAGATGGAAACAGGTGGATTTGACCAAGGGAACAAGGAATCCAGAACTCGGGGACAGAACTCCCAGGAAGAGCCCTGTCCTGGGCTCACAGAGCTGTAGTCCCTGTCACTCTGGGGCTTTAACTGCTACTCTGCGTGAGACTGGTCCTCTGAGGCAGACACCTGGCATTTATTGAGGAAGAAGAAGAGGAGAAAAAGGTGGAGGGCAACATTTGTGAGGCCCAGTGCCAGATGGAGGCTCAAAGGAAAGGCTCCCAGTCTCAATACAACTTATACAGTGAGTGAACGTGCAACCAGCTGAGCGTTTTCTCTCTCCTCTCTCACATGCACCACCACAAACACACGCCCCCACACACACTCACGCCCCACACCAGGGTAGCAGGCCCCATCTTGGAGCTCCATTCTTGGGGCCATGTTCTGGACCTGGGCCCCCACCTCATCCAGGAACTTTAGAATGGCAGTGACTGTATCCTCTGAGATAAAGTCCAGTGAGGCCGCCTTATTCTAAATCCTGTTCTCCAGTGAATGCTGGCACTGTTGGTTTCTGGCTGATGAGCAGAACCACAAAGACAGACAACATCTCAGATGACCACTCAGTGCTTGAGGAAACAGGCAGGTCACCACCTAAATCTCCCCCAATAATCACAGTTGCATTTTAGTCATTCTGGAAGGGAGACATGGCTCAACCTCAACCCCAGAGTCATGAGGTTCTTCTCAGGTAGAAATGGTGCATAATTATCATGGTTTGGAACCAGACTCATAATCTGCTCCTTATTATTTATCGTTATTTAAAGCATCACTTGTTGGAATCGCTTCATTTTAGATTCTATACAATTTCTCTCTCAGATTCTCTCCCCCATTCACATCGCAGTTGCTTTATAGTGGGAGACAGTGAGGCCACGGGGGGTGTATTTGCAGGGTGGACTCTCTTCCTGGGATGTGGGGCAGGCCCTTAGGGTGTTTGTAAAGAGAAATGAGAAACAACAATCCAGTCGCACTAGTTCAGCGGTCACGAAAAGGCACACAAGCCTGGAGGTCTCCGTGGCCAGCAGACCCCATCCTGTACCCTGTGCACCTTTTATCTGTGATTGGGGGTGGAGGAACCCAATGCTTCAGATGAACTTTGTTGTTGCAAACACCCATCTCCTGGATCCCTGAGTTGGTGTTGCCCAAAGCTGGGAGGCCTTTGGGGTTTGTCAGTCTTCTTACTCAAGTCCTCTGTTCAGTCTTCAGAGTCCTGAGGTGAGGAAGAAGAGGGCTGCAGTAGCTTCAGAGAGCAGTGCAGCCTCACCAGAGTGCATGGTCCAAGAAGTCCCTGTGAGACTCTTGGGGACAGATGTCACAATGCTCGGGGCCAAGTATCCCTGGAGTCTCAGATTCTCAGCAGTTAATGGAAAATCCCCCCTGGGGAGGATCTGCCCTTGCAGGTTCCACCCAAATTGTTCAAAGAAGGAAGCCTAATGGCAGACAAGTGTAAACGTGTAGTTCAGGGTTCTTCTCAAGCTAGGAATTTATTTAAAGTTATAGGTCTTCCTACTTCTTGCAGATGTTGCATTCTAGTCTATATTTATTTGTTCAATATAAAAATATTTGAATTAATCACAAGCTAAATTATAACTTTCACCCATAAGTCTTCTAATTAAATGGACTCTCCAGGAAAATGCCTGCTCTTGGACTTAGTGCACTAAGAGTGGACTTATTCTCTCCGTTACTATGGGAATTGGAATAATAACACAACTTTCACTACCGTTCACTGACAGTGGAATTCTGGACAGGACATTGTGCTAAGTGTTTTCTTCTTTTCCACTTTTTAAAATCAAGATATAATCCACATGCCATGAATTTCAACCTTTTTTTAAAGTGTATAATTGCATGGGTTTTAGTAGATTCACGAGGTTGTGCAACTCAAAAAGCCATGCTCTGTGCATCACCCCATGCCCTTTAGCAATCGCTCTGGATTCCTGTCTCCCCCAGCCCCGGGCAACCCCTTATCTACTTTGGCATTCTTTCAGATCATCCTAAACAACAACTTTGTGAAGGATGAGTAAACTAAGCTGCTGAGAGTTTCAGGATCTGGACCAAATCCCACGTGTGCCTTGAGTGTCAGAGCCAGGTTTTAAACCCAGGTCTGTCTCACTGCAGTGTATGTACACGCAGACACATCCCCTCATTTTCTCCCTCTCCGCCCCCCGCTGCTCTCATCCCGTCCAGGTGCCCCAGTTCATCCAAGGGACCTCGCTCATGCCCCACCTCCAAGGGACCACACAGCAAGCACTCTCTACCAGACCCCTTCTAGGGATCAAGCCATCTCTTCTTTGCACAACTTTAGGATGAGGTCTATCCCCCACTGGCCCAGATGCTGCCAGGCAGGGCTTGTGATGAAAGTAGGACCTTGGCTGAAAGTAAAGATGTGCCAGATGCGCGAAGCTGGAGAACAAGGAAGTGCCAAGAGAGCAAACAGGAGGACCAAGAACCCACCTCAAGTCTTTGGGGGCAATTCATCCTGTTCAGAACCATCCCAGTGGCTTGTCACACACTTAGGATATGGCTGGTAGCCCCTGGTCTTCTATTTGGAGAAAATAAAACCCACGTGGTTCTTTCATGATCAGTAAATGTTTCCAGAACAGCAAATTCAAGGAGAGTAGGGATGAGAGAGAAAAACTCATTGGAATCTTACATGTCAAAACAACCTTACAAACAAAACAACTCGGTCATTAGGCTCAACCATCAAAAGAAGCAATTTTTTCAGGTTGTTGGCTCTCAATGTGAACTGCTCCTTCTGCCAGAGCACAGACAAAAGTTCTTGATGGCTGCGTCGTTTAAGTCAGTGCTTCTGTTCAGTGCAACAGCAGGTGGGCTTGTCCCACGTGGTACAGCGCGTCTTTACCAGTGAGCACCTTCTGTGTCCCCTGAGGCCCCTCTTCCAGCGCTGTTGCCAGGGGAAGCAGAGGAAAATGATGCTTTTCAGCTGTGACCTTTCTGCTGGGAACTCTCTCAGCTGATCAGTTCTCTATACGTTTAATGTGATATTTGTGGGGAGAATGACCTTCATTAAATGGCAGGGTCAAGTGCACCATTGGAGGAGGGAGCCAAGAAACATCATAAGAGTAACAGGAAGACAGAGAAAGGAGTTAGAACCCCTCTTCCCTAGAGTGTTGAATAAATCCAGAAAGACTGAAAAATGTCTCTGGGGCAATGACTACAGCTTCCCAACACTGACGGTTGTAGAGTCAAGGGCTCACCACCAAGCTCCCATGTACTCGCTCGGTAAATAAAAGCAAAGGGTGAAGTGAGGCCTGGCTCCTCGGAACTCACTTTGCTGTGTTCTCGGGAGGAGTCAGTGTACTTAATTTTATTCAGCTGGTGTGAAAGGCATAAACGTCAGCGGTTCTGTCTAGAAGCTTCCCACCCATTCTTAAAAAAACAAAACAAAACAAAACAAAACCCCCAGAATCCCAAAGTGATTCCTAAGGGCCTTTGGAAAGAGCAATAAATAGAACGAACCACAAAGTGCAGCTGCCAGTGAGCTTTTAGAGTCGGCATTTGGTTTTCATGTGCCTACAAAAACCCAGACAATCAGAGCATGCTCAGGTAATATCCAAGGAAAAATATTTTTCTTATGGCCTTAAAGATGTCATTGCTTGGTAATCTTGTCGGTTTCTCCCCAAGACCCTTTGAAATATAGACATAGTTCACGTAAGGAAGAAACGGTATGATAAAAACAAGAGAGCATGTGTTTTGTTTTGGCATCAAGAATATCTGTATTTGTGCCCTGGCTCTCTTTTACTAACTAGGTGACCAGGCAAGTTATTAAGGTTTGTTAGCCCAAGTTTCATTTTCTGCAGAATGGGATTATCAGTTGAGGTTCTTGGGCCACAAGTCACAGAAAGTCTAACTCTTAATGCTCAGACAATGAGGGGCTGAGAGCCTGACATCCCTGAGGACCAGAGGAGCCGCAGCGGGTGCCGGCGGAGCCTGCTCCCTCTCTCTGTGTCTGGGCTCTCTGCCCCACCACAGGTCAGCAATAGAGAAACGGCTGCAGAAGTTCCCGGCCTTTCCTGCCCACACAGGTTCAGGAGAAAAAGACTCTCTCCTCCAGCAACTCTCAGGAGAAAGTAAATTGATTTCCCAGAAGCCCTTAGCTAACGTCCTCTTGTTTCCTGTTGGCCCAAAGAAGTCACGTGCCATTTCTTAATTAATTGCTGTGGTGAGGAGGGTGTCATACCCTGATTGGCAGAGAGCTGAGTTCCTCAGCCTATCAATGGCAAATGATTCCTCTTGGATCATGCAGGCCCACTTGTAGTGCTAATGCTGGGAGTGGGGCCCACCTCCTGGGAACGCCAAGGGCTGGGAGAGAGGGACGGGTGTCCATGCTTAGGTAGGCAGTGTTATGTTAACCATTTCACAGAAGATGTAAGAACTGACGGAGGTGTGTGAAAGTACTCAGCCCCACCCCTGGCACAGAGTGAATCTCAGTAGAAGTTTCTCCAGGTGGAAGGTGGGGAAGAATGGAGTGAGGATGGAGTGAAGCAGAAATGACTCCCTCACATCTGGAGGCTACAGGTTAGAGAACATGCTTCTAGATTGCTTGAAATTCTATCCCAACATTAGTCCACCACCCACCACCCCTCAAACACAAACATTTAGTGTATTTAGAGTTAGGACCATCCTCAGGATGCTTCTAAACTCTGGAGTACTTTTCCTGGCTGAAAGACACAATGTGGCTGAGCCATCCTTTCCTCCCATTAATTTGCTCTTAGTAATTGCCGTCTTTGTAAGTGGTCTCACACTGTTCCCATAGGCGCCCCAAACGCCACAGTGTTGTTTAACAGAACTTTCTGCAATGATGAAATGGTTTTGGTGCTGTCCAATACTTTACCCACTGGCCACTTGAAATGTGGCTAGTACAACTTAGGAGTTGAACTTTCAATTTTAGTTACTTTGCATTTTTAATATAAAGAGTCACATGTGGCTAGTGGCTACCGTAATGGGTAATGCAGCTCTAGACTCTAGCTTCCTAAACGCTGAGGCAGAGTTTCTGCTTCCTCTCTATCTCACCCCAGCCTTCAGTCAAGCCCTCGGAGGGCCCTCCATCAGTGCGTTTGACCGATAGACTTAAGTGATGCCACTTGGCACTGAATCATGAATAGGCCTGCCCCCCCACAGCTGTGTGACAGAGTGCAGAAAGTGAAATTAACCTGGGCATGAGAGTGATGTGCTGCTTGCTCCATTCTCTGCAGCAGTGGCTTGCTTGATTATCTGGGTCATGATCAAGTCTCTTCCTGGCTGGGTTTGCATGCGGCCCTGTTAATCGTGTAAATAAGAATGGCCCTGGACGGTGAGAGGAGCTGCCCCCTCCTGATCTTCCTGGCACCTGGCCTGCCTTCCAAGTTGATGGCCTTTGTCCTGGTCTCCTGCTCACTTGGGCACTTGCTGAGATGATACAGGCTTGAAAAGGGGAGGGGAGAAAACCTACTGCAGGAGCTGAGCAGACTGAATACATTCTTGCTTGACCGCTGAATCACCCCTTCTACCATTGTGTACCTGAAACTCTGCCGCTGACACTCTCTCGGGAGTAACAATAGCCTGGTGAACGGGGCCCTTTCTTCTCGAGCTGAGCGTTTCCGGGGGCGCACATTACCTAGCTCTCCTCGAGGGAGAGGCCACAGCTCTTGGTCTGTGATTCTCAAGTAGATGCAGTGCCTTACCCCCGGTCATCAAGATGATGCCATCTTTAAATTGGATCCAGAGGCATTTAGATTTGGGGGTTGTTTTTCTGCTGGAGTGGGGAGTAGCTTCTTTATTTAAAAAAAAAAAAAAAAAAAGAAAGTCCCCCACTTCTGAACTGATCCCTGAAGCTCAATTTGCAGATGAAATCGCATCTTCTCAGGATATTTATTGCGGTGTGTGCGCCACCTAGAGGCCGCTGCCTTAAATTCAGCCAGTTCCAGCCACCAACCTGTCCTCTCTTTTCCCTTTCTCATTTTTCTGTGTCAAACAAAAGACCTCAGAAAACCTGTCTTTGCTGAGTAAACTCGATTTCGCTTCTGCCTCCTCAGTGTTGCCTCTCTGTGACCCCAGACTCTCCTCTCACGGAGCCCTCGGCCTAAGGGAGGCCTGGCCGTCTTCCCAGGACTTTCTGGCCTCTGTCAGAAGGAAAGAACTTTTCAGGCTGTCTTGAGACTTCAGAAAGATGTTCAAGAAAGATGAAAAGATCCTTCCTGCTTACGCCCCAGACCTACACAAGCCATCTCAGTGCTGGCGGCCATCTGAGCCGCACTCTGGCTGGGTCCCTCTGCGTGGGACTCAGTCCCCCAGGACTGAAGATCCAGCCGGCACCCCACATCCCCCTCCTGGGACCACGGCTGTGCCGCACAGCACGGATCACGAGCTGCGCCCAGGGATGGACACCACGTTCGGGGAACTGATACCAAATATTTTATTGGGGTCATTGCTGTTTTATTGTGGCAAAATATGCATGACAGAACATAGACCATTTTAACCACTTTCAAGTGTACAATTCGTTGGCGTTAAACATATGCACAATGCTGTCCAGTGATCACCACTTCCGTCTCCGGAGCTTTTTTGTCATTCCCAACCAAAAAAACTCCACGTTCGCTGCACAATGACTCCCCCTCCCTCCGCTAGCCCCAGGTCCCCTCTATTCTACTTTCTGTCTCTATGAATTTGTCTAGGCTAGATAGCTTATGTGAGTGGAATCATGGCATTTTTGTCATTCTGTGTCTGGCTTAGTCAAATATTTTTAGTTGTGGCTGTTGTACTTGGGCTCTAGAGACCTGGCTTTCATTTCTGTTTTCTCTGGAGTCGAGATAGGAAAGAAGTCAGCAGAATGAACTTAAACCTTACCCTTGAGCCACCGCCAAGCCTGGTTATGCGCTCTGGCTGGGCGTGCCTCTGAAAACTGCTGTGGTATTGAGGAAAGGAGGAGCCACAGCTCCGGTCTCTCAAAACAAACAAGGAAGGGTCTATTGTTTCGGGGCTTAGGGGAATCAGGTCTTGGCTGGCATTTCCTGGCCGGGTTTTACAGGCATCCTGAGAAGGCAGTCCCTGTGAAATCTGACGCGAGGGGCTGCCAGGCCCATGGGTAACTGGAGGATCCAACCCTGGAAGTTTGGGGGAGATGGGAAGAGGCAGCTCTGAGGGTTTGGATGTGTGGGTGGAGTGGTTTTGGGGTTTGTGTGTCTGGGGAGGACCTGAGGATTCAGGGTGAGGGGCCAGGGTCTCCACTTCTTTCCTCCTCATTCCATGGAGAGCCGATCGCATACCTTACAGTCATCTTATTGCACTAACAGAGTGGACCCTCTGGTAGAAGTGGCCAGGACCATGTGTGTCGGCTTCAACTCTTTCTATGTGAAGAAACTGTATTTCAGAAATTCCCAGGGAGCAGGGGATTGGAGCACTGGATTGAGTCATTGTTAATAGTAACAACTAACATTCACACAGCATTTAAATGGCTTATAAAGCACTCTTCACTGGCGTGATCTCATTTTTTATCCCAGAGAGCAGAAGGAGGTAAGGAGAGTTTATAAGTGGCACCAGAAAAGGATGCATCATTTACTGGCATCGATTAATGATGGTCATCTCAGACTTGCCCATGGGCTTCCGCCCTGAGAGAGCTCCTTGGCTGAAAAGAGGGACTCAACAGGAGGTTCCCCCAGGAACCAGGAAACGAGACCTCAGAAAAAAGCATATTTGACTGGGAATTATAGCAAATTTGAAATGGCTCCTATGCTCAACAGAAAATGTTGAGTTAAATAATACCATTTCATGCTGGAGAGGGTGTGGAGAAAAGGGAACCCTCCTACACTGCTGGTGGGAATGTAGTTTGGTGCAGTCATTATGGAAAACAGTATGCAGAGTCCTCAAAAGACTAAAAATAGACTTACCATATGGTCCAGCAATCCCACTCCTGGGCATATATCCAGAGGAAACTCTAATTCAAAAAGACACCTGCACCCCAATGTTCATAGCAGCACTGTATACAATAGCCAAGACATGGAAACAACCTAAATGTCCATCGACAGATGACTGGAGAAAGAAGTTGTATATTTATATAATGGAATACTACTCAGCCATAAAAAAGAACAAAACAATGCCATTTGCAGCAACATGGATGGACCTAGGGATCATCAGTCTAAGTGAAGTAAGTCAGAAAGAGAAAGAAAAATACCATATGATATCACTTATATGTGGAACCTAAAAAAAAAAAAACTTATTTACAAAACAGAAACAGACTCACAGGCATAGAAAACAAACTTATGGTTACCAGGGGGGAAAGTAGGTGGGAAGGCATAAACTGGGAGTTCAAGATTTGCAGATACTAAGTACTGTATATAAAATAGATAAACAACAAATTTATACTGTATAGCAGAGGGAACTATGTTCAATACCTCATAGTAATCTATAATGAAAGAGAATATGAAAAGGAACATATGTATGTACATGTATGACTGAAACATTATGCTGTACACCAGAAATTGACACAACACTGTAAACTGACTATACTTTAATTTAAAAAAAAAAAAAGCTCAAAAAATTACCATTTCTTGGCAGGACTTCTAGAGCCTCTAATGTGTTAGTGTGTATTGTGACTTCCCAAATGGGGGTTAGTGTATCATGTGTCTCACACATATTTTATCATGGAAAAGTGTTTGAAATGAATGTTCCTCAGGATGTAGCTTGGGAAGTCCGGACTAAAGAGGTGGGTCCCTTGGTCCAGGGAGAGACAAGGATCACCACAAAATGGAACCAAAGAGCTCTGCAGAGAGGTAAAGGCAGCTAAAGATCTAAGCAAGATGGTCTGAAGCCCCGAGGAGAGCAGCTGGCAAGGGCTTCCTCAGGAAGAGCCCACATCCCCTCAGGTTCACAGAGAGTCCCTCAAACTGGCCAAACCCTCTCATGCAGGAATGCAAGGACACCTCAAATCATCTCGTCCGATGGAGATCGCCCCTAAAAGGAGCCCTCAACACAGGCTGGGAAGCCCCTCAAGCATGCTTTTTGGACGACATACTCATTTGAATGGGGTTTAACTTTCAGCGTGGATAAGCATAAAAGTTGTTGGAATTTGCTTTCCCAGCCTCTTAAATCAGCATCATAGTTACTATTGCTGCCATTCTGGAGGGCTTTCAGGATGCCGAGTGCTGTCCTGAGCATTCTCCATCAGCGTTTTCACCTGACTCTCACAGCAACCCTTTGGGAGAGATCTTATTACCATCATCATTTTATAGATGAGGAAACCGTGTCTTAGGAGTGTCAGGTGTCTTGTTGTTGATCACAGCTAGTAGGTGATAGAGCCTGATGTTAAGCCAAGTGACCTTGGAGGCTCTGTGCTTAATGAACCATGAGGATTTACTGCCTCGTCGCCTACAGACAAGATGGCTAGTTGCCCCACCTGCCTAATCATGCTCCCTATCTTCCTTTATTTCATATTTCCCAGCTTCCCTTCCAGCCTGTTCCATGACATGTAAGCAGAAGTTGTTGGGTGTTACTTCTGGGAAGGCTGTTTAAAAGGCTACCATGCTGAAACGCACCCTGTGGACCTCTTCCTGATTCCTCCTGCCTAAAACTTGGAGGTGATGGCTAGAGTTTCAGCAGCCATCTTGGGCCATGAGGTGTCCTTGAGGATGGACCTCCCCTTGCTAAGGATGACAAAGCAGGAAGGTAGAAGTCCCTGCCGATCCTGGAACCAACACATCCATTGTCGACTCCACACCACCAGAGATAAATTAGCCTTCGTTGTATTTAAACCATTGTTATTTGGGCTTTCGGTTCTGTGACTTGAAATCCTAACAGACACACCAAGTCATATTTCAAACTGTGCTTCCTGGTCTGAATTTTTAACTGCCTGCCCATCAATGAATAATTTCCTCCCTGAAGCCCTGTTTCCCTCCACACCCTATGCCCCAGGGAAGCATGTTCCCTCCCTGTCTGAGTCAAGTCCTAAGTCCCAGTGACCTTTTCCACACCCGCACAGCCTCTCCCTTTCTAAATCTAGCAGTTAATACCGTACCCACATCTGGCCCTGCATTCTTTTCAGCATCATTCAAAATAGTATTAGGAATGTTTTCTACTAATGACCGTTTGGGGAGAAGCATGGTTTAGTGTAAAAAGCATTGACCTGGTAGAAAAATAAGGGGGTGGCTCTGCCCTTTACAAGAAGCAAGGTTGTAAGGGGAGAACTGGGGGGCTATCGCTTCCTCGACATGAGCCCAAGACCCCCTGACTCGGCCAGTAATGACTTTTCCATTTTATGGGAAGCAGATGGGATTTTAATGGACTGTGACTATTGTCTATTTCCTTTAAGCAACTTACACTGAGATCTCCATGCCCCTTCTAGGCAATAGGATGCGTAGTCACAAAAAAGAAGGTAATCTTTGCAAATTCCTATTTAAACCCTTTAGAAATCACACTGCTTTATCTCCCCCCCCCACCCCATAAAAAGAAGAGACCCTGGCCCTTCTGAATTCTAAATGAAACAAGGGAGTTGTGATTGGATAGTGCCACAGTGCCACTTTTTTTGCCCTGAAGAAAATAAACAAACCCCAAAATGGGTTGTTTCGTGATACAATAAACATTAGGACACTCTCGGCAGGGGAAGGCGGGGTAGGGTGGGACAGAGCAATGGAGCGGACGCCTGGGACGGCTGGCACAGTGCTCCTCCTTCTTAGCAGAGTTTTCACTGTGTACTCATTTATGAAGCTGTACACTTGTTTTATGCTACTTTCTGTACTGATATTATATTTAATATAAAAGGTTAAAAAAGTGGGAGGAGGGTGGTAATCGTTGTCCAGTTAGCTACAGGTGGAAGAGTGTTGCATAGGTTTTCTCTTCTAATCCTGAGCATGACTGCGTAAGACATCCTTTTTTATCGTCATCTTAAGAGAGGTGGAGTCGGAGGCACCGAGTGGTTGAGTGGCTGAGTAACTTGTAGTTGGGAAGTGCCCAGGTCGGGCTCCAGTGCAGGTGGTCTGGGTCCCCCTTTACACCCGCTGGACTAGGGGGTCGGGGTCAAGGGTAAAACCACTGAGGCTATTTCTCTTTAGGTGTCTTGTGTTTCCATTTTGTTGAAATAAGAATAAAATGTGGTCTTGCCGGAGGGGGAAGACCTAATTTTGGCAAGCCCTTAAACTCTTGTGCCAACAAGCGGGCCCAAGCCCCTTGTTCCGTTCTCAGAGTGACATAACTCTGGTAACCACCCATCCTAGTGCACCCAGGTCTGAGAGGTGTCCTCACACACAGGACTTTTGGTGCCTGGGGAAAGTCTCGGGCACGCTGGGAGAATCGGTCGCCATAAATGGTCCCCTGCATCAGAGGGATGCAGGGACAGTCTCCCCAGAACAAAGCTCAGGTGACAACTGGAATGTCATGACACATCATGAGCCACAAACCCCCACCAGAGAGCACACCAAGCAACGAGGACGTCTGGCCACTTGGAACCTGGCTAGGCCGGGGGCTGCCTGCGACTGAGTCTACCTCCTAATGCAGAAAACTAAATTAATCCTAACACCTCGAGAGAAACAAAATCGATGGTAGCATAGGAGGGGTCTGAATAAGAGCAAAATTTACATCTCTTTGTATTGGGCCATAAATCCCCCTTGGACTTCCCATCAGTTGAGACCGTGTTTAATTCTGTCAGTCACTGAGCCAGCACCGCGGTCTTAGCAGACAAGGATTTGCGCGCGCTGCTATAATCCCTTGCTGTGGACCAGGGCTCCGGGCATCCACAAATGTCACAGGTGCCCCTGCAGCTGTTACCGTGTTGGGCTCGTTGTCAGAGGAGACGTGATTCAGCAGAAGCCATTCCACCTGCCACCAGCATCCTTTTCCTCTGGTTGCGTAACGGGAAGGAGGCATAGACGTGGAATTGTAGAGTCGTGGAGGTGGAAGGGACAAGAGAGGAGATGCGTGACCGGGGGGGAGGGGGTGGTGGGGCAGCAAGGACATTACAAATGACCACCCTGTGATTCACTTCTGTGCATATTCCTCACTGTATTGCCTTTAATATTCATTCAGCAGTGTTTGTTAAGCACCTGCTGAGTGTTTATTCTAGGCACTGGGGATCAGCAGTGAGCATCATAGATGAAGTCCTCATCCTTGTAGAGTTACGTTCTGGTGGGGGAGCTAACCACCCGGAGGAGCCTGTATTCTCATGCCTGGGTCCCACAGTCTTGCTGCCTTTGTCTCCTGTTCAGTATGGATTTTATACATAGAATATTATCATGTTAGCTTTAAGGATCTGTTGCAAAGGTACCATTTTTTGAAGAACATGCTTGGGAAGAGTGATTGGTACCGCTGCTCCCCAGTCTACCTGTATTTCTTCCTTAATGAACATCTCTGATCCAGTCCTAGGAACACCAAGGCCGGCCGCACGGGCTGTACACTGCACAATGCCACAGGGCACCATGTACTTAGCTTACAGCAGGCCTTCCTTGACCGGCACAACCTTAGGTGATACCCCTGCCCACCACCATCTGCTCAGTGTAGAAACCTTACCACCCCATCCTGCCAAGGGATGAGACCTTTGAATTCTTCCGTAAAGATGAGTTTATCCTACTTGACTTCTAGTTCTGAAATCTTGACATGTCTTTGTTCTTTCTAAAATGCAAACTAATCTTATCACTCTGTTCAAACCCCTTTAAGTCAGTGGCTTTCAAACTTCAGTGTAAGGCATCTTACGTTATGACCCAGCACGCATATACGTGTGTACACACACACACATACAACGAAAGCCCTCCCCTCTTCTCCTTCCCCTGTGCTCTCCTTCCTGGTGAGGAGGGCACGTCAGTTGACGGTAGGACTGTGGAGCCAGACTCTGGCTTTGGATCTCAGTTCCTCACTTACTAGCTGTGTTAACAAAGCACCACAAATGGGCGGCTTGGAACAACAGAAATATATTCCATTATAGCTCTGGACGCTAGAAGTCCAAAGTCTGGGTGTTGGCAGGTTAGGCTGCTTCTGAGAGCTGTGAGGGAGAGTATGTTCATGCCCCCTCCCCTCGCTTTGGGGACAGGCAGAACCCTTGGTGTCCTTGGCTTGGAGGTGCATTGTTCTTGCCCCGCTCCACCTTCACACGGTGATCTCCCCACGTCTCTGTCTTCACGTGGCTGCCTTCTTACAAGGACCCCGGTCATGCTGGATTAGCGGCCTGTCCTGCTCCAGTGTGACCTCATCTTACCTAAGGACATCTGCAACTACCCTGTCACCAAATAAGGACACAGTCTGAGGTAGTGAGGGTTAGCACGCCAGCGTATCTGTTTTGAGGGGGTCGCAGATCATCCCGTAACAGACCTGAGGCAAGTACTTCAGTTTCCTCACCTGCAGAATGGAGATAACAGTGGTACCAAGATCTGAGGATCAGTGGGTTCACAGTGAATGCATAATACTCTCAGAACAGTGCTGTGACTGACTGTATTAATTGCTGCTTAAGAATTCACCATTATTATTTTATTTTTATGTGCTGGTTATGAACCACTGTATTGATTTCACACCTACATTTTAAAGCTCATTGCTGTAAATGTACCTGATCCATTGCTGTTGGAATAGAATTTCAACTTCCCCACATGGTTCCCGTGGTCTACCTGATGGAGCCCCGTGCTAACCACCCCGCCTCCTCTATGCCAGTCTTCCTTCCCATGGTGAACTTCTTTCAGTTATCTGAATATGTCATGATCACTCTGGCTCCCAGGGCTTTCATGTAAGCTCTCATTCTACTCCTAACCCTAATTATCTGGAAAAATCCTACTTTAACTCTCCAAGAATAACTCCTCCAGGAAGTCTTCCCTGACCACCAATTATGGATTCTCATAAAGTTCTTCCTGCATAGCACCTACACACTATATTATTAATGTCAGTTTACTTGTCTGTAGCCTCCCCTACCAGCTCCACAGGAATATGGCATCTGTCTTAAAAACTACTGTGTGCACACCACCAGCGACAGTGCCCAGAAAATACTCCTGGTTGCCTAACATTTGTCTTTACTAATTGATCTTGTTCTGGTATCAATGACTCGGGAAGACTAAGGGACCTCTTAGGGTGAGTGATGACTGGTCTGTTCCAATCACAGAAACCCATTCGTCTCACCAGGAACTGATTTAGGGATGGGCCGAGCGACCCACTTCTGGTCCCTGAGCCCTGAGGGGTGGTCTGCTGGGGCAATTTCTGGGAAATAGTTCCAGGAGAATCCTAAAAGTGTCGTGTGAGAGGAAAGAGCCCATGCCTGCCCCCAGGTGAGCAGACGGGCAGCCGTCCTGCAGCCACGGTAAGAGGCCCCAGGACAGATGCTCGCATGCTGAGGACGGCAGTGCCAAAATGTGGAAGGAATCAAGTCCCTGATAATTTTGCTGACTCTGCAGTAACCCTGCCTAGAACTGCCCTGTCTCTGGACTTCTTGTAATGAGGTAATACCTTTTCCTTACTCTTTACCACCATTTAGGTGAGGTTTTCCATCACTTACAGCTGAAAGCAACCTGATACAGGTACTCAGTAAATATTCTTGAATGAGTAAGTGTTTATACACTAAACACATTAAAGGGGGAGAAGAGAGGAGAGAACTAGAAAGTTCCCCAGCTACCAAGAGCCGCGTAGGAGAGGACTCTTATGCAAACTATGTTATTTAATCTTTGCGGTAAACTTGTAACTATGGTAGTTTTATGCATATTAGAGATGAGGAAACTAAAGCTCAGAGAAATTGTAACTCCTGTCCAAGGTCACAGAGTTGGTAAGAGCTGGAGCTGGGAAACATTTAATTACTGTTTTATGAGGACTCAGTTCAGCATGTGAGCTGAGAGTTCTCATTGATAGCACAGGGTGTTTTGTTTTTTTGTTTTTTTTAATTTCCTCTTTTCCCCTTCTTCTTTCATTTCCATTTACATCTGAATTTTTGCCTGCTAGTTTAGAGATTAAGCAATCCAATTTTGATCTCATCTGGGTCACTTCTGACTTTTGACCCATACTCAGGTTTATTTACCCCAATTAACTTCTCCATCCCATTACTACCTCTGTGTTCCCCTCCAGAGTAGTGTGTATCACCCCTCCTCGGAAAGGGAGTGCCCAAGGGACCCTACCCAAGGGCAAATCCACGTCACTTGGTCTCCCCAACTCCTCTCCTACCTCCCATCAAGTTGATACTGGACTTTCTCCAGGGTTGCCAGCAGCCCACGCTAGTCTGCCAGCTTGGCAGGAAGCCTGGCTATGGGAAATGAACCCCATATATATCTAATTCCAAAACACACTGTTTTCACTATTCCACAAGGCCTGCATAGACACAGATAGCCTACAAGTATATTCTACTAGTAATCTTAGAAAAAACAACACTCATTTGTTCAGCTTTCTGCAGCCCTTTTGTCCCGAGGTGGGAAGAAGTGAAGGAACAGAGAATGCAGTCTTTCCCTCCACCCACCAGAATGTCTGCCTCTCGCAGCCAACATTTCACAGATGAATGTCATAGAAAATGCCTTAGCTGCATCCGGGGAATGTCAAGTGCTTTCCTCAAGTTTCTGAGGGAAAAGCAAACAAACAAACAAAAACTGTCCTTTCTGCAGCAAAGCCCCAGGAATTGGCTGTCAGGAGGGCCTTGTGAACCGACAGTCATGTGCCCTCTAGTGGTCATCTGGAGGAAGTCCCAGCCAGATGGTCTTTTCTGCAGGAAATCAGCAGGGAGTGGCGGGAGAGAAAAAGACAGAATGCATCAGAACACTTTAATGATCAACTTTAATGGTGGAAAGCCGCTTGCCTTGGAGTTTTATTTAAAATGCAGAGTACGGGTTATGGGCGTTAAAACAGACGTCTAAGCCGTCCACAAATCTGGCAGGTTTCACTGACGTTGCCCTGGCATTGGCCTCCCAGCACTGAGCCCCTAAGGCTTGGATGTGTTCCTGAAACAAGGGTGCAGAGCTGGAGGAAATCTACTTGCCAGAATTCCTCCTGGGAAGGGAAGGCTGTTTTGGGTGGGAAAACATTTGATAAGCTGACTCTTGCGCGGAGAGAATCATTCTGGCTAGACTCGGGTGGTGGTGGTGGGATCTGTTCGGTTCTGTTTATTGCAGATGAAGAAGCGAAAGATGGAAAGGATGAATGAAAAAGTGGAAGAGCCCGGTGAGGGAAGGGTGCCTGCTCCTCCATGTGTGAGCTGTCCCAGTGCCAGCCCCACCACGACCCCACCCAGCCTTCAAATTAGTCTCTACGGCCCACTAATGAGTCAGGGGGTCCTTTGGGGCATCTCAGAAGGGGAGCTGAGCGCTGCAGTGGAGTCAGCGCACAAGTGAAAATAGCACATGGGCACAGGAGGGGTGTGGCCTTGAGAAGCAGGGGAGTGAGCCCCATGAGCTCACAGTACGGTGGGAAGGAACTGGACTGTAATTATCTGAGTTTAAGCAGCTTTCTGTGGGGGAGAAAAACCTTAGCTGGTAAAGTTGTGCAGTAGCCTAAACTTGGTTAAAGTAGATGTTCAGGCTTGGGTTTTCAGAGACAGCTACCCAACTTAACAACAACTCCGTCCTGAATGCCAAAATTTGCATTATATTAACAACAAGATACCTTGATGGTTGTCCATTCCAACTCAGAAAGGAAGCATGTGAATTAGGGTTCAGAAACAGGGCCTGTGATCATAGAACAATGTAATAAGCTGCTGGAATGCCTTCAGATTTAGTTATTTAAATTTCCCCAAACTGGGGGGAGAGATGTCAGGGAAGATAGACCTGGGTGAGCACCCCAGGTCCAGAGACTTGTCTGTTAGAATATGACAAATGAGCAGCAGATCTAGGACTCAAATCCAAGTCTTTCACTGCAAACCCCGCATTCCTTTCCTATCCTACATTGCTCGTCCCGTACAGAAAGCCCATTTTTATTGTTGTGTTGATGTTTTATGGTGAAGTAGCTTCAACTGAGAAAAGCTCAGTAGTCAAATCCTTCTCTCTGACCTAATCTACTGCCTTTCTGTTGGTACTAGAAAAATCAGAGTTATAACAGCCCTAAAACTGCCAACACACCTGAAAAATACTTATCTCTTCGTCTAAGGATGGGACCCAACTGACCAAATAAAACCAAAATATAGCAACTATAACTGCCTTTGCCCATATCGTTCATGTGTGCCTGGAAACAAAGTTTATTCCTTTCCATCAAGAATTCTTTCCTCCCAAATAATCCAGGTATGTGGCTTCTTAACATGCATCGTCTTACACACAGACACGTTGAGAACAGAATGAGATCGTACTTCTCTTTGCCTTCCGAGGGCCTAGCCCCTTTTGACACCTTTTGATAAATGGAAAGTGGGCAAGTGCTCCGACGTGGGCAGGCGGAGGAATTCTAAAGCTCTTCCAATTTTACAGCAAGAGAGGACAAGAAAAAAGTGCTAGTCGTGCAGGGGCACACACTCACCTCATCACTAGCCAAGTCACAGTTTCCCCGGAAGCCTCACATTCATTGCTGATGATTCATTCAGCTGCCTCCAAGCGCTATTTCCGTCCTCCGGACTGACTTGGACAGGCACGATACAGTGAAGACAATTTGGAGTCATTTACTTTGTTTCTCCAATAAAAGAAAGACGTGGATTTACACAGCCTCTCTTCTCCAAAGAGCTCAGCATGCTTGCCCATCTGGTGTCTCATTTGTTTTGTTTGAAGACTTTCCTTTGAAGTCAATAAAGTCAGTCAAGTGTTCAGACCAGGGCAGGTGAGAAAATATGTAGTCTTATGTCCTTATTCACCACAGGGAGGAGCCCTTGAGCCCTCCAGTCACACATTCAGGCAATGGACACCTACTGCTCACCTGATGGGCCAGCACTTCTCTGCAGGCACAAGGGCATTTCTGTCCACAAGCAACCCCAGCCTGCCAAGTCTAACAATGGAGTGAGACACATGAACACAGAATTACAGTGTAGAATTGCCAGATAGTGTGATAAGGGCAGTGCTGCGGGCCTGGGTCAGGTATGACTATGGAGAGTCTTGGGTGGGCATAAGAGGGAAGGAGTTACTGAAGGGTTTAGAAAGTAAAGCTTCAACATAAGTTGTAGTAAGTGAAATAACTGGAAAGATGGTATTAAATTCTTTCTAATTAGTTGAGTTAATTAAATCAGACACTTCACTCACCAGAATGACTGCCTTACCCATTTTCTCTGCTTGACTGGCAAATTTGTCTAAAAGGACTAAGCTGTGCTGTGCTTAATAATCACAGAGTAAATAGAAAAAATATTCCCTCTGCAAAAAACGTAAAGCTTCAAATAGCAAGTGTTAATGAGGATGTGGAGAAGTTGGAACGCTTGTGCATTGCTGGTTCGAATATAAAATGGTTCAGCTGTCGGGGAACACAGTTTGGCGGTTCCTCGAGAAGTTAGACATAGAATTACCATATGACCCAGTAAATCCACTCTGAGATCTATAACCAAAAGAACTGGAAATCACTACTCAA
Organism: Camelus dromedarius; assembly: GCF_036321535.1. Lineage (NCBI taxonomy): Eukaryota > Metazoa > Chordata > Mammalia > Artiodactyla > Camelidae > Camelus > Camelus dromedarius. Next base: position 36,311,240 of record NC_087439.1, read on the forward strand.
ACAGATCCTTGTGTGTGCACGTTCGTAGCAGTGGTATCCACATAGCGGCAGTATCCACAATCGTGCAAACAGCCCAGGTGTCCCTCGACAGATGAAAAGATGAACAAATTCCAGTACATCCATATGGTGAAATATTATTTAGCCACAAAAAGGACTGAAGTGCTGATACACACAACAACCTAGGTGGGCCTGGAAAACATTATGCTAAGTGAAGGAAGCCAGACACAAAAGGTCACATACTGTGTGATTCCATTCACAGGAAATATCCAGGATGTGCAAATCCATAGAGACTGAATGCAGACTGGAGGTTGCCAGGGGCTGGAAGAGTGCTGAATGAGAGTGTTAATGAGTAGAAGTTTTATTTTGGAATGCCGGCAATGTTTTGGAACTAGATAGGGATGGTGGTTGCATGACATTGTAAATGTACTCGATGCCGTGAAATTGTTCACTCTGTAATGATTTGTTTTGTGTGATATGAACTTCACCTTAATCATTTGTTTTTAAAGTAAATCTTGAGCCAAGAAGTGACTGGGCACAGGAGGACAGCCGGATCTTGACAGATGGCTGGGAGGAGGGCATCTGAGTCAGAGCCTCATGTGTAAGAGATAAGCAGGACAGAACAGAGGACACACACAGTGTGTCTGGGCAGCTGACACGGTCCCCTGTGCTGGGTGGGGGCCCACGGGGGAGGTAGGCTTGGAGAGGGATCTACCCAGGAGTAGAGAATTAGACGGCAGATAGTTCACAGACGTATTTTCATTCAGTTTCTGTCCTGTCACAGGCCTTTCCCAATGCTTAGACAAAAGACTGAGGGAGGGTTGGAGATGGCCCAACTCGGGGAGAGGGGAAGGGGGCACCCCAGCACTACGCAGAGCAGACCAGGCCTCACCTGAGGCCCAGACAAGATTCTTCTCAGAAACTACCCACTCTAGGTCTGTCTCAAGCCACCGCTGGAACACGTGAGTGATTGACGCCCCAGACTCGGAACCCACAGGGCAGGGCTGCAGCCATCTTTGCTGGGGAACCTTCTCGGACCTTTAAGTCACAGTCCAAAGCAGAGGTCCTTAACCTTTACTGTGCCTCTTCATTAACAGAAATTGTGCAATAACCTAATCCAGTGACGGTCCTAATACTTATGCTGTAGCGATAAGGATAAATGACATTCTGAGCTATCCACAATGTCTATAACGTGATACAAAAAAGTCCATGATTTCTCCTGCTGCAAAGTCACAGGAGTTGCAAACATTGTGGTGGTTTTTGCCTCTATTCATGGCTAGAGGAAAGGCTGAATTTCATTAGAGGCTAACAAAAATGAAGATGCATTTCTCAGACCCCAGCTTAAAAACACCTGTGTTACAACCTGGAAGGGAGGTTATGGGGCAGCAGCTCCTCCCTCACACTATCACTGGTGTGTAAGAAAAAGAACTGAAGTATTGTGCATGGCTGGCTTGGCCTGGGCCTGTTCCCGTCCAGGCTGGACGGCAGGCAAGGGAGAGGTGATGAGTTGAAGGAGGGAGGGCACTGGAGAGGGGGAGATTTCAAAGGGCATGGTCAGCGGGAGGGACACATCTAGGTACTTGGGCTTCCTGCCTGCTTGGGTGGCTGGGAGTGTAGTGGTGTCTGCATTTTTCTCTCTGTAGAACTGGTCAAGCAAGTTCTGCTCAGGGAGGTTTGTGTACCACCAACTGAGCAGGGTTTAGTAATGACATCTCTGCTCAAGCAACTTGTGTGTGTGTGTGTGTGTGTGTGTGTGTGTGTGGTTAGGGGTAGAACATGTATAGAAAAAACTCCCCAGAAATTGCTCTTATCAGACAAAGGATGGAAGAGGGAGAAACCCAGCTCAGTGCAGCGTGCCTCTCATTCTATCACAACAACCAAAATGCAAGCCTGCCCCCTGTTTTAAAGACCCTCCTTCCCTTGTAGGGACCTCATGGGCACTTGGAAGGAATGGCTATTAAATGCATGACTTACTCTCTGTCCTGGTTCCTGTCCCCCCATCCCTGCAGCTGCATCCTCAGTGCAGCCCCAGGCTACCTCCACCCTCTTCTCCCCTCCCATCCGTCTGTACTCTCTGCCTAAATGTCATCACTCTTCAATTTGGCCTCCAAGTAGAGGAGGGGTCTTTGGATCCAGAGGATCTTGAGAGAACCAACCACAGCGTCTGGTCCTTCCAGATGCTCGGAGTGCAGCTTCTCCAACCCGTGGGTTCTTGCTGCCGTGCAGTTCTAGGCCCTTCTCTGACCAACTGTAGCACTGCTGGCCAGGCAGGTGGTGCTGATGCTGCAGGACCCAGACTCAGCTCTAAGTTTTGTTATGGACTGAGTCATACCCCCCACACACATCAAATTCATATATTAAAGCCCTAATCCCCAATGTAACTATATTTGGAGATAGAGCCTTTAAGGAGGTAATTAAGGTTAAATAAGGTCATGAGGGCGGGCCTCTAATCCAACAGCACTGGTGTCCTTATAAAAAGAGGAAGAGACAGGAGAGGTCTCACTCTGTCCGCTCATGCACAGAGGAAAGGCCATGTGAGGACACAGCAAGAAGGAGCCATCTGCAAGCCGGGAAGAGAGTCTTCTCCAGAAGCCAGACTTGATCTTGGACTTCCAGTCTCCAGAACTGTGAGAAAACTAATTTCTGTAGTTTAAGTCACCCAATCTGCGGTTTTTATGGCAGCCCGAGGAGACTAGTATAATCTTGTAAGACATGAAGAATCCCACATCCCACCCCAGACTGGCTGAATGAGAACCTGCATTTAACAGGTTCATTCATGAGCAAATTGCAGTTTGAGAAGCATTGGCTTAAAACTGTATGCTGCTTTTGATACAAAAAAATTGTAGCACTCATGAACCTCAGCTATACTGAGAGCTAACAAACAAATTAGTTGAAATGGCTTTTTATGCCAAAAACATGCAACTGGAGTGGACATCTGATGATTTTATCTGCCCAGCGCTCCTTTTCCTGCTCGAGAACTAGCACCTCCCCTGTGGTTCCCACAGTGCTGGTCATTCATGGAGCTCCATCAGCTGCCTGTCCACAGGGGTGGACACAGGGCCCAGGGCTGGCCAGTCCTGGTACCTCGTCTGTCTGTCCACTATGACTGGTCGACTCATATGCATATGACCAAACAGGTCCAAGCAGCCTCCCTTGAGATCTGATATGTGGATGCCAAGATAGAGAAGGTCTCTTTCCTTTGGATCATAAGCTGTAAGGAAATAGGCTTAGAGCCTCCTTGCATCAGCAGGGAAAAAATGAGGCCAACCTGCAAAGAAAATGGGAGATGAGATGGTGAGAGACCCCTGACAGCATTGTTTGGGCACCCCACCCCACCCCAACCAGCTGTACCATTGGAGTTACCAATTCTATAAGCCAACTTGTGCTTGAACTTGGTAGAGATGGGTTTCTGCACCCAATACATTTAGGTATATTAGCATAGTTCCCCTCACAAACCCTGTTTGCCATAAGGCAATATTGAGTCCAGAGTCCAATCTAGTGTCTACATATTTCATGTGCACCAGGCATCAAGTGGAGAGCCAGGGATACCAAGGTGAAGAAGGCATAGCCTCTGCCTTCAAGTTGCTGACAGTCTGGAATCCAGACTGATAGAGATTCAAAGATGGGAGGAAATCATGCACTAAAAGTGCTAGGTTCTGTCATGGAGCTCTGAGAAAAACTGCAGGTGAATGCAGAAGACAGAGGGAGAAACTGTGCAAGAGACCCAAGAACAGAGGAAGGCTTGACAAAGGAGTTAACATTTGAGCAGAACCTCAAAAAGTGAGGATGTCCCAAGCGTTTGAAATGGAGAATGAGAAATGAGCATGTGTAAAAACAAGGATCTGTGAAACACCTGTGGGTCCCCTGGTTGAGGGGATGGTGAGAGGTGAGACCGTAGAGATGGGTTCAAGGACGTTGTGAAAAGACCTTGTGCAGCCATAGAATCGGATCTCATCTCGAGGCAACACAGAGCCAGTGTGGATCGTTGAGCAGAGAAGAGCTATGAGCAGATTTGTAATTTAGAAACATCCCTCTGTAGGTTAAATAGGATCATTAAACCATGAACCCCTGGATGGCAGAAACGGTTCTGGTACATGGTAGCAGTTAATATTTATTGAAACAGAGACAATGACAGACTCAGTGGAGGCAGAAGCAGTGGGACTAGGGAAAAAGGGAGCAATTTTGAAAGACATTTTTGAGTTAGAATCAATAGGACTTATCAAACAATTAGGAAAAAAGGAAGGAATTAAGAATGATTAAAGTGGTTTCTCCCTTGGGTGACCAGACCAGTGGGAATTAAGAACTAGACAGAGGTTTTCAGGTAAAAATATTGGCCTTGCTTTGAACATATTAGATGGGGGCCTGGGAATGCAGAGTGAATTTTCTGGAAGGAAGTTGGCTTAACAGACCAGGAGCTCAAGAAAGAGGACAGGGCAAAAGATGAGAGGGCCTGGAAGTTATCATCACGAGAGTGCATCAAGAGAGGTGCTAGTCGAGGGAATTAGCCTCTGGAATGCCAGAAGTTGTTCAAATTGTGATTCTCCAAAGGAATGTGTCATACTCATGAACAACAAAGCTCCCCTAGGCCCCACACCCCCATAAAACTGAAGACTCCAGAAATCTGACTCCCTCAGCATGTCTGGGCCACAAACCAACCAACCGTAAGCTTCTGGAGATTCTGGCAGCAGCCGATGTTGGACCACGCATGAGAAACAGCACCAGAATCCGCGGAACCAGACAATGTTTGAAGTCCTCATGCCAATCCTTGGATGACCACGGAGCCCAGACGCCTTTGCATCTTCCCATTTTCCTGCCAAACTGGCCACACACTCACTCTCCCTCTCCCGGAGCCCCTCCCTGCACCTCCATGGGTGCTTGACCGGATGCCCGGTCCTTGTGGTGGACACACACCTGAGCGCAGGGGGCAGGCACGGTGAGAGCCAACAGCCCAGGGCTGGTTGTACCAGGGATTCTCAGCCAAGCCCTCTGGTTCAGCTGAGCTTCAGAACCAGGTTGGAATATGAACCTATCTGAAAGATTACTTTTCTTATTGTTGTATCTTTTCCTTTAAAAAAAAATGAATTGACATGGAAAGATATCTCTGCTATAAAGTAGGTTGTATCACTGTACTATAGTATGACCGAAGTTTGTGTGTGTGTGTGTGTGTGTGTGTGTGTGTGTCTAGAATACGCCTGAGAGGATGTACAGCCAACCCTGGAAGCTAGGATGAGGAAGGGGGAATTCAGAGCTCTGCCTTTTTAGCCTCCATATAGTTTGCTGTTTTCAAAAAAATTAATTTTCAAGTAAAACTTTTTTCGAGAAGCATTGAACATTTAAATCAATTCTAGAAGAGGGGGAGGGTATAGCTCAGTGGTAGGGTCTGTGCCTAGCATGCAGGAGGTCTTGGGTTCAATCCCCAGTATCTCCATCAAAAATAAATAAATGAATGAACCTAATTACCCCTCCCCACAAAAAAAAAATCAATTCTAGAAGGACAGCCCAATGTTTAATAGATTTCCAAGGCGTGTGTGTGAGCATGCATCACTGAATATCATGGTTTCATGTAGATGGTCTTAACCAAGTCAGGACAGGTTTCTGATGACTGGCTGAACGAGAAGGCAGCTTCCTGTCCCTAAAATCCCTGCCTGCCAGTCTCCCTTCATCTCTCCCAGGTCAGGTAAGAACTTGTCTAGGGAGCATGTGTAGGAGAAGGGAGTTACCACAGTGGTAAACATGGGGGTCACTGGCTGCACGGACACTTGTGAAACAAGACCAGGCACTGGATTACTTACAGCAGGTTCATGGGGAATTTGACACTCTCTGCCCAGACTAACCCAAGTTTATCATCCCCAACCTAAGCTAACATGAAGTTCATAACCAGGTCAGTGATCAAGTCTAAAGCTGGCTTGTCCCTGACTTGAAGGCAGGTGGGTGCATGTTCTGGGCTGACTCCTTTCCCTTGGCAAGAGCTGGATTCCTGACTAGTTGAGGTACCCTTCCTGCCAGCCTGGGGAAAGGCTCCTGGGAGCATAAATCCTGAGAGCCTCCTTAGAAAAGTCAGAAGAAACCAGGAAGAATCAGGAATAACTAGCTCAGGAAATACTTCATAAAGGCAGAGATTTTTTTTTTTTAATTCTCATTTGGGGAATTAAGAAATTAAGAAAAATTAAACATAAAAATCATAAAAACATAAAAATCCATTGTTTTAATGGAAAACAATGAACAGGCATTCTTTGGAGATACTGCGGGTTTGGTTCCAGACCACAGCAATAAAGCGAGTCACATGAGTTTTTTGGTTTCTCAGTACATGTAAAAGTTAACTTCTGCTACTCTGTAGTCTATTAAGTGTGCAATAAGGTTATGTCAAAAAACAATGTACATACCTTAATTTAAATGTACAGAACAAAAAACAGTTACAATAGTAATATCAAAGATCACAGATCATAGATCACCATGACAAATATAATAATATTGAAAAGTTTGAAATATTGCAAGAATTACCAAAATGTGACACAGAGACAGGAAGTGAGCAATTGTTGGGAAAATGGCGCCTATAGACTTGCTCAGTGCAGGGTTGCCACAAACCTGCCATTTGTGAAAAAGTGCAGTATCTGTGAAGTACAGTAAACCGAGGTATGCCTGTCCTCTCTATTAATTTTGGATGCTCTTTAAATATTAGGAAATTGAAAATGTCAACATCAGTGATAGGCAGCCCAAACAGGAAAGGTAATTCCTTTACATCCTGCGACAACAGCTCTGCTGCAAGAACCCCACCTGCCCAAGGCGGTGGGGCGGGGGGGACTGTTAGGAAGGGAGCCTGAGAGGCTTCCTCTTTGCCCCCTCGCCTCATCATCACCTCCACCCATCAAAGGGCTGGCCCGACTGCTCCCACCACTGCAACCTACAGTGTCCTCATTCTCCACTCTCTCTCTCTTTTTTAAACTGTTCTATCTTTGTGTACATATTTCCTTAAAACCAGCAAATTCCTATGCCAGGTTCAGGTAACAGAAGGGCTTTATGAGTAGTTTATGTTGCCTGGACCCAAGGTCTGCTGCAAACACAGTCTGGAGTGAAGTGAAAATAACACCCTTCTAAAGAGAGCTTAGAGATTCTCATCCAGTAGGAATTCCACTCCTTTCTCTGGGAACAGGACTGAGTTATATCTGGCCACAAAGCCACCATTCAGAGGTATAACCAAGAAAGGAGAGAGCAGACCACCAAGAAACAAGATCAACTGCTGCAGTGCAGTGACCACAATTCAAATCACCTGCACCCAAAGGTAAAATTACAGAAAATCTTTGTAGGATACATGCACCATCAAAAATGAGATCACTGCCGTGGGTAACCTGGCAGCTGTTCTAACCCATGCCACATTTAAAAGACTGTTATGAGGATGTGGAGATAATGGAAACCATGTGCATTGTTGGAATAGAAAATGGTGCACCCACTGTGAAAAACGGTAGGTGATTCCTCAAAAAATTAAACATACAGTTACCAATTATGGTCCAGTAATTCCACTTCTGAATTTATACCCAGAAGAAGTGAAAGTGGAAATCCAGCAGATATTTGTATACCCATGTTTGTGGCAGCATTAGTCAGAATAACCAAAACGCAGGAACAATCCAAGTTGTTGATTGGATAAACAAAGTGTGTTACGTGCATACGATGGGATGTTAATCAGCTGAAGAAGAAAGGAAATTCTGACACATACTACAACATGAATGAGCCTTGAGGACATTACGCTAAGTGAAACAAACCAGTCACAAAAAGATAAATATTGCATGATTCCATTTATATGAGATAGCTAAAGTAGTCAAGTTCATACTGGCAGAAGTTGAGGGTGTGGTGGCCAGGGCCTGGGGCAAGGAGGGAGTGGGGAGTTTGTGTTTAATGGATATCAGGTTTTAGTCTGAGAAGATGAACAAGTTCTGGAGATGGATGGTGATGACAGTTGCACGACAATACGGGTATACTTAATGCAAATAGACTATATACTTGAAGATGGCTAAAATGATAAATTTTAAATTGTCAATAATTATAATAAAATAATAATAGTTTTTTACAGTAATTTTTAAGACTGTTCTTAGGCCACAAAGAGCAGCAGTAAGTTCAAGGCACACTGATCCATGTTCAAGTACATCTGTTTCTACTTCCAGAACTTGGCTAATTTTTCTGGCTATGACATCAGTTGTTAAGTTTCCCTGATGGTATCACCTGGTTCATGATTTTCCATCTTGAGCCTTACGCTCCTTGTCTCGTGGCAGCTGGCACCTCCCCTGGTCTCCCTGAACCACAGCCAGTACCCACGGCAGCCTCTGCTTGGCTGGCTCCGGCCGGGCCATCTTTGACTGACCTCGTCCCTCCTCATTTTAACCTCACAGGCCCATCCTGACTTCTTGTTTTAACAACACTCACTATTACCGTCATGTAAAACTCCTCAAGCATGCTAACATGCTCTGTACAGAGCAAGTAGAAGGCCTGTTTCCCTGTCCTGGCAGACAGCGTTCCAAGGGTGACGGTGAGCTTCAGAGGGCAGAATTTACTGCTCATGTTTTGTTTTTAAGAGTTCTTAGTGGAAGGAGTCTAGCCCAAATGGACTTAGAAATAGAACCTAGAGATGGTAATTTCTCATCTTTTTGTTTCATCTCTCGCCTCTTCACTCTGTTTTCTCCCTCCCTGTGCAAAACAAGACAAGCAAACAAAACACGACTTACCTTAGGTAGAGTATGTGTTTTCACTCCGTTCTCTAAAATACTGAAGTCTT